>NW_018744072.1:955154-2155154 GCF_001683475.1 Chenopodium quinoa | reverse complement strand
TTAATATAAGAGATCATACTACATTATCAGTAACTATTTGACATATGTTATTGTGCACTCGATGCACGCAAGGATAAACTAGTCGTTTTAAATTTTCGTTTTCTTCTCAACTTCATAAGCAATTTACTTGTAACTTTATTCATCTATATTATCTCTTGCATAACCAAAAAGAAAATCAAATTTGTGTTCAAATTTTGCAACCTCTTACCAAATACAAGTAGGCAATTACTAGCACACTTTTGAGTTTGAGGAGGGAGACTACTTTGAGAGTCATTTTTACTTGTCAAAAACTGGCAACCAACGTGGCAACAAGTTGAGGAGCAACTCACGTGCAGCACGTGCCTTTCTGGGGGTTGACTGTTGGGACGTGGAAACCACCATTTTGCCTTTGCCGTTGATTACTCAGGTTTTTGAAAGGCTCTAATTTCCAATTTTGTGTCTCTTTCACTCACTTGATAGAAGAAAAATAGAGAGAAAAAAAATAGAAAAGAGAAAGAAACCAAAACCCCATTTTCTGGTAATATCTAATCTTTAATCTTTGTTTTTTGATTTGTTTTTTCATGTTTGATTGTTTGTATATCTTTGTACTTTTGTTAATTGTGATGGGTGTTTTTGTTTAGCAATTTTGATGCTTTTTAATTCATAAATCAGTACCCTTTTCTGTATTTTATATAGATCTGATGAAACTTTGTGATGTAATTGCTCATGGGTTGTTTAATTTTGATTTTTCTATGTTAGATGAGTAAATGAGTTAATGATTGTTTGATTTATGGTCCGATTTATTGTTTGATGAAAGTTGAGGGTTTGTAAATTTGAGGTAAAACTACTGTTGTTAGACTATATAGACTTTTGCTTTGGTAGGATCCGTAAAAAGAAAGTGATGCAGACGAGATTTTATCCTGGATCCGGGTCTAGGGTACGATTTGATTTGCTTTTAAGTTTGTGGTTTGAGGAGCAAAAATCAAGTGGTTGGATAGTTAATTCTTAATTATGTACTCCTTCATATTATTTTGAGTCATTAAAATGGGTTGTTATTTTTAACTTTGGCGATTGTTATTTTAATCAATGATTGGTTTTTTTTTTGGAAGTGATTTTTCTGTTTGGTATAAATCAGGGTTGTTAATTTGACAAAATTTTGATTTTTGTTTAAAGTGAGGAACGATGTCGCCAGTAGAAGGATCCCGGGAAGAGAATGTCTACTTAGCCAAATTGGCCGAGCAGGCTGAAAGGTATGAGGAAATGGTGGAGTTTATGGAGAAGGTAGCTAAGACTGCCGATGTTGAGTTGACAGTGGAGGAGAGGAACCTCCTCTCTGTTGCCTACAAGAATGTGATTGGGGCAAGGAGGGCTTCATGGAGAATTACCTCATCCATTGAACAAAAGGAAGAGAGCCGTGGGAACGAGGACCATGTAGCTATCATCAAGGAGTACAGAGCGAAAATCGAGGCTGAGCTCAGCAAGATCTGTGAGGGGATCTTGAAACTTCTTGATTCACATCTTGTCCCATCCGCAACTGCTTCCGAGTCAAAGGTATTTTACCTGAAGATGAAGGGTGATTACCACAGGTATTTGGCTGAATTCAAGACCGGAGCTGAGAGAAAGGATGCTGCTGAGCACACCTTGCTGGCTTACAAGTCTGCTCAGGTGGGTCTATCAGCTTGCTGTTGTTGCAGTTACAAAATGGGTTATTACATAATTGAAACATAATTAATTACTGAGATATCTTGCTTGTAGGACATTGCATTGGCTGAACTGCCTCCTACTCACCCAATAAGGCTGGGGCTTGCACTTAACTTCTCCGTGTTCTACTATGAGATCTTGAATTCCCCTGATCGTGCCTGTGCTCTGGCCAAGCAGGTTTGTACACCTCATACATTCTTTGTTAGTATATCATGATTCCTCCTGTTTTTTTTTACTTCAGTATTCTGGATGAAATGTACAATGTCTTACTTTCAGTTTATGGTGGTTCAATTAAATTGCCATGATTGTATAGTTCAACATAATAACCTAATGCCGTAGCGTGGTCTACCTCCAACAATTCATTATTGACTTGCACTGGAGGAAAGGGGGAATTTATTTATTATAAGGAAGACACCTCCATTTGAAGAGACCCTTATTTTTTTTTGTAGAATTTACTATTATCCTAAGTTATTTTCTTTTCACAAACTTTCTTGCCTATGCAGTTTGCAGCAATATCAAGAGGGGAAAATTTTAGAACTACCTTTTATTCCACATGACACTCTTTGCAAACAATTGCCTTGTAAATTTTGTAGCGAACTGCTAATCATAAGACATTCCTTTCCCGCCCCCCCCCCCCCCCACACACACACACACATTCCCCTCTCTCCCCAAACCAAAAACAACTAATTTATATGACAACTACCCTATAAGATATTAAGAATGTTATGTCATTCAACTACCTTCTTTATATCGCACGGTTTTTTTATCACAATTCATGTTAGCCGACCCCAATTTTATCATTTTGGGACTAAGGCTTTGTTGTTGTTGTTGGAAGGAGGAAAATTGGGACAAAACTGAATGGACTTATTAGAGCAATTGATATAATGTTGGCGAATAAATTGTTGTATTCTAACTGCGGTAAAGTGAGAGAATGTGAATGACAGAGTTACATTGAGATGAAAGAATCATAAGCATGCCAATGAACAGGGCAGGAAGAGGTAATTGAACAAGGAAGAAGGTAGTAAAGTAAGGTTCATAACAGCCTGTCAAACCCAACTTTTTTTGATAGCAGACGTTCATTGGTGGTGATAACTTCAAAATTAGCTATAAAAGGGTTTTCAAAATTGTTATATGAGTTAGTTCAGAACTTCAGACAAATTTCCATTTAAGAGTTCCAATTTTAACCTATTATATTTTAGTCTCCCATGTTAAGGCAAGCCATGTGCTAAGGAGTCTCCCCTGCACTTTCTCATTCCCTTCTCTCTGACTGACTATTTACACTTTTTACTGCCTTGAGATTGATTTCTTTTCCTAATCTTAGATGTAAATTGTGAAAAGTTTTGTATGTTTGATGGTTCTCCTTATATCTGGGCCTGTACATTATCTCCATATAAGTTTCACGTGGTCCTGCACTGTGCACACTTCCTCGAAAAAGTTGTTAAGCACTGGTTCTTGTGGATCTGTCAATTAGATGCTTATCAAGAAATTAGCCTTTAGGTTCCACTAAAATGAAGCTTGATGTAAATAATAAATCCTTTCTAAACTCTTGTTGATGTGTGATATGTAAGAAATTTATGTTTTCTTGTGTTTTGATGTTTAAATAATAAATCACTTGCAAACTGTTGTAAATGTTTGACGAGTCCGAAATTACGTTCTTGTGTTTTCCATGATGTATCTAAGCCTATAGACCAGTGTCTTGTAATTGAATTCCGGAAGATACCAGGCATTCGAGTATGATGTAGCTGGTAAAGGTCATACAATTATTAGCAAAGCAGCTTTTTCAATAGCAAATAACTATGGAGAAATACTATGCTAAATTTATTTTTCTACTTTCCTTTTTTCAGCTGTTTAATTTTTAAGTGCAAACTGTTTCTTGTTCCTGGTTTGGTTCTTGTGCCTTTTGGAAGTCCTTGGGACCTGGTTGCTTATCCTCTTCTTTCTTTAATTTATTTTTTCCAATTGAGTGGTGGAGGATTACTTATGCCATAACATTCTTTTCAAATTCTTTTTCCTCATTATTTACATGGTAGTTGATTGTTTATCTCATTAAACAAGATTTATGTGTGAGATGATTCCTCCTTTTCCCCTACACACACCCATTTTTCTATGTTTAATGAGGTGATGGGCATAGGCTATACATGGTTATGCATGTAATGGTAGAATTGGGATGAAAATGTACCTGATACCTCAAGACCCCATGACACAGAAGTTATTACTTTTTAATGCTGCATTTTAATTTCAAAGTATATAAATGGCTTTTAGGAAGACAGATTAATGACAGAACAAATTGTTTGGCTTTTCCCCTCTTAAATTCTTTACTTACATTGAGTAATGGCGCTGGAAATACATTAGTGTGCTTTATCTTTGATATTTGGATACAGAAATATCTAGCTAAAAATTTGCTTCAATATGTTTGTTAATCTCTCTGCATCTCAAATATATGGCTTTATGTGTGTATGTTTGAAAGTATCTAAGGTTGGTGTTATTAAAGTGCTCTATACCGAATGCACTTTATTCTTAGTTTATTATTGTTAGGAATAGATGTCGCCAGCTTCCTTTTGTATGACTTTATTTAATGTAAGGTGGTTGTTAATAACAGTGCTCTATATCGAATGCACTTTATTCTTGAGTTGATTATTGTTAGGAATATAAGTTGTCTGCTTCCTTTTGTATGACATTATTTTGTAAGTGACTTCTATCACGACACTTATTGTATTGTTAAATCAGTATTTAATGTGACCTTCAATTAATCATCATTTGGCTTTGAATCAACCATCAAGATTGGTAACATCAACAGTTGGTCCTCAATTGATTAAAAAATGTAAATAGTTGAAGTTCAATGTACGGAGGTAGATTAACAGATAAGTATAATGTATATCTTATGTCCCAAAGTAAATAGTATAAACACACTATTATGTATGATTAATATAATAAGATTAACATGTTGACTTGGCACACTTGGTATAAAATAAATAAAATAGTATAAACACACCATTATGTATTGACTAATCCAATAAGATTTTGCTGTTAACCACCAATAGCAAATGGCAGCACGTAGTGTATGTTTATAATTGTGATACTGGATGATTATGTGTGGTTGCAGCTGTAGAATTGCTAGATTTCCCTTTGATCCTTCAATTTTTTTATTTTTTATTTTTTATTTTAATTTAAGTCTGATTAGGGGTTAAATATAAGTTCATTTTGAATTTAAGAGATTCACATTCTGAAATCAAATTTTCTAACCACATAATGCACTCTAGGCTTTTGACGAAGCCATTTCAGAGCTAGATACTCTGGGTGAGGAATCCTACAAAGACAGCACCTTGATCATGCAGCTCCTCCGTGACAATTTGACATTATGGACTTCTGATAATGCGGTAATCTCGCTCTCCCATCTTTCGGCGACTTCCCCTCTCCCCCTTCCCATCTTCTATACGTATTTATTTTCTTAATTTTTAGAAAGGAAATCCAACTATTGTTTTACACCTATGTTGTGCCAAACAGGAGGATGTCGGCGATGAGATCAAGGAAGCTACAAAAGATGACGCCGCTCCTGGACAACAATGATTTGGTCATTTTGTTGGAGGAGTTAGATGGAATGTATTTATTTAACTTGGATATTTGTTATGTTGCTCTAGAGACTTTTCCCATACTTGGTATGCTTTAATGTTTGTTTGTCATATGCAGCGTCAATTAGATGCTCTATATATCTTACCAAGACACGCTTCATTAATTATTATTGTCTACTTTCAGTTTTCAACACTTTGCACTTGAGTGCACTCGACGTAGATTCATCAAATGAAAAGCTACGTAGTCCAATAATGTGTTAGGATGTATGTGCTCTTTGTTCTTATTAATTTTCAGCTAGAGTTTTTTCTGGTCATCAAGGAAATTCTTCTGCTGCAATTTTTATGATGAATCTTACATACTTCTCTTTTGTATCTTTGCTTGTACGGTTGTACCTAGTGTCTCTTATCTGTGGGTGTGGTGGTGAAATCATGCAGCAAGCCACTTTTTAACTAGTACATATGTTTTCTGAGTTTAAACCCAATTCTATATCAATAGAAAGGAACCAAGGAAAACATTTAAGAAAAGGAATAATTGTTAGAATATGTTATTTTGTGAGAAATGATCTTATAATCATAGGGTGATACTTATGGACCTTAAAAGTAATTTCTTTTTAACCATGGTCTGGATTTTGGTTGTTCGCTTCAAATTTCGAACCGAAACCCTCACGGGAGTGGCATGTGAATAGGTGAATGCGATTTAGCTCCTTTTAGCCATCCCATGTCCTTTGACTCCTACCACCGTCCAACAACTATTCCATCACCATATCACCTACCACCACACCACCCATTTCACCACGAAACCAAGTTCCCACAAGTCGCAGCCACATCACCGCCCACACAATCACCTATCCCACAATACTTGCTCTCTTTTTCATTCTTCTCCCTAAAGCTACCACACAGCTCGCCAAACACATCTCACAATAATCTCTTGCATCGCCCTCCCCCACTCTCTTTCTTGCTACCCTTCTTGTGCTCTTCCTCATTCTCTCCTCCTCTTCCTTAAACCCGGCTAACAACCACTGCAACCCCACGCATTAGTCAAAACAAGATGAAAGCCCTTAATTGTATCTATTGTATGTTTTTTTTCCTAAATTAAGTGGCAATGAGGTTCACATTACAAGCATAAATATAGTCCAGTTATTTTTTATTTATTTATTTATTTTATAAATATATATCCGAGTGCAGGTCAAATTAGGGACTTTGAGTTTATGACATTTCTTATACAACAATAGACTTAAAAAAACTACGTATTATATATTTCTGTTAAAAATAACATATTTTATAGCAACAACTGGACTTTTACACTATTTATAATGCTTGTTTGACCACATATTATAATTTATAGTTAAAAGTAAAATATAATCATATGGAGTCTTGTTAAATTCGTCTTGTAAAATACTTTCACAATATCAACTTTTTATAATTTTTACTCTTATATAATTATAGATATTTAGCATATAAAATGTGTTTTGTGATGCGTATTTCATCCTTATTGCAATATTTATGGAACAGAGGAAGTATACTATAAGTATTTTTAAACAGCTTTGAGGGAGTACAAATTTTTGCCTACACCTTAAATAAAAGATAGCACTACCTACACTCCCTTCATTCATAATGGCGTCATCTTATATTTTTCGGTTTTGAATCACATATAAAATGTTCATTTTTGTACATGTAAATGTTCATTTTTGTATCAATAAATGTTCAATATTGTTAATATGACCTACTATATTCATATTATTATATATATTTTCGTTTTTAGACAGTTTTTATTAATTTGCCTTATTATTTAGTTGAGTTAATAGACTTTGTTTGAAAATATATATTTTAATATAGAATAAAAGTAATTCAATTACGTTATAACATCATTTTAAATTAACACATGCTCATTGTTTTTTAAGCATACAAGGATATAACTTTTCAAAGGTACATAAGCTTAATAAAAAAAATAAAACTATAAAAAACAATAAAAGTGAAAATCTTAAACTTAAAAAATGTACATATCATACATATATCTTACATAATGAACATCTTTTTTTAATGTGTAATACATTTGGTATAAATAAAAGGTATATAGAATCATCCTCTTAGTTATACGCTTGTACCCCTTCTATTATTATGATGTTTTGTATGCTTTCCGTGATACATAATTTTTTCTCAATATATACATTATCGTTTTTCACATTTTTTTATATCATTATCCTGTAAAAGATCAAATTTTTAAAGAAAATATTAGTTAAAATTAAAACACACTATAAATAAAATTTAATAATCAAATAAACATTTGTAAATACAAATTTGAACACGTTGTTAGACATGAACATAGTTCAATATAAGAATGAACAACTATTAAAATTTAAATAAACATCTTTTAACATGAAAATGAACAATTATTAAAAGTCAAAGGAACATATTTCAACACGAGAATGCATGAACACATATTAAAATTTAACTGAGCTTTTTCATTATGATAACAAACGAGTATTGAAATTCAATGAATATCTTTTAATATGAGTATTGAATGAATAAGTAATAAAGTAAACAAATATGTTTAGATATGAGAATGAACATTGTATTAGATTGAAAATGAACATCTTTGAATATGAGAATGAACATATAATTTAAGAGAATGAATGTGTATTAAATTTAATTGAACATATATTCAAATGAAAATGACCATAAATGAACATTAATTTCATCTAAAATGATCATTGTTCCATAAAAAAAAATGAACATTTACGATAGATTAAATTTTGATAGTCAAAATTCGCCAAATAACATTTTTTATTAACAAAATAAATAATATTAATTAAGAATCAATGATTTAATTCCATAGATCAAATTGATAATTTGTCTATAATTTAGTTATTAAAATATAAATATAAATGCTTTACAAATGAACATAAAGTTCATTTAAAATGAACATGTACAATAGATTAATTTATTAGTCAAAATTCACTCAACATCAGTTTTAATTGACTCATGTTATGATTAAAAAGTTCTTATAACATAGTTCAAATATTATTATAAGAATTACTTTCATGATAAAGTATGAGAAATAAAAAACTCTTATTGAAATCCTTTATTAGATCTATACACTACTACAAAAAACCCTTATCAAGTCGCCTGTAAATGACCTAACAAATCGCCTCAAAAGCGACTCCACAGCCACCGATATGATAGCTTCTAACTTAAGGAGTCACCTCTTGAGGCGACTAAATAGCTTTTATATAAGTCGTCTACTAATTGTTAGGCGACTCTATATGTTAAGCTATTGTATCACTTGTGTTGAAAGAGGCGACTCCATAGGTTAATAATCTATCGTGGTTGTGTTGAAAGAGGCGACACGTAAAAAATCAACATTTTTTCCAACTATTTTAATTAGCTCATATAATGTCAATGTTATGCTACTTAGCATGCATGATCTCTGGTTCTTTGCCTGGAAGGTTGAAGTTCTTGCCATTATACCAAAGTTACTTTTTATATACATATATATGAGATTGTAACTATTTTAAATAAATTGTAACAATCAACCTATTGAGTCGCGTCTTACGTATTAGGTGACTTATTAGGTAGTGGTCATATGATAAAACACCTAACAAGTCGGACTTTTAGAGTCACCTGTATATAAGGTGAGACTTGTAAATCTACCGAGTCGCCTCATACTTACTAGGCGACTTGTTAAGTTGGGGTTAAAATCAACAAAGCACCTAACGAGTCACCTAATATACATGAGGTGACTTGATAGGTTTACAATTCGCACCATATATGCATGTGACTCTATAACCCGACTTATTCGGTGGCTTAAATTAGATTTTCAAAGTCAGGTGCGACTCATTAACCTATTGAATCGTCTTATACATATTAAGCGACTCATTAGGTGAGAGTCATAGCTAACAAAACTCTACTATTAAGTCGCCTAATATTTATAAGGCGACTCAACAGATTTTCAAGTGGCACCTTATGTACAAGTGACTTTGAAAATCTAATTTAAACCACCTAATAAGTCGGGTAATAGAGTCGCATGCATATATGGGGCAACTTGTTTATCCATCAAGTCACCTCATATATATTAGGTGACTCGTTAGGTGCTTTGTTGATTTTAACCCTAACTTAACAAATCGCCTATAACTATGAGGCGACTCAATAGGTTTATAAGTCGCACCTTATGTACAGGTGACTCTGGTGAAAAATACATCTATAAGAATTCCAGTGACCGTTTATTACTAATGAATGACCATATACTAATATATAAATAAACATTTATCAAAATGAAAATGAACATTCATCAAATTGAAAATGAACATTCATCAAAAAGAATTTTCATTACAAACGAAATTTATATTTCTATAATCCTACGAAATATGTCAAATTATCCATAAAATTAAGACAATTACACTCAATTTTCATTTTTTTATGTCCAACATTTTTGTAATTTTAACACACCACAAATCGATTCAACAAGTATACCAAACATCATACTACTATAATTATAGGAAATCACTTTTATGATTAAAAAAAAAAATTATGAGAAATCAAGAACTATTACCAATTATTCCAAAAAAAAAAGAACTATTATCGAAGTTTAATATATGTCTTGATAACTTGTTATTTGGTATGATTTTATGGTACTTTTGAACCTTGTTTTCGTTATTACTCGGCATCAAAGTTCATTATTTATCCTATTTTTTATGCAAATTTTGTACCATCCATGCTTCACGGGTTGTTTGTGCTTTTTGATGTAATGTAGCTATTTTTAGCACTATGGATGTGATCAAGCATGAGATAGCAAGGATAAGGGCAATCTTGGTTGATAGAGCCATGGAGGAAGAAGGAGGAGTGCCTTAAAGAGAAAAGAAAAGCTTTTGAAGAGCCTTGAAGGGTTGTTTGCATAAGCGTCAACTTCAACTGACCATAACTTTTGATATACTCAAAAGTGATTCAAATTGGAGATTAAATTTCGTCTCAAGAGCTTTCCAACTACTAGTCACAAGTCCATTTCCGGCAAGAAACAAAGAAGTTACAGCCTCCCAAAATTAAGCTGTCTAGGCAGGGAATTTTGCATGAACGTGCAACAAAATGGCACGTCTTTGCAAGGCTGCACGTCCGTGCCAAAATCTTCACGTCTGTGCAGACCTGAACGGCTCTTGACAGTAGCTACTGCCTTGCTCTGCACGGCCGTGCCTAGGGTGGCACGTTCATGCAGACCTGCAGTCGAGCCCGATTATTGTTTTCTCCGTCCTTTTTATTTGGAGGTCATATAAATACCCTTTTGAGCTCATTTGTAGGGGGATATCAAGGTTTTTAGAGCTTTCTCTTAGTTTTGCAATCCTAGAAACTCAAATTATTACTTAGTTCTTAATTATTAGCTTGAAAATATTCAACTTCAATCATTGTAGAAGACAAGTTCCACCATTGTTGCTCACTTTGAAGCTTCATAGTAACTATTTCTTACTCTTACTTTCTATTTCTTACCATTGTTTCTTACTTTCTATTATCTCTTACTCTTACCATTGTTGCTTACTTTGTTATTAATTACTTGCTTAATTCTTGCATGCTTAGATTATTAATTAGCTTAATCCTTAGTTTGAACTTGTTCATGAATTACTTGAAATCTCTATTTGCTTTAACCTCCATGGATTGTGAGTAGTCTAATTTCTAGGGTTTGTGTAGAACCCTCAATGTAGTCACAAAGAATTTGTTGCATGTGCTAATTTGGTTATTGTGGGATGTTAATTAGTTGAGCTTAAGTGGTTTAATTGTTTGGTTCTTGTATATGGCCATTGCTAGAACTATTTATCCAAGCTTTCTCAATGAAGGATCGAGAGATGAACTTGAGTTAGCTCCCTTATGCTTAATTGACTTGAAATACCATGAGAATAGGAATTTTCGGTCAAGGGAATGTTATGTCATCGTGATTATGTTTTGACACTTGTTTTATGCTTTGTAACCACGAGAGTAGGTTGTATTCATGATTCAAGTAATCCCTCTAGCTTGAGAGAGTAGTTGGGTGCCTTAGATGATTTCCCTAATTTATCCCATTAATTTACCTTGATTGTTGCATGCTAATTGTGATTTGTGATGAAGTTGAGTGGTATAACCCGAGCCCTAGATGCCTCTTAATATTGTTAATCTCCCTTTCGCTTTTAGTTGTATTGAACTAGTAGAAGTTACTTGAAACTCAACCAATTTAGACTTCATTTAGCTTGTTTAAACAATAGTATCTCGGTGGTTGATTCAATGCCTCTCTTGGGTTCGACTCTTTCTTACCCTTGCTATTAGTTAGTGAGACCAAGATAGGAATTATCTTTGGTAGGCTCGACGACGGCCTATCATGTCTACAGAAAATAACTGAAGAACAAGGCAAAAAGTTAGGGTTTGTACTTTTTTCCTTCGCAAAATAAATAAAAATAACTTACAATTTGATTTTCGACCTTTCTTTAAAAAAAATTCCTTTGATTTTGTGATTCCATCCTTTAAATTCAATGTTTTAGTTGAGATCGAAGAGAATTTTAATTTTTTTTCCAAGAGAAGTTTGGGAGATTTTGGTAGTTTAGGAGAGAGAAAATGGAGTGAAAAAGTGAGGAGAGTGGGTAAAATTTGAGGAGAGAGAAAATGTAGTATAAATATTTTTTTTATATCATTTTTATGAGGAGAGAGATAAGGGGATGTTTTTTTTTTCTCAACCTGATTGTAGTTACTTGGGGAGGGAGGGGGGTGTAGGTGTTAATACCTATACTTGGGTGTAGGTATTGGGGGAGGGCGCTTATTCTTTGCGTGGGCTTGCTGAAAACAGGCCTAACACAGTCCCGTTGACAACTCTAGTTTGAGTCAAGTCATTAAGGTGTTAGTACCTATACTTGGGTGTAGGTATTGGGGGAAGGCGCTTATAATTTGTGTCGGCTTGCTGAAAATAGGCCCAACACAGTCTCGTTGACAATTCTAGTTTGAGTCGAGTCATTCTGTATAAAGTCTATAAATATAAGGGGATGTTTTTTTTTTCAACATGATTGTAGTTATTTGGGGAGGGGGGGGGGGTGTAGGTGTTAGTTCTTATACTTGGGTGTAGGTATTTGGGGAGGGCGCTTATTCTTTGTGTGGGCTTGCTGAAAACGGGCCCAACACGGTCCCGTTGACAACTCTAGTTTGAGTCGAGTCATTAAGGCGTTAGTACAACAATACACAAAACATAGATTTTAAAAAAAAAATCATTGCTAGTATTACACCTTTATATTTACTACTTTATTTTACATAATAATTTTAATATAAAAAAGTATACAAGTAAACAATTTTATTTTTTAAATATATAGATGTGGGTATAAGATGAGGATGGGGTGCGTACGAAGTGGGGTGGGTGGAGCGGGGCAGGTACAACCTAATATCCATCCCTACCCCATCACCCATGGGGGTTATAGTTTTTATCCCCATCTCATCCCCGCCACATCACCCATGGGGGTTATGATTTTTATCCCCATTTTATCCGCGCCCCACCACCCGCCAAATCGGGATCCATCCCAGCCAAACCATTGGAGCAGGGATGAGGCGGGTCTCCTACTTGATCCGCCCCACTGATATTCCTACAATAGGACACTTAAAATAAAACAGAAGGAATGCATATATAATGAAAATTCCACAATAGCAGCATGTGCATGAGGGTGCACGGCCACCCCGTATCCGAAACAATAACTCAAACCGCAGGATGCCGTATCAAAAACAAGAAGCAAGCTACGAGTAGTATGAAGTTCCAATAGATACAGTAATGATGTAGAGCAGGGTACACAATACGATGCGAAAACAAGGAAGTGCACGCTCGTAGAGGAGCAAGTAGTGTGAGAAAAGAAGACAAATTAAATAAATCTGGGTTTGTAGTAGTAGAGGGTTTTTTCTGTAGTTTTTTGGAAGACTAAATTCCCAAGTCAGACGGCAATAATAAAAAGCCTGCACCTATTCTGTTTACCTATTGCATTGATATTATAATTACCTCATGGATCTTTTTTTTTTTGGGTGCAAAGTTGTAAACCTAAAGGATCCATGATTTCATATAATGTGTACTAATTAATGTACTATGTGACTAAATGTGAATATTTATGAGCAATGGTTAATTTTTGATGTGCAATGGAGACCGGAGAGTTGGTGATGGTGAAATAACTATTCACAAGTTAATGTAAAGAACGAGATTAGGACTTAGGGTGCTCATTCAAGTTTAATAAGACTAGGTAAGATCCCATGTCATATACGATAATTTTTAATACTAATCATTAGTTTAACGCTACAGAGTACTATTTAATTATAAAAATTAATGTCTAATTGCAAAATAGGATGAAAGTTTTGTATTACAATATATATATACAAATATATACACTTAAGAAAACAGAGGGAGAAATACATGCACGACTAATAAAAATAGCTATAGATAACATCACAAAGTATAGTTAGGAAAATATTATTGCATAGCATCACAAATTCTCCAAAAAGGCGCGTGTACGTTAATTTATTGTAAAACAGGTTAAACTTATGTTAAAAGTACTTAAAGTTACCCTTTATACTGCAAAAATTATTATTTTTCTATCAATAAATTTTATCTTACATAAAACTTATAATAAATTATATTAATCATATTAGTCTTTATACTATGTAATCACGTATTTGTAAGAAATTACACATTAAAATAAAATTCAAAAAAACGACAAATTAAAAGTTACCTTTTAAGTGGTTAAAGTTACCATAAAAATAATTAAAGTTACGCTCTAACTGACCGTTTACAATAAAATTATGTACACCCGTTGTACACAAGTCTTATTTGCATAGTATTGTATAAAAAAAAAATTATCTTTGTTGAATGTGTGTAAATGGAATATACTTACCAAATAGGAAGAGAAATATTTTTGTATGGTAAGCAATAACTACTTCTCTAAGAAGCTTTGTAAAAAAAAAAAAAAAAAAACTAAAATTTTTGGAGGGAAAATTTTTAACCAAGAGATGACATGTGTCATTCCTAGTTTCTACTTTAGTATATAGTTATACATGCTCTAAACTATGGGTGAATGCTTATTCGATTAACTGAAAATTTCGGTTCACATTAATTAGATAATGGTCTAGATTTTGTTACTTAAATTAAAGCTAACAATTAAGTAGAGAACAATGTTAATATGGAAGTTGCTTATGAATAGTAATTGTAGCAAAATACAAGCAGCTAAGTAATTAACTGCAACATACAACATCAAAACGCTTTATCACGTTAAAAAGGGTACCAAATAGCAAATGAGCAACAGACTAATTATGTCTTGCAATTTGGCTTATGTACTTGCAAATTGATTGGTTTGGTTACGTATATTGGCTCAATTACCCGCATTTCGATTTGTGTTTATTGAAGTTTTTAAAAAGCCAGCCTCATGTGTATATGCCTATAATTTTGATATTGTAGTATTTTAACCATTAATATTTTAATTATTATAAGTATATGTTAAATGGGTCTAAGTCATATCCATCACAAATGTCCACTTTATAAGTTCAAGGAAATTTCTCCTTAAAATCATATGGCAATGAGGGGGTAACCACCAATGAGAAGTGCAGTTAACTACAACGAGTTTGAACACATTATATGCCTCCAAGATTGCAGAAGGTAGAACTCTTCTTTTTGTATTTAAAAATGACAAGACGCTATGGTTATGACAATGTAATTTCTTGAATCAGATTGTCAAGTTCTCATAAACCGCCTCACCAAATCACCAACCATCTACATCTCGGAGTTTGATAGTGTTTTGGAAGATATTCTGTCTTTAAATAGCTAGCAATATCAAGTATATTGTGTTTTTTTAATCAGGTCTCATGTTAAAAAGAGAGAGTATTGTTGTTGCCCATCATCTTGTTAAATTAGTGTCGTTTGGATAACAGGTTTGGGTCAACCATATTCTCAGTCTTTTTGTCCCTCAATTATTGCGCTGGCTTGACCCTTTTGTAAAAAATAAAAGAAAATAAAAAAAGTACATGCAAATGCAACATTTGTACTTGGTGCACTATTTATGAGTGACTTTGGCTTATATATTTTATTAATTAATAAATAACAAATGTTGTCGGGTACAATAATATGTTGTTGGATTAATTAGAAGGTATATTTGCATTAATGTTAACATTTTGTAATTTATGCAAATGAAAGATAAAAGATATTAATGGTCAAAATTGCATATTATGAACAAAACAAATTCTTATATGTGACCAGACACTTCACATATAAGGAATTAATTAAGAAATGAGGGTTACGACGATAATCAAATGGGGTTACCTTGATGGATAAGGGGTTGCCGTTATGGGAAAATGAGGTAATTTTTATAAACAAGTGGATGTATTCTAGTAATAGTCAAAATAAAAGACAGTGGGTTACTGGAATGAACAAATGAGATTATTTTTTTCTTTTAATTAATTGATGTTACTCGTATAATAAATTGGAGTTACTCTTATGGACAAATTAAGGCTAACCACTTGAATAATTAAGGTTATTCTTCTTAACAAATAATGATTATTCTTACAAACAAATACCATTGCATCATTTGATTAGCCACACACAAAACTTACTAAGGGCATGTTTGGATTGGAGGTAATATTTTAAGGGGTAATAAAAGTCAAACTTGAAAAAACATAAGTAATTAGAAGTGGTGTTATATGAGACAAGATGTTTATAAATGAGAAAGATAATTGTGTCATGAGGAAAAGAAAGAGATGGAGGAATTATTATTCTCATAATGAGAGTAATAGTTACCCACCCTCCCTCTAGTGTAACTATTACCCCAAAAATGAGGGTATTAGTTCTTTTTTCTTCGCCTCATACTATACCATCAATAAGTAATTTTCCTTACAATCACATCATCACTATCTCCTCCTTCTCTACATTCACTTTTATTTTGCTTACTTTGACTTTTATTACCCTTGTAATATATCTCCCTCAATCCAAGGATTTCTTAAATATGCAATTTGTTAGACTAAAACATACTTCGGAGTAATGCAAAAGTCAAGATGTTGCATGTATTTACAAATAAAGCATTAAGATTTGCAATAATTAATTTACAATATTAGAAATTTGATAGCCAAAACTCTAAAAAGACCCACCTCAATCTTAGCTGCTATGGTTCTGATACGCAATCCCCTGGTCAGAGGTGCTTTACTGTTATGATTTTACACTCCAAAAATTTTGACATTTTTCTATGCAATTATATCTTCCTTTATCCATGTTTCTGTACTTTCCTCTTTTTTTCCTTTCTCAATCATTACATTTCCCTATTTTGTTTTTTTAAATGCCACAATTTATTTATGTCATTGTTATGTAACCAAGCTACCTGAATTTACACTTCCATCTTTTTCAAAAATTGACAACGATAGCTCAGATTAACAGCAACAAAAATGCAAAGCTTTAGAGAATTGTACCACCACCCAACTTACATTTTCAGGTCTTTTTCTTCAACCCCCTCCTCCCTTCTCCCTTATTTTAAATGATGTAGACGGGATTTGATCCGAGTTCTGGTTTTATTAATGGTGTGTTCTGTTTTTTGTGAAAAACAGGGGAGATGAAAGTAGTTCGCGCAACATAGGTGGGCTTGAACACCCAGTTGTTTTCCACCAACAAGATGCGGTTGATTTAAGACGAAGTAAACTCACCTTCTCTATTTAACTCTTTAAATAAACTTTCAAATAATTAATAATAAAAAAAACCTTACTTTTCATAATATTTATTTTTTCTAACAACTTTCATTGTTCTGTTTCTGTTGTTCATAGGTGGTCTTTGTGGTCTAAGATCAAACAACATCGCCTTTCCTTCAAGTTTACCTTTTGAAGCCGCAAATGCGGTATCTTTTTTTTTGTTTTTTTCTTATAGTTTATGCAAAATTGAACAATACCCAGTATTTTAATTTCATTTTAAGAATTTGTGTAATTTTTGGGATATTTTTTTTTTTTTTTTTTGTGTAATTATGGCAGAATAATTACTTGGCTGCAACAACAACAGCGGCGACGGTGACCTTGGCGAACACTCGGGTGGTGGAGGCAGGGGAGGTGGTAGTAGAAAAGAGAGGGGTGGTGGGAAACAGGCAGTTAGAGTATTGGGGTGAGTCTGGTGCAATGGCAGATACCAGCCAACAGACTGATACCTCTACAGATGTTGACACTGATGACAGAAATCAGGTTTTTTTTTAATTTTTTTTTTATTTTCTATTTGTCTCTCTCTTATTTTTTGTGCAGCATTAAACCAACCATAATTTTATTATAATGTTTAGTTTTATTGTTGTCATATGATTTTGTACCTTAGTTTACATTAATACAAGTATGTAATGTATTATGGTGTAATGGTGTTGGTGTTGTTGCTTTATTGTGATTGTACATCATGCTTAAAAGTTTGGCTAGATTTTTGAGCTAGTTTGGATTTTGGTTGTGTTTTGTCTTGGTTTTGTATTTCTCGAATTTCATGTTTGTTTTGTCTGAATAATGTGAGTTTAATTTGGTTGTTTTTTCCAATGTTATGTTAAGGACATTGGTGGACAAATTTACTATATGCCAACTTATATTACCTGAGACCTTGGATTTTTATGACAACTTATGTTTGTTTGATGCTTCAACCGCGTAGTGCTTGGTGTAGTTGGTAAGGGTTACATCGTGTAACCTTAAATTTAGAAGTTCGATTTTTGTAGGATCTCTTATTACAATGCAATGAAAGGATATGGGAAAAAACTCAAAAAAGGAGTTGTCCTCAACCTTCTCGTTATTATTAGTAAAGTCTTAAGTGTACAAGGATCGAATCACGTATACTTATCACTGTACATTTTGGTCAACTATACAACATATTAAGTTAATACTCCTTGCATATAGCTACTTCATAATTACCGTGCTTTGCTATTGTCAAAAATAAATAAATTACCGTGCTTCCTTAATTACCCTTTAAATATGTCACACAAATTTTCTTTAAAATAGCTTGAATTAATAAAAGATGACTTGGTATGTTTATTAGGTCCATAATTTTAAAAAGCGAGCTTTTGTTATAGTAATTAAATAATACAAGCATCATGTACGTCCATATGAATGCATTGTGAAATTCCAACAAAATTTCAACACATTTTTGTGTGTCGTTAACCACTTCTCTTCATTTCTTTTCTAATGCATCCCATGACTCAGTATCGAGTAATTCAGAATGGAGCAGTGGTGGACTCAACAGATCAATCCAAGGAAAAGACAGATGACCAAAAGGTTATATAGCTAGATATAACACGCCATAGTTTGATATACATGCCTTTGTTTACTCTTACCTTTCAAATAATATTGTGGATTTGTTAATCCTCTTTTATTCCCTCAGACTCTTAGGAGACTTGCTCAGAATCGAGAAGCTGCAAGAAAGAGTCGTTTGAGAAAGAAGGTAATCATTATCTAATCAGAATCCATTCTATCCTAACACCGCCTTGTTTTATATCTTCTCTAATTATAATTGTTATGCTTGACACTATCTGTCCAAAATTGATGGTCGTATACTATTTTCTAACGTTTGAAAATTGTGTCACATTTCCTAACATAACAAGAATAATTCTTGAATTTTCCAATATGCCACTAATTAGATTAAGCATTACAGAGTGCATAGAAATTAATGTCAAAACTATAATCCATGGTCCTTTAGGGGTTGGGACAATGTTACGGAGTAGAATTTTTTTCTTGCCCGAATGCTTATTCGTTAAATCAACATGTTTTTTTATCTTAATGCTGTTAATACGAAATGTCGAACTATCTAATAAGCTCTTGCAATAGTACAAAACTGTACTTGTCAATAATTCTTGATGCTCCAAGTACCATTTCTGTTCCATCATGTGAAGTCCTCTTGTGTCAAACAAGAGTACTTCAAGGTTTATTGCACACTTGCATTACTATACAGTTTCTCTGTAAGCCTGTAAATCCAAGAACTCATAAATAGAATCTTTTTGTACCGAAAATTTGCATGTCTCAACTTCAAAATGGTTCATCTATTTGTCTTTCTGACTTTCCTGTACTGTTCCCTTTGTTAGGCTAGTATCTTACAAGGGAAGTTCGTACTTTGTTTCTGCATCTTTTGGCCTTTTTATTTTTTACCAGCCAGAGAGGTTATAAGGTAAATCAGGCTAGTGAAAGAGTACTGAGCACTAGAATAAAATAATATAAAGCCGCTAATATAATTTAAGGTACCTAAGTGAATATCTTGACATGATAATGTTTAATTAACTGTAAGCGATTCATGATCTCGTATTCTCAGGCATTAGAAAACTACACTCAGCCCATGTCTCATCTACAAAGGTGCATCTGTGCTAGGGGCATGTGTTCGTGTTGCTAAGGGGGTAGCGGTGAGGCCGTGAGGGGTACAGACTATATCAGCTTATATAAAGTCTCAAAATGGAACTTATTTGGTACCAATCATTGAATTTAATTATAAATTGTATTAGCCATTTCATATTTTTGTTTCTTATAGGCATATGTTCAACAATTAGAGAGCAGTCGACTGAAGCTTGCACAATTAGAACAAGAGCTCGAAAGAGCTCGTCAGCAGGTGCAGTTCCTGTACTATAAATTGTCCTGTTTCAATTCTTGCTTCATACACTTTAATACATTAATGTCTGATTTTTTTAGTGCAGGGTTTCATGGTCTCGGGTGTTGGAAGTGAGCCAGGTCATTCACTGGGAACTAATGGTAATTACTTTTACTATCTTCTATGATAATGTTACTGAATTGTACAAAAAGTACCCGTACCCATACCCATTCCTGTAAAGGTCCTGCGAATACCCCTTTCGAATTTCTGATTACCTTGCAAATGCAATGTACAGAACAATAGTTAGAATCGAACATACTCCACTCTTATTCTTTCTAATGGTCTTTATGAGTGAGACGGGCAACAAGTCACCCACTCCTCAATACGGAGTATATGTAAAATGTCATCCATAACAAAATAATTAGAATGTCGGTCTACAATAAACAAGTCAACCTATGACATAATATGATTAGCCGGTAGCCAACCCTCAATACAATTTTTTACATTGCATTGACCTCCCTTATTTGTGTTCACCTTATCTTTTCCTTTTGTACTGTAGGAGTTGTGGCATTTGATGTGCATTATGGGAATTGGCTTGACAAGCATCAAAGGCTGATCAATGACACAAGATCAGCTCTAAATTCTCATGTGTGCGATGATGAACTCCGAGTTCTTGTTGACAGTTTAATGTCACACTATGATGAACTATTCCGAATCAAAGCCATAGGTGCAAAGGCAGATATATTTCATTTGCTGTCTGGCATGTGGCAGACTCCGGCTGAGAGGTGTTTTATGTGGCTAGGTGGATTTCGATCTTCAGAATTGCTTAAGGTCATTATTATTGAGCACCCAAACATTAGTTTCTTTTCTCCCCTCTTCATTTCAGCTGAATTAATGTGCAATTATTAATTAGTTTGTGCTGTTTTGAAACATCAGATACTAGTGAACCACCTTGAACCTCTCACAGAGCAGCAGTTGCTGGGAGTATGCAATTTACAGCAGTCCTCTCAACAAGCCGAGGATGCTTTGTCCCAAGGAATGGAAGCGCTGCAACAATCTCTTGTCGATACACTTTCTGCAAACTGCCTCAGTCCTACTAATACTGGAGTTGTCGCCGATTACATGGGCCAAATGGCGATTGCAATGGGCAAGCTTGCCACACTAGAGAACTTTGTTCATCAGGTATACAATCTCATATAAATAAACAAGAGATTTTGATTGCCGGATAAGAGTAAACAATAATGCTAACTTCTACTTTATTCTTCATGTTAGGCTGATCTTTTACGACAGCAGACTTTGCAACAGCTGCATCGCATTCTGACAACTCGTCAAGCAGCTCGGGCACTTCTTGTGATCCATGACTATACTACACGTCTTAGGGCACTTAGCTCTCTATGGCTAGCCCGTCCCAAGAACTGTAATGCTTAGATCTTGGCCATTGTTGCTACCTATTGCCAACTTCTTAGTTATATGCTACTCGACTTAGTTGCTGCTTCTGCAGTGTTTAGATCAATTCTGACAACACTAATTTTTAGTGTACACGGCTATGTAACGCAGTACTATACGGCTATGTAAGTTCTTTTGCTAACAAGAAGGAAGTCATGTAATTTAAGGTATTATAACTAGTTGCAATGCATTGTGTAAAACTTGCTAAAATAGTGATGATGTCTTGGGGTTTGTTTTTTTCCTGGGTGTCCTTGAAAACTAATGTAAAAATAATAACGCGTAAGCATCTTTCATTCACGGTTGCCTTGATCTATACGACTATACTTTTAATCTTCTCTTACTCTTATTTACTTACAATCTTATTTTTGGGTGTTAAGACAGTTTCAATAACTCTTTACTGTATTAGCTTAGGTACAAATACGAACGTGTGAGTCTATATACAACACTTAACCAGTGTACGAATGATCGGGTTTGATACTTTGATCCCTAGAGGCTCATTAAGGGTCTACGGCGTATCTTTCAAAAAAAAAATAAAAAATGCAAGCAATTATATACAAGTAAATCATGACAGAATGAACAAACTGATACAAGCCATAAACGGACACCATACATTTTGTAGAATTAGAGTCATACGTAATTAACACTTTTAAAATAATACACAATTAGACATTTGTAATTTGTACAACTAACGACTGCTTTGGCAAACAAAGCATCGAACCAATCAAAATATTAAGCTTCATGTTTGATAAAGACGAAACTAGTTCAGATATAGTAACACAATTATACATAAACAAACAAGTAATAAACGAGATTACATATGTTTGTACAATGTTTAGGTGGTAGATAATGAGGGAATGAAGCAGGGCTAGCTAGCAACGAGCCATGCGAGTTGGGATTGGTGGCTCTCTGAGTCCTTCCCTATTCCATTTCTCCACATTTCCTTGCCAACCTATTCAAAAATGTTGAGGAGAAAGAAGAATGGATCTCATATTATACTCGATAAAAGATATAAACATATAAAACTACTAAAATCATGGTATAATTTTAATCACGTGGGGTTATTAATTCCAGATCGAGGGAGTAAAAGATTAGCGTACCTAAGGAAGGATCAGCTCCACGATTCTTAAGCTCACGGTACTCTTGGGTAAGGCCGCACACACAGCAACATTCATGAACAAGACAATCATTGTGTGGCTCCTGTGGCAAATTAAACATTTCCCTGAGTCTTCTCCTATATCCAGCTGCGTACATTGCTTTCCATCCGGTAGGAAGAAAAGTATAAAGGCAGCATGCTTTCTGCTGGGCTATATATAAGTAACCATACAACCATCAGCAACAGTTTTTTTGCTTTTTGGTTATGTTTTAATATAGGGAGAGTCACAAATTACGACAATGACATAGACAGAATCTGATCCCATGTCTTAGGTAGCTAATCTAGTTGATATAAGAAATTACATTAACAATCAAATAAAAAGGTGCGGCATATTATATATAGTTTCAGATCTGGTTTATCGATAAGTGATAGACACAAGTCACAGAATTACTATCTAGTTTGCTACTATTATATTTGGACATTTGGTTCAACAAACACTTATCAAGGTATACTTACAAAAAAATCACTTACCGTCGTCAAGAGAGATTCCACTTCACAAGTCCAAAGAGGTTCCATTTTAAAACTATACGGCAGTGTTTAACTCTCTTCTTTTCTCAATGTGGAATATACTTACATGTATTGTTTGGTAAATTTCTTCAACATTTGCAAAATATAGTGTTGTTTTCCAATACAAGTACATACACCTCCTGAGCTCGTAAGGCTCATATGTGTGGCATCACACATAGCGCTTTAATCATTGAAAATTAGTAAATTATTCGTTACATCGACTTGGTTTTTATTTTTTTATTTTTAAGATAATAATTTGAGCTAGTTCCAAGCATTTCTTGTATTGACTATTGACCAAGTGTATATGCCCGGTGATGAATTTTGCAACAAGACATCCACGTTATGTAATTAACTATTGTTCAAAATCTTGTAGTCAACTAAAAATCATCATCATCAAGGAATTATATATCGGATAATCTATGACAGAACAGCATATGAAAGAAAAATAAAGCGGTTAAGACGGCATATTAAAAAAGAACCATACAACATGCATGATGTAACGCTACCGTGACCAACTAATAGAATGTCAAAGATCAAAGAAAATATACTATACTATACTAGTATTTTATTGCTTACTTGTTGTGCCCCCATCAATAATTTCTGCAATCTCTCCCATGGTGATCATAGGGCAAAAACATGTCTTCAAACCTACAAAATTGAAGAATTACAAGTCATTGATTACACGAGATTCGATTATATGATTGCCCTTCAAGACTATACTAACTTAACTAGCTGATATCGACACAATTTGTTACAACACAAGTCATACATATAAGGAACAAAGTAAATGTAGGAAATTAATGGAAGGAGAAACAAAACGAGGAAGGAGCTGAGCTAAATCATTACAATGATTGCGATCAAGGCAACAGTCATTAAAGCCGGTGCTCCATTCTCCTTCAGGCGGATACTGGGATACCTTAGAAGGGGCTTGAAAGTTGTAGGAACTCATTATATATATCAGAGAGAGGATAATTTAGGCAAATATATGTTCTAACTGATTTGTAGCTTGTAAGCTTACGGCTACGTTATTATTTGCAGGGGGTTTATATATAATATGTAATGGATGTAACGAAATTCCATGGAAATGGTGTTTATAAATTTAATAAGTTACTATGGAGAATACAGGAATTTAGTCAAAACAAGTTAATATACCAAGTACAGCAAGTACTTCCTGTTTTATTAGTTGGATATTTATTTGGTCCAACGTCTAAATCGTTAGACCAAGCATTTGATAGTAACTAGGGTTTTATATACATAACACATAAGTGTATAAAATAAAGACAATTACTAGGCTACCACTAAGAGAATTGCAATTTACATTAACCGAAATCAGAAAAATGATTTTAATGAAGTAATGTTTGGTCGAAGACTTCTCTTTATTGATAACAAGCTGGGCATTAAATTAGCTAGTTCTATAAAGCCGCAATGCACGCACAGTATTTCATCAATTTATTACGATAGCTAAGATTGCATTCACGTTAATTCTTAATATAAATTTAATGTATATGAAGACTTTTCGGTGGCTACCCAAAAAGTTTCGCTATTGTATTTGTTTTGCATCTTAATTAATGATTTCTTTTAGAGGAAAATGTGGGATATAAATGGATAATTTTATGAAAATAAATCAAGATCCGTCAATGTTGTAAAACTTTGAGGAACATGTCTAATCATACAAATTCAGAGCGATTAAGGTATGCCAATGTATTGCATTACCCGCCCTTTGAACATGACCCAAAAAAAAAAAAAAAAAAAAATATCACTCATTGATTAATCTAGCAATATCATCATAAAACAACAATCTATCACTTTGACTCAATAAATATTTTTACCAAAACAAAAAATATATAACCTACAAAACTGAAAAATTCTTTTGAGAATATCTAAAATTACTAATTTTAAACTGATTCAGTAATAATATATTGATGTTTGAATTGAAATAATTTGATTGCTTATCGATCCAGATAATTATGAACATTCAATATTATTTTGGTTATTACAATTTTTTTAAGTAACCCATTATTAGACAAATTCCAATGTATTTATGTAATTCTATGTTTCTAGATAATGACATAATCTGACATCAAAATGACATAATGTACATTTTATTAGTAGAAGATATTCAACGTGAATATGAATGAATGTCTCGCATGGTGCCATACCCATAATTTATTCTCAATCTTGTTAGTCGTCACGCAGAAAAGTCAACCTATGGAAACCGATTTTCGTTTCAATCAAATATTTTACAAAACAATTTTAAATTTGTGCTAAAGAGATACTCAATATGATATTATATATTAAAAAAAATCATCGTTGTAATAATTGGATACTTATGACGTGCAAAAGATGATAATAAAGGTGTTTGGGTGCGCAAATGGCTATCCCATTTGAGATGATTCTAAGATTATTTGTTTTTTTTTTAGTAATTTCTAATAAGTAATTTTAATTAAAAATAATTTTTTAATTATTTTAAATATATTTTTATCTTTCAGAAATTATTTTTTGATATTTTCGAAATTCTGGAAATAAAAGTAAATAAAAAATAATTTTTTAAAAAATTACTAATTAAAGATAATTAAAAAAAACAAGCAATCTCAGCCATCCATTTAAAAAAAATTGTGGACTACATTAGAATTTTTACCCCATTTGGGCATCTAAATGTCCAAAGGCCCATGTCAAAGTCCAAAGCTTATGTACAAGTCCAAAGTTAATCATTAATTAGACCCAGCAAGGCAGTCCGACGGCCCAAGAGGCCCAAAGCACAACTACCATGTAATTATCACAGTGATGCACGTATATCGTAAAGATCATAAACACATTTTTGTCTCACAATTAACTTAACTTAGGCATGGAATTGAGTATTCTCGGACACATCTCAGCTTAGCTTACAATATTTGTGTTCAGGTAAAACGAGGCTCAAGATCAAATCTTCCTTCGCTAACAACTCAAGATATACGCCCCTTAGCTTGGCAATTGTTTATGTGTAAAACAATAGGAGTAAATAAAGCAAACAAATATATATATATATATATATATATATATATATATATATATATATATATATATATTATTTTTTTTCATAACAATTATAAGAAGTATTGAAAACCTTTAATCAAAATGACGGAATTATACAGTGAGAAAGTTTACATCTCACAATATAAAGAGAATAGCTTGCAAGAGAGAAAACTTCAGAGGATATATTAGCCAATTGCTCATGAGTGGGAATCAATTATGGCTTGGTGTAGTAGAAAAGTCTGCCAAGGTTGTGAGATCAAATCTGAGAAATTTTGGAGTGAGGATTCCCTTAAAAACCCCCTATTCCCAAAGGGCCTAGCTTGCTAATTAGGGCTAAAAAAAAAACTCATGATTCGAAATGTAAGAAAGAGATATTAACCCTTTCAAGACCTTTTTAGTGTTAAATTGACAACTAATTCAATTTTATCCTTTCATCTTAAACAAAATTTTTCAAATGGTGCAATTCCTTTCCTGTAGCATTTGAAAAATTAGAATGTACTTGTGGTAATATATGGGATATATATTTACAAGAAAAAAAAAAGTAGTTGAAAGAGTTAGTGGGGATGGATAATTATTAAAGTGGTTATATTTAATTTAATTTATTTATTTTAAACTAAATAGAATTTGAGTATTTTAGTTTTGGAACAACGTGATTAAAACAGACTTTTAAATTTATATATATTTTCTCCATTTTAAATTAGATGACACGTTTTGACTTTTGACACTATTTATTAGCTTTGTTTAGACCAATATTTGTGATTTATAGATATAAAAAAAACATAGTCATGTGGGATCTTGTTAGATTCATTTCAATGTGTACTTAATTAAAATATAATTTTTAATATTTTTTACAATAAGATAATTAAAGATATTTTCGATTGAACTTTTACATTTACAAACTTGATAAAAGAAACGTGTCATCTAATTTGGAACAAGGAAGTAGATTAAATGTCGCATGATAGGCCAAACACATGAAGCACTAGCCACTAATCAATAACATAGTACTAAAACAGACACTAGTAATAATACGTGTCAATTCCTGTTATTTTCCCTCCAACACTCATCTTTTTAGCTATTTCAATTCATTCGTTATATAAAATATTCACTATATTTTGATTGAAATATTCCATCTCTTATTTAAAATAATCTTTATATATGTATATTAAGTTTATAATTTTAATATATTTCGATTGAAATATTTTATTTATTGATTGAGCTATTTCAATTCTTTTTTTCTTTTTTTCTTTTTGTGATAGGAGCTATTTTAATTCATTCCTTATATAAAATATTCACTATATTTTGATTAAAATATTCCATCCCTTACTTAAAATAATTTATATATATATCTATATTAAGTTTATAATTTCAATATATTCTGATTGAAATATTACCATGCCCGTTCAAAAAAAAAAAAAAAAAAAAAAAATCAAATTACCATGCATTATACTAATTATTACGCATTGTGATATTCATTATATCATTGCATAAGATCTGGCCTACAAAGCTACAATGATTCTATACCGTATTGCCATTGTAATATATATACTATGCCATATTACCATGCTGCCATGCATTGTATTATTTGTCAGTCATTGTAATATTCTTTGTTATAAAATATCACTGCATAAGATCTAGACTAAACGAGCCAGAAACTTCTTTAAGTTAATTAAATCAAATCAAATCAAATCAACATTCTTTATATTAAGCAAATTATATATCATGCACAAGATTTACCTAAACAAGCTGCTTGAATATTTTTTGATATTATTATCCAGGTTAAGTAAATCAAATCAATAATCTTTACATTAAGGTAATCTAATATTATGCACAAGACTTTTGCATAAAAAAAAAAATCATGCACAAGATTTACCGAAGCAAGCTACTAGAATATTCTTTACATTGAGTAAATAAAATCTACATTTTTTATTAAAAAAAGAAATCAACGCCATTTTTAATGTTCATAAATATGCTATTGCCTTTGCAATTTCTACTCATCTTCATCAATTCATAAATATATTCTTATGATAAAATTTTCATACTACTAAACAAATGTTATCAGTTATTTCTGATAAATTAAGAAACATGCCAATTCGACAAAAGATGGCAAACCAATTAACATGCTCACTTTTTAGTTAGAGGATTTGCATAATTATTATAAATTTTTTGAACCTTAATATAACATTGCTACTTTATACAGTTTTTAAAAAAATATTTCAGGAAAAATGTTTTGAGTAACACTTTATGGAATAAGTATGCGGATCAAATGGAAAATTATTTGAACGTGCATCCGGGCTGTCAGTTATATTGAAAGTGTAATTCGCAAAAATAAAGAATTGTAAAGGGATTGGTGATCAACTACCTTTAATTCACCATTCTACTTTTATTTATCTTTTCGCTCAATTTCATGAGTTTATGTTTACATTTTATATTATCAATTATCATAAATTAATTAGGTCTCCAATATTTTGTTCAATATCTTTTTGTTTGTTATATATAATTGGATTATTAATGTACAATTTGTTTTAGACTTATTGTGCGTGGCACAGGTGTTAAACTAGTAATATGATACTTTTCAGTGGGATGGAAAACATACACACAACATAGGCACTTTTTTTTTTTTTTTTTTTTTTTTTCCTCAAATCAAGCCTTGAAATCTTATGGTTAACTACCAAAATCACAGCATTACAGTTTGTTTTATTATAGATAATTAGATATACTTGAAATTCAATCGCTACGTAAGGAAAAATTACGAATTAGATTTCAATCTAGTATCATATCACTAATAAATAAAGTCGGTCTCGCAGCCAGCCCACGAGACAGCGACACTTGTCATTTCAGTTTTTCGCCAAGTGTCACGCCACGTAGGCGACAAATAGGTATTATTGTGATACATATGATGGTAAATAAGCGAAGTTTGGATAGATTTTTAAAGATAAAAAAGTTGTATAGTGTTTTATTATCGATATACTTCTAAAATTTCATATGTACAAGATTAATCATAACTTTTAATAAATATTTTATAATTCGGTACTATTTTCATCATAAAATTCTTTTTAAAAATTTCATTAAAATAAGATCCATTTATAATATATTTAATTTATTTACAAAAATAATAGAGAATTAGTGAAAATAAGTTTTAATCATGAAAAAATAATTTTTGTTTTGGTAAAAATACTTTTAGTTCAGTAAAAATAATTTCAATTGAATAAAATATATTTCCATTCATTATGTCTAAATATCCTGCATTATCAATAGGGATTATATGATCGTATTTAACATTCAATTCAAAAAGTTTATCCTAAACTTTTATCAACCATCTGGGCATCGCCCGGGCACAAAATTAGTATATACTTCCTCCGTTTTTTAATTATTGCACCACTTGCCTTTTAAGGAAGTTTTACAAATGGTGCACCATATTCATTTAAGGAAACAAAATGTCTCTGTTCACATTGCAGATACCAATATACCCTTACTTTTAATACTTGATACTTTAGTTTATGCTTAAATCACATGGTTAATGTTGTACTTCTACCCTTCTCTATCTCTCTTCCTTTTCTCCACTACCAAAAATATTGTGCCCAACTTATATGGTGCGATAATGAAAGAATGGAGGAAGTATATAAAGGGGAGTTTTTTCCCGAGTTTTTAAAGAGCCACGTAGGATAAAATTTTCTTAATTAACGCACCATGTAGGATTATAAATTTTAGTGATAACCAATCAAATAAGAGATTTTTAAATTCTTTTAGAATTAAATAATTCAATACCACATACAAAATTGGCGAATGATATTTTAAGTTTAAATTAATTAAATATAATATATTATCTTTTGAAATTAGGAATTTTATGTAATATAGAATGAGAAGAAATTCACAATTTATTTTAAAATAAAAATATTAAATGATATAATATGTACAATGAATAAAATAACAAATTTTATCACATAAATACAGAAAAATATTTGTTTTAAAAAATAAAAACAAACCTGCATCACACGTATATCACTAATAAATAAAGTCGGTCTCGCAGCCAGGCCACGACACAGTGACACCTGACATTCTAGTTTTTCGTCAACTGTTAAGCCACGTAGGCGACAAATACATATTATTTTGTTTAGATTAGATGTCACGTTAGATTAGATTGGATAGATTTGTCTATGATAAAAAAAAGTATACATAAAATAATTAATATGATATCCAATTAACAATAGATTTTTTTAAAAATCCAATTAACAATAGAATTTTACTCATATACGAATAACCACATAATTATAATTATAAATATGGTCATGTATCATTAATTTTTTTTTTAGTCTATTATTGATTTACCACCAAAGCTTTATTTTTGTGTATATTTGTGATTTTGTAATGAAATTACAGAAGTCAAAAAACTACTAAAATTAGGACACAATAGAAACTGTACAATACAATGGAATCTTGAAGTGAATTCAGATCAGTGTTAGCAAGGTCTTAGAACTTTATGGGTTTTTCACTTAAAAAGTGTTTCAATATTTTTTTTATGCTAATCATATTATTATTATTATTATTATTATTATTATTATTATTATTATTATTATTATTATTATTTCTATTATTATAAAAAACATGGCCACAAATAAATACACTCTCTAAATGGGTATTCGAAGCAACGCTCGGGGCACGTACTAGTATATATATATAAAGGGGAGTTTTTTCCCAAGATTTTAGAGAGCCACCTAGGATTTTGAATTTTAAAAAACATGTAGGATTAGTAATTTTAGAGCATTATGTATAAGTTTATGCCACGTAGGATTATTATTTTAAAGCGCAACGTAAGATTAAAATAAAAATTTAATTTATTAAAAAAAAAATACTATCTTTTTAAATTAGAAATTTTATCTAAAGGAAAAGAAACAATTTATTTTATTTTGTATATATATAAAAAATACTATTAAAATTAAAAAAAATGAAATTCACGTTCAGTTGATATTTAAAAAAAATTGGATTAGATAAAAAAATAATGAAAATAGGACAAGAGATTATAATAAAATATTTTATAAAAATATACTAGTAAAAAAATAAAATCACGTTCAATTATATAAAGGGTATTTTTCTTTCCTAAGATTTTAGAGAGTCATCCAGGATTTTGATTTTTTAAAAAATTGTTAGAGCGCCATGTAGGATTAGTATTTTTAGAGCGTTATGTATAGGATTATTCTACGTAGGATTGTTATTTTAAAGCGCCAGGTAAGATTAAAATTTAAATTTTAAATTTATTATAAAAATAAAATACTATCTTTTAAAATTGAAAATTTTATCTAAGAGAAAAGAAGCAATTTATTTTATTTCGTATATATACATATATATATATGTATATATGTATATATATATGTATATATATATATATATGTATATATATATATGTATATATATTTATATATATATATATTTATATATATATATATTTATTTATAAATACTATTAAACTTAAAAAAATAAAATTAACGTTCAAATGATATTTAAAAAAAAATTGGATTAGGTAAAAATAATAATATGACAAGTGATTATAATAAAATATTTTATAAAAATATAATTTATTCGTCTTAAAGATTAACTTCTACGTTAACAAAATTTATCATATCTAATAATAAACTTTATTATGAATTGATTTCATCTTATGATTTTTTATTATTATAAATAGGCATTAATTTCAATTAAATAAGAGATTTGTAATTTCTTTTATACTTAAATAATTCAAAAGTCATAAGTAAAATTGGCGAATGAGATTTTAAAGTTTTAATTAATTAAATATAAAATATTATCTTTTGATATTAGAAATTTCATCTTAATATAAAATGAAAGAGAGAAAATTCATAATTTATTTTAAAATAAAATAAAAATGTTAAATGCAAATATGATATACTACGTACAACGAATAAATAAAGTAACAAATTTTATCACAAACATACGAAAAAATATAAGTTGCAAAAAAATACAAATAAACCGTGCATCGCACGGCTTCATCTAGTTGTAATATAACAACGAATGGTAATTTAAAACAAAAAAAAAAACTTTTGATATTAAGAACTTTATCTAAAAATTCAAAGAATGAGAAAGGTTAATTTAATAACTTACAAAAAATTATTTTCACCAAGAAATTTTGTTGAGATAGTTATAACGATGCCAAGAATAATACAACATATTCTATAAAAAAAAATGTGCATTGCATGGATTTCATCTAATATTCTATTTTTTTAAGGGATAAAAATTCTGATTTTGTACTTAAATTGAACTAACTTACGTATTTAATATTGAAATTTGGCTTATTATTTTGTAAACACATGTAATATCAACGTTAGATACTTTTTTTGACAAGAAGAGTTAGATATTGAATCAAATACCGATTACCAAACGTAAAAATATTGTCTAATATTATAGCACAATAATATCATTATTTAGAGAGTCCTAAGTTTATACAATCACTCCTTAAAATCTATATAAACCCCTTTACCTCAGGCTCAAATAATACACAAATCAACCCTCAAACCCTTTCGTCTGATTATTGAGTAAACAAAACAATATCCTTACAAAAACAATGAAGACAGTTATATTAATTTGTTTATTAGCTCTTTTCTTCAGGTGGATTGCTAAATATCGCCCGCAAATCTCCACATAAAGCCCACAAATTTTCATTGAGTTGACACTTTTGCCCTTAATATATAAAAAAAATCTCACACACTCTCATCACCCAGCCTCTCACCCATCTTCTTTCTACCGCAAGGAATTGGCGGCGGCGGAGACGAAGGAAGGCGGTCACGGTGGCAAAGTAATTTTTTTTTATAAAATTAAAAAAAAAAACCTCGAAGAGGGCGGGGCGCCTGGCCAGGACGCCGTGGCCACGGTGGCGGCGCCCAAGCCAGACGGCAACCCCACAACGACGGGGGCTGGGCGGGACGCCAGGGCCACGGTGGTGGCATTTTGCGAGGGCGCCGCCGTGGCTCTGGCGTCCTGCCCAGCCGCCGCCACCATAGGGCTGGCGGCTGGCCTGGGCGCCGCCACCCTTTTTTTTGTTATTTATTTATTTATTTTGTTTATGTTTATATTTTTTTTTTAGCTTTCTGTAAAAAAAATTTATTTATTTTTTCAGATTTTTTTTGTTTATGTTTATATTTTTATTTTCATTTTATTGTATATTTTTTTGTTTATTTTTATATTGTTTTTCAAATTTGTTGTATTTTTTTTATGTTTATATTTACTTTTTAATTATTTGTATGTTTTTTTGTTTTTTTTTCCAACTCTGTAGTATTTTTTTTATTTATTTTTTAATTTTTTTTATGTTTATATTTATTTTTGTATATTTTGGTAATTTTTTTTCTTTTTATTTTGTATTAATTTATTTTGCAGTGTTTTGTTAATTTTTTTTATGTCAATTTGTTAGTATTATTTTTGTTTATTTGATATTTTTTTTGGTTAGTTATTTTTTTTATGTTTATATATATTTTAATTTTTTTAATGGAGTTAGGTATCGTATTTTGGACCTGGTGCGGGGAAGAGTATGGAAGTTATTAGAAGTAGAAACTATTCAATGGAGTGCTCGGGGCCCAGGCATGTTAGATCGGGTGGTATTTCGGCCTCGGCTCGCAGAGAACGGGTTCACCATCCTGAGGAGGATGAAGATGATGATGGTGAGGAGGAGGAGGAGGAGGAGGAGGACGCAGACGAGGATGTGGACGATCAGAGTGAACCATATGATGATTACGGTCCATTCAGTCAGAGGCTTGATGATATGTATGAGACGCATAGGGTAGATGTGTGTAAGGGTAGAGATAGTAGATTTGTTAGTAGATCGGGCACATCATCTACGTCCACTGTGTCTGCGGTAAGCAGAAAACGGCCGAGGACCTTGCGCAGTGGCAGTGGGCGTCAAAGAGGGATTACTGATCTGTTGGCAGTTTATTTATAGAACTTTTTTTACATTATCATAGTAGTTTGTAAAATCTGACATTATCGTTTAAGTTTGTAACATTTGACATTATCATTTTAAGTTTTTAAAATTTGACATTATCGTTTTGGTTTGTAACGCGCAAATACTAATTAGTATGCATGCAAGATATAAATTTAGTCAAAATTAGAATACAAAAAATAAATAACTGGAATAAAAATGGCAATACAAATACAAGGTTACATAGAAAAGGTATACGTATGAAAAACTAAAAGGCAGCTAGGTAGTTCCATTGACGTATCCGGTCACGATACAGCACATCACTACTACAAATCCCTTACTTTCTAGACGTTGTTGGCTTGATGTTGTCTATGAGGCGTTAGTGGAAAAATATATTTCCGCTTTTTATCGACGCTTTTTTAAGTCGAAATAGTTTCTCGACATGGAAAAAAGTCGAAACGCTGAAAAGGAATGATTGGGGGGTTGTAGACTTACATCATAAGGATGGGAAGCATGACTTCAAAAAAGCGATGTATGAAATTTTAAAACATAAAAAATAAAAAAAAATCAGAAACCGCCCTTACTACCCACACACGTAATAGAAACCCTCTCTTTCTCTAGTTTTCAGATCTGAAAAATTCATACTTTAAAACTAATTGTTCATCACGATCCTGTATTCTTATACTGTTATACAATCGTAGTTATCTTTTGAAGCCACCTGAAATTACCGTATTTGGGTCGAAGTCGTGTTAAATTTCTTCCGCTGCTTGTTAATTTCTTCAATTTATGGTAATATCGTTCTTTTTCTAATCAATTTCCTTGCTTTTGTGCTTGAATATCATTCAGATATACTTGGTTTTATTGATTTGTTGTGAAATTACATCGAATTTTTATTTATTGTGTAGTAGTAGAAAGCCATTGTATTTAAATCTAGGGTTTAACTGTATGACATGTTGCGTGCATGGGGTTTATTGAGCGTTTTAAGTTGATTTACATTTCAATTATTTTGGGTTTTAGTCTAATTGATTGACAATCTCAAATGTTGCAGAATTTCATTTAATTTGGTTTTGTTTTATTACTTAGATTATCCGTTTTCATTTTCTCGGATGGGTTTTGCGCTATGAACTCAATACATCATACCATGTCGCCGTCTAGAGTCCTCGAGAGATTTATGACTTGCTACTACTAAACAAAAATCAGATCTAATTGCAACCTGTTTTGCCAAATCAATCGCTTGTTGAGCATCTTAGAAGGGACCATCATGTACAAAAATCCCACTATAATCATTTCCGTCTTTACCATAATCCTGCAACAATGCCATATTACTTTTAAATACATATAATTATATAAAGATTAAATTAATACATTTAACACAAAATTAACACATAAGTAATTTCTAAATTTTTTGTTTGTAAATTTCAGTTCTATATTTAACGCACAATACATTTAATTTCTAAATTTACACATAATTAACACATAATTATGTATAAAAGTATTCATACACATACAAAATTAAAACATAATTTTTTTTTTCTGAAATTATTAACACATATTTAATTTACACATACAAAATTAAACATAATTTTATTAACACATATTTAAAACATAATTTCAAATAAAAACATTTTTTTTTTTTGAACTTATTAACACATATTTAAATTCAAAATTATCAAAGTTAAAAAACCACAAAAAAAAACAAAAAAACAAAAACTTTAAATAAAATTATAAAAAAAAAAAAATTACGAAAAGTAGGAGTGGCGTCCTGGCCAGGCGCCACCGCCACGGTTGCGGCGTCCCGACCAGATGCCACACCATGGTTGCGGCGTCCCGGCTAGACTCCATCGCCACGGTGGTGGCGTCCTGGCCAGACGCCACCCCTACTTTTCGTAATTTTTCCCCAAATTACCTCGCTTTTCGGCGACGATGATGACTCTCCGGTGTCCCTCGGCGATCCACTCCGGCTCCACATTTTTCGTGAGAGATAATTACGTTTTCGGTAAAAATTAGAAAAAGGGCAAAAGAGTCAAAGTAAAAATAATTGTGGGCTTTATGTAGAGATTTGTGGGTGATGTTTAATAAATCCCTTCTTCAGAGGAACCTTTGCCTAAGAAGTGCAACCAGAGGTGCTCCTACATCCACACGGGCCACACCTACATCCACACCCACATCCTCACCCTCACATTAAGCCACCTCACCATCGCCGCATGTTCCCTGGATGGAAGAGGTCATTGCCACCATTGTCTGATTTACCACCATTGCCTCCATTGCCTGCTGGCATCGATTGCAAGAATGAAGTTGGAAATTATCTCATTAATCATCAACAAGTTTCCTTGAATGCTGAAAGTTGTTCGTTACTCGATAATGATCCGAGTCCCCTAGTCAAGAGTTTTTACAACCAAGCATGTTCCGGCGGTGCCGCACCTACTCCTAGTCAGAGTCGGGGCTATAAATGTTAACAATGAAAGTGGTCCGGTGCAATTTTGTTAAATAAAATCATTTTTTTTAGGAAAAATATATTACTAAATTCAAAAATTTGGGCCCTTTTTATGGTAGTTTCACTTAGGGGCCCTGTGCGATTGACCACCCTACACATGCTCAGAACCACCCCTGCTCTTAGTGCCTAAGAAATTTTCTTATTACTTTTTTTATCTTTTTGAGAGGAAATTTTTTTTATTACTTAATAGTGTTACAGTAGTGTTATCTGTTAGATTATCATTATTTTTTTATATCATAATGTTGGATTTCGAGAAAACTCCTCAATCTGGAGTGTGTACTATTGATCAATATATATAGAGTTTTACAAGACTCGTAATCCTAGTACGATAAGGATACAGAATATATAAAAATATTATCCTAATCTGCGACAAATTTCATAAGTATAACATCTATCACACCCCCACAATCATAGCGGGAGGAGGTCGTACGCTAAGATTGGATCTAAAATCCAAAAATAAGTCCTGTGGTAGGCCTTTTGTGAAAATGTCCGCAAACTTATATCTAGAAGGAACATGTAGAACCCGAATTTGTCCCAAAACAACCTTTTCTCGAACAAAATGAATATCCATCTCCACAGGCTTGGTGCATTGGTGTTGTACCAGGTTGCTAGAAAGGTAGATAGCCCTGACATTATCACAATAAACAATAGTAGCCTGTCGAAGAGGACAATGTAACTCAAATAAAAGATTACGAAGCCAACATGCCTCAGAGACAACATTTGTGATGCCTCGATATTCTACTTCTGCACTCGATTTAGATAAAGTATGTTGACGCTTAGATGACCAAGAAACGAGGTTGTCCCCAAGAAAGCAACAATAACCCAATGTGGAACGACAGGTATTGGGACAGCCTTCCCAGTCAGCGTCAGTGTAAATAATCAAAAGATGAGAAGCAGATGGATATAAATGTAAGCCATGGTCAATGGTACCCTGAACATAATGCAGAATGCGTTTCAATGCATCATAATGAGATTCCCTGGAATCATGCATAAAAAAACACACCTGTTGTACAGCATAGGAAATATTTGGCTTGGTGAAAGTGAGATACTGAAGAGCACCTGCTAAACTGCGATACAAAGTAGGATCCCAAGGTGGTCCTCCATCTGCACTAAGTTTGGACTTAGTGTCAACTTGAGTAGCTGCAGGTTTACAAGAGCCCATACTTGCATGCTCTAAAATCTCCTGTGCATACTTTTCCTGTGAAAGTAGCAAATAAAAGGGAGTACGAGTCACCGCAATCCCTAAAAAATAACTCAGAGGGCCCAAATCAGACATAGGAAACTCAGTTTGTAACTGAAATATGATCCCCTCACGCAACCTGTCAGAGGAGGTAGCTAATATAATATCATCAACATAAACAAGCAAATATGCCATATCATCACCTTGTCGAAAAGTGAAAAGTGAGTTGTCACTTTTAGCAATGACAAAACCCTACTTGACTAAAAATTTTGCAAACCGTTGGTACCAAGCTCTAGGAGCTTGCTTCAACCCATATAGAGCCTTACGAAGTCGACATACATAGAAGGGTGCTCTCCGATCAACAAAAATCGGAGGTTGATGCATATAAATTGTTTCCTGTAAATCACCATGTAAAAAGGCATCTAATTGATGAATCGACCACTTTTTAGCCATAGCTAAGCTGAGAACAGTACGAATAGTGGCCGATTTAACTACCGGATTGAAAGTCTCATCACAATCCACACCAACTTCTTACGACCTGCCATCACAAACAAGACGAGCTTTGTGCCTTTCAAGGTCACCATTAGACTTGTATTTATGTTTAAACAACCACATACAATTAACAATGTTCACCCCCGTAAGCCTAGGTACCAAATTCCAAGTCCCTGTTTTTAATAAGAGTATCAAATTCGTCTTGCATCGCCGCATTCCAATTAGGGTCATTAATGTTAGGTTTACAGTGTATTCAATCTAGAAAACACTTAATAAATTGTGTGGGACAAAACCTAAATAATGTGAATACACTAACAATGTAATGTAATACAAACAAACACAACCAAGGTGTTACAATCAAGTATTATAATATCAAAGAAATTACAGAAAATCTTTAAAAGAAACACTAATATGAAGACTTAAACACTTGCCTATACTCCAAGCCAATCAACCAAGCATGAACATGAGAATTGCAACGTCCCTTGAGACTATGATCTTGATACTCTGTTAAAGGCGTATGAATACTTTCCTAAAGGGATTAATTTCCCCCACACGGTGCTTGGGTTAATCCGGAAATTCCCTTTGAGATACAATTGACAGCCCTTTCCGTTCTTAGCACAAAGAATCGAAAACAAAGATGAATGATTCTCGAAGAAGGATAAAATCAAAAAGTTTTTCTCAAAATAGTTTGCAAGAAAATTTAGAGAAAATTGGAGAATTCTTGAGGAGAAGATCAGAAATATTGTTCTGTCTGTTTTTCTGAGATTTCTTTTTTTCGTATTCACGAAAATCCCTCTTATAAGAGGGTCAACCGTCAGCAAATAACTGCAAAACTGGCTAATGGTGCGGGCGCGACAAACAAGGCGCGGGCGCTCCTACCCAGAATATGCCTTTGATGAAATTTTCCAGTGAGGGGCGCGGTTTGAGCGCGACCATAGGCGCGGGCGCGCCATCAGGAGGCAGCACGGGCGCGCCAAAACTTGTGCGGCCGCGCCTCTCACTTTCATCTTCCATGCTGAAATCCAAAGGGGTACCTGGTTTAGGCGAGCTCTCATCGCGGCCGCGCCTACCAGCCGCGGTGGCGCTTTTCATGGGCGCGAACGCGCACCATACAACACTCTAAATTATCTAACAATCCTCCCCCATTTAGAGTGTCTTCTTAATACATTCTCCAAATCTATCATTTAGCCACATCTTATGCATCAATGTTAATGTCCCTTCGGATTGAATTAACACTTAGTACAACACTCTTAACGATGATCATATCCTATGATTTCCATATGGATTGAATCACACGGATATATCCAACCATTTGAAGGTGATGTACACATAAGATAAATCAAATCATTCATCACTTGACACTTTTAAACAGCCATGTGTCCGTATCTTTCATAAGTTCATTAAAGTCTATATGTCCATCTAGACTTCTTGAAGCGGCTAAACTTCGAACTTATATAGGTAGGTTCTCATATACGTAATTGTGCCCTTGTGACAAGACACTTCCATTTAGAGCTTCTCAACTCTAAACCTTTGAGAACTTTTAATTGACGCTACCTAATACATCACAAGTACCATAACAATATGGGTCATCAAATATTGCTAACAAACATCAAAAATGCAAATTCAACCACATTGAATCTAAGACTTGATGTTTCTTCAAGCATTAGATTGGGTTTCACAAGTTTGTGTTTTTGGACATAAACCCATTCCATTCATAGAAAATATAATGGAATGTCTTGGCATTGCCTTTGTAAAGCAATCTGCCAAATTCATCTTTGTTGGAACATAGTCAAGACTTATGACCCCATCATTGATAAGCTCTTTCATTAAGCTATGCCTTAGTGAAATATGCCGAGACTTACCATTGTACACTTGACTATAAGCCTTTATCAACGCCAAATTGGAATCACAATGGATTGCCACCGGTGGCATTGGCTTTGACAATAAAGGCAACTCTATCATGAGATTCCTCAACCACTCGACTTCTTTACTAGCCGAAGCAAGAGCAATAAACTCTGCTGCCATAGTGGAATCTGCAATACAAGTTTGTTTCTTGGAAGACCATGAAATGGCACCTCCTCCAAACATAAATACCCAACCACTTACAGAAGATCCATCCTTTTTGTAAGTGATCCAACTTGCATCTGAATACCCTTCTAAAACCGAAGGAAATCCACTATAAGCTATACCATAGTCTAGTGTACCCTTAAGGTACCTCAAGACCCTCCGAATTGCAAACCAATGCTGTGCACCTGGGTTACTAGTAAATCTACTAAGTTTCCCAACAGCTAATGCAATATCCGGTCTAGTACTAGTCATGGCATACATCAAGAATCTAATTATCCTTGAATATTCCAATTGGGAAACCGTTTTCCCTGAATTCTTAACCAATTTAACATTAGGTTCCATGGGGGTGTTCACGGGACACTTATCAAACATATTAAACCGTTTGATCATTTTCTCAATATAATGAGATTGATTTAAAATAAGTCTACCATTGTCCCTAACAATCTTGATTCCCAAGATGAAATCCGCCTCCCCCAAATCCTTCATCTGGAAAGATGAGGTTAAGAATTCTTTAGTCAATTCTACTTGTTGTAGACTTGTACCAAAGATAAGCATATCATCAACATATAGACAAATGATGACACCATGACCTTTGTCATCAAATTTGCTATATATACACTTATCTGCTTGATTCACTTTGAATCCAAAGAACAAAATTGTGTCATCAAATTTCCTATGCCACTGCTTTGGTGCTTGTTTAATTCCATACAATGACTTAACCAATTTACACACCTTATTCTCTTGTCCCTCCAAAACAAACCCTTCGGGTTGTTTCATATACACTTCTTCCTCTAGATCACCATAAAGGAATGCCGTTTTGACATCCATTTGATGGATTACTAGATTGTATACCTAAGCCATTGCAATTAATAACCTAATCGAGGTTATTCTTGCAACCGGTGCATAGGTGTCAAAATAATCAACACCATGCTTTTGCCTAAAGCCTTGGATAACCAATCTGGCTTTAAATTTCACTATGGAGCCATCCGGTCTCCTTTTCCTAGTGAAAATCCATTTGCAACTAAGTGGTTTGCAACCGGAAGGTAAATTCTCTAAGACCCAAGTGTTATTTCCCATGATGGAATCCATCTCATCATTTATAACCTCTTTCCAAAATGCACTATCTTGGGAAAAAATTGCTTCACTATAAGTTTTTGGGTCACTATCCACATTGTAGTAATATGGAGTAGTGGAACTAAGGAAATCCCTAGATCCTTCAACCAAATAAATTATGAAGTCATCTAGAGGATTCCTAATTTTCCTTTCTCTAGTACCTCTCCTCAATTGAGGAGTTTCAACATTCTCATTATCGAATGTTTCTTCATGAGATTCAAGTTGATCATTCAACTCTACTATCTCCCTATCATTGGCACTAATTTGTAGATCTTTCGGTCTACTCATTGATGAAAATCGTTTTTCATCAAATATTGTATCTCTTGACTCAATAACCGAATGAATCGATATATGGTCATTTTGTTCTATTACATAGAACCTATAGGTTTTGCTATGCTCAGCATACCTATAAATATGCAATCCAAGCCCCTTTCATCGAGCTTTCTTTTCTTGTTGTCGGGCACTCTTACGACTGCCTTACAACCCCAAACCTTGAGATACTTCAAGTTTGGCTTTCTCTTGTACCAAAGTTCATAAGGAGTAGATTCTTTTCCCTTTGGGAACCCGGTTAAGAATGTGACATGCTGTCAACATAGCTTCACCCCAGAACCCGTCACTCAAACCTGAGTAAGACAACATGGAATTAACCATTTCTTCAAGAGTTCTGTTTTTCCTTTCAGCTACACCATTTGATTGTGGTGCATAACCAGCTGTAGTCTCATGAATTATACCCAAAGATTGGAAATAACTTGGATCATAGTATTCCCCTCCCTTATCAGTTCTAATTCTCTTAATAAATGAATCTACTTGCAATTCTACTTCCCTTTTGTAAATATCAAATTTGGTTAAAGTTTCATCTTTGGAATGCAAAAGATACACATAACAAAACCTTGAATAGTCATCTATAAAAGTGACCATGTATCTTTTGTTCCCCAAAGAAGGCGTACTATGAAAATCACACAAGTCACTATGGATTAGTTCTAAAATGTTAGAACTTCTCTCAACTCTTTTAAATGGAGTTCTAGTGATCTTGTTCAACATGCAAGTAGAACACTTATTAGGAGAAATATCACAACAAGGAATTAACTCTTGTTTGGACATAAACAACATTTTATTATAATTAACATGTCCTAATCTCGAATGCCATAAATCAAACAAACTTAAATCAACTTGATTAACATTGTCAACTACATTCAAACATAAATCATCATTACAAACATGCTTGTTCTTTAATGAAAGCTTAAACAAACCATTATCCAAGTAGCAACGACCTATAAACATTACACCCCTAGTAATTATGCATCTATTAGCTTCAAATACTAACTTATAGCCAAGACTATTCAGGGAAGGTCCGGATACAAGATTTCTATTAATTTCTGGAGCATACAACACATTCCTAAGAACTATTGTAGTCCCCGAACTAAACATAAGCTCAACTTGCCCTCCTCCAAGGACCTTGATGATAGAGTTGTTCCCCATGTAGAGGTCTTCTCCATAAACAACCTTTTGAAAGGTTTTGAACCAATGCTTACTCTTGCACACGTGCCTTGACGCCCCCGAATCAATCCACCATGATTCCTCATCCTGTACCATAAAGATGTTAGGATCCGTTGCATTTAAATCCAAACCGGAATTAAATTCAACATCATGAAATGGATTACCTTTCATGGATGGGTCCTTGCTTCCAGAAGCACGACCCTCCTTGGCTTTTTCCATCCTTTTCTTAAAGGAAAAACAATCCTTCTTGCGGTGTCCAACTTTACCGCATTCCCAACAAGCAAACATTTTATTGTTTGCTTGCCTTTTAGACCTCCCTTTGGAAGAATTATCATTCTTCCTCTTGAAGCTAGAAGAGACTTTAGCCCTTCCTTCATCTACCATATTCACGGTAGATGAGCTAGGATTTCCATCCTTAGCTCCCTCCATGGCTCGAATCCCCTCTTCAATTTGAAGGTGGGTGGCCAATCCGGACAATGTCATGTCCTCCTTTTTATGTTTCAAATCATGTTTAACACTTTTCCAACTAGGGGGCAATTTATCAATTATGCTAGAAACAACAAATAGCTTATTCATAGCAATACCATGTTGTTCTAAGCTACCATAGATACGTTGCAACTCACGAAATTGATCCATTATGGATCGACCATCAACAAATTTATAATTATTAAAATTACTAACCAAGAATTTCTTGCTTGAAGCGTCTTCCATCATGTATTTGCTCTCTAAGGACTCCCAAAGCTCCTTAGCCGACTCCACATTTTGGTAGATATCAAACAAGTCATCCTCCATCCCATTCAAGATGTAACCATGACAAATGAAATCGTCGTTGTCCCATTTCGATCTTTCCCGAACGGATTCCAAGGTCTCATTCTCATGTTCATTTGGCCTTGGAATATTTATAACATAGGCAACATTAAGAGATGTAAGAAGAAAGTACATCTTCTTCTTCCACCTCCTAAATTCAACACCGTCAAACCTCTTGAGTTTGACGAAGTTAGAAGTAAGTTCCTTCACACTAGACATACTTGACAATTCTAAATTTAATCCCTTTAGATTGTTAGGTTTACAGTGTATTCAATCTAGAAAACACTTAATAAATTGTGTGGGACAAAACCTAAATAATGTGATTACACTAACAATGTAATGTAGTACAAACAAACACAACCAAGGTGTTACAATCAAGTATTATAATATCAAAGAAATTACAGAAAATCTTTAAAAGAAACACTAATATGAAGACTTAAACACTTGCCTATACTCCAAGCCAATCAACCAAGCATGAACATGAGAATTGCAACGTCCCTTGAGACTATGATCTTGATACTCTGTTAAAGGCGTATGAATACTTTCCTAAAGGGATTAATTTCCCCCACACGGTGCTTGGGTTAATCCGGAAATTCCCTTTGAGATACAATTGACAGCCCTTTCCGTTCTTAGCACAAAGAATCGAAAACAAAGATGAATGATTCTCGAAGAAGGATAAAATCAAAAAGTTTTTCTCAAAATAGTTTGCAAGAAAATTTAGAGAAAATTGGAGAATTCTTGGGGAGAAGATCATAAATATTGTTCTGTCTGTTTTTCTAAGATTTCTTTTTTTCGTATTCACGAAAATCCCTCTTATAAGAGGGTCAACCGTCAGCAAATAACCGCAAAACTGGCTAATGGTGCGGGCGCGACAAACAAGGCGTGGACGCGCCACAACTAGGCGCGGGCGCTCCTCACTGACGAGCGGGCGCTCCTCTTTTAGGAGCGGGCGCTCCTACCCAGAATATGCCTTTGATGAAAATTTTCAGTGAGGGGCGCAGTTTGAGTGTGACCAGAGGCGCGGGCGCGCCATTAGGAGGCAGCGCGGGCGCGCTAAAACTTGTGCGGCCTCGCCTCTCACTTTCATCTTCCATGGTGAAATCCAGAGAGGTACGCGGTTTAGACGCGCTCTCATCGCGGCCGCGCCTACCAGGCGCGGTCGCGCTTTTCATGGGCGCGAACGCGCACCATACAACACTTTAAATTATCTAACAATTAAGAGCAATTTTATATGTCTTAGGGAGCGGTGATTTATGTGAAGCGATGGTCATATTGACAGAGTTATATTTGGGGTTCGGTTTAAATATTCCTCGTTGATTACGAGTAATAGGCGGTGAGGGGGGTGGAGGTCTAGTGGGTTTAATTGGTAGGAATCCACACATGGGTGGAGGTGAATAAATGGGGTTGGGCTATTGTGTATGAATGGAAGGGGAAGGTGAGTGGGCTGATGGGGGGGGGGGGAAGAGGGCCCATCAGCGTGAGAAATAAGGGGGGGGTGGGCTGATATTAGGGGGACTCCGCAATTGGGCCGCGAGAGAGGGGTAAGGGCCACAGGAGGCCTGCGGAGTTAACTGACGTGCTGGGGATTGCGGGTCAGGTTGCGGTTGGGCTTCGTGAGATATATGCGGGCTGCGGGTTTGCTGTGGAGTGGTCTGGGAGGGACTTTGATTCCAAAATGGAGAAAGCATGGGGCTAGGGTCCGTATTCTCAAGAAAACCATAGACTTTGTTTCGAAATTTGTTTAAATTACAAAACGGAAAAGTAGACTCATCAAAGATGACATGACAGGAAAGAATAATTTTGTTCATCGAGAGGTCTAGACACTTATATCCTCGATGGTTAGTAGGGTAACCTAAGAAGACATAAGGAGTGGATCTTGAGGCCAACTTGTGTGGTGCCGTGGCTGAAAGATAGGAAAACATTGACAACCAAAGACTCTTAAATGATCATAAGAAGGTGTTTTGCGAAACAAGGGTAAAGCTGGAGTGTCATTAGCTAGAGTTTTGGTAGGCATGATGTTAAGAAGGTACGTTGCCGTTTCTAGAGAATCTTCCCAATAGGAAGGGGGAATTGAAGCATGAATTAGAAGGGTACGAGAAATGTTATTCAAGGTTCGAATCATGCGTTCGGCCTTCTCGTTTTGAGAGGACATGTGAGGACAAGAAAATCGGAAAACTAGACCATTAGTGACACAAAAAAGTTTAAATGGGTCGTTATCAAATTCTCTTCCATGATCACTTTGGAATGATTTTATTGGCCGTTCAAATTGTGTTAAAGTATAAGCTCTAAAATTCAAAAAAGACTCAAAGAATTGTGATTTGAATTTCAATGGAATTATCCACACAAAATGAGTAAAATCATCCAATAAAACCAAATAATATTTGTGACCATTATTACTACAAATAGGAGATGTCCATAAGTCAGCATGAATAATCTCAAAAGCGGTAGAAGTAGTACTATTAGAAGTATGAAAAGGAAAACGAACATGTTTTTCTAATTGACAAGAAACACAAAAAATAGAGTCGTGTTCTTTATTACAAGAAATTAAGTTTCTAGACCTAAGAACACTTAAAGCTGGATTTCCCGGGTGTCAAAGGCGATCATGCCAAGTGTGTGAAGATGTAACAATGAGTGAGGTAGCAAGACAAGTGGATGGATTGGTAGTGGTTGTGACTGGATAATGGTCCCCCGAGCTAAATAGGTACGAAGATCCTTGATAGAAAAATCAAAAGGGTCAAACTCAATAGATACAGAATTATCGGAAGTAAATTTTCGTACAGAAATAAGATTTTTTGCAATTTGATGTGCTAATAAGACATCACGAAGTGCAAGAGAGGGTTTGGGGTAGGGTAATGTAGTATGAACATAACCTGTAACCGGAATGCGATGACAATTAATAACTAAAATATGATTATTTGTGCTCAAATTAAAAAGAGGCATGAGAGTACCTGAATTGTTGGTCATATGAGACGTCGCACCGGAGTCTACATACCACGAGTTGTCTTGCGGAAGACTCATGGTGGAAAAAGAATTACCTAACTCTGTAGGAGTCACCGATGGCCCATAACTCGAAGCTCCATAGGTGGGATACATTGTCTGAACCTGCTGTTGCGGGAATTGGGCCGCATATGCGGCTCTTGGTGACTGAGCATTGGGCCTTGACGGGTTTTGGGCCTGCTGGGGAAACGGAAAAAGAGCAGGGGCCTAATGAAAGGACGCTGGCTGTTGGGCCCAATTTTGAATTTGACCCCATTGAGGGGCTTGTTGGCTTTGCTGTTGCTGCGAAGCTTGTGACTGCTAGTTGGAGTCTCGGCCACGACCTCGACCTTTTCCCCCTTTACCGGAGCCACCTCGACCTCGACCACGGACGGTTCCCCTGCCGGAATTCCCACCGCCTTGACACTGTTGTGGTTACGAGGTTTGCTGAAGTTGCTGGGCGGTGTTTGATGCGGTGGCCGGTGCAGTGTGTTGGGCTACAAAAGCCGCACCGCTGCTACCTTGGTCATGGGAGCGTCTCGTCTCCTCAAGAAGAAGACGGGACCGAGCGGACTCGAAGGATGGCAGTGGATTGGTTTGCTGGATTATGGTAGCGACGATGTCGTAATCCATATTAACAAGCCCGGAAACGATTACGAGCTTTTGCTCTGTCACCGGTTGATCAACCGCGACCAATCGGTTTTTCAAGTTCTTTAATTGCTAGCAGTACGGAGAGACGTCCGAGAAATTTGACAGGTGAAGGGCATGAAACTGATTTTCAAGGTATACGACTCTTGTGTTTTTGTTATCTTGAAATAAGTCCTTCAACTTGTTCCATAGTTGCTGAGCAGAATCTCCTTTATAGAGTACGGTTTCTAAGAGATCGACGGAGATGGTGCCATAAATCCATTGCTTGACAATGGAGTCAAGACGAAGCCACAACGAAGAAGAAATATCAGTTGGACGTGCGATGGTCGAATCAATGTGATCAAGGATGTTAAAAGCTAAGCATGGCAATTGACTTCAAACAATTCCACCCAATTGGAGTATTGAACTTTTTCCTGATCAAGAATTAGAGGAATCGCATTCTTGATGTTATTGACTGAGAGGGCTGGATGAAATTCTATCGAAGGTGGAGGAGGTGGTGGTGCGGAAGCTAGATCGAAACCTAAAGCTCTGATACCATGTTGGATTTCGGGAAAATTCCTCAATCTGGAGTGTGTACCATTGATCAATATATATAGAGTTTTACAAGACTCGTAATCTTAGTATGACAAGGATACATAATATATATAAATATTATCCTAATCTGCGATAAATATTATCATAACTATAATATCTATCAATTAGGAACTTTCGAATGAAACTAGTTTGTGGCTCGGGTGATGCCCCGGGTTTTGTTTAAATACAAAATGAAAAAATTACCTTAACTTTGAATAATATTTTGAAAACATTATCTTAAGTTTTAAAATTAATTCAAAAAGTGAAAAAATATATATGGGAATTGAAAGAGAGATTCAGTAGTATACATGTATATATTACTCTATGCAATTGCTTAATTGGTATTTAATCTAGAAAATTACTCGTACCATCCATGGAATCAACAACCATGAGTATTTGATTAATTTCTTACAAATTAATTTGTAGTTTATTATTGTACAATTATTACTTAGAAGTTACATTCTAGAGAAAAATTAAATATGAAAGTTACACATGAAAAGTTTTAGAGTGATGACACATATAAGGTGACACATAGCGATGATGTAGCGTCAGATCATAATGATGCAAAAGTGACACATGGAGTTACCATGTTGTCTCTTTGTGTTTTAATAATATTATAGATAAATGTGGTTATCACATATTTAAGTATGCACTAGTTAGCAGTATTACAGTTTTGATATCATTATTAATAAAGTTAAATTATGGAAGTTTATTTATTTGTATTGTTTTTCTTTCTTTTTTTTTTTTAAGGAATTTTAAATCATATATAGTTTTGTTGAAGCAACGTCTGATAATAATCAGATTTCCACAAACACAATAAGATCTCTAGTTAAAAAAAAAAAAAAAAAAAAGTAGTTTATTGGGATACATGGAATACTGTTATTATTTTGACTATATTATACGGAGTATGTATTCATGGAATAAACACGTTAAATAATCGACTTTTTTGCATATTATATTTCCTCCTAATCGTTAATGCAACTATGCAAGTAACAATGTAACATGTCTCATGTGCTTTATTAATTGTTAATTATCAAATCTCATACATCGTGATAGCTCCTTTATGTTTTATTTTTTATGTGTTCAGTATGTTTGTAAATTTACAAGCTATTGGAGTGATGCTTATCGTTGTTCTGAGTTTGTGACCCTACTCGAATACACAATAATTAATTCTTAAAAACGTGTGGTTGAAAACAAGGAAATCATAAAATTAATGTATGATTGTCAATTTGTCATTGAGAGAATTTGTCGTTAAGAAAGATAGCTGTCATAATCAAATGTTGATTTCTATAGTCTAAGTTCACACTCTCTATAATAGTTAACTGTTTTTTTTTTAAAGATAAATAATACAAAAAGTTTGGAAAATCTAATCAAGGAAGAGGAGAGTTCGGTAGGGTATAGAATTATTTTCTTTGGATTTATCTTCTTTATTTAATTTATGTAGCCGTGTTAATTTTTCTTGCTACTAGTCGTTTACTTAAGATAGAAATTAGGAAAATTTATCTTATAATTTTTTAAAGTTCTTATATTAGGCTTTTTGTTAACTGATTTGTTTTAGGTTTTCCATACAGATTATTTCATGTACAATTAACCCTATAAATAGGGGTGAGAAATCAATAATAAAGTAGATTTTTTAGTTTATAAAATCTAAATTGTGAGATTGATTCGTGTGAATTAATTTTTTGAACCGTTGCTTTTCTTCTTGTTTAAGTCAAAAAGATTAAAACTTTATTGAATTAGGTTTATCCCAAATTGCTAGTATATAAACGCGGTTTAATCCACATCGGTTCCATAATAAAATCAATTGATAATGGTAAGAGTAACTCTTCTACCTTTTATGATGGTGGTCATTTCTCTATTCTTTTTACAATATGGTACACTAACAAGTGAGATTAAAATGGATTTTAACATTAACCATTGGACACAAATTTTCTCTAAAGGAAATAAGATTGTGACAAGACAAATTAATTCGAAAATTAACTTGCTGTTGAAGATGCTATACATGTTTAGTTTTTCTATATCTTAAATACACCTTTAATTTGAAATCGACTTATTTGACATAAGTTTAAACTTTTTACTAATATAAATATAAAGGTCAAATGTTTATTATAAAAGTATAATTTGATGAATTAATGCATTTCACGTTTACCAGTAACTGTAGAAAGTTGATAAAGACAGCAATCACTGTATACGATAGGAACATATTAAATAAAACTAATTATGCAATGAAAAAAATAAATAAAAAAAAAAAAAAGCAAGTATAAAGTGGAAAACATGTAAAAATGAACAAACCGAGTTAACCGACCCACCAATTAAGACCTTCCTAGAAACCTCATCACAAAATTTTGGTAATTGTTAGCTAAACATTTTACAGATGGCAGTCAATAAATGAATAATATTTAACTAACTCATCTAATATATAAATTGCTTATTCTTGACTTAGCTTATAATACATCTTCCCTACAATATAAAGGAATTATTTCACACCCTTTTATTTCATTTTTTTTTTCAAACTACTACTAAACTTCTTTTAACAACCATGGTTGTGTCCAAACCTGAAAAGATGGTTGCCATGGCCTTAGATCACAACCTTAGTCTTGAAAACGCCACGAAACCCGAGGATGATCATCGAGGGTCGATAATCAAAGAAGTCGAAGGGCTAATCAAGTTGTATGAAAATGGTTATGTAGAGAGATCACTTAAAGTTATGTCTTGTGTTTCTCCTTTCTTGGCTCAAGATATTGAAGTCAACGCACGAGATGTTTTTATTGATAAAGTCAACAACATTTGGGCACGTATATATGTTCCAAAATGTAACGATTATGAAAAATGTAACAAGTTTCCACTTACGATTTACTTTCATGGAGGTGGGTTTTGTGTTGGTTCAACTGCATGGAAATGTTATCACAACTTCCTTGGTAAATTATCATCTAAAACGCGGTGTTTGATCGTGTCGGTAAATTACCGTTTAGCCCCTGAAGACCGCCTCCCGGCGGCTTACGAAGATGGAATGAAGGCCCTCATGTGGGTGAAAAAACAAGCTACAATGAGTCAATTTAGTGAATTTTGGGCAAAATATTGCGACTTTTCTAGCATATATTTGGGTGGGGATAGTGCTGGCGCAAATTTGGCATATAATGTGGCCTTAAAACTTGGTACATCTGATATTAGGCCCCTAATTCTTAAGGGAATTATCTTAATACAACCATTTTTCGGAGGTGAAGAGAGGACTAACTCCGAGTTAATTAAGGTACAATCGCGTAAATCAAAATTGAGTCTAGCGGCATCTGATACGTATTGGCGATTAGCATTGCCCTCGGGGGCGGACCGAGACCATCCATGGTGCAATCCTCTAGGGAATGGCACAAGAAAATTGGAGAATATGAGGGTTATAATATGTGTAGCTGAGAAAGATATACTAAAAGATAGGAATTTGGACTTATGCTCAGTTTTAGCTAAGAATATGGGCAACAAAGTAAAGCATCTAATTTCTGAAGGTGTGGGACATGCATTTCATATTTTGGATGACTCTCAATTCTCAAAAAATCGTAAGATGGAAATGGTTTCTCATATTGTGGACTTCATTAACGAATAGATATTTAACTAAGCAATTATTGTTAGGAGTAGAATTTACAAAAGATTTAAGGGTAGAATATTTTTATTTTTTTAATTTATGTTTTTCACTATTTTATTTGTATAATTGTAACTTTGTAGAATTTTTAGATTACTATTTTATACACCAAATAATCTTTGTAATACTAATACTACTATTTTATAGGCTACTAAATTTTCTACATAATACTCTATAATTTTCCATGTACTAATGAATATCAATTCCTAGTTCAGTTCAACTTGTTCTCAATTACTTTTCAAATCTACCAAAATTTAGGTAATATGTAGTAAAGGAATAGTGTAATTGAATCTAATTATTTTAAAACATCTTTGAGTTTAATCCAATCAAGTCTGAAAATAGGTAAATAGGATGAGAAAGTATATACAGTACTAGAAAAGAATTGTAAGTCAGTTTAGTATTTCGTTTTGCTGATTTTTAACGAGGGGCAAGCTCTGGTTACTCTTATGATGCCATTGTTGCAAATAAGGTGAATGAAACATAGCTGGATCGATGAAGATTTGTTACTATTAACGGAAGGGAAGATTTCCATTGAGGTAACACGACATAAAAGAACATAATTTACAGATACCCTTACAATCAATAACATCATGTAGGAACTACGAACTTTTAGAAATATAAACACTTGGTATTAATACATTATGGTACTATGATTGGAATTATGGAATTTTTCTCACCAACATAAAACAGGGCCACCTTAATTGAGAAGATAGGTGCAGATAAAAAGATCGGCAAAATTCATGAACAAACCAGAGGCATGGTTTTCAACTAGGAGTATTATTAAATAATTTGTACAAAAAACAAAGAAAAAGAAGGCCAAAGAAATGGTACAATTAATAAGAGTGCACTCTGAGAGCTCTCTAAGGTTATATCATACTCAGACACGCAACTAGCAGAACCTAAAACTCATGATTACAAGAAGATATGTTTCATCTGAATGCTATAGAAACTACAGCGCCTTTCTGCAGACTGAAGTATACCAACCTTTAAGAACCTCATTCAGCTAGCTTGCCTTAACTAGACATCATCACATGATCAATGGATTGGAGCGCTTGGTTTGCAAAGAAACGAACATCAACATCAGGGTCCTCATTCAACTCAACTAAACAGGGTCGAATTGTTTTCTCTATTACCTGCATTAAAAGTAAACCCTCATGTATAATCAGGTACGCAGCTCAATAGGATAAGACTAAATGTTAAGGTATGAGGTGCATCTACTTACAGATTGATCAACAATTGGTACAAGGGATTGCAACACCTTTGCTACATTGAACTTTATGTTGGGAACCCTAAACAATTATTAAAAGAATTAGTCAGGAATCCAACACCAAAATAAATGTGAGAATATTTTACTACTGATAGACTTATTACCTGTCTTTTGAGGCAGTTATCACAACTGGCAATAACTTTGTGCACGTAATTTCAGAACCCAAGACAGGAGCAAGTAGAGAAACTGCATGCAAAATTGTCATCCGGTACAGATAGTGTGGATTACTCATCATCTCCAAAACCTGCCAGTTCAGATCAGATTGACGAGTAAATCTCAGCAAAACATGAAAAAATAATTTGAATACATTGAAGAGCCATAGTGATTTTTGAGGAATTGTTGAGGTACCAATGGGGATGAGGTTCAAGGACTGCACCAAACTGCCAGGTGCAAGGCGAGATAAACTCAGCCAGTGCCAGTAGGCAATGGATAATTTTGGGGAGGACATATGAAAGAATATTAACTCAAAAGCTGTACCTGTGGAACAATGTGCTGCATGGCCCACTCAGGACCAAATTCTTCTGCAAGGCGCTTCACATTATTAGCAGCAGCATCGCGAATAGAGTACACCTACAATGTGGGCCTTGTCAATTATCACTCAAATACTTGAGATCAAGCTAAAAATACAATTCGTGAATAGCATGTTCAGGAATTCAGATAACTAGGTGACTTGCTAATGATTTATTCGGTGGAAATGTAGCGGATGAGAAAAACCTCAGTTTTAATTGAAAGATGAATGAAATCAGATAAAATTAGAGAACGGATCAGAAAACTTGAATCTAACCTTATCCTGCAACCATTGCATACATAGGGCACCAAGTTTATCATCAAAAAAACCAACACCCAGTTGGCTTGCAAGTAATGGTATGTACTCTATAATTGCAAGCCGGACTCTCCAATGTCTATCTTCAGCAAGCTCCACAATGGCAGGCAAGAGGGATTGAGACAATAGATCAATGCCAATAACCTACAGAATAGCTTCAACATGATTAGAGGCAGTAAGAAAATTAAAGCAAATACAGGGTAACTTTTTCTACAAGCTAAAAAAAAAATATCATATAAGGCCACTATATATTTGGGTGTCATGTCATGTCAAAGGATCCAACAAACTACACTCGACGTACATCAGGGTGTAGAAGTAACATGATTTACATGTCTTGGAATAAAATTCACTGGCAGTTTTTGGTTAATAACTTAATTTTCCAAATAAATAGCATTGCAATCATGAACAGCCCTTAAGCTGGCATAAGTCAAGCCATTAGGACATGTGCTGGTCAACCACCAGCACAGGCCACTACCAAATCTAGATTTGCCACATGTACATTCTAAAGGATATACAAACATAACAGGAAGTAAGGGAAAGAACAGCAAAAATACACTGTTAAACAGACCTGATTTACTTGATCGAGCTTGCTGATTATATTAAGACGAACATCTGGGAATTCGTCCTTTAAGAGGGAAAGAAAGATTGGAAGAAGTTGGTCAATCGTGGCATCCTGCAATACCACCAAATCAATTCCATTCAGAAAGTGGTAAAATTTTCAAGCACATCAACTGGAGAATCATAAAGAAAATTTCTCTAATTCATATAACTGAAATTTCAAAATGAAAAATAAAACAATCAAAGAGAGAAAGTTGCATGGCATATTGACTTATTGAGTACTAAATAAAAGAGTACTCAAATGAAACAAAGCGGCAGAATCCTTTAGTCTTCCATCATAACTGGAAGATAAAAACAGTAAGCAGAGTAGCAGACTAATTCCTTATATTTCTACCTTTCCTAAAACAGGGGCCATTCCCATGATCACAGATGCCAAAGCAGAGCGAACATGCTGAGAAGAATCAGATGACAAGTCCTGTACAATACCATAAAAACAAATTTTAATAAAGCATACCTACCATTATTAAAAATGTTCACAAATAACAAAAGTTTACATATAAAAATTATTTAATATAGTCATATACCTTAACACAAGGCAGAATATGTTGGATTGCGAGCTCAGGACTCAAAATCCGACAAAACTTAGTTACTTTACCAGCAGCTGCAATACGTACTTCAGCTTCATTATCTCTAAGTAGTCGTACATATGCAGGAACTAGATCCGTCCTAAAACAATTGTAGGTGAAGGAAATATGTTAATTAAAGCTATGAGGAGTCCAGGATCAACATGTTACAGATTAGATAAATAAACACAAGGACGTAGGGAAAAAAAAAAAAAAAAGTATAGACACACAATGTTCAAGCCAAAAAAAGGAATAAAGGAGACAGAAAAAATTTAATATAGCTAAATAATTGTAGATGAAGCAAAGCAGATGACTCCCAATATACACAAGCCCCTTATATCACATCAAACACCCAAGACAATGGCAGAAGTATACTAGCACCAAATGTGACCACTCTCCAAAATCTAACAAGCCATTCTCAAGCCAAAGATCACCGACACAAAGCCTGCTAATCACAATTGATAAATAAAGACAGTGAACTTCAGCCACTTAACTCTTACAGAAGAGTATCCTGATGAAACTGTGAGCCTTCCTGGGAGTCCAAGCTTTCTTGTGATCCTCAATAGATACGGTATATCATTGTAGCTCCTTCATCCTTGAAAGCGCATCGAATTAATCCAAACCATATGCCTTCTTAATTCTAACAAAAAGGCAATTCTTATTTTCTAGCTTAAAGCCAGATCAGCCATTCCCCAAAAAACTAACAAAAGTTATCAATCTTTTCACAGGACCATTATTATTACTATCTGTGTGAAAATAATTTCAAGCCAACTTATCTACTCAACCGTCTGCCATTGATATTTGAGAAATGTAGAGATCCCAAAAGACATTCAGAAACACAGAATCACCAATAAATAGCTCCTCCTAGAATCTTATAACAAAAACCAGCATAGTAAGACAACAATATACAAAAAACTGATATAAGTACTTCCTATGTTCCATAATGATCTTCACTCTTTCCCTTTCATGGCATTTCATAAAGTCATAAACCTCATTCTCTCACTATCACATTCACTCTCCTATTTAGAAGCAAAGAACACTCACTCCTTCCATAGGCTTCTATAACCACAATAAATATGAAGGTCATTATTATACAAAGGGAGTACCATACAACCCATATGTTCTAGGCTCCTAGAACTCGCTTTGAAAGGATAGTGCATATAAATACTTCAAAGCAAAACCCTAACAATACGCTCCTTTCATTTCATAGAATCTGTCTACGCTCCTTTCATTTTATAGATTTTTTTTTTTTTTAAATTCTATATCAATCACTAAAATCATCAATCTTCTATTAAATCTCAACTGATACTTTTTGTCAATTATAAATGCCAATAGCTACTAACTCCTTGGTATGTGCGCATAGCCTTGAAAGAACCAATCATATCAGTCAGGTCAGGTAAGTTCACGTTCGGTAAAAGTCAGTTTACGGGTCACTTTAGGGTCAAACAAATTTTCATTATATTCAGATTTTGATTGAAATACTGGGTTTAAGACCCTCCATACTCAAAGATTACTGATTTGGAATGGAGGGAGTAAAAAACAAGTACCACAATGAGGTTATGGTCACAATTTTGATAAGAAAAATGTAACACAAATTAATATAACCAATACACTGAATGATTAGCGATTAAAGATCCCAAGTTCAGAAAGCCAGCTCATTTGAATAGGTCATAAGACAAGTTAGAATACATGAAATGACTTGCATGGAAGATCTTATAGGATTAGATATACCAAAAATTACCAGAAACAATTGACAATGCAGCTTCCCCTTAACTAGAAAAAAACCAACTCGGAATTACTATCCAAATACGATTTGTTAAGGATGTCATCCCATAACTCAAATTTTCACAAACAACCTTCATATTCTTAGAGCGTCAGATAATAAATTCGACTGCAAACAAGTCTTGTCGCTAATGAAACACAGCAAAAACATACAGACACATCTAGGTGGGCCTAATTCCTATTAAAAAAAAAAATTACTAATATGATTCCAATCAAAGCCATAATCCTGGTGAAGGCATTACTAGTAAAGTTAATGCAGTTCATAAATAAATTTGGAAGAAGCAAAGATCAAAGAGGTAACAAACTCCCCACAGGTCAACGTACCACACCCTTTCAATAACCCAAGAAAAGCAATATAATACAGGGGTCAAGAGCCATAACCAACAAAGCATACTCTTCCAATTCTACACAAGATGCTTTCTGAAATTAAGATTTCAAGAAAATAATAGAGCAGTTGAGATCCAATAATCACCTTGTCGGCTCAGGGCCAACAGCTTCGCAAAGTTCATACAGTTGGTTGGCAACCATGTACCGCACACGCCAAGACTTATCCTGCTCCAGCACCATAAAACAGAATAAGGTTACCAATAGAAAAGCTAGATTTTCCAAAAATGCTTCCCAAGCATAATCCATAGACTCATTCGCATCCTCTTCATTCAACAAGATACCAAAGTTTTTGAAAAGCAAGAATATTTTCAAAGTACACAAGAAATCTACCTTAAAAACAGCATTCAACATTCTGTAACAATTACATTCGAGTATGTATTTCAATATAAAGATACACAAATATTCCAAAACCTCTTAAACAATTTATTGAAATTTTTGGATAAAAGAACTAGTGCACATGCACAATCATGAATAATAGTATGTTCCACTGCACCTTCTCTATAAAAGAAATAATGGGCAACAAAAGAAACAACGCAGTGGAAGTAACAGCCACTTACCCACAATTGAGACCATGATCAACCCACAGTTGAATAATATTGCTAGTGGAACATTGAAATACATACAAAACAATAAATTAAAGAAGTAAATTACCTGAGAGAAATTAACTATAACAGGAAGTATATGTGCAACACAATCCTGCGGCTCCAACAACTCCCCAAGTGCAGCACAGCCCTCAACAGCTAACAAGCGCACAGAGTCCTGATCTATAGTGAAGAAAATTCAAATAAGCACTCATAAGGGTAAAGAATGGATGTTTTGAATACAGAAAAGGAGGAAAAAGGATTTGCAGAATGCAAAAGATGCGAGTTTAATCTCATAATTATCAACCCTAAGATGTTTTCAACCTTTATATACCAAGATGACCTCAAACTTTTAGCAATTGGGGATTTTAGTAGCACACACAACGAGGCAAGTAGCCACCCTAAAATCACCCCTATTCTACACTCTATTCAAGCTAGTAACAGAATTTCACTCCCATATCCCTACAAGGAAGACTTCCAAGATGCAGCAAAGTCAAATTCCTCATCCACTGTCATTGATATAAGTAATGACACCAATAAGTAGTTAAAATAGTGATAGTAATGAGGATGTAAAATGCCATAGTTCTAACCGGACTAGGGAAGTGAAGTGGAATTATGTATAAAACTGAACTATTTTGAATGTTTGTAATTTGATTAGTATAATTCTCTACCCTTAGTGGTGCACCTATTAAAAAGGTTTTCTATTCTTATCTATTCCAAAATTATTTATGTATCTAGGAATTGTAGGCTCTATATCATCAAAGTAGCAGACCAACATAGTAATTTGGCTAATACTAACCCTTTTGGATCATTTAATGAAAAGGCATTAGCACCAAGCTACTATCATTTGATTAGTTTGATCCAACATCTATCTAGTATGTCAACTCCTAGATACACAAGGCATGTCTACATGCAGCATAAAAATTTGAACTTAGTTTCATAATCCTCAACCCTAACATTCTTCTCCATCTATGAACCATTATAAGCGCCCTAGGGCTGTGCCCAAAAGACGTATGTAATCTAACGTTCTTTCACACTAAGGGAGCGTTTGGTATGAATAATGAAAATGGAATGGTAAAGAAACAAATAAGAGAGAGGAAAGGAATTATTAAACTCTTATATTTGTATTTGTTTGGTTTAATCATGGAAAGGGCCAAAGGGGTCACTTAAAGCTTACTCCCTTTCTTTTTGTTTGAGGAGGGTAAGGGTAATGGTTACCTTAGGTTTTAGAGAGGTAAAAAATAGGTGGAAACTATTACCCCTAGGTAACTGTAATTGTTACTCAAACCTTCTAACCAAACACTTGGTAACGATAATGGTTTAATTGAATCCGTTTCCAATCCAAAAAACACTCTTACCAAACATGCTTATAGATAAGCTTGCAATGGAAATATTTTATTCTTTGGCTTTTCAAATATCCTTACAGATTGACAGCGAACAAACTAGCTAAAAGATTAAGCCCCCCAATAGAATTATGAGAATCCGAGTCTACATTTCTAATTGGGTTATATTGTAGATCTATCCTCATCCTCTACACAAATCAAGAGTCTCCTCCATACAAAATGTTCTAAAATAATCACCCACTCCAGCTCTTGCACCTCCTCCCTCCCTCTCACAATTCCTATATACTATTATTATCATCAAAATGATTGGTAATTTTATTGAATTGTTTATTGTAAAGTGAAATAAGTTGAATGTTATTTTATTCATAGAAATAGTGCATTGGTCATTGTAAAGTGAAGTTAGTGGAATGTTTGAATGAGGGGTGGTGATAAACCTTAAAAGTGGTGGGCCATTGTGTAAGATAGAAAAACAATTAAATATTAGTGGGTCATTGCCATTTTTAGTAATGTGTCAATTATTTAAGAACAGAGGGAGTATTACCGTATTATTGGCACATAAACTAGCTATACATACAATTTTATATCAAGGTACAACCACATAACATATTTGTTTAAAATTGTAGATGGGTTCATCATTACATAGCTCACCTCAGTAATTTGCTAATCATTGCCTATGGTCTACCTTGCTTTCACACAAATCCTTGGCTATCTATTACTAAATCAACTAAAGTAGCTTTAAAGTTTGATTAAACAATTCTAAATTCAGCTAGAGTCTTCAATAGAGAAAATTAAAAAAAAGAAAAAGAAAAAGAAAAGAAAAAGGATGTAAGGAAACAGGGGAGTCAACAAATCAGTGTTATGCGACAAACAGTTCCCTCATTTCAAAATTAAAAGAATCTGAACAGATCATTGTGTTGGGATGACTAAAAAAACAAAGATCAACGAAGAGGGAAACAAGTGAGAATCACTAACCATCTTGTGTTAGATCCTCAAACATTGCCATAACATCAGTCTTCAGATGAGTGGGTTCAACAGTTGCGGCAAACTTCCCCAGATTTGTGGCAGCAGATCTTCTCACCATTGGCATGTCATCTTGACATAACTGGTTGAATATTGACCTTAACTCAGTCTTCAACATATCACGGGCACTTGGATAAGCAATGTGAAAAAGTCCGCAAGCAGATACTCGGGCTGTAAACCATTCTCCTGCTGCCAATCTCTGTAAAGCGGAAATGTTTAAATTGTGAGTTTTCAAAGAAATACAACAGCACATGGCCATGCTTTACACTATAGGCTTCACAATTGATCAATATTAAAAGAAAAGAAAAACGTTTAACAGCAATCACAGATACATCAGCTCAAAGCAAAGAGTCGAGAATTTGAGATGCACTTTCATTTCTTTTTCAAAGTACTTCAATTCAGCATGATGGGGGTACTTTACTTTCCCTTCCAGAAAGAAAGAAAGACAACACATTCTACGAGCTCATATAATTATTCCCATTAAGGTTGAAATTTGGCCATGATCAGGGATTCAGGGTGAAGTAGACTAATAAAGATTGGAAAGTTATACCTATGACTCTATGAGATATAAAACTGAAGAAATAGACACTGAGGAGCAAACACTAACTAGCACGGTACCAAATCCCTCATTCAATGAAATGCCTAATCCAATTCCAACACTAAGTTCTGAGAGTTTCGATCTAATAATGTAAGATTCTATAACCAATAGCCTCGATTCTCAATTAATACAAAACAAGCACCAATCATGTAACAAAATATACTTATAATAAAGGAAATTTACCTTCACTAAAGGAATGAAATAATCAACCAAATCACTTTCCCTCATCTGGGATCCAATTCTACTCAACGACTCGACAGCTTTGTCCCTCACACAAGTCTCCTCTACTGTGCAAAGCGTTTCCAAGGGCGGAAGCAAAACATGGGCATGCTCGACACCACCAACATACGGTATAAATACACCCAATTCCTCCGCCATCGCCAGAAGAACCTCATCATCATCATCATTATTCTCACTCAAGAATGGGATCAACTCTTTCCGGGTTCGCTCCTCTCCAAGGGCACGAGCAATTGTAGACAGCCTCCGAATAGAATTTAATCGTAGCTGTATATCATCATTTTTCAACTCATCTATCAAAACAGCAATTGGATACAATGGCTCATCCATTGTAGACATTCTATCACAGAGATTCTCCTGTATCCCAAAAAACAAAAAAAAAGCCCATGAGAACTGACAATAAATCACAAGAAATATAATATCTCAAAGATTTGATGATCATAAGTCCCATAATTTTCCCCAAATTTCTCAAATACCAATCAAAAAGAAAAATTAAAATGTGCGGCAGAAAATTCTAAGGCCCAAAAGGCGAAAACAAGATTGAGACAATCATCCATATTTCCAATTTTCAATTCATGAAATGATAAAAACAACACAAAAACATTGAGCTAAAAAAAATTTACAATCGAAAAATGGGATCTAACGAAAACCCTAGAATTCAACTTCACCACCTTCGAAATTCGTGCTAAATCCAGCTAAAATTGGGAGAATTGCATGAAATCAAAGATAAAGAAGCTCAAAAACATATGAATCTCAAATCATATCTAACATTTGCAAGCAATTATACCTCGAAATCGAAAAATCGACGAAAGAAAAAAGTGAGAAAGAAAAAATCAATGGGATTTTATATAAATCTGAATTAATTTTGCTGGAGATAAAAATGAGAAATTGGATAAGAAAAAAAATAAAATGGGAGGAGAGAGAAAGAAGTAAAACCGGTTGGAAAAGGTGATTCCCGCCGGCTAAGGGTGTTATACCAAGGCGCGATCTTGCGTTTGCGCTCCCTAACTTCGGTGTTTAGAGCATATCTTTAAGGGTGAACATTTTAATAGTTCACAATGAGTGAACAAATAAGGTGGTGGCTTAATGGCAAACTCTTTAATTGTTCATGTTGAGTGGTCATGGGTTCGATTGCAGGAGCAAGCACTTGCATGAATTAATTCGTTGTGGGCCCCACCATTATTTTGGACTGATATTCATGCAAAACGAAGGTCAGAAAAAAAAATAAAAATCAGCGGCTGGGAGCGCGCCACTTGGCCCAGCCGCTGCTTGACACGTGTGTACTGTTTTAAATATATCCGTTGTAATTTTACAACGGATATATTTTACAAAATACAAATAAAAAAAAAAAAAAAAAAATTACCAACGACTCTATTTTTTTCCCCTCTATAAATAGACACCCATATTAATATACTTTTTTCAACTTTGAAAATTCATTTTTTTCTACTATATTTTTCTCTTCAAAAATCCCCTCTATAATTACCAATATTATTATTATTTATACCAATATTAATATTATTATTGTTATTATTATTTTTAATTATTATCATTAATATTATTATTATCGTTACTATTATTTTTATTATTATCGTTATTATTATTATTATTATTATTATTATTATTATTATTATTATTATTATTATTATTTTTATTATTATCATTATTATTATTATTATTATTATCCTTATTATTATTATTATTATTATCGTTATTATTATTATTATTATTATTATTATTATCGTTATTATTATTTTTATTATTATTGTTATTATTATTATTATTATTATTATTATTATTATTATTATTATTAAATTTTGAAAATTCATTTTTTTCTACTATATTTTTCTCTTCAAAAATCCCCTCTATAATTACCAATATTATTATTATTTATACCAATATTAATATTATTATTGTTATTATTATTTTTAATTATTATCATTAATATTATTATTATCGTTACTATTATTTTTATTATTATCGTTATTATTATTATTATTATTATTATTTTTATTATTATCATTATTATTATTATTATTATTATCCTTATTATTATTATTATTATTATTATCGTTATTATTATTATTATTATTATTATTATTATTATTATCGTTATTATTATTTTTATTATTATTGTTATTATTATTATTATTATTATTATTATTATTATTATTATTATTAAATTTTTATTTTTTCCAAATATAAATTATAATTATGGATGCTAATACCAACCCCAAAACAAATAGAAAGAAGAAAAAAAAATTGGGTCAAAATATGATCCCGAATCAAGCCAATTTTCCTCCAATTCACCCAAATTTTTCACAAACACCCACAAATATTCCCCATAATTTTTCTGGAGTTTATCCTCAAATACCCCAGTCAAGTTTCCCAAATAATCCACCAAATTTCCCTCAAAATTTTAATTTTTCTTAAAGCAGTTCAAATTTCCCACATCCATCCATGATACCAATGGGTTACGGTGAATATGGTGGCTGCATCTGGTTATTTTCCGTCACAACAACCGAATCCCAATATTTGGGAATCGAGCAATGTCTTATCTGAAGAAGATGAGGCAAATGAAGAATGCGAGGATGAAGATGAGGCAAATGAAGAATGCTTAGTGTCCTTTATTTTTATTGTAGTTAAGTGTGTTCAATTCCTTTGTTGTTCTTCATTTTCAGTAGTGATAAGTTTTCAATTCCAGTTCAACCTCTTGTACTCATTTCCTTATGTTTGTACTTTATCAATTAATCAGTAAAATGGATCTTTTCCACTTTCCCATTTTCATAGCCCATGTGATCTTATTCTGTTTATTCAATTATATCAATTTGTCTCTTTATATATAATTGTGTCAGTATCTTAATTTCCCCTTTGTTAGCCCATGTGAAACCCTTCTTCTCCATTCAATTTCTGTGTGGTTCTAATCCAGTGTTGGTCATAGCCCATGTGAAACCCTTCTTCTCCATTCAATTTCTGTGTGGTTGTAATTCATTGTTTGTCATAGCCCATGTGATCTTTGTCTCTTTATATTCAGTTATTTCTGAAGAAGAATTACAAATTAGTTCACTATAAATAAACACCATTATTTCATTTTTTTTACACACAAACACATAAATCGTTTGCAGTTACTATTAGCAAACCTCACTCTATCTTACATTTCTTACGTACAACTAGCTTACGGGTGTGCTTCAGACGCTTGTGATGAGTATGTCCGTATAAGTGAGGCAACTTCACGATTGGCACTCCAAAAGTTTACAGAAGGTGTCATCAACCTGTTCGGTGATTAGTACCTACGCCGTCCAAACATCGCAGATATGGAAAGATTGCTACGTATTGGGGAAGAACGTGGATTTCCTGGCATGATAGGCAGCATTGATTGTATGCAGTGGGAGTGGAAGAACTGTCCACACGCATGGAAGGGGCAGTATCAAGGAAGAGAAGGAGTTGCAACTCTCGTACTGGAGGCAGTTGCGGACAGAGATCTATGGATATGACATTCGTTCTTTGGGATGCCAGGTAGCTACAACGATATTAATGTGCTTCATCGATCCCCTGTGTTCGAAGACATCTTAGAGGGTCGAACACCTCCTGTGAACTTCGTAGTCAATGGTCATCATTATACGAATGGGTATTATCTTACTGATGGAATCTACCCTAGATGGGCTTCTTTTGTGAAATCCATTACGAGTCCACAAACTCGTCAGGATCGTTTATTCGCAAAACACCAGGAAGCTGCAAGGAAAGACGTTGAACGCGCATTTGGGGTCCTTCAAGCTCGTTTTGCCATTATTAAAAAGCCATCTTTGGCGTGGGATACCGACATACTCCACAATATCATGCTCGCCTGCATCATAATACATAATATGATCGTTGAAGATGAACGAGAGACGTATCAAAATAACGTTAATACCAATGAGTTTATGAATGTTGGAGGCAACGCTAATGAGGACACTACCGAGTACCGTACTGATCGTATTGTGGATATCGGCTTATACTTGTCTCGTAGAACAGAGATTGAGGATCAACAGACTCATTTGCAGCTAAAAAACGACTTGGTCGAACATATATGGAATAAATTTGGTAACAACGAAAACTTAGGCAACTAGGTTTACAACAAATGGTTATCCCTAAGGACATCTTACAAAACGATGTGTAGTTGTTTTTTTTTTTTAAATAAAATGTACTAGATTATAGTTGTAGAACTGTAATCACGATTTGTACCTCTTTTTTTTTGTTAATTAAAATTAGCTGCGTTGTTGTTTAAAAAATATTAATCACAAGAATTAGTTTTTTAAAAAGCTGATAAAAAAATGCGATAATTTCTTAATTAGTAATCACGATTAAAATATTAAATACGTCAATTAATTACATTGACATCGGGTTAATAAATTATAATTATGAAACAAAAAAGATTATATTTACAAAAATAAAATAAGGTGGGGTAGGGAGTGTTTCGGGGTTTTCTGATGTCCTGCGGGAGAGTTACAATTCCGAGACTGGAACCGGACGCCTGTACCTGCAAAATAACGGAGACTCCTGAGAGCTCCGCCTCCAACGGTCAAGTTAGTACCTGATTAAGGAGTAATCAATACAGAAATTAAAGTAATCAGATCTCTCTAGGTGAGAGTGCTTAGTGTTGGTAATCTGCGTTGTTAGCGAGATTAGCCGGTTGTTAATAAGTTTGTTCTTCTCTGCTTGATCTCTTAATTATTCGGTTTTTTGATTAATGAGGATTAATCGAGTATTTATAGCCTTGGGAAGCGTGCAACTCTCTAGGTTTAAGGTAAACCTAGGGCTGATCGGGCCTCTAGACTGAATTGGGCCTTGATGGCCGGTTGTCCCACTTGGCATGGGTGGACACGTGGCGTGTCTTAAGTGGTCCGTGGAGGACGTATCTGTGACTGACACGTGGCAAGCTCCTGTTGGCCTTCGTGAAGGACACGTGGCGGAACCTGGTTGGTCCACTTGTCAGACGGTGATTGGTGGATAAAAATCCCCTAATCATTTGCCCCTCACAGGTGGCACGCGACTGGTCACGTGTCGCCTGTGACAGGTGTCGCACGGTGACAGGCGACGGCCCGTTACAGGTGTCACCTTGTAGACGGCCGAGAGATTTTCCCGCCCAAACTTGAATTCGGAAGCGACCCTTCGCCTTCTCATTTTGCCTATAAAAGGAAGTGCTGACTTCGGTCATTTTCACATTTGAGAACTTTTGCGAGAACATTCGGACCCCTGAACTTGCTCTGACATTTTCGGACTTTTTCTGCCTACCGCCTGTTCTGACAAGCCGACTGACCCGAACTTCCAGGACTTCATCAACCGTCACCCGTTCAGGTAACTCAGTTCTCTTACTCTTAATTTTCTTTTTATTTTTTGAAATGGCACCATGGAAGCACACGACACGCCCTAAGTTAGTGATCAGCCGGTCACCGGGGACGGCTGAATCTAGGACTAGGAGTGCCGCCTGCCCTTTTCTGGACCCATCTTTGCCCTTTATACAAAGTCCGACTGAATCTGTGTCTATGCAGAACGTGATGGCCAGAACAAAAAAGACTGCTATGATATCAAACTCAGACGGCTCCTCCCAAAGGGTGCTCCTTAGCGAAACATCTGACCAGGCGCCAGATGTAGAACGAGGCGACTGTCAAGCTGACAGTTCTGAGAGAGGGACCAAGGTGTTCCCTTCTCATCTAACCGTGGACATGTCTAATTTTCCTTCTGCTCCTTCTAAGGGAGAGGAGGCGGGCCCCTCTAGGAGAGGGGAGGAGTCGTCCTCTTCGGACTCGTCAGGGGACGAGTCCGAATCCAGCTCTTCTGACCATAGTTCTTCTGGCTCAGAAGAAAAACATAGCCGCCTACAAGAGGCGAGAAGTTCTCATGCAGTGGAGAAGGGGGATAATTGGGCAGAGCCGTCCGCCTCTTACAGAGAGGAAAACGCCCCCTACTACTGCAGGGTGCCCCGGGGCCGGATTGCAACCATGCGAGACAACGTGGCGAGCTTTATTGCTAACCACAAAATGGGCCCGGAGTATTTACTGTTTGTGCCGGATCCAGAAGATACTGTCGTCTGGCCGGCTGGTACCAGCTATGGTGACGGCTGCTTTGGCTGCTATGTGGCGGCCATCAAAGCTGGACTGCGCTTCCCATTACATCCGGCTGTTCAGCGGATTTTAGATGGGTATGATCTGGGGTTATGGCAGTTAGCCCCCAACTCTTGGGTAAACGTACTCGGCTATGTGGCCGGGTGCGAATTGAACGGGGTGGAGCCAAGTTTTGAGGCTTTCGCCCATATGAACTATCTCAGCCGGACCCCTAAGTCGGGAGGTACCGGCTGGTATCAACTAACAAGCCATAGGGGTTACCTCATGACGAGAGGTAAGGCAAACAAATGGAAGGATTGGCGGAACACCTTCCTTATTATCGAGAGTTCAGACACGAAGCTGAACAAACGTTTTAACAAGTGGAACAGGGATCCGCCTCTTCTCGCAGGCGGCCGCAGCATGCCGCCTGTTCCCCCAAAGGCTAAAAAAGAGATCCTAGACAAAGGACTCTTCAAAGTAGAGACTAGGGTGAACTCTACTTCAGGGGTACGAGAGCAAGTACCCCTAAATTGCGTCCCGAGCTTCAAGTGGCTCTATGACGAGTACTTCTTGGCCGCCTGTGGCCTCGGCAGTCGGTGCTCTAGAGGTAGCCGGCCTGACGAATACTCTGTTTTTTCACGCCTTGTTTACTTGGGATTTTTACTAACTTTGCTGTTTATTTCTTTCAGCCGACGCCATGAGTAAAATAACAGCATCTAAGACTGCGGCGGCCATGCTGCGGGTCTCACTAATGAAGCAGTCGTATGTCGACTCCCCCAGCAAGGAGGCACCCTTGGTAGGCTTTGAAAACTCTTCTCCTTTTAGTTGTATTATGCATATACTAACTCTTTTTGTTTTCAGTCTGGCACTCCAAGGGCTTCTTCCTCGCAACAGCCGGACCCCAAGGCCCGGAGGACGACTGTTGCCAGCTCTCCTGGGTCTTCCAGGAAAACAGTGGCGGCTGAGAAGCAGCCGGCCACTTCTTCAAAAACCCAGGCGGGGCCGCCTAGATGTATGGACCCTCACTTGTAAAAAACTCACCCTTGCTTCTTTCTTGATTAAGTCTAACTTGTTTTATCCTTTTACTTAATGCAGCCGGCCCCCAGGGACTTGACTTGGTTGAGGTAGCCAAGTCAATGGTTAGAGTAGTTCCTCCATCTGACAGGGAGGCGGTCAAGGGTGCCGGCACCCTTGACCTCGATGGAATTTCAGGGATCCTAGCTGAGGTATACTTAGCACCTTTTTGAGCTTTTGAGTTCCAGGACGCCTGTTAACTCTTTTGATTGGAAACTGACGCCTGTTTTTCTTTGTACTTAGGCCCTGCTCCGAGTCAACAGCCTTCGCAAGCCGATTGATCGGAAAAACAAAGAGGTAAAGGCCGCAAAGGCTATGGCCGCCTCCAGCTGTGATAAGGCAATGTTTCAAATTGCCCAAAATGAAGTACTGACCATTGATCTTCTTTATTATCAGGCGCAGGCGACCGCCGCTGTTCGGGCTCAGCTAGAGGCGGCCCAAAAGAAGGTTGACGAGCTGGAGGGGACCGTCACCAAACTTAAAGCCGAGCTGAAACCCCTTCGCCAAAAAATGCACTCTTACGAGGCCATGGAGAAATCTTTGGCTAACGTAAAAGAACGCCTGGTGAACCAGGAGAAGAGTCTTACCCAAGAGCTCTCGGACAAGGCCGAGCAAGAGAAACAAGAGCTCGTCCGGGAGATGGTGGAAGACTCCGCCCAAATCCAACGCATGACCTGGGAACGACTGTTCCCCAGTGCCGACTTTGCCTCATGGGAAAGAACGTACCGCCAGTGTTCGGAAATATATAATCAACAGATCCTGGCGGCTGCTGAAGAAGAGGCGATGGACGTTGCGTTGGAGGAGGAAGAGCCGGTTGTGGCGCTTGTGCCACTTGGGGGTAAGGCATCAAAAGATGATGCAGCCAAGGCCAAGTCCAGCAAGAAGAGTGCTGACCAGGCGGCTGCTGCTGATACTGAACTGCCCCCTTCTTAAGCTTTAAGTATATTTTTCTTTTCACGGCCTGCGTGCCGTTTGCTTTGTAATTACCCGGCCAGGGGGCCGGGGTTTTGAATATTCTGCTGGCCTTTTATGGCCGGCTCATTTTAATCAAATATTTTGTTTTTGTTCAAATTTGTCTAAGTATTTGAAATTTGCTCACTTGACCGACTGTTGTGTATGGCCAAACGTTAAGACAGGTAAGTATGCCGCCTATGCCCCTGGACGACTGGTTGTCTGTTTCCAGGATAGATGATCAGTCGGCCATTTTATCAATCGGTATTCGAACTCTTTATTCAATTTGACCAAGTAAATAGAATTACCTAGTAGCCAAGGAATTTAAGTAGGAAAACAAGCGGCGGGTACCGGTTGTTTCCCTTTATTGCCAATGTTGGCTTTAAACTCGTTATTTTTTAACCTAGCAAGAGTATTGGTTGAGAGCCTTTGTTTATTAAAAACAAGTGGACGACTCATACCTTTTAGGCTTCATACTAAGTTTGAGTGACTATTAAGTTAACATAGGAGTTACTTAGTCTTTGTCACAATCTTGATTGAGTAGTAGAGGTATCAGGCGGCGTAGGCCGGCTAGACCCCTTGATTCACCAATGTAAGCTATTATCTTAATAGGTTATCCAGTAGGAATAAGGGTTCGAGTGCCCTTGTTTGTTAAAAACAGGCGGACGACCCAAACTTTTTAGGTTCCATACCAAATTTGAAGGAGTGACTATGAGTTAACTTTGGAGTTACTCAGTCGCCGTCACTTTTGTTTGAGAAGTAGAGGTACCAGGCGGCGTACGCCGGCTAGACCCCTTGATTCGCCAATGTTTGTTGGCTATTAACTCAATAGGTACCCCCTGCATTTATCCCAAGTAATACAGGCGGTTATCTGACTCAGATGTCAACTGCTACCATTGGTTTGGTTAGTGATAGAGTTATCTTTGTCTCAAAAACGGCTACGTGGTTGCCCTTGGGGACAGTCGTATAGGTGCCGTGTAATTAGTTTATAGAACAATGTTCCACCCAAAAGGGAGCTGCTCTCTGCGACGAATTTCATCCGGAGGGATGCCGTCGGACGCCTGCTATGATGTTGGGACAGGTCGAATTAGTTTTTTAGTTTTGATCAGGTGGCTTGGCGCCTGGTCTGATCATTCGGCCGGTGGCCTTGGTAAGTTCTTGGTGAACGTAGGTGCTAAGTAAAAGAAGGGTAGCCGCCTGTTAGGTACAGGATCGGCCAGGCCCTTATCTTTTTAGCTAAGTATTGTGAGTAAAATACTCGATGGAGAGTAGCCGACTGTAAAGGAACAGACGGCATGCCCCTCTAAAGATAGTGAAACTCAATGGAGAGTAGCCGACTGTAAAGGTACAGACGGCATGCCCCTCGTAATACAATATTGAATAGTAAGTGCAAACTTTATTAAGTAGCTCTTTACTTTACATCATTCAGAAGAAATATTTTTTAAGGTTATCTACATTCCAGGTTCGAGGCAACGGTTGTCCGTCTGGTGTTTCCAGACGGTAGGTACCGTCCCTGACTTCCGCATAGATTCGGTAGGGTCCTTCCCAGTTGGGAGTTAGTTTTCCAGACTCATTGGCCCTACCAACTGCTTCCATTTTTCTAAGTACAAAGTCCCCTACTTTGAGTGGACGCCTGTGTACTTTCTTGTTGTATGATCTAGTCATTCTTAGGCGATAGATCTCATGGCGCAAAACAGCATTGCCCCTTTTTTCAGGAAGTGAGTCTAATGCCAGGCGCATAGCTTCCCAGTTTGCCTCTTCGTCATATAGCATTACTCGAAGAGTCGGCTCGTAGTGTTCTATTGGAAGAACAGCTTCTGCACCATAAGTTAGGAGGAAGGGAGTTTCTCCAGTTGCCCCTTTTTCAGTCGTCCTAATGGCCCAAAGAACATGTGGTAGTTCATTTGCCCATAGGCCGCCTGCTCGTTCAATATTTTTCTTGAGACCGTCTGAGATGATTTTATTAAAGGCTTCTACCTGGCCGTTTGCTTGTGGACGGCCGACAGATGCAAAGCAATGTGCAATTCCTTGGTCTCCCAACCAGCTTTTGAGAACAAGCGTCTCAAATTGGGGACCATTATCAAAAACCATAGACATGGGAACCCCGAACCGAGTGATGACGTTTTTCCAAATGAATGAAATTACATCTTTCGTCTTGATTCCCTTTACAGCCTCCGCCTCTACCCATTTAGTGAAGTAGTCAACGGCAACAAGTATGTACCTTCTGCCGCCTGTAGCAGGCGTATATGGCCCCAGAATGTCCATGCCCCACTTAGCAAACGGTAGTGGGCTGTGAATGGTAGTGAGGTCAGTAGCCGGACGGTGAATTAATTTGCCAAACCTTTGGCACTTGTCACATTTTTTCACCATCTCCATTGCATCTGCTTCCAAAGTAGGCCAAAAGTAACCCTGCCGCCTTGTCCTTTGAGCAAGCATCCTACCACCTATATGGGAAGCGCAGAAACCAGAGTGAAGATCATCTAGTATCTCTCGTCCCTTTTCAGGAGTAACACACTTTAAGAAGGGTTGAAGGTGCCCCCTCTTGTGAAGTTCTCCCTGTATCATTTCAAAACAGGAGGCTCGTTTTTTCAGTGCTGCCGCCTGTTGAGGATCATCCGGCAGTGTACCGTTTGTCAGATATGCCCTGATTGAATCCATCCAGGTTGAGCTTCTGTCTAGAATTCCAATAGGATTTTCCTCGATGCTTCTCTTCTCCATTACTTCCCAAAACACAGTTCGAGGAGTATCGGAGGAGGCGGATGATGCTAATTTCGAAAGTGCATCTGCCTGGTTGTTTTCTGATCTCGGCACTTGGATCAGATGGAAATCCTCAAGGGAGCCGACTGCTTGTCGGACCGCCTGTAAATACTTGATCATGGCCGGATGTGTTGCTTCGTATTCGCCATTGTACTGACTCACTATCAGTTGTGAATCAGAACAGGCGTCTATTTTCCTTGCCCCTGCCGCCTTACACATGCGGATCCCGGCTAGTAAAGCTTCATATTCTGCCTCATTGTTTGAAGCCTGGAAACTGAAGCGTAGAGCATACTCGAACCTGTCGCCCTCTGGAGATTGACATACGACGCCTGCTCCACAACCGTTTGAAGTGGAGCTTCCGTCCACATATACCTTCCAGACTTGGTCTGGAACTTGAGAGTCAGGAGGACGGGTCATCTCTACAATAAAGTCAGCAAAGGCTTGCCCCTTCACTGCTTTTCTAGGCTCGAAAGTAACTTCGAGACTCTGCATTTCTATGGCCCATTTGATCATTCGTCCGGAGGACTCCATGGTGGTAAGGGGCCGCTTGATCGGTTGGTCGGTATACACGACGACTGCATGTGCCAGAAAGTAGGGCTTCAATTTTTTAACAGCCATGAAGAGTGCAAGACCAAATTTCTCCACTAGGGGATACCTCAACTCGGCATTTTTCAGTACGTGACTGACAAAGTAGACCGGAAGTTGACAGCCGTCCCTTTCAGCAAGGAGCACCGCGCTTAACGCATGATCAGAGACGGCCAGGTACATGTACAGATTTTCTTTGGGCAAAGGGCTGACCAGCCTCGGCAAGGAATGCAAGTGAACCTTTAATTTCTGGAAGGCGGCCTCAGCATCCGGCCCCCATTCAAACCTTGCCTTTTTCTTAATTGCCTGGAAAAAGTATAGGCATTTGTCGCCTGATCGGCTTAGAAATCTTCCCAAGGCCGCCAGACAACCTGTTAACTTCTGAACCTCTCGAACGGTACGAGGCGACTGCATGTCAATGACCTCCTGTACCTTCTCGGGGTTCGCCTCTATTCCTCTCTGGTTGATAAGGAATCCGAGAAATTTCCCAGACTCAACTCCAAATACACATTTCTTGGGATTGAGCATGACATGGTGCCGCCTGAGTGTGGCGAAAGTTTCTCGGAGGTCCGTCAGATGATCTTTCTGAAGTTTAGTCTTGACAATCATATCATCAATGTATGCCTCGACGTTTCTCCCAATCTGATCAAAGAACACTGTGTTTATCATTCGTTGGAAGGTAGCCGGGGCATTCTTAAGACCAAACGGCATGACCGTGTAACAGTATAATCCCTGATCAGTGACGAAGGCCGTCTTCTCCTGATCTTTCTTCCACAAAGGAATTTGATGAAAACCAGAATAGGCGTCCATAAAACTCATCAAGGCATGGCCGGCTGTTGAGTCGACCAGGTTATCAATTTTAGGCAGAGGGTAACTGTCTTTGGGGCACGCCTTGTTCAAGTCTGTGTAGTCTACACACATTCGCCAGGTGCCATTCGGCTTTTTAACAAGTACCACATTTGCAACCCAATCTGGGAAGTAACATTGCCGAATGAACCCTGCATCAAGTAATTTTTTGACTTCGGCGGCTGCCGCCTGACCTCTTTCTTCACCATGGTTCCGTTTCTTTTGTCGTACCGGCTTCTTTTTCGGATCCACAGCGAGTTTGTGTACTGCCAGATCAGGACTAATGCCTGGCATTTCATGGACTTCAAATGCAAAGATGTCCTTGTATTCTTTCAACAGGTTGTGAAAGTCGTCACCAAGGTTTCTCAGAGCAGTCGTCCCTACCTTGACTGTTCGGTCAGGATGGGAGTCGTCTAATATCAGGTCCGCATGTTCACCAGCCGGCTGAGGGCGGAACTCATCCGGCCGGTCCTCTGCCAATGATTGCTATTTTCTTGCTTTTCTTGCGGACTCAGTCTGGAGTGCCTTTCTCTTTTTGTCGCCTGTTTCTTGAACAGGCGCACTTTCCTTGACATTGTCAAGGTCTGTTTTTTTCTCCGCTTGACCCAGTGGCCATAACAGTGGGCTTGACATCCGAGAGATAGCACTCTCGGGCCATCCTCTGATCTCCCCTAAGGGAGCCGACTGTTCCATTGTCCCTTTCAAACTTAAGCAGCATAAGTGACGGGATTATAACAGCCTTGGAATTATTCAGGGTTGGTCGACCCAGAATCATGTTGTAGGCAGAGAGTTCCTCTACCACTAGGAACCGGACTACCATGTGTCGTCCTTCCCCTTTTTCGCCCAGGCGGATGGGTAGATCTACTCGTCCCAGTGGGTGGACGACTCCTCCCCCAAACCCTATTAAAGGGTGGGAGGCCGGATGTATGCAGTCCGTCTGATATTTCAGTTTTGATAGACATTTGCTGCTGATGAGATCTGAAGAGCTCCCGGTATCTATGAGGATTCGACCAACTCTCTGGTTGGCCACTTTACATTCAATAACGAGAGGGTCGTCATGCGGCCCCCTTATTCCTCCTAGATCCTCTTCAGTGATGACAATCTCAGGAAATGTATATTTGGACGGTCGTTCTTGGTGAACGGAATTTACATCTAACCGCCTTATATTATCTTTGTTGCCCCTAATAGTGGGGCCGCCTCCTGAGAAGCCGCCTGCAATGGTGTAGACGACTGCATCATCTGTATCAGAACTGTCGGCCTGCTGATTCTTTTTGGCCGACTGCTTTTTTGAGGAAGTGTTTCCCGCAGATTTCTTGACATAAGTGTCAAGATCACCTTGATCAGCCAATCGGTCTAGGTACCGCATGAGACTGATGCAGTCATTGGTGTGATGACCAATGTCATCATGATAAGCACAAATTTTGTCTTGGTTCCGGTTGCTCGCAGAACCCTTCATGGGGAGCGGCTTCTCAATTGAGAGCCGTCCCTTTATTTCTTTTAGGATAAACTGGTTATCCTTGTTAAACACATATTTTGGGGAGTATGGTTTGAATTCTTTTTTCTTTTTCTGGGCCGGCTGTTTAGAGGAATCAGCCGCCCAGACCCCTTTTCTTTTTTCATCCTTGTTGGACGACTGTTTCTGTCGTCCCTCTCTATTGTCGAACCTCTTCCCGTCCGACTGTTTCATCGTACACAAATCAGTCGCCTGTATATAGGCTTCTGCTTCAATCAAGGCCTCTTGAAGAGTCGCCACCCTTTTTCGAACTAAATCAAATTTGAAGGTAGACCCGTCTTTGAGACCTCTAAAAAAGTCAGTATAAGCTACCTCATCCGGTAACCCTTGAATCTGTATTCTCATCAGGTTGAACCGCCTGATGTAGGAACGAAGCCCCTCCTTTTCACCCTGCTGAATTGTTCCCAAATCAAGGGTCGTTTTCTTCGCAGGGATGTTCATTGCGAAGTTGGAGGCAAATAAGTAAGCAAGCGTCCTGAAGCTGTTTACACAACCAGTCGGCAGGTTGCCGAACCATTGCTGTGCAATTCCCTTGAGAGTCGCTGGGAAACACTTGCACCAAGTGGGATCATCCAACCCTTGAAGGTACATCAGGTTGGTGAATGCCATCAGATGGTCTTCCGGGTTAGTAGTGCCATCATAGGCGCCTACTAAAACATTTTTTACTTTGGCCGGCTGAGCGGCTTCAGTAATTTCCTTGGAGAAGGCCGACGGCTGTTCACCAAGTCTAAGCAGCCGTAGCTGCCAGTCCATAGGTTGGACGTTTTTTGCTGCAGGTCCACCAAATGGAGGTGGCTGCATAAAATATTGTTGTTGCGGCACAAATGGCAAGTTTGGTACCGCCTGCGCACTATGAAAGCCGGACTGACGGGAGGTGCCGCCTGACTGACTCTCATGGTACGACTGAGTTGGCCTCATCGAGGCATTTCGCAAACTGTCCTGAAAATTTGAAGTAGAAGCCGACTCTGATAATCGGTCACTCTTCTTCTGCTCTAGCAGGTGCCGAGCGTCTGTGAACGTTTGCTTTGACCCGTCCGCCTGAATATGACGAACCGGTTTCCTATTTCCCGTAGGATAACGGAGTTTTGTGAAATCAAGAGCAGACGGCTCCCGCTTCTTAGATTTAGGATGGGGAGTCGCCTGACGCCCTTGAACTGGCTTCCTCTTCAGTGAAGTGGAAGGTTTTTTGGCCGACTGCTCTTTGACTGAAGCAGGCGGTTTTTTGTTGATCAACTCTTGGATCTCTCCCTTGAAGCCCCTCATGAAGGTCATGAGTTCGTTCCTTGTGATGGGAGCAGACCCATCAGTCGGCTGTTGCCGAGCAAGCGATGCGCCTGCTGGCTCGCTTCCTGTTTGAAGATACTCCCGTTCCCTTATTTCAGTATGACGGGTACGGCGGGCCCTTAGGGTCCCGTCTGGAGCTGTATGAGTTTCAACTTCAAATTCACTTTCGGTATCATGGTCCGACTGAACTTGAGGGTCGTCTAGGGGACGCCTCTCTTCTGGAATCGGTACAGACTTGGATGCCATCTCTGAAGTACTCTCCCCACAGACGGCGCCAAATGTTTCGGGGTTTTCTGATGTCCTGCGGGAGAGTTACAATTCCGAGACTGGAACCGGACGCCTGTACCTGCAAAATAACGGAGACTCCTGAGAGCTCCGCCTCCAACGGTCAAGTTAGTACCTGATTAAGGAGTAATCAATACAGAAATTAAAGTAATCAGATCTCTCTAGGTGAGAGTGCTTAGTGTTGGTAATCTGCGTTGTTAGCGAGATTAGCCGGTTGTTAATAAGTCTGTTCTTCTCTGCTTGATCTCTTAATTATTCGATTTTTTGATTAATGAGGATTAATCGAGTATTTATAGCCTTGGGAAGCGTGCAACTCTCTAGGTTTAAGGTAAACCTAGGGCTGATCGGGCCTCTAGACTGAATTGGGCCTTGATGGCCGGTTGTCCCACTTGGCATGGGTGGACACGTGGCGTGTCTTAAGTGGTCCGTGGAGGACGTATCTGTGACTGACACGTGGCAAGCTCCTGTTGGCCTTCGTGAAGGACACGTGGCGGAACCTGGTTGGTCCACTTGTCAGACGGTGATTGGTGGATAAAAATCCCCTAATCAGGGAGTATTGATGATGAACCATTGTTTAGTGTTCATTGTTAAGAGTGAATATTGTAAATGGTTTGTTGGGTTGATGTGGATGAGAGAGAAATGGTGATAGTGACCCATGAACCATTTTTTTGTGTTCACCAATAATGATGCTCTTAGAGATCGAGGAAACTGCTGAAATCAATTTACCAACGCACATTTTTCATTTTTCAATTTTCTTTTATTTTTATCCCTTCCCGAGTGTATTGATAAATTATATCTAACTATGGTTAACCGTTGTTTTCTCTCTCCTCTTTTCAACCTTTTGGTATTTTCTGATTTTCTCTATCCTCCTTCAACCTTTTGTTGTTTTCTCTCTCCTCCTTCAGCCTTCAATTTCAATAGTGGAAAGTACATCTTTTTACTATATGACGTGGAACAATTCGAAATCAATGGAGGGAGAATAGCTTATCTACCCTTTAGGGTTAACCATGCCCGTTATTCTCACTTTGTTATTTGGGTTTTCGTTTACTTCCGACGGCTGGTGGTGCGATATAGAATTTAATGGATGAAGGAAAGCTCAGCTACCCTTTAGGGTTAATCATGCCATTAATCGAAAGAGAAGGTGAAAGTGGGCAGAGATTGGAGGGAGAAGATTAAGGTGGATGGGAAGAAAAAACATGAACCAAAGGAAGAAGATGAACATGAAGAAGAAGGTGGGAGGAAGAAGATGATGAATATTAGCAAACGGAGAGTTAATGGTGTTAACTTTGAAAATCTGTCCAACTTGCTATAGTGACCCACAAACAGTAAAAATATATATTTTTTAATAAAAAAAATACAATTTTCAATGCAACTTATTTATGAAAATGTCATTTGCTAAATATAAATTGTTTATCTAGGTTATAAACTGGTGCTTGCTCCTTTTTTACCATTTCCCTTTAAAAAATCAGCTCGTCTTGTGTACGGCTGGCCAAATCGTGTGACCGCTTGTAAAAGAACCGAGTAACCCCCTATAACACTGATTGAGTAACCCTATAATACTGACCGAGTAACCTTGTAATACTAACCAAGTAACCTCTATAACACTAGCTAACTAACTCCCATGATGACTCATATAAGAATTTGTGTTAAACAATATACTTTGCAACTTTCTCTTTGTCTTTTTTAATTATTAGACCCGCACTTTTAGGTAAGTGTGCTCCAGATTTTGTATCAATGTATATTCCGAACTCATGTGTCCAGTCATTATAGAAAGTTTAGATTAATATCCATTCAAGGATACCATGGTGAGGCATTCTAAGAAGTTTTGGCTTTACTTATCTAAAAAGAACTTCAACCAGTCTTCCACATTGCATCATAAAGTCTCAAATAATCGCAAAGAAAATCCAAGAATCGAATTACATGAAAGAAAATCTTACAAATGAAAAGAGAATGAATGAAATAAGATGCATCAGTCAACAATGGCTCTAAAGTCTCACATTGGTGCTTAAGCTATCCATATTAGTCGAGCGAGGAGACTATTCTAGGCACAAACAATCACCCATGTATTACATACCATCATGGAGGCATAGTCATATAAAGATGGTAAAATCAACCCAAAGCAAACTAACTAAGCTACTATATACATAAACAAAAGACAATCCCTCCCAAAGCTAAACTTCACTATCCTCAATGTCGTGAACATATAACAAATATGCCCTACTGGCCAAAAGAGGGATCATACTCAGGGGCAGAGCTTGAACTGCCCTCAAAATAAAATCGCATCATATATATCTCTCGAGTCACTAGTAAAACAAAAACAAAGAAAACCAAAAGAGAAGGAAAGGAGAAAAAAAATAAACATATAAGATATGGGTTGTCTCTCATTTAGCACTTGTTTAAGGTGTTTAACTCGACCTCTTTTTGTAGCTTAACCTGGGTCATTACACAAAGAATACTGCTCGTTAATATATCCAACTCAGCTCCAAACGACTCCTTTAGATTAAAGTTGATGTACTTTGTATCCGAGTTTACTTTCATCTAGCTAAATCCATCATACGGTGGAATATATATTGTAATTTCATACTCTCATATATTCCATGCATATTTCATGCTACACTTATTTACCCTAATTCTTACATTCTTAGGCCTATAAGTATCCCTCTCATACACACTATACTAAAATATTCACAAAAACTCACATTTTTTACTCTCTAAACTCTCACAGTTCACCATCTCTTCTCTCTCGTATTTACTCTTGCACTAGTGACCACCACCCTCGATCAGGCAGCCACCATCGGCAACCCAACAACCACCGCTGGAGCCACTGCCGCTAGTTGTGTGCCTTCTCCACCTTCTTCTTCTTCTTCTTCTTCTTCTTCTTCTTCTTCTTCTTCTTCTTCTCCTCTTCTTCTCCTCTTCTTTTAATTCATCATTATTCTTATGACTTATAAATAATTATGCTCTAATGATTTAATTAATAAAAATATAATATTATTTTAAGATTTATAAAAAGAATTTAATTATAGATTTAGGATTTTATTTAGAAATGTTATAATTGTTTGATGACCTTTATATTAATTAAGCTTATATTTATTTGTAGGGTGCTCTTGGTGAATATATTCTTGAGGTTTAAGTGTTGAGTTTTGAAGGAAAAGTATCAAGATATATGTTTAGGTGGCTAAATACTTATTATAGTGTTTTTCAATGCATCAACATGTTTATGTAAAAAAAATGTTTGAGTGAATTTGAATATCATGCTTAATGTTTACAAAATTTGACTTGTTAATTTTTGAGAAATAGATTTGAATATCATGTTTTGAAAGGATTGAATTAATCATCATGTTTAAAGGAATTGATTTGAAAAGTATGTTGAATTAAATAATAAAATGAGTTTTGAGTTGGAATTATTATTATTGTTAAAAGTTGGATTTTATTCTCAATTACTTAATTAAAGGTTTATTTACCAAGAGGATTTGTTAAACAATTATTTAAAGCTTTGCAAGCATGTTATGTAATCTCACTATGCAGATTTGGTTAATAATTAAGACTATTAACTTTGTATGATCTAATTTTTCCTCAATGATAGCCTTTTTACATAAAGATACTATATAACTAGGGGGTGTGCACACTTATGAGAGGAAATTGAAATAAAGGAATTAATTTTCAATGCTTTGAAATCTATATTGATATTTAATGAAATTTTGAGTATTAAATTTATTGGAATTTTGAGTATTAGATTTATTTGAATTTTTTAGTATTGAGTGATTGAAATTATTGAATTGGAAAAAATGTTAATTTGAAAGAATTAATGTTGTCATGAATTTCATGACTTGAGTCTTCAAAAGCATGTTTATTGGAGAATAAAGTGAATTCGTTTATATTTACTTAGCATACTTTGCTAAACCTACTTTCTATTTTTTTTTTGGTTCGCCTTAGCTTGTTTGCCATATTTGTTAAGCAATCGTGATTTTCAGATGTAGTCTAAATGCACATTGGGGATCACAAGATTGATTCACCTAGTTTAGGGTTTTTGTTGTTTCATTTCTTTTATTAAGTACTCAATAATAATGGTTGATTTTGATTAACAATAAAGTTAGTGGTATTTTCTGCTACAAGTTTTTAGTGAGTAATTGGTTTTAAAGTAGCCTTACGTTATCACGTGGTGGTGATACGCCAAAGTCTATTTCTACATTATAATTATATGTATTATACAGAGGTAAAAATATACATTTTGTATCATGTATAATCTATTTGCTACTTATTTTCTATATTATTTATTCAATTCTTTATAAATATGATATGATATTAAATACAAATGAGATGAATGCATGGAAAGGATCAAGTAGTGGAGGGATGGTTAGAGGGTCAAGGAGTGGATGGATGGTTAGTACTTGATGGGGCCTGACCCTAACCGTGTAAAGAAAAAAAAAGAGATGCATGAATGTATTATTTACAGGGTTATGAGCATCAACATGTTAATCAGTAATCTAATATCCAATTATATCATAAAATTTATAATTTAGTAAAATATTTTTATTGATAACTATCATAATATGGAGTTTTTATATCCTTAAAAAATGATTTTAGGGCTTAATTTTTTAACAAAATTACACAAGGCATTTTCATTGTTAGCATTTGTAGCTCAGCCTCTGATTATGTATATACAATAATTTTTAAAAAAATGTATATACAAGTACATACTTTGTATAAGATTAGTATAGATAAGGGCACTCATATATAAGGAGGGAACTAGGTTGGTTCTAGTGTCATGCACAGTATTTTTCACTATTTATCATTAGTTTAACGCTATATTTAATTATAAAAAATGTATATCTAATTGAAAAATAAGATGAAAATTTTGTATTTACAAAATAAAAAGAAAACATTATCATTTTTAAGAAGACAACGGGTGTATTACATGTACGACTAATAAAAATAGTTATGGATTACATCACAAAGTTAGAGATAGGAAATAAAACATTATTGCATAGTGTATTAGTATTAAATAAAAGAATAATATTTTTATTGAATGTGTAATTGCGTATAAATGGAATATAATTACCAAAAAGGAAGGTAAATATATATAATTGCATAGTAGTAATAAATATACTCTAAAAAGCTTTGGGAAAAAAAAAATCTTTTGGCAGGCAAATTTTGAGCCTATAGATGACATGTGTCATACATTTCTGATTTTGCCTTTAGTATGGCTGTATTTGGTAAATAGCTAATTTGAGCAAAATTAGCTTATTTGACTAACATTAGCTTATTGACTATTAAATAAGCTAATTTAAGGTGTTTGGTGGGAAGCTTATTTAAAGAGCTTATTCTACTAAATAAGCTCTTTTTCAAAAGCTCATTTAGGAGCTTTATCAATTAGTTTATTCATTATCTTATGGTGAAATGACAATTGTACCCCTATTTAATTTAAAATCCTACCTAAACTACCTACCCCACAATTAGTTTTTTGGTCCTTTCACATACTCAAATAACTTTAAGCAATCGACCATTTACCAAACATGTTTATACAATCAGCAAATAAAATAAGTTAGTCAAATCAGTTAATACAATCAGCCAATCAAAATTAGCTAAGCTATCACAATCAGCTTTAGCTTTCAGCTTTCACTAAATACGGCCTATATATTTATAGATAGATTATATTAATAATAATTCAATCCATTGTTTTAAGTTATTAAAGTTACCATTAATAAAAGAGTATTTGTTATTTTTACATAGAAATATTAAACATACACATACTATTTCGTTTGATAAAAATATTGAATTAAAATTAAGTGGAATACATTTTATGATTATTTGAGAAACCTTTTTTAGGGTAGATATTTAGCATTTTAATCTTATCAATTAAAAAAAAAATTAAGAAATATATTATTTGAAATATGATCATGAATATTTTATGCTAAATCCAGTATAGAAAGTAGAGAAGATTGTTGTAAAAGAAGAAGAAAAAAAACCACTCTCGTTATAATTTCTTTGCTACATGATTCTTACTTTGATTGTTTTGTACCATTAAGGCTATTTACATTTTAAATTGTTAATTTTTTTCCTTCATTAGAAATTTACTTAAAATAGGTTTTTTTTAAAAAGAAAAATTTAAAAAGAGAAAAAAAAAATAAGAACACACTAGGAAAGGACACGAGTTATTTCTGGTGTGTCTTTTAGTATATGCACGTGTCATTTATAGTGTGTCTTTTAGTATATAGTTACCTTATTATTTCCTTTAATAACAATAGGGTGGATAATGTTATTAATTCCTTTAATAACAATATGGTGGATAACGCGTGATGCGCGCATCATAACTAGCCATGTCCGAAAGTTCTTTCGGTTTGGAGTTGTTAGTAGCATTAATTAGGGAAAATATGTAAACAAATATTTTTAGGGTTACAAATGTCCACACACTATTCTTAAGAGTTCAAAAAAAAAAAAACAATTAACATTAATGAGGGACATAATTGTCTCAACACTATTAATAAAGTGTGGTCATGCTTGTAAAAAGGATAAATACGTAAATAAACAATTTTAGGGGTATAATAGTCTCAACACTATTTATAGGAGTTTACTCATACTTTTAAAAAGATAAGGATTCAACAAAATGTAATTTTTATGCTGGCATGACTCTCCAAATCTATTGCTATGTGGAAAATTCGAGGCTTAGATAGAGCAAAGGGCTTGTGTTTAATTTTTTTAGGGGATGATGAACTTTGTGCTTGGAGATAAATTGAGGGCGCGAATCTCCAATGTCCTTGATTTGTAAACTATAAGGTCTTTTTGAATTTTGATATCACTATACTTATGGAACATAGTGAGGTATAAAATTAAGGTTAACGTGATTGATATCTTTGGGTTTTGGCTTGTTGAAAAGCTCATAAGCTTTATATATTGTATTTGTTTCACGGCCGGGGTTACTGAATTAACGTACCATAGTTTACCATTGACAAGACTCTATATTGACAACTTTTAAAAATGTTGAATAATCATATTTGAGTTTGTCTTTCTATTATGAATGGTGTGTTGCCATTGAGAAATTTTAAAGTATTTAAAGGCCACTTGCTGATGCCAACAAAGTCAGCAAGGTATGAAAAGATGTTATGATCAGTTGCTAAAGAAAAAAAAATGATAAAGAACAAATAATCATGACCATTTTCATGCAGTCGTCTTTTTATGCAATCACATACGAATTTTTGTTAACGGAAATTTTAAATCACTAATGACCTACAATAGAATTTTTTAAAATGCTAGTTGCTTAATTTGGTGTTAATAATCAATGTTCTGGTGAATTATAATTAGTACTTCAAATACTCTTATGGACAACTATATTAAGCACAAGGAACCGTACCATTGGGGCAAATAACTTCAAGTGTTATAATTGCGAATTCAACTATCATTGTTTGCCATCAACTCTGGAGACTGTTGTTATGTTTCGTTTCTTAGCCTTTGCTTAAATCTCAATCTGGCTCCTCCATCATGTGCCTTGAAATTACATGACTTTGATAGAGCAATTAAGGTATGTTCATTTCATTTGTGTTTAGTTTTGACTCCTATCATACTAAAGGCTTTTTTAGGAGAGCCTTGGCTTTTGAGGAGTTAGGCGATCTTCAATCTGCCAAATCGGACCTTTGCAAGGCAATTAATTGTCATTCGAAAAACCTAAAAGTGTTTACAGAATTACAAGAGGTTGAAAGACTTTTAGGTTGTGCCTCAAGGACTAAACTAATTCTTGAGGTTGCCTCTACATTGGACGTCAAGGAGTATGTGATATAGGAAGTCATTGCCGAGGTGTTGCCCAATGCGGATGATATGGATCGGAGTGGGGTTTCTCTGCTAGCATCAGATGAGAATGTTCATAAAGTTTTGGAAAGTGAGTCTCTTCTGGGGTTAATTCAGTTAGATATCGGTATACATAGATTAAAGACGCTCCCACTAAAACCTGCATCCATATTAATTAAATTAATCCAATTAAATTTAATTAAACGAATTAAGTCAATTTTGTCAAAATTACGCGATTTCGAGAAAAACCGAGGCCATGCCTTGTTTTTATCAAAACCGGGTGTATGAGTGGCGATAAGCCACTTGCACTAGCCTTGGCTAGTGTTGGCGCAAGCGCACGCACAATTGCACGCACACGCAAAGTCGCACACACATACGCACAGCCGCACAGTGCATGCTTGCGGGCGGCTGGTTTATATAATATAATTTATATTATATAATTTAATGTGATATATAATATAATTATGCATGGGTCAGGAAATGCTGGTTTATATAATATAATATAATATGGAGCACACGTCTAGCGCGTTACGATGTGATAAGCTATAGTATAATAATTTATAATAAGTTATAAACTGATCAATTTATATCAAAGATTTCACATAACTAGGGTGACTAACATGTGTGATGCGAGCGCTATAGTTAGCCATCTCTGAAGAGTTCTTTCGGTTAGACTTTATGTCACAAATATTGTTGTTGGTAGTATTAATAAGGGAAACTATGTAGATAAATATTTTTAGACTTACTAGTTGTTGGAGCGCACGCAACGCGGGCACACCCCCCCCCCCCCCCCCCCCCTTGGTGAAGTGAAACGGGAAGTGTGTAAGCGTAATTAATGAACAGTTATAGAGCTAATGCATGTGTAAATCTTAAGTAATGAGGGGTAGATATTATTAATGTAGCATAATATACATGATGGTTTTGGTGTAGGGTGTGTGTGTGTAATGAGGGTAGGTATTACGAATTTAGCTAAACAAAAATGTTTTCACTTTGTATGCTATGAAAATGTCTAAATTTTGATCTTTTAAAGTGTAAGTGTTGTTTGATTCAAGCTTGTCTTTGTTCTTTGAGAATATTTGATCTTAATAGCATTGCATCCAACGAGGAGGCAGTAATGCATTTGCTGTGGCTTCAAGTAGGCTAGTTGTAAAAACAAACCTACTAAGTTGGTTGCAAAAATTAACCTTAGAATTTTTTTTATTATGATGCAAGCATTTAGTTGGTAATGTATGATAAATAAATTTTGACGTCATTTCTTGTTTTGGTATTGTGCTAATAATAGAACAATGGATTAAAAGCAATAAAGATAGTGGCACACCCAATTTTAACAGGGAGCTTGGAAAGTAGAGGATATGTAAGTGAATGAAGTTCTATTTTGATAGAAAACTTTCACAAATTTATTGCTTGTGATTTCTTATCACTGCATATGTCCCCTTTTTAGATTAGTTTCTTTTGTGGAGTCTAATTAGGCAGTCACATGAGGTTATTATAATATCAGAACAAAAACTTGAACAAAACCCTTCCGCAAATAAATTTGATTATATTGAGATAATTTTAAGGGAAGCTGATAGCTAAACTGGCAAACCTGTTCCAGCCATCTTAATTGCCTTGGAGCTTGAGCCACAAAGATTGTGAGATTTAGCACCATATCCAGGGCTTGTTCCTGTAGAAATGAATATATATTGTGCAACTTAGTGATCAGTGACTTAATGTAGAGCAAGCTAATCATTTAGGCTAGATCTATTACACTGTCAGTGAATTCTGAAGTAAAGAAAAACGCAGTCCTATGTTTTTTAGTGTTCATGAACGTATAGCCGTGATTAAGCATACTTAGATTTGTTTTTGGCACAATTTCTTATTTTTATCAAGTTTTGTCGGTGAAAACGGCATCAACAATGGCTGTTATAAGTCTTCAAGAGATTATTATGTTATAAGATATTTACATGTGTGTGGTTAGGAGTCCTGCTTTGTTTCGGTTGAAAGATTAGACTTTGTATTTTCTGTAATTTCTGTTTTATTCACATAGCATGAACTGTGGAAAAAAAAAGGAGCTGTAAATTACTATGATAAGAAATTAAGAATCCTAAATTGACTATGGTGACAATTAATATAATAAAGGTGTGAAGTTATTATTCGCTGCTTAAAATATATCCACATAAACAGGCAATTCTTATAATCTAGAATGTTCTAACCACATTGACATCTAAATTCTAACCAAATACTTAATAGATCATCTTTTATCATCCTATATGATGTCTTAAGTTCATTTCCTTTTGTCAAGAATATAGCAAAGAGCCTGATACATTAACCCATTTATATTTTCAAATTATCAGTAGTTCAGAGCACAGAAGTAAAAAATCAAGTCTTATCACTAGAGGTAACTGGGAAGAACAGTGCATACTCTCTCATGCAACTTTAAAGTCTGCTTTAAGAATTTTACCTAGAAGAGTTTCCAAGTTATCCTAGTGAGCAATTGAGCTATGGCAGATGTTTTTAGCAAAAGCTAAAGTTGGATTGATATCCATTTGAGCATCTACCCTAGTCATATCCCCATATGGCTTTCTGAACTTCCTGTGTTGAAAAGTGTAGCACAATGAGCCAAACAAATCAGCAAAGACAGAAGTCCTGTTAGAGCTTGAAGGAGTGCTATCATCGCTCCTGATGCATGATTTGATCTCTTCTCTTCGCCATGAAGCCAAGTGCCACCTGATACAAGGAAACAAGTAAATGATACATATCAACACATTCTACACCTATGATTCATTGTAGAAGCTAATGCATTGATTCATAGTTGATATTGACATCAGATTGTTTATATCCTCTACTTGATTTTGCTTTGTCAAGTATACATCCAAATACTCCTATAAAAGTGCAGGAATTTTCTTAACTCTGGAAAATACATCCAATATATGCATAGTCAAGTATGTTTTCAGTAACTAAACAAACATCATTAAGCTAGTTAAAAAACAGCAAAGTTAAATTAGATCACGCTCTCATATTGCCTGTTAGTCTGAAACGCTTTAAGTGATGCCACAGATTAAAAGAAACTAAGCTAGCCTCAACAGCTTTAGCTTGTGAATTTCTAGGGACAACAGGTAAGGCTTTCCTAAAATCATCTCAAAAGACAACTATTTTGCCCCCAAATGGTATAGACTCAGCACAGAGATCACGAAGCAGGTTGTGAAGAGATTCAATGTTTCCCCTTTTTGTCAACCAAAGATGCTTTTCTTATGAGTGTAGCTAAAATGCTTTGCTTTGAAACATTGCATGTCATGGAGACAGTATGTTCTAGTGGTATTTTGAAGCGACGGTGGGGAGTCCAACCAGTTACAATATTTGATGCAGCAATACCCGAAGTTTCAGTAGGCAAAACAATCTTTCCTATGGATTGTACTGCTGCATACAAAGCACAGTATAAATATGTGATTAAAAATTGTTGCCTTAAAACTTTGCTGTACAACAGATGGCATACAGACTTCGTGCAAGTACCTACAGAAGATTAAGGTCTTCAATACAATATAATTAACAAATAGGAACAAAGTTGAGTTTTTATAAAGTTAATGCAATATAGCTTATTTTAGAGCTTTGGCAGTTCCAAGTGGAACCCGAATGCACGCATTCTATGTTAATCTTTTGCTTCCAACATCAGAGGAGTGTAGCATATCATGCAGACTTCAGCTCCAAGTGTATTTATTCACCAAAAGAGAGACAATATTTAGATAAAATTAATCATATGTGCAAAAAACAAAGGTAATGGGAATTCACTAAAGGTTTAAGCAGAGCAGGGTAAATTAATTGTGAATAAAATTACCTTAAATTGAAATCTCCTACTTTTTGTGAAAAAAAATAAGTTTGGCTTGCTACTGCAGATTGGATGCTAAGTATATTTGAGTTAGAATATTTTACAGGTGATGGTGAACTATTACAGAGTAATGAAATGGAAGCATATATGATACATAATTCATTAAAGAGAAGCTTAGTTTATCTACAAAAGTTTAAGTCTGTAATGAGCTATAATATTACTAAAGCAACAATGCTTTAGAACATAACTCACTGGTTATGGATTTGATATTAATTCAACACATGGTAAAGGATAAAATGGTTTATTCCAATAAAATCACAATGCACACAAAAGCTAATAATATGGTAAAACATCAATATGAATTTACAGAACCAAACAGCAGCCTCTATAGATTCAAGGAGGGCTTATATAAGAGAAATCTAGTAACAGTGGTATCCTAGCTTCCTTAAGCTGCAATAGCAAGAATGAGCAGGTGACATCAACAGGCTAGATCAAAAGAACAACAACTTTAGGATTTACAATTTTGACATGGTAAGCTTTAAAACCAAAATAAAAACATAGATATAACGAGAGATAAGAGCTAACAGCAACGGTAATAGGCATATATTAATAATTAAGCATTGTACACACAAGCTTAGATAAACTGCTAAGCACAGCTAATGTTGTACTTTGGTGTTTTCTAGGAACATATACTACTGTCTATGTTCCTTTAAACCCCTTAAAATATTTAGGCTAAGTTTGATAGTTAAGGGTTCTTAAACAACACACACTAATGTAAGTGATGTAAGACCTTTCCAAAACAAACTGCACATTTGATTGAACAAAGTTTACAAAAGTAGGTGCAGACTTTAACCGTTGCTGAGGAGATACACTGCAATTGAATCACTGGTGCTAGTGTTGCAGCGAGTTCTATGTACGATAAGTGGAATGCTCCATTAGAGAGTGATCTTCAAAAGTTCATGCCTGATTAGGAGAAGTTGCAGATGAGCTCTCCTTGCTTGCTTCTTTCTTTACTGGAGTGGCTAAAACAGGCTTAGTAGCAGTGACAGGAGCTGTAGTAACATGATCAGCAACTTTTGATGTTTCTGGCAAAGAGACTGCTTGATTTGTTGCCAAGGTTGGTTCAGAGAAGAGACCAGTGCGGAGTTTTTTCCTAGCTGGAACTGGTATATCAGCAGGTTCAGAAGACCCTTCTTCTTCAGAATAAAACACAGCAAGTTCTTTGTTCTGCGAATACTTGTTTTCTTCTGAGGTGTGCACAAGCTCCTTGAGTTCTTCATTCATTGCCTGCTTCAAGTTCATTGGTGCGCTGGGAGTTTCAGATTCACGTTCCAGTTCCAGTTCCAGACCTTTCAGCTGCCATTGCAGAACATTGTTTCTTGAGAGAGCTAGTGTTGGTCCAACCTTGATTAAAATTGGCTTAATCTGGAGTAAGTACTGTATGTACTGAAAGGCTTCATAGTTTTCCTGTTTACATGTAACACAGTAATTAGTTTTTTGTTAAATAGATGCTGAATATAGGAAAAGTTAAGTATCAACTATACAGGGAACAGGTAAGACTGTTACTAAACATTATAACTTGTATAAATCTTGTGTAGTTGTTGTAGAATACCAACTGAGACCTCATTTTTGTTAAAGATAAAGACGTTTGGGAAATGCTAATTAAATAATGTGCTGCATTAGTTATATTTTTTCATTTTTCTTTTCTGAATAGATGTGCCATTTAAAGCAAACAGAGATGTTAATAGGCATATTTTCATAGTAATGCAACAGTGTAGAAAAAAGGACATATAATACGGAAAGAAATAGGATTTAAGAGAGTAAAGCATATGAATTTATTTATATTTGACTTTTTGATATGGCCTTGCTTAAAGGAAACTTTAAAATTTGGTACATATGGAAAACAAACTTACAGTGTTTTTGATGCTGCAAATTTCAGCAGCTGAATTTCCAAAGAGCTTCTCAGTATCATCGTTAAAAGCTGTGAATGACATTGTTCCCGTGTCATCTGCAGCGTCAAACTTAAAAGTGATCCTGTAAATGGGCACAAGGAGATCCGTTAGTTTGTGTATATGGAAATGCATACTATACAATGTAAGTGTTTCCCAATACCTGTGAGTAGAGACACAATCTGGTTTACGGCAAACACTGCAAGGATAATGTGTTCCAACTGGCACATGTGTACGCTCTGAACAGTTACTACAACCAGCATATGCATTAACTTTGTCCAGTTCAGGCTGTGGGATTGTCATTCTGAGCCAAAAGCGCTCATCCTGAAGTGCATTGCAGGCCTATACAAAATAACACAAACCAGTTACATAAAGCCTATCTAAATAAAGGATACAAATCATATAATACATTCATGTTATGTAATTGCCCTCACCTTCTTGAGCTTCAGTTCAGCCACTGTTAGCAGTGTTTTCCCATCGCATGGGTGTCTTACTTGGAGCACCCTCGATTGCCTATCCAGCAGCATTGTTGAGTAGAGCCTAGCCCTATTGTATACAAATGTAGTTTATAAGCTTTATAATTAGATTCCTTTAAAAAAAAACAAATGCTTTGTAATAAAATGTGTGTTAAAAACTACCATTCGCGTAAAACATTAGCCCCGTATCCCTTTGGCTCATGTATGACTCGTGTTGACATGTTAGTTGTCAGGGCAAAACCTGTATGACAGGAATGGAATCAGATTAAAGTAAATGGCACCAAATTGCAGAAATACATTGATAGAGTCATAGAACTGCATGCTAACCTCTGCGAGAGGCAGGGCGAAGAGATGTAAATCCTACAATTTGAAATTTCTCAGCCCAATTAGTGAGTAGGTCACAGTCTCTTCCAGCTAAATCATTCCAAGTTGCAATTGTGACAGGTTGATCATTGCTGTGAAAGAGAATGGTAAGTAAACAAATGGTTAGCTGTACATTTTGCGGTAAAGATATCTAAGATGCAAATAAATCAGATAAAAATATGCTACACCTTTGGTCAGTGATCACAATCTCATGAACAAGATTTTTCCGTCCAGTGGTAGAGATGATCTCACGCGCTTGTTCTTCCACAAATAAGACCACTCCAATAACAGCTGTAGAATACACATTAGGATAGATGTTAATTGCAAAAAGGATTTGATATAATTCTTATAAAGTAGTGAGAGAGGTATACCATATTTGCCATCAACATATATTGCACGTGGAATGGATCCCAAGGGTTGGTAGTCTGGCAACACAGGACCTGCTGTTGGATCGGTTTGCTGTATGACAGTTCTTTGGTCAATGCTCAGCTGGTGAGGAAGCTCCTCAAAATCAGTGTTTCGAAAGTGTTCATCCAGAACAACACTGGAGCATCGGAGATTTCATACTCTCCTTTGTGTTGAATCACATAGTTATATCCCTCGATTTGGTCTCCAGACAATGTGCAACGCATTTTGTTTTTCTGTAAAATGTTGTGTGTATAGATAATTATAGCAGATCAAATATGTTTCAAAGAATGCAATAGGGAAAGTCTAAAGACGAACTTATATTAGCAATGCCGACTATGCCTGATAGTCTTAGGTACTATATGTAGAAAATTATGTACATTTTAAGTTCATGATTATCAGACACATATCTTGCTTTTCTGATTGTGTAACACACAGAACACTGTAAAAAGCTTAAAACAACATAGCTGAAATCGCTAGTATTTGAACCAGTTTATATGGTTCAACAAAATTTACAAAAGTTACTAATTAGAATAAATATCTACATAACATAAACCCTTTCACATTAACTGAAGCATAGCTAATGGACTTAAGTCCAGATGAAATAACATTTGGAATACAAAAAAGATGCACTTGAAAATTTAAATGCTAAGGATAATAAATTAGACCACAACCTAAAAAAAACTTGAAAAAAATTCATAAAACTTACAATTTAAAATTGTAAACATAGTTGTAGAAGAACTTTCTTTTCTTGTAAAACTATTATAACATATTATTCAAATGCTTCTAAATGCTGTTCTATAGATGCAATGCAAAGTAGCAATTTTGGTGTTTGCAAAGAAATAAGCTATTAATTAATGCACTTTCATATACATGCAATATAACATCATTTGGGCAAGAATTGACTGCAATTTTTTTGCATGTAAAGGCATATTTAACTATTTGTACATCTATGAAAGTGGTGAATAAAAACCACATGAAGCTGACTTAGGTGATGTATATTATGTTGAGGCTAAGAGCAGACTTGTATTTTAGGTTCATACCTTTTCATCCTGGAGAAAGAGAGTCTGGAAACTTATTCCATTTTTGGGAGAAACCTGGGGCCTTCCCATTTCCACAATAGTCACCTTGACTTTGTAAGACTGAGCTTGTGGACTGAGTTCATCAAGAGTCATGTTTTCAAGCTTAATCTTGCCTTTGTCAGGAGTTCCCATTGCTTACACTGTGAACAAACATAAGAAAAGATTGTAAATAAATGAATATTTGATTGTGTAGACATTGGAAAACAATGTATTTTGGTATGAAAACAATGGGACCTTCAGCAGGCCCCTTTTAAGGTGGAGAAGACTGGTTTCGGTCCAAAGAATGTTGGAGCCAAGGGTTTCCTGTACAGCAAAGAACACGTAAACTAGCCTGGGGGTGGTTGCCAAGGAAGGCCCCTCCGATGCTAAAGTTAGTTCAATTGAGAGAGAAGGCTATGCAAGAGATTTAGTGCTTGAAGCTTTAGTTGCATGAATGTAAAAGGATGTAATTTATGGCTTTTATACCTTGACTCAATTGAGGAGAATTGGGCCTTTGAAGTCAAGTGGGCCGACCACATTGACTGGGCTTTTATCGACCTTAGCATCCTTTTGGAGAGTTGAACCTTGCTTTGGGCTTGAGTTGAGTTATTTGGATTGGCCCAATTAGATGGACTAAATTGGACCCAAACAACTTGCCCCCCCGACCCGATGCGGCTGTAAGACGGGTTAGGTCCGACTTGCAAATTTGAAAGGACAAATAACGGCATCTTGAACTTTGAAGGAATCTAGGCAATTAATGATGTTTAACTGTCATTAAGGAGATTAATTAAGGAAGATAGAGGATTTAGTGGGTAGTTAACTTGGAACGTGTGTGACAATTTGTGTTTAATTTGGAATTCGTGGGGTTTTTGGCGGTTTAAGGCTTTTAGAATTTTGATTCTTGAAATCCTCATGTAAAAGCACCCTATCCACTTTCCTTAATCATTTTCTCACAAACACACGAATTTCCTCCCTAGCTTTTCGTCGCCCTTAATCTCTGCAATTCCGTTGCTGAATTTAGAATTTGCTGCTGCGAACTTGAAGATCGGCGAATTCCGAGTCTAGTCAAGGTAACTTTTTCCGAAATATTTTTGGATTTTTCTTGTTTCGAGTATTTTACCCTTTTTCCAGTATCCACTTCTTCGTAAAAAATGGTTAGACTTAGAATTGAGAGGGAAAGTTCCTCGAGTGAGGAGGAAGATCTTCAGATGGTGCTCGACGCAGCCAGCCTTTACAGCGAATGCCCCCTCTCAGCCACAACCACAACTCTCCACTCCCGAGGAGAGAAGATAGGATTTCCTCTCACGAGCCCCCTGTTGCTGCAATCCCCCTGACCTCGGTGCCGTACAGAGGCTGGGAAGAGGCCACAACCTCAGCCAGCGGCTCTAGGCACAGGCCTCGGTGATTGCCGGAAGGAGCCGTAGAATGGCAAAATCCGCCTGAAAATGGCGGGTTAATGACTGCTGCCCCTATGACTGGTGGGTCAAAGGGGATGCCTTCCATCATTTCGCCGAGCAAATAGAAATATTCTACGGCATAATGGAGGAAGATGGGGATTGGTGCCAAATGCCCGTAGCTGAAGATAGAATTCACAGGCCTCCACCTGGTTATCTAGGCGTATACACCAGGCAGCTGCAGTTTGGCCTTAGATTCCTGGAGAGGTTATCTGGTAGGGCTCCTGCGTTGCGCCCTTCTCGGCTGGAAATCATTAAACCAACTAAGTATTCTGCTCAGAAGCCGTGGTATCTGAAGAGGGACCCGTTCTTTTTGCTATTAGGGCCCCAAAGTGCAAATTGTTGCAGCTGCAGCTGCTAATAGGGCTGGGGTTTTTGCTGTTAACTCTGAGCACAACGCTGAGCCATCAACATCTATCTTGAATTTCCGTGAGCCAGCAGAATACTGAGGATCATCTCGTGCCCTTATATTTTCCGTGAGCTTGAATTTTTTAAGCTTCGGCCAAAAGTACGAGGTAACTACGCTAGCTTCAACTGCCTCTTGTTGGGTCTTACGTGGAACTACTGGCAAGACTTGCCTGAAATCTCCTCCAAACACAAATTTACCACCAAACAAAGATGTATTCACATAAATCTTGCAGCAGCAAATCTAAAGATTCTATATTTTCTTTATGTGCCATTGAAGCTTCATCCCAAATAATCAACGTTGCCTCTTTCAAAAGTGCTGCAAGGCTACCTTGTTTCGGAATAGCACATGCCAGGGAAGAATCAGAATCAAGTGGGATCTTAAACCTTGAGTGTGCTGTACGACCAGAAGGAATGTTTGCAGCAACAATTCCAGAGGTAGAAGTTGGTAAAACTATTTTGTTTTGGAGCCTTATTTCAGCATACAGCGCATTATACAAAAAGGTTTTCCCTGTGCCACCAGGGCCATCAATGAAAAAAGCACCTGGTTGGTTACTCGTGACATGCTGCATAATACAAGTAAAAGCAGCTTTCTGAGCTGGATTTAAGCGTTCTCTGCAGTCTATGCAGTCTATGCACTCTTGGGGGACAAGCGCATCCAGAGCATCAACAATGTCTTTTGTTCTACGTATGAGTGTATCAAGCTGCTCATTGACCTCTTCAATTCCAAAGTCTTTTAGGCATCTGCCCATTGCTTTTAACTGCTGTTCTATAGATGTTACAGTTAGCTGGCGAACTCTAGTCAAATCATTTGGAAATTGGCTGGTGAAATCGTCAGACAGACATGGATAGTACTTGGTCCATAATGCAACAGGCTCACTTGGATGGCAAAATATCAGTAATGTTGCAAACAGGCGCCTCCATGCAGCTGGCATCTGAACTTCACAGGCTTCGTTGAGGCATAGACTGGCAAGATCTTCAGCTTCAAGCAAACCTAGTTTTAAAGCAGTTTCCTGAAAAGTTGAGCAAATAGACCCAGACACAGTTCTGAGGTGTTCAAATGAAGTAGGATTCCTCACATGCAGCAGAATAATCGTAAGTAAAAGCGTTCTCCTTCAGCTAGGAAAACAAAAGCTAGGCGACCCACTTGGAATGTGTCACAAGCTCTTTTAATCCAGTCTTTAGTTGATGCATCCCATCTATCATGTTCACAGTATTCACTATATAAATACCCTGTTCCCCATGAACAGCAGTATTCATAGCGAAGAATTGAGTGAGCTGTGTATGTCAGCGTTTTGAATTCCTGACAACACCACTTAACCATTCAGATGGATGCAAGTGGATTGTTTGCTGGTTTGGTAAGTGCACCTGCATTAGCAAAACTAAAGGGGACATCTCAAACAGATCGAACACAAAGAGTCTCCATGCAGCTTCACCAGGCAAAACCCACCTGCCTGACTGGATTTGCTGGATCTCATCTACAACTTGTCCATTTGCTGGAACAACATTGTAAGAGACTTTATCGTGGCCTTTGTACACATATTTGTACAAATATTTGACAGCCTTGATTGTAGAACAAACCTCCACGTTTAGATGACAGTTAAACAAAACAGAAAGATAAGGATTATATGGAATAACCCACCGATTGTCAAGCTCAGCACCTCTAACCCTTGCTGTTTCGCCAGTGTCTCTTCTTCGATATGTTAGGAACCCATCATCATTAGTTGTTGTCTGAGCTACAAACCTTTTGGGGAAGTTATACTTGCAGACTGTTTTTGCACCCTTTTTACGCATACAAGGGCACTGTGGATTCAAATGCCCACAAGGGCCATGCATAATATGTTTAAGGACAATTTTTCGCAGAACTGGTTCAGTTGTAGGTGGGATCTGTGCACAAACAAACCTAACATAATCCTCAGGATATTTCAACTTGGAGCCAGTCTTGAGAATGATAAAAAAAAAAAATGGGCATGAGGCAGCCCCCTTTTCTAGAATTCAATTACATAGATCATAGCAGCAACCTGACCAAAGACCTCGTTTTCCATAATCTCTTTTTTCAAAGCTAAAACCTTTGCTCGAAACACACACGCCACCAAGTCTGGTCGGTCTTGTGGCAACTCGGCCACTGCCAATTCAGCCTTAATTTCAGGCCAATTTGCATTACATGTAATTGTAACAAACAGATCTAGTTTACCATACCTTTGAACTAAGGCCATGGCATTTAGGTGACGCCTCTTCATATCCCGTGGCCCACCGATAAAAGTTGGTGGCAAAATAACTCTCTGGCCAACACTAAATGCCAACACCTCTCCACTTTGCAAAGAATCTAACACACCTTGATACAGGTCTGACCTAATGGTACTTTGATTGTTGCAGAAGTAGTCTAAGCGAGTGTTTCCATATTGACATACATATCCACCACATATTGCTGTAAGAGTCTACCAGCTCGTATTAACATATTTCCAGGTCGCATTTGCAACAGGAAAGCATAATACTATCAAGGAGAAATGTATTTGTCAGCTCTAGTCCGTTTTGTAACTGCCCCTGCAATATCAGGAAATTTAGATCTCATCAAACCCAGGTCATTAAATCAGAGAGCATAAAGTGCAATAATTGGTTAAAAGGGTCTGCGTATCTAATACTCACGGGAAGATTCTGCATCCAGCAGCTCTTCAGCACTATGAACAGCACAAGACAACACAGGATCAACTTGTGTAACTGCTTGCCATTGTCCACCCCAGGATTTTTTTTAAGCCTTGGCTCCATCCGCTCTCTCCATGGGGAAATAAAAGAAGGTACTATAGAGGATCGTAGCACCCATAATAATGATAGATACGATGAGAAACATTTGATTTTCCAGAAACCAGAATATAAGGGCTAGAGGTATGGCTTAATGATGCATTTTCAGGCCAAATTCCAGCAACTTCGTCAGATGTTGGAGCATTGTATACACGCTAATCAGGCACATCACTTTGGTTAAGGACAATCATGGTTTCTTCTTTCACTTCAACTTCTTTCAAAGACCGAAAGAAACACGCATAAGGGTTTTCTGTGATATGCGCATTAAAATAGCAATCACATCCTCACGCAACTCTGGGAAGCACCCAAGCCTATTTGCAGCTTCATGTTAGCCATCATAAAAGTAAAGTTGCATATACTTTGGGTGATCATCCCACGGAAGAAGGTCTGGAACAAAATGATAAAGCTGCCCATGTAACTTGAACACATATATTCCTTTATATGTGCTAGCATTGAAATTCCCGCCTAAGGAGCTAAAAGCAAACAAGTTATTATATAAACACGCATACATCCTGAAATGCACTGCATCTTTTTCCTGTGACGTAAATAAGCGCTCGAGTTCTGCAGGAAATTCATTTTGAGCAATCTGTATATCACCATCCCCACAACAAAAAGTTTTGGTTTCGAATGCAAATATCTTGGCATGACAATGGTGACAGTAATGAGGACTGGGTAATTGCAATGATTCTGTGGGCAATGGTAAATCGATAGTGGCACCAAGAACATTTAAATCCGCAGTGGAAACCAACAAATTATCATAAACCAAGGTCCTTGAATAATTTGCATATACAAATTAAACACAAAATGAAAATTTTAAAATTTACTCTGGTGCGGGCATGCGTTTCCTCTTAGGTGCTTGGCGTCTACAATTTCCAGAGTTGCTGCATACCAGCTTCACAATCAACTCACTGTATAGAAAATAACATTTTAACTATGTAGAAAGTGTTATACCTCACTAAACCAACAGCAGGTTCTCCGCCAAGCACACGCCTTCTTCTGGTCGTGTGTGTCTTAGACTTGCGGGGATATCAGCTTAATATATAAAAAATAGTAGAATGGAATTATGTTAGCCTTTTAAAACCCAAATAAACAAATGAATACATAATTTGAAACAAAAATTATTGAAGAAGGATGCAATACCCATTGTTGAATGCAGCAATGACTTTTACGAAACCTGCAATAAAGTCCTTAGGAATATCGACCATTGCCTAAACAACTGGAAGCATTTGGAATGAAATAAACACAGGGTTAAAAAATAAATACACTGGTAACATACACAAAAAAAGAGAGTGGTACACAGAAAGGTAGAAACATAACAGTCGGTTATATGCATTATACCCAGAATCCGAGGTCTGCAATTTTGAAATAGTATATACAGGCTAAATGTACAAACAACCCAATTCCAAAGAATTGTATTATATAGCGAAGTACAAAGATGGTTAAAATTATAAACAAAGTTAATAGTGGCAAACAATAGATCTTCATAACAATAACATAGTTGTCACAAACCCAAGAACTAACCATAGAATAATAAAGGTGCATGTATAGAGATACACAGGTAAATAGAAACAATATAAATGAAAGACTGCTGCGTAAACCAATCAGCAAAACAAATCTAAGATCAAAGTCACTTTATCATACAACAAAAGTTTAGCAACCAGTTACAAAAGCCACAAAAGATACCACAACCGAACTACATGATAATAAAGCCTCTGTAGCTAACTAAAGGCACTACCAAAGCCAAAAAGGGCATCATAGGTCTGCCTAATGCTGCGACATACACAGTAAAGGTACAAAAAGTCTCTAGATACAGCTACAGAGATAAACATTGCACACTACGCGTGCCTTCGGACGCTTAACAACAGTCTCCAGTTCTGCAGACCAGCTACTAAAGGTCGTGTAGGTCTTGCACCAGAAGATGCTACATGAGCAGGAGACACACCACGCCTTCGCCGCATCTGCCGATCACAAGGTGTGCGCCTAGGAGATCTGAGGTACTTTTCAGATCTGAAGGAAGATGGTTGTACAGCAAGTGAAGACTCTGCTTCTTGCTTTGCAAGGCGAGATTTGAGAGCTAAGTATCCTCCCCCTAAGCGAGCACATTCTAAGCTAAGTGGTGCTGCATCACCATAGTTAACATCAATAATTTCAAGCCTGTACTTACTAACCAAATAGAATACTCCTTTCTTTGCAGCCTGCTGAACAGCAACCGAGCTCTCTAAACATGGTTTGCCAATATACATTCAAGACCATAGGGTAGATCATCACAATCAATGGTAACCCAACCAATATAACCATGTCCTTCAACCCAAACAGCCTTAACTAGTATAATAAATGCACCAGTTTTGCGACCAACAATATCCAAGAATGCCACATAATCAACTGAAACATGCGGCCTAGCAGTCAAGGATTTGTTACGCAAATTCCCCTGCCTAGTAGGGGCAGCTGCACCATGTTTTCTGTGCAGTAATGCAACACACTTGTGTTTGATCAATTTCCCACAAAAACTTAACATCTTTACCCTTTCAGATGTAAAGTCAGAAACACGAATATTGAAACGAGCTCTAAGTTTCTGCACAGCCTTCTGTGCTTCCCTCTCACGAGACTCCTCTACTGTAACAGCTGGCCCACCAAAAAATACGAACCTAGGTCGACCACTACGAGCCCTGACAGAAACATAAGCATTGTTCCTAGACTTATCGATAACCTCATACAGTGGCTTGGAGAGCTGTAAGTGCTCAACAATCTTCTCTAAAAGTGACTGGAAATCTCTGGTTCAACAGCCATAACCTGTATTCAGCAAGAACGGTGCTTAGCATGGCTTTCGTAGTCTAAGTTAAGTAAGAACTAAAAGATTCAATTTGGTAATTCAGTAGGCAGCACAGCTAACCCTGAAAGCTACCTAACTAAACTGCTACATATGTATGTATACATCCTTGAGCACCAAACCAAAAACATCCATTCATAGAAATACAAATTCCACAAATTAATAACTCTTTGTTATTACTTCTCCAAAAATGGGAATTCACACAAAAGAACAGCACGTAAAACTGCACAAGAAACCTTGACAGCCAATCAAATCTTAACAGCATGGCTCAATAATGAACAAGAATTTAGCAAAAAGCCTATCCTGAGCCAGCTTAGGACAAAGCAACCCATACCAGGAATAAATCACCACAACACAACAGACATATTAGATAACAAGTCTGCAAACACTGGCACATGAATGCAATAAACATCATTTCATTTTTAATACTGCAGAGTTAAAAGCCTAACAAAAGTGTAACAACAAATTTATCTTAAAGTTTCGAACTGGAATATAGACCTTCTCTGGTGCCGCAGCTACACCTATAAGCCGCAATGAATGGGGCCGAATGGCTTATATACTCACAACTAAATCCAATCTAACATAAAGGGAACAATGTAAAAGTGGCACCAATGCAAACACCAAAGTGTAAGACTTTGTAAGGGAAGTTGAATTTCTGGAACAAAGCCCACTAAACGCAACCAAACATATGCAATCATGTATCGATTCCAAACTAAAGAACGTATAAACCTATAAACCCAGGAAAACTAATAGAAGAAACATTATATATATATATATATAATATCACAAAACAGATTAATATAGGAAATGTAAATCACTGATACAATAGGGTAATAAGTTTCTCCAAAAGAAGGCAACAAAAGCGACAATACAATACATACAATCGGATGTGGAATCTAGGCATACAAAAAAAGACGCAGTGCTTAACAAAAGAGGGAATTTTAAACATATTCCTAGAGGAAACGTAGCCACATCCACTATACTATCCTAAACTCCTACAGTGGGAAAGAGCAGTCTTAAGATCTTAACAAAAGTCATAACAAAGTGCATCAAAGCAGCACAGCTAAGAAATTCTTGCACGCTTGAAGAGAGCCTCCAAATCTTCAGATGAAGGAGCATTGGAGGAGGCAGAAACTGCAGCCACTGGACGAGTCCCACCTGAACATGCCCTTTCTCTGACTGGAGCTGCAGGAGGAGAAGCTGAAGTTGGAATTTTTGAACATTCATCAGTGGGGGTCACACATTCAGGCCTAGTCACAGTCAGCCCATGCGAACTCCTCTTCTTTATCACTATAAAAGGGGTCCTTGCAACTATACGTCTCTCCCTCCACATCAGACCAGCAATATGCTCAACCATTGCATTCCCATGGTTTACATCAATGATCTTTAAGCTATAACAATGTGCTAAATAAGTAATAGCTTTCTTTGCAGCCTTTTGTTCAGCAACAGCAACTGCAGAACATGGATCATTGAAAACACATTCCAAATCTTCTCCAGTCCGAGAACAACTTAGCATAATCCAACAAATAAAGCCCTTGCTTTCAACCAGAACTGTCTATAGCAAAATCATCAAAGCTCCAGTTTTCTTAACAACATCAGTTAAGAATCCTACGTAGTCCATTGAGACATGTACAACAGCGTTAAAGAGTCTCCAATACACAAGGTCCTTTGTGAACCTGCAAAGCATCTTCTGTTTCTCAGGGGTAAGGGCATCACTCTTCTGTGCGAAAAGGTGACCATAAAATTCACTTTACCCAATGTAAAATCATCAACACAAGCTCCATAACGATTCATCAAACTGCGAACAGCTTTCTGAGCCACATCTTCACGTGAGGCCTCAACTGTAGCCTCGTTTCCACCCGTGAAATAAATGCAGCCAGAGCCAATTTCTAGGCAAACGCGCACATAAGCACTATTTTGACCAACATGCCTAAGGCCGTAAACAGGTTTTGGAAACTGGAGGCAGTCACTTATCCGCTCTAAAAGGGGTTGGAAAGGAATGGAAATCATTTTTGTTTCACAAGCCATAACCTGTAACTTTAAAGAGTTACGTTGAAACAATAATGCTGGCAAGGCCCACCAAAACTAAAGGACGCAAAAATATGAAGGGCAAGCAAAACCCAAAAATTAGATTGCCTACAAAAAAAGAAGGTACTACAGTTTATCTATAAATACCACTGACTTCGCCCAACCTATACTAAATCTCATTGGCTAATTCCTATGGCCATGCAAATCTAGTGTATAGAAACGAAAACCAAAATTCTTGCGAAACGCAAAATAGAAAAAAAAATGACGACACTTAAACACATTGAACCCACCGAAAAGCATCAGAACATGCAAACAAATCAACAATAGAAGCAGTGATATGCACAAAATCAAACATCCTTAACAGGTGACTACCACATAAAAAAGGCTGAAATATCACAAGCGCAAGATCTTGTAAGATCAAACCAATTGTCACAGACAGAGGAAACAAAGCTCCAATTATAGAGCCAGACACAACAAAAGCAAAACACTAAAGAAACAATAACATAGCAAACATAACAAATAACAAAGAACTAATGTGTAAATAAGGCAGCACTACAATAACAATGGCTCCATGTATTCTTAAAAACATTTAGACACAAAACCCAATTTAAAGGTTCTTTGAATACACCAGATCATAGTAAGTACAAGCTATACCTTCCGAAATCAGAGCTGAACAAACGCCAGCAACTGCAGCACACAATCAAGAGCAAAGTAACCTGAAAGAATGACCAACCAACACTAATTAAAAGGCATAAAACAACATATGTATCTACTTAACACACTAAAATAGACACTGAAACCCCAAAAACAAATATACAAACTACGAGCATACAACAACAAACTCAAACTCAGCACCACCAATTCATTCATATGTAATAGATTGTCATGCAAACACACATTTCCTCTCAGTTACAGCCCCAAAATATGTACCAACCACAGATCCTAACAATTAAACCAACATCAAAGAAACCTTGCCATTACGCTAACTAACCCCAACTTTCTCCACACAGCAGCATGAAAAATTTACTCTATAATAAACAACATTCAAAGTTTTTTCTCTTCCCCTTCCCTAACACAACACGATACATCTTTCAATGATCTGAACAAAGAACAAAACCAGCAAAACTAAGCAACTTTCAGCAACAACTATCAGTTCCTAAATGAATCAAGTCATTTTGAAACAAAGAGATCTGCACCAAAACAATGAAAACCCTACACAGCAGCCTGATCTGAAGAGGCCAAATCAAAAACCTCAACCCAAAACCGACAATTAAGCTCACTTAAGCAAAGTTGCAATGAAATGGGACTGATTAAAATTATATAAGTAAAGATCAATATCAATACACATGTATAACATATCAAGGTCAAATCAAATCTGTTCCAGTCTTGTAATAAATGCTGGTAAAATTCATTCTTGTCAAAGTATTCTTTAAGCCATTTTAGATTGACTGTAAAATTTAAGTCCAATAATTAAGACCAATTAGCACGAAAGAGATTAGCACCCTATTAATCTATGGTTAGTAATAATTCGGATTAGCACCCTATTAATCTATGGTTAGTAATAATAAATAAACACTATTACACCCAAGCAACGAAACCAAAACAAATAAAAAACACTAACCAAATCTTACAGCGTATTTAACTTTAAAAAAAACAAATTAAACATCAATTAGACCAATGCACAACAAGCTGCAATAGTATAGCATAGATTCTTACCTCAAAAACCACAACATGAAACGCCATTGGCACAATCCACACAGACCATAAACAAAGCCCTCACCACCACCGAAACAGGAAACTCAGGCAAAGAAGTCAACTTGTTTACTGTACCCATAGAGCCAAAGTACACGCCATTAAAGCACCCAGCTAGAGTACAGACCAGGAAGAAGATGAAATAGAAATTCACCTGCTGCTGATCTAGAATATAGCATGACACTTCGCCTCTACACACACAGCCACGAAAGCAGCTAAAAATAAATAAATAAAATCACTATAAGCAGGGGCATTTTGGATTCACTAACAGCAGGGGCATTTTCGGGAGAGCACTGCTGATAAGCTACAGTAAGTTAGGGACTTTTTATTAAGGGTCGTAGATAATATGTCCGCACGTTATTCTTAAGATTAAAAAAAAAAAAAAAACAATTCACATTATCGTAGATAAATAATTTAAAATATATAATTATTCAAATACTATTCATAAAAAGTATCTCACACTTTTTAAAAGGCGGGGAAAACATTTTGCATATCATGCATTTTTAAGTTACCTTAGCTTAATTGATAGAGTAGCTAATGACGTATATATGTACTGATGTACATGATATTATTTATATCAAATATTTTTATCATGCATGTGCACAAAATCTAATATATTATCCTAGCAATAATATATTTATTGTCATTGATATAGAGTAAGAGGTAAATGCACTTACCAATTTACTAGGGGTGTTTAAAAGTACCCGACCTACTTGACGCGACCTGAAAATTCACTGACCCGAGAAAAACTAGCGGGTCTTCTAAAAATCTCAAGTACTGGGCTGGATCATGGGTCGTCTGTTGACTCATTCGGGTACCCGCTAAATACATGAAATTCAAAAATATTAAAAAAAAAAAAAAAAAAAAAAAAAAACTAAACTAATGTGGGTTGTGCTGCTGTGCAATTTGAATGGGTTAGGGACTTAGGGTTTATTGTATTCATTCTCTCTCCTCACTCCTTTCCCCTATAGCCGCACAAACCTTCTTTATTTCTTTCTTCTCTCTCCTCTCCAAAAGTTAGAGATGCTTTTCAAAGTTCTTTTCCTAGCACAATTAGATCATTCAAAGATTAATTCTTAGATAATTTGTGCACTTGGGTTGATCTATACTACAGTATAAGAATCTAAAAGAAATAACGTAGCAAAGCAAACAATTTTGAAGAGAATTGAGATTGAAGAATGGAAAAATAAAGGAGTTCGAAGGAATGTTGGCTATTGAAAATCCATCAGCCATAAAAAATTACTCCTATGTATTTTCAAGTAACAATTTTGAAGATTTATAGGTTTATAATAATAGGAGTTTCATTTCTTCCTGTTCTAATTCAATTTTGGTTTCGGTTCTTGGAATTTATGTGGCTTTGGTAATTGTTGTTTATGATTTTATAGGTTAACCTATAATATACATATGCTTTTGGAAGAAATTTTGTTGAAATTATACTGATTAATGAAGTTGTATTTGCAAAATTCTGTTAAAATTTTTTTAGGGTAGCCAAATTATCAGGTACCTGTTAAAAATTAATCGGGTCGGGACATGGGCCGATCTTTTAACTACCCAAAACCCCGGGTACTCGCTTTTTCGAGTATCCGAAAGCCGGGTACCCGGATTTGAACACCCGTACAATTTACCATGTATATATTGTCAAGCATCCAAAGCATGAGCAAGCACACTTACCATATATTATGAAGCATGCAAGCAGTTACCAATAACCATAAATAGACGGGCATTCCAGCAAGCTATGCCCATATTAAGTAAAGAATATGTGCATAGTTATATATTAACATGAAGCATAAGTATGACTAAAACTGTATAAAGAAAATACCATAATTCAAGGTAATAATTTAGACTCTCCAAGAATTTAAAACTATCTTTTCTAAAGTAATAAGATAAGATTTGCATAATTTAAATTTTGTGGTGACATGTTTAGCGTACGCAACATAATTTAATAGGTACATTTTGGCAATGTCCAAAATTACATATCATGGTACACAACAAAACAATTAATATACTCCAACGTTTAGGTAATTCCTAGTAGACATATAGGTTGATGCCTTTTAACACAAACATATCATAAAAATCAGTCATAATTAGTTATTTTCCTCTCAAACAATATGAAAACAATTAGCTAGAAATCTTATGTGACATATTAATAAGGTAATATCATCACTATGAGCTTACCATTGGAGTTGCTTTAATGTGGTTTATTAGAAATTGAGTTAATTTTAAAGCAAATTTATACGAAAATCAAACCACAATAGTAGATATATGCATTTTGGTTTGTACAGTCCATGAGCCTCCATTAATTATATTCTAACAACAAATAAGTAATGGATGATATTTTGTGTTTTCAAACAAGGACCACAATCCTATAAACTTTCACTTAAGAAAATAATAAAACAGATTTGCAACACAATCAAATAGTTGTCAATTTCCAAAATTACATATGTGCAAGCGCACTTACAAGTAATTATTATATATTGACAGGCATGACAGCTAAGAATCATGCAAGCACTTACTCTTAAGTCTTAACCATATACTTTATACAAATATTGACAGGCATTACAGCAAGCTTAAACATATTAAGAAGCATGATTAATTAATAGAGTAGCTGAGCACTTACCATATTTAAGTAAATGCACATGATTCTTTAACTTTTAACCCAAGGAGTAAAACGAGCTCTCAAGTAACAAATAAAATGAAAGCAGTGTAATTCTATCTTAGATTTTTCACCTTCCAGTAAAAGAATTAGTATAAATACACTACTATACCAAATAGCTAATTTAAAATTCAGAAATGATGATAAACATGGCTTACGCTTCCCCAATTGTTTTCTTCATTCCCCTGTTTTTTCATTCCCTCATGTGTTTTTACAAAATCTAGCCTTGAGAGCTTCTATAACACCATCGTAAGCCAACAAAATCAATCAAACATACAAAATGCCAAATTTGCGAATTCTTTTTGAAAACCATCTATTCTAGAGATCAACAAGCTCAATGAGAAAATACGTTCCAAACAAGTGGATATGGAAGTGATAGAGCAGCTTCTCTCCGTTATAATTAACAAAAAGAAGAATGTACTATGGAGGGAAAGGTGGTGGGAAAGATGCTCTCGTGGGCATTGATCTCAACCTTTTAAACTTGACGGTATTCCATACCTTTGAAGAGCTTATACCAGAGAATATGTTGCCGCTATACTTCGCTAATGACGGGCCTATGGAGTCAAAGTTTTTGAAGAAGCTTCACCTAGCCAATGCAAGTGCAATATCTTGTGGTGCCGCTCTTTCAGGGGAGATGTACAGATGTGTTGCATCTCTTGAGGATATGCTGAATTTAGGAACAAGACAATAGGCAAATTGGTCAAGCCTATTCTCACCCCAGCATGAAGATGGCAACAGTATACTGTTGTTGGCGAACCGCAAAAAATCAGTGATGATAAGGTATGTGTATGTCACAAGAGCAAATACCATCCTTTTGCAATTTATGGATGCCATTTCATAGCAAATACCATCCTTTTGCAATTTATGGATGCCATTTCATACAAATACCATCGTACGTCTGGTTCTTTTGGTAGGTGAGGACGGAACCAGAGTAACTGCGATAAATGTTTGTCATATGAAGACATCCTCATGGGGCTCGAATTCCATCATCTTCCAACTCATCAATGCCAAACCTGGCACTCCTATCTGTCATTTAGTAGCTACTGATGATATTACTTGGATCGCCAAGTGATCGATTGAAGTTTTTTTTTTCTTGTTTGAATTATGTTCCTTCTGTTCAATTGTTCAACCCTTCTTCTAATGTAGTGGACTTGCTGATGTCAAAAAAAGTATTGTTTGAATGATGTTCCTTTTGTTCAAAGAAGGTTTGATGGGAGAATAAATAAGAATGAACCTTTTCTAACCTTTTAGTAGTGCATTTTTCTAAAAATATAATGCAATATGTAATTTTAACTAATCTGTCAAAGAGATTATAATTTACGTACAGGTAATGCGATTTCCTAAAAAAATTAAAAAAAAATACTGGTGATAAGGAAATTTTTCCTATACAACTTCATTAAAAAAAACTAATTAAAGGTAGTAACCATTATAAAAATTTTGTCAAAATCGTGCATTGCACGACATCTAAGCTAGTTAGAAATAAAAGCATTTATATAAACGTTCATGAAGACTAAAAAATCCTAAAAACAAATTCATGTTATATTATATATTATATAATATATTGCATATAATATATATTATATATTATACTTTATATTATATAATATATTGCAAATTTATTATGTGTACATATACTTGACACATAAGAATATGTGTGCTTTATATTGATATTATTATTCGAATTTTCATATCGACTTTTTTCATATTAAATAATTTAATTTAAATTAGCTCCACCCTTGATAAGATTGGTTGTTTTCACTGGAAAATTCATCCACAATTCCACATCCCTCTTCCTTGCTTACTCACATGCGTGTTTTATAAGACTTAGGACAATACTAATTACAAATATGTTTTACATGATTAATTGAATAAGAGATTTTCCGATAAGTATTGCCTTGTTAAATTCAACTTTCATGTGGATCAAGATTAATGTTTGTACCCGTAGAAAAAAAATTAATGTTTGTTGTAATATAATATTACTAGCATTATTGTGAATTTGGTGATACAAAGTACTGCTTTTCATGAAGAAGTTTTCATGTGACAAACATAATCTGGTTCCATACTCACCTACTAAAGGAACCAAGTGTACTATGTTGTTTGCAATGAAATGGCATCCATAAATCTCAAAAGGACGGAGATTGCTTTTGTGACATACACATACCTTATTATCATTGATTTTCCACAATTCGGCAACAACTATCATCTTCCTGCTGAGGTGAGAATAGACTTGATAAATTTACCTTTTGTCTTTTGGACACATCCTCTAGAGACGCGACACACTTGTACATCTCCCTCGAAAGAGCTGAACCACATGAGGTTGCACTTGCATTGGCTAATAGAGGCTTCTTCAACAACTTTGATTATATAGGCCCCTCTTTAGAGAAGAATAATGACAGCTTGTTCCCTGGTTTAAGCTCTTCATATGTACGGAATACTGTCAAGTTCAAAAGGTGGAGATCAACGCCCTTGAGGGCATCTTTCCCTCCACCATAGTAAATTTGTTTGTCAATCAGAGGCGGATCTTTAAGGGGCGGACTAGGGCTTGGCCCCCCTTAAAAGCTTAGCCTAAAAGAATTAAAAATTACTTATCCGTGAAGCTAGAAAGCCCAAGTAACGAATCCACCTCATATTTTATTGCATTTGCTAAAGCCCAAACCTTAAAATAATACGGAGTATATCAATTCATAATTTTTCCTATTCTATATGCCGATTGGGCACAAGCTCCAATATACACGTGATAGATGATAGATTATGTACTTTTTTTTTTTTTTTTTGAGGAATAGGTTATGTAGTTATGTACTATTCATACATCATACTCCCAAATCTTTTTTATTTTTCTTTTTTCTATATGTATTATTTTCATTTTTGTAAATTAAATAAGATATGATCCTTTTAAGGAATTATTTTGAAATGCATTGGATTAACAATATTTTACAATTAATTGTGAAATTTCTTAAAAAAAGTTTTTTTTTTTTTTTTAAAGTTTTACATATATATTATAGTATTTAAGGCATGATTAAAAAAATAATTATGAATTGAACATTTAATTCGGCTCCTAGAAGAAAAGTTTTCAACATCCGCCACTGTTGTCAATGATGATGGGGAGTTGCGCTATCATCTCGATATTTACTTGTCTGGAATGTATCTTCTTGTTAAGTTGGCTGATATCTAAAGTTTTTTCTCGGAAAGGAACATATTTGGCTTGTATGTTTGATTGATTTTGTTGGCTTATGATGATGTTATAGAAGTTGCATTGTCAAGGTTAGCTCAGGCAAAAACACATACGGGACTGAAAAGGAGAGGAATGAAGAATAATACTATAGTTAAGGAAGGCATCAGGGGCTAGGGGTGTCCATTATTCGGATTAGAACCGAAATCCAATTCAACCCAAACCAAATTATAAACTCGGATTGGATCCAAACTTTAAATCGGATTGAATCGGACTGAATTTTTTTTTAAAATTCCGATTTTTAAATCGGATCGGATTAACCTTGTTCGGATCCAAAAAAACCGAAATAAGCGAAATATGAAACCGTTATTTTATAAATAAGTATTGTTAATATTAATCATGTTAAACAATGTTTATAATTATATTAATATTAATATTAATCATCAAAAACTATGTTTTCAATACTTGTATTAATCGTGTACAACTATACTTTCAAGGAATGAATTTTTATTATTGCCTTTTTAATTATAAATGTACTAGGCTCAAAAAATTTGCACTGTATTTTAATTCGGATTTTCGGATTGAATCCAAATAACCGAGTTTTAATTCGGATTGGATCGGATTGGATTTGGTTAGAAATTCAGATCGGATTGGATTTAGTTAGAAATTCAGATCGGATTGGATTTGATATTTGAAAACCGAAATATATTTCGGATCGGAATTTAGGCTAAATCCAAACTGAAAACCGAATGGACACCCCGATAGGGGCGGAGCCATAGCATAGTGAGTGGCTGCAAATGAACCCACTTGAATATATATTAAATAGTTGAGGGAATTTATTTTATATATAAATGTTGGAAGATAGATAATAAAATACTATAATAACTTTTTATCCTAAAAAATCTACTTATATTATTTTAATATATTCATGAATATATATATATATATATATATATATATATATATATATATATATATATATATATATATATATAAACATATCATCAATAGTAGTTGTAATTTGTAAATAACTCATTTATAAGAGGTTTATTGAAAGTGATAATTTATTTTATGCTTCGTAAATTTGAAATATAAGAACTATATATTTATGGATGCCAAATATAATTCTAGAAATTCGTATTTTTATATAATTATTAAGAAGATTAGATGTGTGGGGATTGAGACAAATAGGGTTTGTAGTTAGACATGTCAAACGGGTCGATTGAGTTAGGTATAGATTGATTAATACAAATTTTCCAATTTGATTTCATTTGAAGTATTTCAAATATCAACTCCTACTTGGCTTTGAAGATATACGCACAATTTAATGACAAATGAGGTCAAGTTAGGTTTGCACTTATCCAAGGTGTTATGTACTTATGTTGTCCATCTCACTTTTCAAAATCAAATTGCTTTTCAAAAATATTAAGGCTAACTGGCTAAGAGAAATCTATACGGAATTGTGTTCGATTAGGCTAATTTAAACTCTTTTTTGGCTATTAGTATGTAAAATGTTACACGGTTATTGAATTTTATTGTAGTAATATGAAATCAGCTACTAAACGATCAATTGAAATTCACAGAATTAGAACAAGAATGACCCAACATAGATTGCAAAGATAGCTACTTATTATTTATACATAGGTATTGAGTCAATGATACAGCATCATGACCAAAATAAATGTACATGTTACAAATGTCTGAAAGAATCAAGTTGATGTAAATTCCAAAAATAAAGACCCCAAGGCCCAAATTATCTAGCAGAATTGTTCTGTTCTAGCTGCTGAATCCATTCTTCTTCAACAAATATAGAGGAGATAACTCGAAGTAGAGCATAAAATATCACTTGTACTACATAATGCGATTTTTCTTTATTTTTGTACTGCTTACCATTTATATATGCATCTGTAATTCACATGAAGGTCACACTGAAATACTTACAAAAAATGGCTTATGTCATCAGTATGTAAATGAATATTCATTCTGTTGTCCTTTTGGTTATTAGCAGAATCTCAACAGCTGCTTCAATAAATCACTAGTAAGTTGACCACTGTTAAAAGTCCATCACTCCATAACTCGAGCAGATGAGTACCATAGACCCAGAGTCTTTGAATATTAATAGTGTGGATTAACTAGCCAAGATGCATCGGAAACACAGATGACTGGCAGCGAATTCTTCACAATCAAACCCAGACCTCAATTTTTGAGCTGAAAGCACATAACCAACTTCTTCCACAAACCAGTGCTCTCGTTATTAGCTGGAAGTTCAGTTGGTTCCTTGAAATGTGCACTCTCACTAAGCTCCTCAAATGCATCCACCAAGTATCCAAGCCTTGCAACAAATTCTACCAAAAGAGAAGCAAAAGTTGCTAATGACAAGGAACTAGCGCTTTCATAAGTTTGTGCTTCCTTTTCATTGATGGTGAAGTCAGGAAGAATTGAAATACGTGAAGGCCAATGAGTCCTGCCAGCCATGCTGTCAGTGGAGCACAAGCCTTGCATTGAAGATCCACCACCAAACATAGAAATCTTTGAATTTGTGATATCAATGTTTGATTGCGTATGCTCAGGTTCGATGCTAAGCACACTGAGGGAATTTATCACAAGCTGACTGCCACCACAATCCTTCATTTGGGCAACATGATCAGGATCTTCAAATTCCTTGGGCCGTTTTCCTTCCTCCCAAGACTCAAAACTAACCAGAAGATAAGACTTTTCATCTATCCTTGTTTGCAGTTGCTCTGCTGCTACATGAACTTCAGCCAGTATATCATTATCATTTAGTTTCTCCATTTTCTCAACTTTGCTCCCAAGGTCACGTAATAGTTTAGCCCCAGCAGTACCAACCCTGCGAAGTTCATTAACGAAAACCTGTCTTTTTTCTGCTGGTGCCTATGCATATTAACAGACAGATTCAGTCAAATAATTATTTCAACATAAAAAAGAAGGTAGTAGAAGCTAAAGCCCAAGAGTGCAAAGAAATAATTTTCTTCAATTTTTTTTTTTTTAATTGTAGCCATAAAAGTATAAAACCCCCTAAATTAGGATATTCACATGTCCCTACACTAGATATCTATAGAAAAAGAACTGCATAAACCTTCGCCGGACTAGAAGGCCTCAGCCTTGAGCCCTTGAACAAATAAATCAAACCATAACCATAACTAATCATGACAAACTAATGAATTCACATAACCTTTCATAATTAATAGGGGTTTTGCAATGATCCCTTTTGAAAAAAAAAAAAAATCTAATTCATGAATCTTTTTTGGGTGTATTTCAAATTTTTCAATAGACTCAAGGACTTTCTAAGATGCCATAGGTGAGATATGGGAGATTTGTGAGGTCGTTTAGCATGACATATATGAGCAAACTAGATAGTGGTTGAGTATATATTGATGCTATATTTAGAGACCAATCTTTGGTTGATGTTTAAAATTTTTATACGTGGCTAGCTAAAGTGATTGCTTCGGGCACACATTTCTTGGGAGAGCTTTTTCCCCATCAGGGCTTCACACTTGTCTCAAAACCAGATTAGTCAAAGTCTGGTATAAAAAGCTATGGGCAAACAATGAGTAATATTATAGACTTGGCAAAAACTGACCAACTTGAAAACCAACCTGAACGTCCTGAACCCTAACCTGCCAAAATAATGGACAAAAGTAACTTGAAATTTTGATAAGATGTGAAAGCGGTTATTCATATAATGCACTTCAGACTTGAGAATTGAGACGGGCTGACTACATTGAGTCTTGCTCTTTACTTATTGTGCTGTTAGTTCCATTGTCAATCACACTCATAAGTGATAGCTTAATTAGGCAGAACACCCTACAGGCTACAACTCTATGATAAGGAATATGATTTACAAATCAAAATATTATACTCGTATTAACGGAAGTAACTTTGATTATTACAGAATTAAATTGGTCTTAAGCCTTGTTTTCAAATATATCTTGTATAAAAATTAATAATTACTTAAATTTATTGTAAAAGCATTACTGGATTCTGTTTACTAGTACTAAAAATTGCAAGTATTTTATTAACACACAAACTCTAAAATAAAGAGGTCTCTTAAATTTGTACAAATATCACTTCCTCTACTTTTTAATAAATGCAACTTGTCATTGTCGCCTTTGCACAGATTTTGAGGAAGAGAGTAGTGAAGGTAAATGAATAAATTATTTAAAATAACCTAAACACCGGTAAGACGAAAGGATTGGCTTACCTATATTTAACACTATAACTTATATTACCATAATTGTCCATTTATCTTCTCTAATCTCTTCCCTAAAATGTGTGTCAAAGAAACATGTTAAAATTATTAAATAAAGACGGAAGAAGTATATTAAAATAGATAAGGAGCATGAAGCTAACTACTTCCTCCGTTTCCTTAATATTGCAACAATTACCATTTAAAAAAGTTTCACAAATATTGCAACATTACCATCATGCTTTCTCTCTATCTCTCTCCTCATCACATGACTCTCTATCTTTATTTCTCTTTCTCTCCATCTAAAATTCTGTGTCTTCCCCCTTGTTGCAATATTAGGGGAACGGAGGAAGTATAATATTATTACATGATAGTCCATGTATGGTTATTGTATATGATATGATGGAGGGATCTAGTTTTGAAATACTTCTCAAAACGATTCTAGTGATATGATAATTACAAATAAATGATTAAAAGTTATCATTCAAACATGATTTTATTTATGCAAAATGCTACTATATTAGTAATCCAAAACTCTAATAAATAGTAAGAAAATATAAGGCAACATCATGAGGAAGTAGTAATGCAACATGGTTATGTATCTGTTGTTAGATTACATGCAAATTCGTAAATATTCTGAAAGCTAACAATTGTACCACTGGGTTTTAAAATGCACCATTGATAGTGGAATAGTACTATAAGTGGTTATAATGATACTCCTTCCTCATTAGGTTGTGAAAATACCTAATGACAACATTTAGCATTTAATAAGGTTTTCGATTGTAGTCGTCTCATGTCGGGTTTGTGGATCCTGCTCTATACATTTTTGTATATATATATTTTCACCCTACATCACTGGTATGACCATCATAACTTTTTAGAGAGATGGAAGGTAGGTTGAGCATAAGTCTTATAAGCTTGTAGGGCCTATGATAACTTCTATGACATCGGCGGAGCTACAGATATTCTAAGACATCAAATTTTATTGCTCCCTCTAGCTTTTTTTAACAGTTTTGACTTTTGCATTGTTCATGTGCTGACTTTGACTAATGTTTTCACTAATATATAAAAAGCACATGTGCTTATATAATATGTTGTTGGAGTAGTCACGTTGTGTACTATCACGGTATCAACTTTTTATAACTTTTACGGATATTAAATTATAGATATTAATAGTCAAAGTTATGTTTTGGCAAATGTGGTAATCAAGCCGTTGCATTTTTAAAAAATAAAATATATAAAGGGAGCATATTCTATGAATGGCACAAAGTGCAGCCTCAATTGGTGATGTAACCTTTATCACTAAATAGGTGGGCTACCTAGGGTTAATTAAGAACAAACTCTTAAAAAAAAAAAAAAAAAACAAAAAAAACAAAAAAAAAGGGGGTTAATATGAGTGTTGCATTAGAGTAGCTAATGCAAAATTTTAGTAAGAGTGGGCAGCACGGTTCTCGTTCGCAATGATGATGTGCGGAAAAGGCAGCACAGCAAAATAAAGATTCCGACATTCCCAAGGTTATAAAATTTATGAATGACAAGTACATAAGCCTTATCAGTCGCTGTAATTACTACTTAGTAACTACTATGGTTAATCTAGCAATTTTCTCATAAATTGTTTTCTTCTTATGCTCTAGAAGTCCTAATCTCTCAATATGTTTCTTGATTTTGTAGATAAATCATTGCATGGTATTGTGAGGGCATTAGATTTTTAATTAAATTAGTTGCTTATAGATGGTTCTTCGTAGGATCTTTCCAATATGTTTCATATATATGTCAGACTTATCCCAAAACAATTGCATGTTCCAATTTGTTTCTATATTCTCTCTTAGTCTCATTACCTTGCAATCTACCGTCAGCTCCTTTAGGAGAGGGAAAAACCGGTTTAAAAAACTTGGTAGTTGAGCATCCTACATAAAGACATAGGACTATTTGATAGCACAAAATCAGTTTATAACTGATGAAATTACTAGGACTATTACTAAATGATCTAATGCCATAACTGATGAAATTACTAGGACTGCTATTAAATGATCTAATGCCACAAAATTAACTATTGAGCACCCATACCAAAAGCAACAAGATTTTGTGAAGCTTCATAATCAATTATATACTTAAGAGAGTTACAAAATGCAGCTGACAGCATAAAAAACAACTAAACACACCTAGCTTGGTTAGAAAGAACAGTTAAAAGGAGAAGCAGTGAGACACACACACACCTGTATTTCTGAAAGAATGCATCCATGCATTGCCATGACCATGAAAGCACAATGCCTCAGAGCACCACTGACTTTAACATAGTTTTCCCATGGATAATTAAATGACTTGTAAGGGCCATGTGGAGGCTCCCATGTCGCAAAACCTAGCTGAAACAGAATGTATTTTTGTGGTTAAAGCAAACCATTCTGACAAAAAAAAAAAAAAAAAGAGGTAAATAGTGAAAACTCTAAAAATCAAAATACCAAAGATTCCTCTTGGCTTGTAGACTGGAGAGCTGCTCTGTAACCACCATACATAGGATCATCATAAACTTGGTATGTAAGAATTTTTGAAGGGATTTTATCATATGCTACACAACGCAAGTAACCATCAACACAGCCTACAAAAGAGTATGAACTTGTTTCAGGAGCAGGTCAAATGAAAGGAACTAATCAGGCACTTGCTCCCCCCCCCCCCCCCCCGCGCGTTCTCCCCTCTACCGGCCCAAAAAAAAAGAAAAGAAAAGTAGTGAAGTGTGGTCAAACCTTCCAATGAAGTAGCAACACCTTTGAAATTTTTAACAACCAACTTGTGAAGATCCTCACCAGCCCAGATAGGGAAAATACAGATGTTGACGAGAGAAGCCATGCCAGCCCCAATTGCAATAAGTAATAACCGAAAGTATGCTGTCCGCAGAAAGTTTGATGTTTTATTTCCAGTCACCAGTACTAAACAAAAAGTCAGTAGGAATACCCTGAACCCATACTCATAAGGTTTCAACTTGGGGTATAATTTAACATAAGTCACGCAAAATCCTGAACATCAAAAGATCATAAAAGCCAGGTTAGTATGATATTATCATGAAAAAGACGGGCATTAAATTAGTCATATTACAATCACGAGTGGACATAGATGACATTCAATAGCAATAAGAAGGAAACAGATTTCAGCTATGGTAAGCTCTAATTAAATTTACACTTATATGAAGTAAAACTAAAATGCTGACCTCCAACAAATAGAGTAGCTATAATGAATGCTTCTTTAAATTCTCCAACATGAATGGCTACTTCTGCTATCCCTAAAGCAATTGCACCAGCAGACAGAGTTCCAATAGCACGGTTACAACCTTTACTGAGAGATGCTCCTACAGAAGAATAAACATACTGTCATACAGAGTGAATGGATGAGTACAGCAAAAAAAAAAAAAAAAAAAAAAAAAAAAAAAACCATGTAAAGAACCCTGCTTCACACATCGAAGAAACTTAAACCCTAAACTAGAAATCTAGAATCATCGCAAACAACAATCATAGGTCCATAAATTGGATCAATAATAAACCTGAGCCCATTTCACAAAAATAGACAACAAAAGTACAGGCTGAGATCTCTTTGTTGAAAAAGAAATACAACAGTTCATTCCATCACTTTCGTTGTTTTTGCTCAGTTTTTCCTATATACAGCCTGGGAATTGAAATGGGCCAAAATTAATACTAATTTCGACTGAAAAACCAATACTCTCTAGTCTCTCCGTTCCACAATAAGTATTTTTTGCGATAGTATGTACAAACCAAGATGGTTAGTATTGCATAGATTTGCATTCTATTTCCGAATTCACAAGTAACATTGCATTAAAATTTAAAACTAACTTTTAATAAGCATTTACATTCGAAATAGACTATCACAGTTACAGTAAAAATTACCAAATCAAACAGCGCTGTACAACACTAAAATCAAAATATCAACCACAAATGCACACAACTACACTACATTCAAAACAACCTAGCACAGTTAAAATAGCCCAAATCAAACGGAACAACATGCCACTGAAATATATAAACGGGAACATATCTAAATTACATTAGAAACAGACTAGCACAGTTAAAATCGCCCAAATCATACAGAACGCCACAAAAATAAATAAATTACTGCATACCTACACTAAGCAGACTCACACAATTAAAATCGCTCACATTAAACAGAACAGCATACCACTGAAATACAACATACCTACACTATAATCAAAACAGACTAGCACAGTTAAAATCGCCCAAATTTAACAAAACAACATACCAGTGAAAGACGAAGAAAATTAAAGCCGACATACCTACATTATATTCGAAACAGACTAGCACAGTAAAAATCGCCCACATACAAAGTATTAAACAAAACAACATACCACTAACAAAACATAAAATCAACGACATACTTACACTACATTTAAAATCGTCCAAATTAAACAGAACACCATACTACTGAATTACATAAATAAGCAACATACCTACAATATATTCGAAGTATTAAACAAAACAACATACCACCAACAAAACATAAAATCGACGACAAACTTACACCACATTCGAAACACAGTTAAAATCATACTTATCAAACAGAACAAAATACAACTGAATTACATAAATAAACAACAACATACCTACACTATATTCGAAACAAACGACAACGGTTAAAATCGCCCAAATTGCATATTGACTAACATCCTTTAAAGGTCCCGTCAAAAAAATGAGCAAAGAAACCAAAACCAAACACAAACCCATTTTCGCCGAGAAGAAGACTTTTCGAGGGTCTGATCTTCCCATTTCATATAAATTAACCCAGAAATCTTTGAACCCATTAACACAACCCGAAAACCCATCACAAACACATCGATAAAACCCGATTTTGGCCCGATTACAAATTGATCGGAAACACCCAGAATCGTTTAGGTCAGTTTCTGCATCCGAAGTCGAAAATCCGAATTCATTATACCCTTTTCGAGAGAGCAATCTCTCTTTACTTCTCTCCATGAAACTCTGCCTCAATGATCCGAATTTTGCCGCCATTTTAAAGGGTAAATTGTGAAAGCTAAATTGTCCTTTGAATAGTCGTGATAATGAAATTGAACAAAAGGAAGAAAATTGAGATGATAAATTGGAGATTAAGCATTACCAAGAGACAAATTAATTTAGTTTAATACAATTTCAATGGGATTAAATTCAAAAAATCGGACTTTGTAAAAAAATGAAGGGGTCGTGAAGAAGACGTGCTGAATTTAGGGAAGAGAGAGATGATGATGGAAGAGTTGAGGAAGGAGGGAGATTCAAAGTTAATTATGCCAGAAATTTTTAAAAATTGATTGATTATTTGATGTGAGAGAGAAATTTCAATCAGATCTCATCAGATTTTACAGCACTTTGATGATTGATTTGTTTGATTTTGTCTTTCATGCTGTTTTTTTTTTTTTAAATTATAATTATTAAATATGGAAGGAAAAAGTACAAATACTAAAAGGTTGGAAGAAGAAGAATTGTAGAGGAGGTAAATTAGTTATGGAGTTTTGGCCTTTCCGGGGTCGGATTGAAATTTTCAATTTCGATTTTGATTCGGATAAGGAGTTTTTCATTTGGACTTGTTATGATGTCGGCTGGATTATTTTTGGATCAGGTGATTTTAATTTTGGGTTAATTTGTTACGAGTGGTGCTTTTACTAGTATTTAAAATTTTAGCAAATTTTTTTCTTAAAAATTTTTTTAACAAATTTATAATTTGTTTTTAATGTAATCTATCTATCTATTAACCTATACTGAAAGCAAATCTTTTAATGACACTTGTCATTACCTTGTGAAATTTTTTTCCGCTTTTTCGCCTTTTTTTTTTATTTGCAAAATCTTTAAGTAAACTATTTATACCTTATGTATTTTCTTTCCAGATTGACAATCATATCTCATATTGGTCATATATACCCAAATGAAATATTTCTGAATATCATTTATATACTTCATATTTTGTAATATTATGGTAAAAAATATTTAATAATCGTGCATTGTACGAGATTTTAACCTAGTTTATGAAATAATTAAAAAGATTTGCATGATCTAGTAAAAGTATATTAGTGTCAAATAAAGATTCTTATTATCAATGTTGAACAAAGTACATTAGTTTTGATTTGATTAGGATTATACTAACCGTGTATTATCTATTTATCTTATTTGAGTGGGTTACTTATTCCATTTAAGAGTAATTTTCACAATCTATGGTAACCTATTTGATTGAAATTTTATATGATTTACAAAGAAGTCCTTTAGAAATTCCACTTGCTTTTTCTCAACTTTACCTTGGTTTTCGTTTTAATTCATTTGATTGTACTATTGTGTAATTAGTCCGATTATGCAAACGAGCTCAAAATTTACTAGATTTCATTCCCTAACTTAGTTGGACCGATTTCCTAGACTTGATCTACAAACTTAGTTGGCCCAATCTTCTTGTCCCTTACCCAAAATGAAGCTCGCGAAATTCACAAACCTTCCAAGATCAACACGAGTTAGATAGTCCTTTGGATAATCTTTCATACGATATATTATAAGATAACTTCAAGTTATAATTAAAAAAATATATATGGGCAAAATGTTAAAACCGGCCTCAAAATGGACACCTATGCACTCTTGGGAGAATTTCTTAAAATCTACCAATTATATTGACCTAGTTTCAATTGTTTTGAAAAGTAAAGTTTTGTAGCTTTCTAACAATATGTTAAAGCCCAATTTCAACTTCATAATTCAAGAGTTATGAGCTCTATAAAATAGGTTGCGCTGGCACTAAACAAGAGCTTAGGCTTTTGAGGCGAGAGCTTCATTAGAATTGAAATAACTCCCTTCCTTATTCCATTATCTTCTTCCTTTTTTGCTATAGATACTCCCTTTGACCTTGATTTCTTCATTAGAAAACCCTTCGAATTACAATATTGACAAAAAAAATCCTTATTTCATCTCTCTCTTTAGTATTGTAAGCTAAACCCTTCAAAAATACCTCAGCTCCAAGTTACTACAAGTATTAATGGCTTGTTTGTGCAATCACTTTGACCTTAGCAATTCAGGTTCAATTTTTGAGGAACCCGTTTTTCAAAACAAAATAATTCTATAATAAAATCTTTCTTCTTTAATAAATCTTCTTTAAAATACTTAATTAATGATTGATAGTTAAATGATTACACACTTAATTATTTATGTTTTGGGGTTTTTTATGTGTTCTGCGGGAGAGTTACAATTCCGAGAACGGCTTGCTGACCGGCTGTGTACCTGCAAAACAACGAAACTCCGGTTGGGTGGAGTTCCGCCTCCGACGATCAAGTTAGAGCTCGTTCGAAGTGAATAGTGCGGAAATAAATGGCTTTCTCTCTGATTCAGAGAGAATAAATGCTTAGTTTTGTTTTTGTGTTTTTTTTGTTTGGATTTGTGAATACCCAATAAATGAGTTATTTTCCTCTATTTATAGGGTTGGGGAACTGTATCCCCACCAGTAAGGAGGTGCCACGTGTCAGCCTGGGATTGGCTCCCACTTGCCTTCTCTGGGACTGACACGTGGCGCTCTCTGATTGGGCCACGTGGCTAGGGTAGTTTTTACCCTAATCATTTGCCCCTCACAGATGACACGTGGCGTGCCACGTGGCATCTGACATGGCATGCCACGCAACATTGCTATGACAGTTGTCACAATGAGGGGAGGAGACGGTTGGTCTCCCTCCCTCCATTTTTTTTTTTTTTTGAATTTTTTTGAAGGGGGAGGTGACGGTTGGTCTTCCTCCAAATTTTTGAATTTTGAATCAGAGAGTTGGTGATTCGCCTTCCCTGACCCCTATATAAGGAGTCCTTCCTCAATCATTTGCAACATTTGCAAATTTCCAAAAAATCCAGAAGAGAGCTCTGATACCGGCTGAGAGTAAACACCAATCGTTCCTTGTTTTTCACATCCGGCTTTGCATCACTTCCTAACTCAGAGCACCCGCAATCTTCCGGCTGAGGTAACTTTCACACCTCTTTGCATACTTATACGGGGGGGTTAGCTTGCCATAGATTAGGGTAGCAGCCGGATTTATTCATTTTTGCACAACCGGTGATCTTGGAAAACTTGTTACATCTGCTCAATAGACCCCCATCCGGTATAAACCGCATGGGGTACTGTTGAGAAATTTATGGGTTGCTTCTCAAAGCTCTCAAAGGACCCCCATCCGGTTATGACCGGGTGAGGGATCTTTGACTGACCCCATTTTTTCCAAGGCTCCTCAATATACCCCCAACCGGTTTTAACCGTCTGGGGACATTTGGGTAGATAAAGGCCTTTCATGAGACCCTTGATAAGCCCTCATCCGGTTTTAACCGTCTGGGGGGCTTTTGGAGGAATTCTGAATTTTTCCAAAAGCTTTCAATAGACCCCCATCCGGTTTAAACCGTCTGGGGTGCTTTTGAGTCATTGTATTTTTCTCAAAATCTTTCAATACACCCCCATCCGGTTTTAACCGTCTGGGGTGCTTTTGAGTCATTGTATTTTTCTCAAAAGCTTTCAATAAACCCTCATCCGGTTTTAACCGTCTAGGGTGCTTTTGAGTCATTGTATTTTTCTCAAAAGCTTTCAATAAACCCCTATCCGGTTTTAACCGTCTGGGGTGTTTTTGGAAAAGTTTGACCAAAAACGTTGACCAGACCGGATGGGGTGTTTTTGGGTAAGTTTGACCAAAAACGTTGACCAGACCGGATGGGGTGTTTTTGGGTAAGTTTGACCAAAAACGTTGACCAGAACCGGATGGGGTGTTTTTGGGTAAGTTTAACCAAAAACGTTGACCAGACCGGATGGGGTGTTTTTGGGTAGGTTTGACCAAAAACGTTGACCAGACCGGATGGGGTGTTTTTGGGTAGGTTTGACCAAAAACGTTGACCAGACCGGATGGGGTGTTTTTGGGTAGGTTTGACCAAAAACGTTGACCAAAACCGGATGGGGTGTTTTTGGGTAAGTTTGACCAAAAACGTTGACCAGACCGGATGGGGTGTTTTTGGGTAAGTTTGACCAAAAACGTTGACCAGACCGGATGGGGTGTTTTTGGGTAGGTTTGACCAAAAACGTTGACCAGAACCGGATGGGGTGTTTTTGGGTAAGTTTCTGAATTCTGATCACTTGGATCATTTTTTGCAGGTATTTGAGACCGTCTGCAGTGCTTCCAATCAGCCTTCAACTTTTCAACTACAATTTAGTACCAAGGTACCGCCTGTAATCCTTATATTCTCTTGTCAATTTTCCGGCTGACTAGGTAGTTAGAAATGGACTCACCCAACACACACTTGGCACAACCTAGAACTGATGTCAACCGGTCACCAAGTACGGCTGAGTCTAGGACTGGGGATGCCGCCTGGGAGTGTTTGGTCCATTCTTGTGATAAAAATCCGACCATCTCTGCTCATGTGCAGGACAGAATGGCCCAAACAAGATGGACGGTGGTAGATCCGGATTACCAGTCTGAAGATTCAGCCGGACCTCCGGTTGAAGACATCCCCTACGACCAACCGGGTGTACCAAGTACACCAAGTGATAGGATATTAGAGGGGTCTGAATCTGGTGAGGAGGATACTGCTCAGAGATCCGCCTCCTCTTCTTTTGCCACAACATCCGGGGAGCCGGATGTCCAAGAAGTGGACAAGGACGCCTTCAAGTGGAAGTCCATAAATAATCCCACTGAGGCGTCAATGAGCGCCCGGGATATTGTCACTTTAAACGCCACTTTGCCGGCTTTCTTGGCAAAGAAACCAATAGGGGCCGGCTGGGACCTGGTAGTGCCGCCAGCTGAAGCGACGATTGTCTGGGATGACAACCGGGACCACGCGGACAACTACTTCGGCTGCTATGAGGCGGCCTTCAAAGCCGGTCTCCGGTTCCCCCTGCATCGAGCAATCAAGGCCATACTAAGGGGGTATGACCTGGGCGTTTGGCAACTTACACCCAACTCTTGGGTCAATATTTTGGGATATATTGCCGCCTGCGAGATGCAGGATGTGACACCTAGCTGGGAGGCGTTTGCACATATGCATTACCAAAGTCGTGCCCCAGGCGGCTGGAATGCGTGGTATACCCTGACCACGCATCCGGAATTTATGATGACCCTGGACAAACTGTCCAAGTGGTCAAGTTGGAAGAGTAAATTCTACTTGGTGTCATCACCGTCTCTCCAACAGAACTGGAGGCTGCGCACCTATGATAAGCAGTTGTTGCTTCTTGGGAAGAAGTGCGCCCTCCCAAAGATACCGGAAGAGGCCTGGGATCAAATTATGGAGCCGGGGCTCTTTAAGAAGACGACCATGCCCCTGGATGACGGGACACATATCATCGTGCCCAAATTTTGGGTTCCTCATCCGGAGTGGTTTGGAGACGAGGCGTTTCTCTCCGCCTGCGGTCTGAGTACCATGTTTACCAAACGTACGTCATAGACAACCGGCCTTTTCATCCGCCTGTATTATGCTTGGACTGTTCTAACTTTATTCATTTGTTTTGCAGAACAAGGTAGAGAGATGGTTTCCCCGGACATGACCCCGGCTAAATCAGCAGCTGAGCTCCGCAAAGAAAAGCTCGATAAGAAGAGGGCTCAAGTTGCAGCCCGGAACGAAGGGGTAAGTACCGGATGCTCTCTCTTATTTTTACCGGATGTATGAGTTGTAGCTCATACTTTTTACTCCGGATGCATATTAACTTGCTAATATTTGTAACTTTTTCTTTTGCAGTCTGGGAGAAGGGCGGTTCCCAGGTCCCTCCGGCAGATGACAAAGAGGCCCGGCGAGGATCTCTCTCAGCCGGCCTCCTCCCGCCAGAGAACCATCCCCATTCCTCCTCCCGTCTCTGGAGTCAGACCGCCTGCTCAACCGGAGCGGTCTACTTCTGGAGGAAAAAGCCTTAGAGGCTTCACTCCTGGCTCCCAGACGGGAGGCAACGAAACTGAGGAGCCGGAGGCTCTTTCTGGCCGGGTGCTTGCTGTAGCATCCGGCTCAAATGCGGCTGGGGGTGTTTCAACCCCTCAGCCCCAATCTCAAGGTATGGCCTTGCCCTTTGAACACCCCTGGCCGCTTGGACCTGTCAGAGTCAAGTCCCAGGCTTCTCAGTCGGGCGATTCTGCAGCCAGCCGGCAAAATATAGGCGGTGCTTATGCCCGTTACTTAACCGGTCGATCTGTTGATGCAGAAACTTCTCGTTGGCCTGACTTGCAAAATTATGCCAAGAGAATGGTCCGGGCCCTCACCCGTTCTGAAAGGGAGGCAATCCCGGGTGTAGGGCAGGTCAACATTGACCAACTACAATCACTTGCAGATGAGGTAAGTACCGGCTGAGTTACTTTTATGCAAGTTTTCATTTTACCGGATGCTAACTCATCTTTTGCCGGCTGTATTGCAGTTGATGTTACGGATTGATGGACTCCGTGGCCCTCTCCGCCGCAAGCAAGAGGAGGTAAGGGATGCCCAACGAAGGGCAACCGACTTAGTAGACGTCCATCAGTATAATTCTATTATGTATGAAGTTGAAACTAAAGCCCGGGAGATGAAACAGGAGGAGCTTCTCCGAAATGTTACGGCTGCTGCTGAGGCTCCCATGTTAGGCATCTGATGCTGAGCTGAAAGTAAAGTCCCTTGAGGCAAACGTCCAAAAATTGACGGATGCTCAAAAGGGTTATGATGAGCTCAAGGAGGAGGCTGCCAAGGCTAAGAAGGAGCTTGCTGAAGCTCAAGAGGTCTTCAAAGGCAAGCTGGAGGCTGAACAAACCCGCCTGATCGATGAGAATGAACGGGGCTGTGAGGCCCGGATGAAGATGGCGTGGAGAATGCTCCACCCGAAGACGGAGTACGCGTGCTTCGACTTGCGTTATAGGTACGCGAGTGAAGTATACGACGCTCAGGTACTCGGGTTGGACCAGCCGACACCCTTCGACGAATGGGTGCAGGCGGAGTTGGAGCCGGAAGAAGAAGTGCTGGCTGAGGGTACTGAGACCCAAGGCCAAGCCAATGAAGCTCCCCCAGCCGGTGATAGCCAGCCGTCTGTTGATCAGCCTCAACCTCAACCTCCGCAGCAGCAGCAGTAGTTTTTCTTTTTTGTTTTGTTTCATCCCCGGCCTGTGTGCCATGTAATGATTCAACTGTTTTTACCGGACGTTGATCCGGGTGACATTAATATATATATTAACCGGTACAACCGGTTTTCTCAAGTTCTATTTTTGCTTTCAATTATTTCAATTTTTGCAAAAATTTTACAAGTGTTGGGTACGTCTGCCCCTGGACGGGTGCATGCTTCAAGTCGTTCCAACTTGAAGGAGGCAGTCGTCCATATTGCTACCCGGCTACTTTAAAGTATCTGCTGGGTGCGATGCCGTCTACACTATCTATGTAGAGCACCGCCTGTAGGGTCTTTAGATAAAGACCGGCTACAGGACTTTTGGTGAAACACCGCCTGTAGGGTCCTTAATTAAAGACCGGCTACAGGGGCTTTGCGTAAAACAACGCCTGTAGGGTCTTTAAATAAAGACCGGCTACAGGGGCTTTGAGTTAAACATGAAAGGAATGGTGTCCTTCCAGCAAGTGTATTATTCCGGTAGAGGGTTCAGAATTATTACAGAGCTAATTCTTCAGTAAGGTCAAGTGATCGGAATGCCTAGGTGGAGGCCGCTTTCGATCAGTAATATCAAGGTACAATTGATATTACAGCTTAATCTTGACTGAACCCTTCGGGTCGAACCCAATTGAATCTCCGATCCGAGACGTCGAATTAATCCGGAAGGATTTAATGAGTCGACAGAGTTTTACGAATACAGACGTCGGAAATCGAGCCTAGGGCGTCGAGACCGCGCGTCGCAAAATCACAAGCAACAAGCATGAGCGTAGCCGTAGCTAGGCTAGGCTAGCTCATCGCAAGCCTAGGCGCATCATGGGTGTGCTAGGCGCACCATGGTGTGCCAGGCACTATCGCATGGTTAGCATGCTCATAACATAGCTAGGCGCAAGCCTAGACTCACTAGGTGTGCTAGGCACACCATCGCTAGCACCGAGTGCTGGCGTGAGAGCATGCCTAGCATCACTGCCTTAGCATGGCAGCACCAACGCAGGCCACACGCATCATGCACAACACTATCGCACGGCTAGGCCTATGCGAGTGTGCGTGTGCAGTGCCTAGGGATATCGCAAGCCATCGCAAGCCACACGCACCGAGCACAGCCATCGCAGTGCTTGGCACTTGCGTATGTGCTTGTGCGTATGTGCCTCGCACCATCGTAGCACCAGCCTCGCACAGCAGCACCATGCCAGGCATCGCCCTGTGCGTGTGCGTGTGCGAGTGCCAGTGCATGCTGGCTAGCAAGCAGCAGCAGCGAAGGGTGCCTTGCGTGTGCATGTGCGATGGCTAGGCACAGCGCCTAGCACTAGCACGCAGTAGCAACACAAGCATCGCCCAGCGCCAGCACGCATAGCTTGGCTGGGGATGCAAGGCTGCTGGGCGTGTGCTAGCTGGCAGCGCTAGCTGGCTGCCAGCCCAGCAGCTGTGTGGCGGCATTGAGGAAGAGTGTGGGGACCAAAAACCAACCCCTTGGGGAGCAAGGCACATGGTCCCCCCCCCCCCCACCTAGCCTTGGGCACTACTTCTTTGCACATGATTATGCCACTTGTCGCAATGTGATTTACTTGATTATTTATTTAATTTGGAAATTAAATAAATCATTGATATTCAACACTCCCACATTGGTGGAGAATGAAATGCAAGGGCTCATTTCCCTATAAATACCAAACTTGGTATTGGGATTTGAAACAACCTTGAGTGGAATTAAAAAGGCAACTCTAAGAAAGAGTAAACCTTTGATTCGTAAAACTCATAGTTATTTTGTCCGGGCCTCGACTAACCTTCGAGGCTTAGGACGCTCGGGTCGGGTTCGTGGGTACGAACCGTCGGAGATCTCGTGCTTTCGGGATTTTGAAGTAAGAGCTCTTTGGGAGCGAAGCACGCGTCAAAGGTATAATTCTTGTCCTTAATCTTGTACGATTAAGTTTATTATGCTTGTTTAATTGCTTTAATTAAGGGGCGGGTCTTGGTGGGTTTCCTTCCGCGTAGTGTCGGGTCACTACGAAACCCTACAGCGGTATCGGAGCCACGCTCCTTTTAATTTTTGCAATTGTTGTTTAATTAAGGTGTTTTAAAGAATTTAATTTTCTGGTTCATGTTCATCTAATTAGATTAGATGCTCGTTTTAATTTTAAAACTCGATTTTATTATCGACTTGGCTGTCGAATCCAGATTTTGGCTCAAAAATAGTGAATTTTGGGTGGAATCGACATTCTGGAACTGTTTCAATCCCTTTTAGGATTGTCCAGAAGCCAAATTCGAACCAGAAACCCATTTTTTCTGGGGTTTTTCGTTTTTAACGAAAGTTTTAATTCTTTTTAAGCCTTGATTAATGCAAGCATTACAAGGTTAGATTAAATGCATATTTGCATCACTAATCTTCTGGTTTTAAAATATCCTTGAGCATAATAATGGAGTGTTTATTAGTGCTTAAGTGGATATACCAAGTAATCACATAAACTAGTTTTTCACAATTTTGCAAATAAATTGCAATAAGGTGTGAAAACTTGTTGTGATTTTGTTTTTTTTTTTAAGTTCCCAAGTAATGTTAAAGTTCTAATCTTTAAATGTTTAAATGATTGGAACCCTAACCCTAAATTCCATGATTGAACAAAGTTTGGATTTTTCATATTTTAGTTGATTAAAATCCATTAAAAGTTCAATTACTTGTGAGTAAAATTTGATTAATCTTCATATTGGAAGATGTAATCTTGGTATTTTACACAAGTATGCAAGTTGGAAAATTTTATCATTGGATGATTAATTTATTTTTCCAACTCCCTTTAGTCAAATCCATAATTAATTTTCATATTGGCAAGATTAATGTTGGACATAGCTCATTTTATTTTAAGCATAAAGTTTGACCTAATTTGATCAAAATTGAAATTTTGATAAATTTAGGTTAGTGCACCAATTAAAATAAAATTTGTTTAAGTTAAACTTAATCGTTGTTTTATTTTCCTTTAAAATTAATTCTAAAATCTAATTTAGAATTGATTATTGTCACACGAAAATCGGGATTGAAATCCCGAGTCGTAGCACGCAAATCAAGGCCACACACCCATGTGCCACCAAGGCTAGCCGGGCTGCCTAGCAGCCCACATGTGGCTGCCTGTGGTGCGCACAAGGGCGAGGCGTGATAATGCTATGCGCTGTGTGTGTGGCTGGGATGCGTGGCTGTGTGGCGTGGAAAGGTGTGCTGTGAGGTGCGTGTGCTGGCGCATAAGGGGCCTTAGGCTGCTGGTATGCTTGTGCGGCTGCTGGGCAGCAAGGCAGCAAGCCCCAGCCAGCCAGCCCTGATGCTCGTGCCAGCAAGCTGCTAGCGTGCATAGCATGCGTAGCATGCTGCTGGTGCTAGCAAGCTAGGTAGGCTGTGCTAGGCACAGCTACTAGCTGCCAGCAACACGCACCATGGCGCAGGGGCCATGGGCTGCCTAGCAGCCATGGTGCGCCAAGCATCATTGGATGATGCCTTGATTTTTCTTAACATTGAGCTATGATTTTGCGATTTTTCGCATTAATAATTTTAATTAATTAATTACTTTAACGAGGCTAAAAACCTCGATTTTGATTTTGCAAAATTTTGACAAATTACGGGTTATGCCGACTTAATTAATCGGATTAATTAAGTACGGATGCGGAATTTAGTGGGAGCTTAATTAAATGCGTTAGCATTTTGCGTTTAGAAATAATGGATTAAACCACTTTGACTAGTTTTAATTAGGCGCGTTAATTGGATTAACGACCTAAGTTAGTTACTAGTTCTGCGTGTTTAATTATGTATTTCGTAAAATTGCATGGGCCGTTCACAAATAGTGAACGGGTGAATGAAAATTGCTTTCAAAACAGGTTGTTTGAAAATGGCAACTAGTAGGGCCTGACTAGGATAGAAAATACGGACTGTGTTCCGTTATGTATTTTTGTAAATCTAAATACGGTCTGCGAACCGTCAAGTATTTATGTACTATTTAGATTAATCTTAGTCGTTCTAGCTAGCTTCTTTATTTCATTTTGGCCGAGAAGTCTCAAGACGGCGTTTCGACGAAGACGAGCCAAGATGAAGACCCATGGAAATTGAAGATTTCAAGGGGTCATGCTAGTTGCCAAATGCATCTAATTTTATACCTTATATATTGTTATTATTTACGTTTGCTAGATGCATGTCTAGGATTTCTATGGCGTTGTGATGATTAGTTAAGTTCACTTAAATCAACCAACATAGAAACCTTAGGTCCCTTAATAATATTGAGCTAAAATTTGTCATTCTAAGTACAACACTTACCGAACTAATGCGCGTACGTGATGGATTACGCCAAAGCGAGGCATCACTACTTCCCTAGGAACGTAAGGTATACTAGGTATACAAGTTGTCTTGGTTAAGTTCAACGATATCAGTAAGGAGTCCTTAGATGTCGTGGCAAAAGAGATAAAATGTCAAGTATGCATTAGATGCGATATTTTATCAAACCGAGAGTAGCTTGGAGCTATTAGCAATTGGATTGCTTACCTTAAGATATTTAATGGTTAAGACAAGCCAAAGCATGCTTAGCCATTTCTTGATCTTTGGGATCTCGGAATCATTTTATTCTCGCCCATAAGGGACAATCTTAAAATGCGTGGATAAAATGTTCAATAAGGGTGAATAAATGCATGAACGCTTTAAAATTCAACTTATTGATATATGAATATTTTTTTTCACTTCAAATTCTTTCAATTGTAGAAATCATGTCTGCAAGTAACTCGAACAACAACCAATTCTCTTTGCGCTCAATTCTCGACAAGGAGAAGTTGAGCGGGCCAAACTTTCTTGATTGGCAAAGAAATCTCCGCATTGTACATATGCAAGAGCAAAAGGAATACGTCCTTGATGAGGAAATGCCCGACGCTCCCAATGAGGAGGTTACTCAGGCAGCCCTTAACCGATGGCATAGTGCCAATCGGGATGTCAAATGCATTATGTTGGCCACTATGTCTCCGGAACTTCAAAAGACTTTCTTTGAAAAGGAGACAGCCTTTGAGATCATTTCTGAACTTCAGAATATGTTCCAAGAGCAGGCCCGAACTGAAAGGTTCGAAACCCACAGGCAGATCCTTGAGAGAAAGCTCAAGAAAGGAGAGCCAGTCAGCCCGCATGTTCTCAAAATGATTGGATTATTTGAAAAAATGGAAAGGCTTGATGCTGGGTATTCAACTGAAATGGCAATTGACATCATTCTCCACTCCCTTCATAAAGGCTATGATCAGTTCAAGATGAACTATAACATGCATAGTATGGAGAAAACCCTCACCGAGCTTCATGTTATGTTGAAGCAAGCCGAGCAAACCCTCAAGGATGAGGGCAAGCATGACATGCTCATGGTGAGGAAGGGCAAGTCGTTCAAACGTGCGGGCAAAAAGAAGAGCTTTAAAGGGAATAAGAAGAAATTCCCGCCTAAGTCAAAGTTTGCCAGGGGCAACAAGGACAAGAAGGCAGCTTCTTCTAAGTCTGATTCCGAATGTTTCTACTGCAAGAAGAAGGGACATTGGAAAAGGGACTGCCTAAAATTCAAGGAAGATAAGAAGAACGGCAACGTTGCTTCTTCATCAGGTATTTTTGTTATAGACTTAAACTTCGCTAGAAAAACATCATGGGTATTAGATACCGGATGTGGCTCACACCTTTGTTCCAATGCTCAGGGACTAAGGATAAGTAAGAAGCTAGAGAAGGGAGAGGTCGAGCTTTGGGTCGGCAACGGAGCAAGGATGTCTGCCGTCTCCGTTGGAACTCTCAGTTTTTCTTTACCCAGTGGGCTTGTTATAGAACTTGAAAATTGTTATCATGTTCCTAGAGTGACCAAAAACATTATTTCAATATTGGCGTTGGACGCCAAAGGATTCGAATTTCGAATCAAAAACAATAGTTGTTTTATATATTTTGATAATGTTTTATATGGAAAAGCACATTCAGAAAATGGTCTTTATGTGCTGTCACTAGACAAACAGGTCTATAACATTGAGAATACTGCCAAAAGGGCTAAGACCATCGAGTCGAATCAAACCTACTTGTGGCATTGTCGTCTTGGCCACATTAACATCAAACGCATCAAGAAACTTCTTCAAGAAGGTGTTCTTGACTCATTTGACTTAGAATCATTTGAAAATTGCGAAGGATGCTTATTAGGCAAGATGATCAAACATCCATTCTCCAAGTTGGGAGAAAAGGCAAGTAACTTATTAGGTCTAATACACACGGATGTATGTGGACCTATGAGCACACCCGCAAGGCAAGGTTACCGATATTTTATAACTTTCACCGACGATTATAGTAGATATGGCTATATCTACTTAATGTCGCATAAATCTGAATACTTTGAAAAATTCAAAGAATTTCAGAAAGAGGTTGAAAATCAACTTGGCAAGAAAATTAAAGCACTTTGATCGGATCGGGGTGGCGAATATTTGAGCCATGAATTCGACGATCACTTGAAAGAATGTGGCATTCTTTCAGAGTTGACACCTCCCGGAACTCCTCAATGGAACGGAGTGTCCGAAAGGAGGAATCGGACCTTGTTAGACATGGTTCGGTCAATGATGGGTCTTAGTGAACTCCCTATCTCGTTCTGGGGACATGCGCTACAAACAGCAGCACTAACACTGAATAGAGCTCCGTCAAAAGCTGTTGAAATGACTCCATATGAATTATGGACTAAGAAACCTCCCAGGTTGTCTTTTCTCAAGATTTGGTGATGCGAAGCATATGTCAAGCGATTAATTTCGGACAAACTTCACCCCAAATCGGATAAGTGTTTCTTTGTGGGATATCCAAAAGAAACCAAAGGGTATTACTTCTACAATAAATCCGAGAACAAAGTATTTGTTGCTCGTGATGGTGTCTTTTTGGAGAAGGATCACCTTTCCAAAATGACAAGTGGGAGGAAAATCGAACTCGACGAAGTTCGAGAGGACGAGCAACAATGTCAACCTGACAAAACTGACAATCTAGATACTTTGGAAGCATCTGGGAAGATTGGTCAGAGTCAAACAGACAATGTAAACTCTCAACCGATTACCCTACGTAGGTCGCAACGACAAAGATCTCAACCAGACAGATACCTTGGTATCGTCTTAACTGATGATCAGGACATCCTAATTATGGATGGTGATGAGCCGGCGACATACAAGCAAGCTATGATGAGCCCCGACTCTGCAAAATGGCAAGAGGCCATGAAATCCGAGATGGACTCCATGTCTGAAAATCAAGTCTGGGACTTAGTGAATTTGCCCGAGGGTTATACACCCATTGGTTGCAAATGGATCTTCAAAATGAAGAAAGAAAAAGATGGAAATGTATCGATATACAAAGCTAGACTGGTGGCAAAAGGTTATAGACAAGTCCACGGGATTGACTATGATGAAACTTTTTCACCAGTTGCAATGCTAAAGTCCGTCCGGATTATCCTAGCGATTGCTGCATATTACGATTACGAAATATGGCAAATGGATGTCAAAACCGCCTTCCTTAATGGAATTTTGGAAGAAACTGTGTACATGACACAGCTAGAAGGTTTTGTCGATCCAGGCAACGCTGGAAAGGTTTGCAAGCTGAAGAAGTCCATTTATGGACTAAAGCAAGCCAGCAGAAGTTGGAATCTGCGATTTGATGAAGCCATCAGCAGGTTTGGTTTTATCAAAAATCCAGATGAGTCTTGTGTATACAAGAAGGTCAGTGGGAGTGATATTGCATTCCTAGTCCTGTATGTCGATGTCATACTGCTCATTGGAAACAACACAAAATTATTGGAGTCCGTAAAGGACTGGTTGGGAAAGTATTTTTTAATGAAGGACTTAGGAGAGGCACAATACATATTGGGCATCAAGATCTACCGGGATAGATCTAAGAAGATGATTGGATTAAGCCAGAGTACTTACATTGATAAGGTACTGGCTCGATTCAACATGGAAAATGCCAAAAGAGGGCATTTACCCATGTCCCATGGCATAACTCTCAGCAAGAAACAGTGTTCGCAGACACCTGTTGAGCGAGAAAGAATGAATCAGATCCCATATGCTTCGCTAATCGGATCGATCATGTATGCCATGATATGTACAAGGCCAAATGTATCGTATGCCCTGAGTGCAACGAGTCGATACCAATCAAACCCAGGAGAGGCGCATTGGACTGCGGCCAAAAACATCCTTAAGTACTTGAAAAGGAACAAGGATAAATTCCTGGTATATGGAGGTCACAAAGAACTGGTTGTTGAAGGTTACACCGACGCTAGCTTCCAGACTGACAGAGACGACTTCAAGTCACAGTCGGGATATGTATTCTGTCTGAATGGAGGAGCGTTCAGCTGGAAGAGTGCCAAGCAGAGCACTACTGCAGACTCTACAACTGAAGCCGAGTACTTGGCTGCTTCGGAAGCTGCCAAGGATGCTGTTTGGATTCGCAAGTTCATTAGTGAACTTGGTGTTGTACCCTCAATCAAGGGACCGATAGATCTCTATTGTGATAATAATGGAGCTATCGCTCAGGCCAGGGAGCCGAGAGAACACCAGAAGGTCAAAGATGTGCAACGGCGATTTCACATGATAAGGGAATGGAAATCCGAAGGTGAAATCAGAATTTGTAAGATCGACACGGATGATAATGTAGCCGATCCTTTGACTAAACCTTTGCCTCAAGTGAAACACAACAAACACGTTGAGGCAATGGGAATCAAGCATGTTGGAGACTGGTTTTGATATTCCCTGTACAAGTGTTTTAATTAAACAGGGTTGATTTAATGTAAAACACTGTACTAAAACCATTCATTAATGGAGTAATTAATTTTATGTAATATTATCATTCACTCCATTACTATTTAATTGTGGTTTAGAATTAAATAATGAGTCCATTCGATTTACTGAAATATTCAAAACAGGGTATCAAGACCATGTCTTGGATAAAGAAACACCTGTTAAGTGAACATTGAATATTAAATCGAAAAGTATCCCTAATCGAGGTCATCTAACAGATGGACGATTGATGACCGCAATAGATTAGTGTGTAGTATGATTTACAGCACCGTTTCTTGTGCTGCGAGGACGTGACAGTCATAAATCATTTACACAGGTACAGTTTAGAACTGTACTGGATAAGACCTATGAGAGTACTTTAAGAAAATTTAACTTTTGTCATAAGTACATTTCTCATTATGGCTATCGGAACTTAATTCCTCAGACCATGAGTACTGTGAAGTTTTCTTGTTTGAGTACTAGGCTCTTTGATGTTTCCAAACGTCTGCCGTAACTGGGGATCATAACGGGAACACTCGGGAGTCTATGTCCTCTTAGTGAGAAGAACTTACAATACAAGACTGGGATTGTCCCCCTACTAAAATAGGGAAAATGTTTTGTTGTTTAAAAGGCCGCTCGAAGAGTGAGACTGTAAAATGCATGGCCATGCTCAGATGGATTTTAGAAATCATCTGCTTATTGACAGTCGAGCTCGGAGATCGAGAAACACTTCTGAACGTAATAAGGATGACAAGGAATCTTACCTTATAGTTCACGAAGAAACATTAAGTGACAAAGGAAATAAGCTATACACAATATGCACACTTGTCCGGAAGGACAAGTGGGAGATTGAAAGGAATGGTGTCCTTCCATCAAGTGTATTATTCCGGTAGAGGGTTCAGAATTATTACAGAGCTAATTCTTCAGTAAGGTCAAGTGATCGGAATGCCTAGGTGGAGGCCGCTTCCGATCAGTAATATCAAGGTACAATTGATATTACAGCTTAATCTTGACTGAACCCTTCGGGTCGAACCCAATCGAATCTCCGATCCGAGACGTCGAATTAATCCGGAAGGATTTAATGAGTCGACAGAGTTTTACGAATACAGACGTCGGAAATCGAGCCTAGGGCGTCGAGACCGAGCGTCGCAAAATCACAAGCAACAAGCATGAGCGTAGCCGTAGCTAGGTTAGGCTAGCTCATCGCAAGCCTAGGCGCATCATGGGTGTGCTAGGCGCACCATGGTGTGCCAGGCACTATCGCATGGTTAGCATGCTCATAACATGGCTAGGCGCAAGCCTATACTCACTAGGTGTGCTAGGCACACCATCGCTAGCACCGAGTGCTGGCGTGAGAGCATGCCTAGCATCACTGCCTTAGCATGGCAGCACCAACGCAGGCCACACGCATCATGCACAACACTATCGCACGGCTAGGCCTATGCGAGTGTGCGTGTGCAGTGCCTAGGGATATCGCAAGCCATCGCAAGCCACACGCACCGAGCACAGCCATCGCAGTGCTGGGCACTTGCGTATGTGCTTGTGCGTATGTGCCTCGCACCATCGCAGCACCAGCCTCGCACAGCAGCACCATGCCAGGCATCGCCCTGTGCGTGTGCGTGTGCGAGTGCCAGTGCATGTTGGCTAGCAAGCAGCAGCAGCGAAGGGTGCCTTGCGTGTGCATGTGCGATGGCTAGGCACAGCGCCTAGCACTAGCACGCAGTAGCAGCACAAGCATCGCCCAGCGCCAGCACGCATAGCTTGGCTGGGGATGCAAGGCTGCTGGGCGTGTGCTAGCTGGCAGCGCTAGCTGGCATGCTAGCTGGCTGCCAGCCCAACAGCTGTGTGGCGGCATTGAGGAAGAGTGTGGGGACCAAAAACCAACCCCTTGGGGAGCAAGGCACATGGTCCCCCCCCCACCTAGCCTTGGGCACTACTTCTTTGCACATGATTATGCCACTTGTCGCAATGTGATTTACTTGATTATTTATTTAATTTGGAAATTAAATAAATCATTGATATTCAACACTCCCACATTGGTGGAGAATGAAATGCAAGGGCTCATTTCCCTATAAATACCAAACTTGGTATTGGGATTTGAAACAACCTTGAGTGGAATTAAAATGGCAACTCTAAGAAAGAGTAAACCTTTGATTCGTAAAACTCATAGTTATTTTGTCCGGGCCTCGACTAACCTTCGAGGCTTAGGACGCTCGGGTCGGGTTCGTGGGTACGAACCGTCGGAGATCTCGTGCTTTCGGGATTTTGAAGTAAGAGCTCTTTGGGAGCGAAGCACGCGTCAAAGGTATAATTCTTGTCCTTAATCTTGTACGATTAAGTTTATTATGCTTGTTTAATTGCTTTAATTAAGGGGCGGGTCTTGGTGGGTTTCCTTCCGCGTAGTGACGGGTCACTACGAAACCCTACAAAACACCGCCTGTAGGGTCTTCAAATAAAGACCGGCTACAGGGGTTTTCGGGCACTAATTGGTGCATAGTTTTGGACAAACGGTTTGTAATTGTTGCTTTTTTGTTAAGCGCGTTCCCCTGTAGAGCTTCAAGATTTTAGGCGCCGCCTGTATCACCTTTGGGTAATAGGCGCCTGTATCTTGAATTCGAAGGATCACTCAACTGGCGTTGAGTTATGATCGCTAGAACAATGTACCACCCGGATGGGAGATGTTCTCTTCGACGATTGAAGCCAAATTCAGATCGCCGGATGCCTGCCTTTTTGGACAGACGGTTTAAAGTAGTTTTAGGCAACTTATGCGCATGCCCCTGGAGGGTTTCAAGATTTTAGACGCCGCCTGTATCACCTTTGGGTGATGGGCGCCTGTATCTTGAATTCGAAGGATCATTCAACTGGCGTTGCGTTATGATCGCTAGAACAATGTACCACCCGTATGGGAGATGTTCTCTTTGACGATTGACGCCGGATGTCTGCCTTTTTGGACAAACGGTTTAATTTTATAAATGCCCGGTTGCGTATTACGCGTGGGACTTTGAATTATCCGGATGTGTATCCGGCCGGGCTATGCACAGTTACAAACGAATATATGCAAGTATTTAAACAAATAAGTGTCGGCTGTGCATTGCGCAGCTGCGACATGATACAAATTGAGAATAAAGCTTTTTATTAATACTTTATTACAAATTATCAGAAGTAGTACTTTTTTAAGTTATCTACATTCCAAGTTCTGGGTAGCTGTCTACCGTCTGGAGTTTCCAGGCGGTAGGTACCACCTCTGACTTCTTCGGTAATCCGGTAGGGCCCTTCCCAATTTGGGGTTAGTTTTCCTTGCTCATTTTCCCTACCGGTTGCCTCCATTTTTCTCAAAACAAAGTCACCCACTTTAAGGGGCCGCTTGTGCACCCGTTTGTTGTGGGCTCTCGTCATTCTCAGACGGTATATCTCATGACGCAAAGCGGCATTGCCCCTACGCTCCGGGAGATAATCCAATGCTAGCCGCATGGCCTCCCAATTAGCCTCTTCGTCATAAAGCATGACTCAAAGTGTTGGCTCATACAGTTCAATTGGCAAGACGGCTTCAGTGCCGTATGTCATGAGGAACGGGGTTTCACCGGTTGCCCCTTTCTCAGTTGTTCTGATGGCCCATAGAACATGTGGCAATTCGTCTGCCCATAGACCACCAGCCTTTTCTATCTTCTTTTTTATACCGTCTGAGATGAGTTTGTTGAAGGCCTCAACTTGACCGTTTTCTTGAGGACGGCCTACGGATGCAAAGCAGTGGGTGATTCCTTGATCCCCTAGCCAACTCTTGAGTATAGAAGTTTCAAACTGAGGACCGTTGTCAAAGACCATGGACATAGGCACCCCAAACCGGGTGATAATGTTTCTCCATATGAAGGAGATAACGTCCTTTGTTTTGATGCCCTTGACCGCCTCTGCTTCCACCCATTTGGTGAAGTAGTCTACAACCACTAAGATGTACCTACGCCTGCCTGAGGCTGTGTATGGTCGTAAAATGTCCATGCCCCACTTTGCAAATGGAACCGGGCTGTAGATGGCCGTCAGGTCTGTTGCTGGACGGTGGATGAGCCGGCCAAATTTCTGGCACTTGTCACACCTTTTCACCAAATCCATGGCGTCTGATTCAAGAGTCGGCCAAAAATATCCCTGCCGCCTGGCTTTCTTGGCTAGGGACCTGCCGCCTATGTCCAATGCACAAAAGCCTGAGTGCAGATCTTCCAAGACCTCCTTTCCCTTTTCAGGGGTTACACATTTTAAAAGCGGCTGGAGATACCCTTTCCGGAAGAGTTCTCCTTGGAACATTCCAAAGCTGGCAGCCCGTTTTTTCAACAAAACCGCCTCAGCAGGAGCATCCTGCAGGATGCCGTGTGCTAGAAAATCCCGGATGGGGTCCATCCAGGTAGAGCTTCGGTCCAGAACTCCAATGGGATCATGCTCAATACTTCTTTTTTCCATGACTTCCCAGAAGACTGACCTAGGCGTATCAGATGTGGCGGATGAGGCCAGTTTGGAAAAAGCATCCGCCTGGTTGTTTTCTGACCGGGGCACCTGACTTAGCTTGAATTCGTCAAGTGTCTCGGCCTCTTCTTTTACCGCCTGCAAGTATTTGATCATTGCCGGATGGGTGGCTTCGAAGTCACCATTGAATTGGCTGACGATCAATTGAGAATCCGAGCAGGCGTCAATCTTTCTTGCCCCTGCTGCCTTACACATGCGGATACCGGCTAGCAGGGCTTCATATTCCGCCTCGTTATTCGAGGCTTGAAATTTGAACCGCAGTGCATATTCATAAGTATCCCCCTCCGGGGATTTGAAAATTACGCCTGCACCACAGCCGTTCATTGTAGAGCTCCCGTCTACATGCACCTTCCAGACCTGATCTGTGTTATCCGGCTGGGGTGGCCTTGTCATTTCCACAATGAAATCGGCAAACGCCTGACCCTTCACTGCCTTTCTTGGCTCGAAGGTGATTTCTAAGCTTTGAATGGCGATTGCCCATTTCAGAAGCCTACCGGATGAGTCCAAGGTTGTCATTTGCCACTTGAGGGGTTGGTCGGTATAGACCACCACCGGATGTGCCAAGAAGTATGGTTTTAACTTCTTTACAGCCATGAACAAGGCGAGACCAAACTTTTCAACCATGGGATACCGGAGCTCTGCATTCCGGAGGACATAGCTTATGAAGTAGACCGGGAGCTGCGTGCCGTCTCGCTCGGCTAGGAGAACGGCACTGAGGGCATGATCCGAGGCAGCTAAGTACATGTACAACACTTCACCGGTTAAGGGGCTAACCAGTCGGGGTAACGAGTGAAGGTGTTCCTTTAATTTCTGAAATGCCGCCTCGGCATTCTCCCCCCATTCGAATCTGGTCTTCTTCTTGATAGCTTGGAAGAAGTAGAGGCATTTGTCACCCGACCGGCTCAGGAATCTTCCCAAGGCAGCCAGGCAACCGGCAAGTTTCTGGACTTCTTTGACGGTACGGGGTGACTTCATGTCAATCACCGCCTGCACCTTGTCCGGGTTTGCCTCTATTCCTCTTTGATCAATCAAGAAACCGATAAACTTTCCAGAATCAACACCAAAGACGCATTTCTTGGGATTTAACATCACTTGATGCCGCCTGAGTGTTGAGAAAGTTTCCCGGAGGTCAGCGAGGTGATCCACCTGCTGCTTGGATTTGACTATCATGTCATCAATGTACGCCTCCACATTCCTTCCGATTTGATTAATGAAGACCGTATTAATCATCCGTTGGAAGGTGGCAGGCGCATTCTTCAACCCAAACGACATCACCGTATAACAGAACAACCCTTGATCAGTGACGAAGGCCGTCTTTTCTTGATCTTTTTTCCACAAGGGTATCTGATGGAAGTCGGAGTAGGCATCCATGAAGCTCATCAAGGCATGACCGGCTGTCGAGTCAACCAGACTGCCAATCTTAGGAAGCGGATAGCTATCCTTTGGACATGCCTTATTCAGATCTGTGTAGTCTACACACATCCGCCAAGTACCATTCGGTTTTTTGACAAGAACAACGTTTGCTACCCAATCCGGGTAGTAGCATTGCCGAATGAACCGGGCATCAAGGAGCTTCTTGACCTCAACGGCTGCCGCCTGAGATCTTTCTTCGCCGTGGTTCCTCTTCTTTTGCCTAACCGACTTTTTCTTTGGATCCACGGCGAGCTTGTGAACAGCAAGATCCGGATGTATACCCGGCATCTCGTCCACTTCAAAGGCAAAGATGTCTTTGAATTCTTTGAGAAGTTGGTGCAATGCTTCGCCCAACTCCCCTAAGGAAACCGTCCCCACCTTGACGGTTCTCTCTGGACGACTGTCATCCATAATGAGGTCAATGTTTTCACCAGCCGGTTGGGGACGGAATTCATCTGATCGCTCCCCAATCAGTGATTGCTATTTTTTGCCTCTCTTGGCGGCCAAAGGATGGTCCGCCTTTCTTTTTTGGCCGGCTGCTAAGGGAGCAGGCCCGGCTTCCATGCTTTCTCCAACAAGGGGGGGTTCCTCATTGATGCCGGTTGTGTGCACAGTCGGCTTGACGGCTGTGAGGTAGCACTCCCTTGTCGTCTTCTGATCACCACTCATGGAACCCATCGTCCCATCATCCCTCTCAAATTTGATCAACATGAGAGAGGGGATGATGACTGCCTTGGACTCATTGAGGGTTGGACGGCCCAAGATTATGTTGTAGGCGGTCAGTTCTTTAACTACAAGGAACTTGACCACCATATGTCGTCCTTCCCCCTTCTCGCCCATCCGGATGGGTAGGTCAATCCTCCCCACCGGATGCACTACTCCTCCCCCGAAGACAACCAGGGGGTGAGGAGCCGGCTGCATGCTACCAGGCTTGTATTTCAACTTTGCTAGGCACTGGTAGCTGATGAGATCAGACGAGCTCCCGGTATCTATAAGGATCCGGCCTACTCGCTGATTGGCAACCTTGCACTCTACGACCAAGGGGTCATCATGAGGCCGCCTGACCTTGCCCCGGTCCCTCTCAGAAACGAGGACTTCGGGGAAGGTATCCGGCGACGCCTGGCCCTCATCTACTGAGTTGACCAGACGCCGGATGTTGTCTTTAGCCCCCCGGATGGTAGGACCCCCTCCGGCGAAGCCGCATGCTATGGTGAAGATTTGTTCTTCATCCGTATCAGAGCTGGCAGCCGGCTTCTTGGACGGACGCCCTTTGCTTTGCTTGGCTCCGCCCTTGGGCTTCACTATGTAGGACCTCAGGGGCCCTTCATCAGCCAGACGGTCCAGCTGCCGCCTGAGGGTATAGCAGTCACTGGTGTCATGGCCAATGTCCTCGTGGAATTGGCAATACTTGCTCTTGTCCCGGCTGCTGATGGGACTTTTCATGGGAGCCGGCTTCTCAATGGTCATCCGGTTCCTGACCTCCACGAGGATGGAGGATGGGTCTTTGTTGAACTCGTACTTGGGGACATACGGTCTCAACTCTCTTGCTTTCTTCTGGGACGGCTGACCAGAACGGTCGGTTGCCCAGACTTCCTTCCTCTTGCCCTTGTCTTTGGCAGCCGACTGGGCAGGCCGACTGTCTTTCCTGTCAGACTTTTTAGAGTCTGCCGGCTGCCTGATGGAGCACAACTTTGTCGCCTGTATATAGGCTTCAGCTTCCATCAGTGCCTCTTGAAGGGTAGCAACCCTCTTCCGGACGAGGTCAAACTTGAAAGCTGACCCGTTCTTCAGGCCCTTGAAGAAGTCTGTGTAGGCAACCTCATCCGTCAGGCCGGCTATCTGAATTTGTGTCAGATTGAACCGCCTGACGTAGGACCGAAGTCCTTCCTTTTCCCCCTGCTGTACTGCCCCTAGATCGAGGCTAGTTTTCTTGGCGGGAATGTTCATGGAGAAGTTGGACGTAAAGAGATACGCCAACGTTCTGAAGTTGTTGATGCACCCGGCTGGGAGGTTGCCAAACCACCTCTGGGCTATGTCCTTGAGGGTAGCCGGGAAGCACTTACACCAGACGGCGTCGTCCAACCCCTGCAAGTACATGAGGTTGGTGTATGCCATGAGGTGATATTCCGGGTTGGTGGTACCGTCGAAGGTACCTACCAACACGTTCTTAACCTTGGCCGGCTGAGCCGCCTCGGCTATTTCCCGGGAGAAGGCTGACGGCTGCTCACCTAGGTTGAGCAGCCGGAGCTGCCAGTCGGCTGACTGGATGGGTGCCGCCTGACCTCCGAAGAGACCCGGCTGCATGTATGGAGACCCATAGGGCATGTATGGCGGCTGGGGCGCATACAGTGCCGGCTGGATCACTTGAGGGCCAGTGCGCGCGGACACTCCGAGCGACTGACTTCCTCTGTTTGTTTCCGAATGCTTCATTGAAGTATTACGGAAGCTGTCGGGGAAGGTCGAGGTGGAAGCCGACCCAGACAGCTGCTGACTTCTCCTTTCCTGGATTAAGATCCGGGCGTCGGAGTAAGTCTTCTTGGACCCATCCGGCTGTACTTGCCGGATGGCTTTCCGTTGCCCTGATTCAGGGAAACGGAGTCTTGAAAGATCAATTTGGGGCCCATCCGCTCCCTTCGGCTTAGGGTGCGGAGTAGGCACCCGGTCTTTTACCGCCTGCCCCCTCTTTGAGGGAGAAGGCTTCTTGGCTGCCTGACCCCTGTTGGAGCCAGTAGACCTTTTGATGATGTCCGTGAGCTCCCCCTTGAAACTAGTCATGAATTTCATGAGCTCATCTCTGGTGACGGGGGCTGAGCCCTCCGCCGCCTGGGGTACCCCAGCAGGCTGGCCGGCTGGGGGGTCATGGACTGCATCAAATCCCCGTTCCCTCATTTCTCGAGAACGGGTATGTCGCGACCTGAATGACCCGTCTGGGGCCATATAGGTTTCGACATCGTTATCGTCACCACTGCTTGGGTCCGTGTGGACCTCGGCTTCGACCATAGGCCGTTTGCCATCAGCAGGCGGTACATAGTCGGAAGTCATCTTGGAAGTACTCTCCCCACAGACGGCGCCAGATGTTTCGGGGTTTTTTATGTGTCCTGCGGGAGAGTTACAATTCCGAGAACGGCTTGCTGACCGACTGTGTACCTGCAAAACAACGAAACTCCGGTTGGGTGGAGTTCCGCCTCCGACGATCAAGTTAGAGCTCGTTCGAAGTGAATAGTGCGGAAATAAATGGCTTTCTCTCTGATTCAGAGAGAATAAATGCTTAGTTTTGCTTTTGTGTTTTTTTTGTTTGGATTTGTGAATACCCAATAAATGAGGTATTTTCCTCTATTTATAGGGTTGGGGAACTGTATCCCCACCAGTAAGGAGGTGCCACGTGTCAGCCTGGGATTGGCTCCCACTTGCCTTCTCTGGGACTGACACGTGGCGCTCTCTGATTGGGCCACGTGGCTAGGGTAGTTTTTACCCTAATCAATTTAAACTTAATCAATATAATTAACTAATTTAATATGTATATTCATGTCTAATAGTCCTCATGTATGATTTGTAATTTTCTATTTGATATTGTAGCATGCATAATTGCTTTTTTATTCTTATTCCTGTTTTTCATGATTAGATTTTTCACTGTTAATTGTTTCAATACCTATTATGTAATCACATCAAATCCTGAGTTAGTTTTGGACTACTGGTTTGGGTAAATTTATAATAATAATAAACAAAGTGATAAACTTTAGTTACAAACTTTATACTCTAACCGAAAATGATAAGTGTTTACAATTATACTCAAACCTATATATCAATCAATAAGATAATACTAAAACAGACACCAGATTTGACATGTGTCACTTTCTAGTGCTGTTTTTTCCCTCCAAAATAATATTTTTTTTTTCATCAAATCTTCTTCAAATATATTTTCTATATTATTATAATATATAACCTTCCTATTTGATCACCATATGTTTTTGAAAACCTAAAAAAGATTCACACCATTTATATTATAGCAAATATCTAGAATTGTCATCAAAATAATATTCTATATATCGCTAATGTATATTTCCAAGTCAAATCTTCAAATACATACATTCAAATCAATAATTTATATACTAAAGTGAAATTAGGCATGACACATGTATGTCATTTCATTATTAAAAATTTTCTCTCCATTTTCCTTTTTTTTTTCCAATATTTCAAGAAAACAATTTAGAATTAGAATATATAATATATTCTTTCCAGTTTGGACAATCAAATTTTTTCTATATATATACACTTAACTCGAATATTTTTTTATATCTTTCAATCATTTTATATTTTGTATGTATTTAAAAAAAATGAACAAAGATTAAGTAATTATTATATGAATACTTTTATTTAAAATTATTCCTATAATATTATAATTTTTTCCTTTGTTTCAACTTTACTATTTTTGCAATAAAGTTTTGGCCAAATTAGAAAATAACACTAGAAAAAAGACACGATTTTGATAATAACACCTAAAAAAAAAGTTTTATTATAACACCACCAAAAATCCCAAAAATTTGATTTCACCACCCACTAACGGATTTTTGGATGGATACTGTTAGTGGGACCCACTAGGGACACGTGTCAATAAGGTATTGGTTTTTTTAAAAAAAAAGATAAATAAAAATATAAAGTAAAATTAAAAAAAAAAAAACCCCTAAACCCTAACCCAGTCACCAGTCCCACCATCGGCGGGCCGTAACTCCACCGACGGAGACCCCCACTGCTGCCGGAACCCCTTCCTTCACCGAAAAAATCACCAGCCATCACCCCCACCGACATCAACCCCTCGCAAATCCCACCAATCAGTGGAAATCACCACCACAGATCGGCGAGAACAACCACTTCCGTTCGCCTCCACCGCGAAATCAATAGGTCGATTTCGGCCGGTTTGAAGGTGAGGGGTAATTCCAAGGGTGGTTTTTTTTGGGGGGGGGAAGGGGCTAGGTGGTTTTCGTGGGGGAGCTGTGATGGGTGGGGGTGATTTTTCGGGGAGAGGGAAGGGGGAAGGGGATTTGGGGGGGGGGGGGGGCTAATGTCGGTGGGGTGATGGCCGGTGATTCCGCCGGTGAAGGAAGGGTCTCCGGCGGCAGCGGGGTTCTTTGTGGTGGAGTCACGGTCGCCGGTGGTGGGGCTGGTGGCTAGGTTAGGGTTTAGGGGATGTTCTTTTTTTTTAGAATTTCCTTTTTCTTTTAAACCAATAAACAACTGACACGTGTTGCTAATGGGTCCCACTAACGGTCTCCATCCAAAAACCCATTAGTGGGTGGTGAAACCAAAATTTTGGGATTTTTGGTGGTGTTATAATAATTTTTTTTTGTGGTGTTATTATTAAAATCGGGGTCTTTTTTAGGTGTTATTTTCTAATTAAGCCTAAAGTTTATTTCAATTTTAGAAAAATCATTTTGGTAACATATATATGTACAAGTATATCTTTTATTTTTTCTTATAAGTAGTACTAATAATAGCATGGCCATTGCATTGGTATTAAACTAGATTTTTATTTTTTTAATATAAAATCACTTAGACCTTATTTATTTATTTTAAAATAAAGTCTAATGTTTCGATAACCTTGTCATTGATATAAGTATAAAAATAATGGTGCACGTTCCATTATTGTTGAATTAATATTGCAATTTATTACAATATACTCCGTAAAATCTAGTAATAACCGTGCGATGCGCGGGACTTAATCTAGTTAATAAAATTAACAAACGAACAAAAGATAACGAAGTAACTATTATTGAACCAACCTAAAATAATGATTCTTATGTGCATTCTTTAGGGTTTATTTTAATTGATTATATTTTTTGTCATGAAATTGCAATTATTTGGTAGACTACTAAGACTAGCCTCTCATGAATTATTCCTCTAGCCCTTCTCAATTTTATCATGAGTCCAGTAGCTTATTTTAGAATTATAATGGGTTTATAATGGAAGCCTATGCATAGATCACACATTCCTTCGTAATACCTTTTTTCGTTGCCTCATCGTTAGATCTAAACATATTTTACAAATATCCCTATAAACAGTTGTTGCATATTCTTACTTGTCCCTTTTTAGATAGTTAATTTACGCACCAAACATATCCATGTGTGCAATTCGCTTTCTCATAGTCAGATGAAAATAAATTTGTGTGTTTATAATGTGTCAAACCTTAAAGTTATCACATACGATGTAATATCTCAAATTCTCAATCATAATAAATGAATGGGTCATGAAGGTTGGTACTTGTTAATGAGCAATCTCCACTTTATAACCTTGATAATAGGTTTATTAAATGACATTTTCGTAAATTAAATAAGTTGCATTGAAAATTGTGTTTTAAAAAAATATATTTTTATTGTTTGTGGGCCACTCTGACAAGTTGGACAGATTTTTGGAGTTAACACTGTTAACTCACCGTATGCTACTATTTATCTTCTTCTTCATGTTCATCTTCTTCTTCATGTTCATCTTCTTCCTCTTGTTCATATTTTTTTTCCCTCCCATCTTAATCTTCTTCCTCCAATCTCTGCTCACTTTCACCTCCTCTTCCAAGTCCGTTTGACACCATTTTTGCCGGCGTAAACGAAACCCTATTCACAAAAGGAGAAATTAATGGCATGGTTAGCCCTAAAGGGTAGCTGAGTTTTCCTTCCTCCATTAAATTCGACTTCGTACCACCATGGCCGCCGGAATTAAACGATAACCCAAATAATAAAGTGAAAATTACGAACATGGTTAACCTTAAAGGGTAGGTAAGGTTTTCTTCCTCCATAGATGTCAATTGTTCGAGTCATAGTGAGAAGGGGTATTTTCCACCATCGAAATTGAAGATTGAAGGAGGAGAGAGAAAATCAGAAAATACCAAAAAGTTAAAGGAGAAAAGAGAAAACAACAGTTAACCAAAAGTTAGATGTAATTTACATATACACCCTTTAATAAACAATTTTATTTATCAAGGTTATAAACTTGGATTTTCTCCTTGTTAATTATCAATCAACTCATATTGTTGATTAGATTTCTTCTAGTCTTAGAATTGGCAGAAAAGCTGAGCCAAATAGCCAATAGGCCCTCATTCCCATTTTCTCTCCTCATGCATTTTTTTTAAGTGTCCAATTAGCACACGTCAACGCAAAATTTTAATCCATGATATCTTTTATTATCAATAAATAAAATATATACAAAATTATGTTTGGAAGCTATATAGTAATATATATAAATATAATAAGTACGTAAATGACTATATTTTTTTAAAATCTTATATGCATAGTATAAAATCTCAAATATTTGTTAAAGTGTTTGGCCCGGTTTGAAAATAGTGTAAAAATCAATATCATGTTTGTTATGCAGGTTTGAGAATGAAGTTTGGGATTGGACCTAAAATTATATGCCCTTTTTTTGCACCAAAATAATGTCGTTAATGAATAAGTAAGCGAAGAAATCTTGTTGAGGATATCTCTGTGAAATTAAAACTTCAGCTGCCATCTTCTAATCGCAATGTTGATTTTTTTTCCCACTATTTACGCACTATGTTATTCGTCTTCGTATATAGTTTTAGAATTTTAGGGTTTATATGTATATATAATTTTACATAAAAGTAATGAAAATATTGATGGAATAATGCAAGCGTAAATTGTTCAATTTTGTAATAAAAAGAAACAGAGGGTAATACGAGTGTATTTCTTTGGTCTTATTTTCATGAATTTTCAATAACTGATTTTCATTTCTCATCCCAACCTCTATTCTCCAAACTCCCATATCAATTGTAGAGGTTTTAAAAATTAATCCACCTCAATAAGCCCAACTTATCTAAAAGTGTTTAGTTGTTGACTTGCATGGATGCAATAATGATCTATATTACTCTCTCCGTCCTATAATAAATGGGACGTTGAACTATTTTAACTATCAATGTATTATTTTATTTTTTTAAATGGACACTATCAATGTATTAGCTTTGACCATAAATTTTTACTAACATGATAAAAAAATATATTTTATCATAAAATATGTTATTAGATATGTATTAATATAAAATTGCATAATATAACTTTTAAAATAATTTTCATTAATATTTAATTATATAAAAATAAAGTCAACATAGTGAATCGACAAGTGTTGTTGACTGCGCCAGTTATTTAGCGACAGAGGTAAAAGGGGTATTTAAATTTTTATAATGGCTCAAACCCGAAAAAGACCCGAGCCAATGAGACATCAATCCCACGCCTTGCTAAAGAAAAAACCAGACTGTAAAGGGTAATTGAAGCTGAAGGTGCCTGAAAGTTAAAGCAAAACTTAGTTTGATCTCCAAAGAAATCAGAAAACAGAAAAAATGGAGATATTTGGTATGGACTTTGGGTGTGTAATTGGATCTCTTCGCCATGGCCAAATTCCAGAAAAAGATTGCTTGCTTCCTCTTATTTCTAAGCTACTTGGTTATTGTATCGTTGCCGCTTCCACCACTGTCAAGATCCCTCAGGTTTTCTTTTCACCTTAATTTTATTTTTTTGGGAAATTATAACACCAAAAGCCCTAATTTGTTGTCAAGTGATGTAATTTGTTCAATTATTTTGTAATTATTATCAGATTATTCACTGAATTCCTTTTTTAGCGGAATTCTGCATTAATGGTCTTCTTCTCTCATGATTATGCGGTTGTTTGTTGATTGTTTAACCTACAAAAAGTATCAATTGTTGTTGTTGGTGTTTTTTTCCTTCTAAATTTAAACAATTTAACCAGTAAGAAACATTATATTGTGATGAATGATGGTATAATTGATTTTTTTCACCCCAAGTATTCCTTTTTTCAATGTCGTAATCGGTTTTTGGAGTGTTGAAATGAAATTATCTCTGTTTGTGATAGCAATTGCAGGTTTTGGTGTTTATCGGTGGATTTAAATTGAAGAATTTTCCATTAAAGTTGAGTTGTGGTTTTGAATTTTAATTATGGGCAGGTACATTGATGATAATTTTTGGTACACTTAGTAATTTAATTAAAGAAATGGTAAATAATGATCTCCGTACCATGTTAAATTTTTTCAAGTCTATTTTTGTTACCATTTACATCCAGTGGTACACTGGTACTGGTATCATCCGGAGATGTGAATATGAGTGTTAGTAATGTCAACAAAGAAAATTTGTACTTGATGCTTCCTCCGTACCTTAAAGTTTGCCCCTCGCCACTTTTCACTTGATTAAGAATTGTTTGAGTGGCTAGGTAGATTGGTTGTTTAGTATGTGCGGTAGTAAATAAGGTAGAGAGGAATTGTGAGGACCATGCTAATCAAAATGGAAATGGGGCTATATCTATCAGGGACGACCAAATAAGGAAAATGGGGCAATCGGACGCAGACAGGAGTGAAGACTAACTCCCTTACACATTCACTTGGGGCGTTCCATGTAAATTGAACAAAAAGTTACTACGTATTAATCCTATTATTATTCACTTAGCTTACCCTCTACTCTTAGTTTGTCGTTGACTTGCTAATAATTTTCTCTTAAAATTTTAGGCATTCCAAAGTTCTGTGGCATGTCTTAGGAACACTCGTATCTTACAACTTGTAGTTCTTTCACACTAATTGTTTCCAAAGCTTTAAATTGCTATCAAATTGATTCTGTCTAATATATGGCAGATATTGAAGATCTTGGAACACAAAAGTGTTAGAGGGCTTAGTGTGGCGGCTTTTGAGCTTGAAGTTATTGGTTACACAATTTCTCTAGCATATTGCCTTCATAAAGGCCTCCCCTTTTCAGCTTTTGGGGAATATGCATTTCTGTTGGTGCAAGGTACATAATTTAACTTCACCTAGAATTTTAGAACTCTCCCGTCAAGAAGAGATTGACAAATCTCCACTTTCTAATTTAAATATAATCATAGTTTAGTGAAAGTTGTTTATCCAACTCATGTTCTTACATGTTAAACCCAAACAAAAGATATAATAGTATTAAGATGGGCAATCAAAAAGGTAAAATATAATACTACCTCCGTTTCTTATTATTTGCAACAAAGGGGTATTATTTGTGAGAGAAATTATTCCTTTGTTGCAAATACTAAGAAATGGAGGTAATAGTATCAAAATTAGTGATCTTGTTTTCGTCACCTTTGGGGTATATTTTATTTTGTCAGTTTTTTTTTTATTATTTTTTTTTATTGGGAGGGGGGGGGGGGGAGGTGGTGGGAGGCTTATTAATTTATATATACATGTTTCATTTTTGTGCCTGTTATTTTTCTTGCATCCATTGTAAGAAATTTCAGGAAGAGGATTCATCACAGAACATTAGTTTTACAGATTAAAGATGCTTACCCTTTGCTGCTTCGGATGAACTTTTTATAAGTTATCATTTGACCTACTCTGTTTATGCTGCACTATAGAGTTTGAAAGAATGTTGGTGCAATATTTTTTTTTTTCTTTTAATGGCTGTTAGCCAAGTTTCTTAAGAATTTTTTTTTCCAGCTTCAATCCATTTCATGATTCACATGTTCAACTAGTCTTACTACTTACAGTTTAAAGTATTTATTCTTTTATTTTATTTTATTCTATTATTTTTGATGAATGCTTAATATCCATTAAGATTTTGTTCAATAAATTTCTTCTTGCAGCTATAATTCTTGTTGGGGTAATCTATTACTTTTCACAACCTGTGGGAACTTCAAGATGGATGAGGGCACTATTGTATCCTTTGCTTTGTGATCTGTTTAACATCTTTATCATCTAAAAAAAATTCCTCTCTTTCTTTAACATTATTAATTTAGATATTGTGGCTTGGCACCAACAATTTTGACTGGTAAAATAGATCCCATGCTTTTTGAGGCTTTATATGTGAGTGAATATTCTTAGATGATTTCACAATTTGTTTAATATCTGCTGAATTGGATATATATTGACAACTATATGGTATTGTTTTGAGCAATATTCCACCTTTTTGTTTGTTAAATACATACTCATTCTGATCCATTTATCACAGGCATCACAACATGCAATATTTCTCTGTGCAAGGATTCCTCAAATATGGAAAAATTTCAGTGTAAGTTGAACTCTTGAATGTTGGATACTGTTAGGATAATGAGAATGACAAGTGTTGCTGTATTATGTACTCCGTATCTATTTTTTTGTTAGTATTTCCATGCTTGAATTTAAAACATTTTAAGGCATATTGACGCAATTGGCTCTTGAAGCCATGACATAACTCATTAAGGTTAGGGGTGAAGGTGCATGGCACAAACCACCATTTAAAAAAAAATTAGAAATTTGTGTACTGAATATTATTACTGAAATTAGCTGCACTGAACCTTTGATTTATAGAAGTGGACTTAAAAAGAGATTCTTAGCTTAATAAAATACTTACAAGTGCAGTAATTTTGTTGGTGTTAGAAGACTCCGTTTACACCTTAAGTGCTTCTAGTATATAGGGTGCCCTTATGTGATTTTTATTTGGATTTATAATAGTATTTTACATTTGACCCTTGTTGGATGCAATCCTCCTGTCTCCATTCTATGATCTTCTGAGCCCAATCAAGGGGGTCATAACTGGCTACCAGAGCACATCTACTGTGCCTTAATATACAGTGTGTTGAACCAAGAATTGGCTACTTCTTTGTTGAAATGATTAGACCGGAGTTGAGCAGGAACTGGAATACATGGTCAAAATATCAACCAAATTGTTGAATTCATTGTCAAGTCAAAAAATTCTGGAGGAATTTATTTATTTACCCAGACAATCGACCATTCTACCTGCTCATGAATATCTTTTCTTTGATTTCATTGTTTCAGAAAATTTAAATTTTCAACCCTTTTGGTGACAAGCCACTGTAGTAGCTTTATCTTCCGAATGTTAATTCTTGAATAAATATCTAGGTAACTATTGTTCTTGACTATACTAGAGACGGATCTTAATGTCACATCGACTTATGACTTTATGTTACAAAGCAACCTTTTATGCTGTTTGTTCTTGCTAGTAAGAGTCCATATGATTTGTCATTATGCTTATATATGGGCTTAACATTTTTGACGACTCTCTTCATAACTTGCAGAATAAATCTACGGGGGAACTCAGCTTTCTAACATGTTTTATGAACTTTGGGGGTTCCATGGGTGAGTATATACTATTATACATGATTTCAGACATCTCTTTTTATTTCACAACATTTGAGGTTCATTGTTGCATATCGTGATTTCTGTTTGCTGTTTTGCAGTGAGGGTTTTTACCAGCAACCAGGAGAAAGCACCTACAAGTGGTATCCTTGCTCTTTATTATATTGTTGCACAGTTCTACATATTTTGATGGTATTTACTTTGTTAGTATATATTTGACGAATGAGGCACTTCTATATGGGGATTACTTATTTTATCTTTATCATCCTGCTTTGCATTTTTTTAATTAATTTTTATACTTCCTCCAATGTGGAGGGGATGCACAAATATTTTGTGAGAGAAAAGAGATAGAGATAAAAAGGGGACCCATGTGATGAGGAGAGAGAGAGAGAGAATCATTGGCCAAATGAAGTAATGTTAGCAATTAATTTGCAACTTTCCAAAAAGGAATAGGTTGCAATTAAAAAAGAACGGAGGTAGTATATCACAAGGGTCTTTTGATTATAATTGTCTTTAGTCTTTTATAAGTGATTAGGGACAACGCTATCTATGGCTAGACCTCACCAATCACTGTACCTTGGCTAAAATTGGTGGATATTGGATAGTTTGTAATGAGTTGCAGAGGACTTAAGTCAAAATTATTGTCTAGACCTTTCACATTGTTTTCCCTATAAATGTGGACTGCTGGGGAAATTTGGCCTAGGTTTTGACCTTTAACCCTTTAATGATTGATTCTTCATTTTGGATACAAAACATGCAAACTTTCCTTTAATTGCAGAGTTTGACACTATTTGGTAAGATGCAAACACTATTTGTTCCTGCAATACCCAAAATAGCCCAAATAGAACTCTGCAGTACAACACTACAAACCCCAGAGAGGGGGTGGGGTGGGAAGGGGATTGCATAAATCAAACACTATTTGTTCCTGCAATACCCAAACTAGACCAAATAGAACTCTTCAGTACAACACTACAAACCGGGGGGCAAGGAGAAGAAGCACATGCAAGGTGAGAGAGGGTGCGAATTTGATGTCACCTTCATTTATGGAACATCTCCATTCACTTGGAATTTATGATGCTAGCATAGTTGTTCATGCAAGAGGGAAACATGCAAGGACCACATCTTGAGTGAGAATGTGATGTATGTACCTTCACATATGGAACACATTCATCCACTCGGATTCTCATGATGCTAGCCATAGCTGTTCATGCAAGCAACTCTTTATTATAATACTTGAAAACTTTTGAAGGGCTTTGTGTTCCCAATAAAATGCATGTATTGTCATACCATTGTCCTGCCATGCCATTCTAGCCCATAACCACGGGAATCTTGATGTCTCCTTGAAGAACTGCTATGATATATTTCAGAGGTGCTTTCATATTGTTATGGATTTTTTTGGGAGATTTAATTGGACTTTAGTAGGATTGTTCTGGCTTTGACTCAGTTTGATTAATAAATATGTAAATGCTATCAAGGATGGCACATATTGATTTCTATGGTAGTTAAAGTGCCTTTTTTTTTTCCAAACGCAGTTTGTGTTACTCATTTGAAATATCAGCAGGGCAGCACATTTTAACTTAGGAACTTGGACAATACATATATGAAATTTTGGTATGATGGTTCACAGTGAATTGACAGTACTTTTACTTATCCTACAAATTACACTAGTGATTTTATTGGTGACTATCCCCTTGAACCCTCACATTTTCTTGGATTTACATCCTTCTCATGAACCTATATTTTGTGGTTCGACAAGGTGTTACTTTGTGACTAGATTGTGTCAGCCATGGTTAATTGACCAACCTGGTTTGACTTTCATCGAGTTGTAGATATGGGAGTGGCATAATGTGGGCATGAGGTCACCAAGTGATATGGTGGCATTAGATCAAAGTTAAGGGAATAATGTTTAACTTAAAAGAAGGGGAAGAAGGAACACAGACTTGTTTGTTCCATAATTTTTTGATAGAGAATCTTCTTTAGAAGATAAGAAATTTGGTGTGGAGTTTTGGAAACCTAAACAGCAATGAGATTGAAGCAGGTGTTTGAGTCCTTTAGGTTATTGGTGGCCATGTTTCAAGGAACGTGCAACTCCAAGGTTTGTTCGACATCTTGGTTTCCAAGCACCTTTGGAGATAAAATTGGGAGCTTTCTTTTACGTTACAATTTTTTTTCCCTATTTGGATGCCAAGTTAAGAGAACGCAAACCAACTCAAAATTGCCAAACTTCTATCAGGTGCACAAAGTGGAGGCTTTTGAAATGTGTAGTGGAAAGATGGTTAACCAATTATGTTGAGGATGGCACATCAATTTAGTAGACATGAGAGGTGAGAAAGGTGATGGGGAAGGGGGAAGAGGAAGAGCAAAAGAGAGAAGGTAGCAGTGTGGTGAGGAAGGGGAGGATGGGTGCTTCCCCTGCTTGTTTGTTGCTGCAGGAGAAATGTAGGAAAGCCTTATGATGCATCGAATATTAATAGATGTGAAGTCACTTTTACAGATTTATAATATGATCAAGGAAGAATCCAGGTATAGGTTACACTCATACGGTTTGTTTTTCCATGGTCTTTGTAAATTGCAATGTACTAGTTTAACTGTAAATATGCTGCCTTTTTCATCTGGAAATTTGTTTAATTCCTAAATTATGCCTTTTACATCTGGAAATTTGTTTAATTCCCTTTATATGCCTTCATTGTAATTTTAGAAGTTAAATCCGATGTCCAAATTCTTTATTATTCTTTTACTTCCCTTGATTCACAAATTGTAATTCCTTGACTCTGTTTTAGTTGTGATGGGCTCTGTCCTTGGTGCCATAACGAATGGTACCTTGTTAAGCCAGATAATTATATACAAGAAGTCTGACAAGAAGAAAGAAAAGAAGGTTGAGTAAAGAAATGTTCTGTTTCTGAGACTGCTTCGCCATGGCTGTAAAATCTCCATGTCACATTATATATCTTTTTTTTGTAAGCAACACTGGCAGTTTCAATCTGTAGATTTTATTACATTTATACACACGGGATGGAAGATAATCTGATACTAGTGACAAAAATAGATGTTGCTGATTCAAAAGATGAGCAAGATATTCTTTTATTCTGTCATTAATACTCTGTTGATTGTTACTGATGAATGCATGCTATTTCATTGTCTCAATATCACTGAGAATGATCTTACAAATCCTTTAGCTTCAAAACAAATTGACTAGTGAATTAGTTATTGATCATGATAACTGATTTTCCAGCATTACATATCCAATTATTCAATGATCTTCATACAGTCATACTTGAGTTTCTACTAGACCTTGTGGTATGCCGGTTTGTCCCACGTGGCGCTCATGTGGTTTTGCTGATACAAACTCCACCAGATTAACGGTTTTCCCGTTAAGAGACGTGAGAGGAAAAGGTTAGGGCATAGCAACTTCACAAATTATATGTAGGGATGCACCAAGAAGTCTTCCATCAATCTCTCAATACTGTTATACAGTCAATGTGAGGGTACAGGGGAATTAGAAGGTTACAAAAAATAAAAAAAATAAAAATGAAATGTATGATTAGCGATTCTCAAGGATCATGAATATCATTGATTACTTATTACATCGGAGTTAACTACAAAATGTATAGAGGAAAACTCAAGAATCTAAACTCTCATCTTGAGTTATTCTCCTAATCAATCATTCAAGCAGCTCTTCAACTACCTCTCTTTTCAGACAAAGAAGATAAGCAAGCAAGCCAAGTACCGGTATGTATCTAGCGTATTTTACAAACATAAGTCTGTCTTCCGCAACATTTGGTAGGTTTTCACCAATCAACCAAGGCTGAAAGATCATATAAAGAACAATATCCCAGATAAAAGCATAAGCGAGCCTCTCGGATCCCAGATAGCTCAACAAGAAATTCCACCTTTCATATAAATTTCCAAAATCACCATCCATTCTTCCATATAGAGCCCACAGAATGGATATTGCACACACAGCACCACCAATCAAACCAACTACTGGAGCACCTTTGATCATCACAGTACCCAGTTGAGAGGGCTTTCTTGGGTAGTCACTTACATCAGCTCCATTTAGTCTGATAGCCATGTAGGGTATCAAGAATGCTATGAACCAAAAATAATGACAGTACTCAACAACTCTTGCTTAAAATATAAACTCCGAATATTTATATATAAAAGCATAGCCACAGAAAAATATGAATCCTATAATATATCACAAATAAAAGAAGTTTAAACCAGCAAATCAAGATGGCTGAATTATATAACTTAATGTAAGAAAACTGGAGAAGCAACTTTACGGTAACTTCATTAGAGTGCCTATAGCTATTAGGATATTAAACGTAAGGACAAATTCTAGGGTAAATAACCAAGACACATTCTCCAATTGTTGGAAAGGAAGCAAAATACATGGACCAAAGATGAATTACGAGGAACTAAGCCTTCATTAGTTATCAACATGAAGAAACATTTTTAAAATGTGGGTGATATTTACATGTCACACAATGTTTACATTTCCAAGGTGAACGATTTTGTTATATTGCTCTAGATTTTCTAATGTACTATTTATGAATACTCTTTCAAAGTTTTACTTCTGAGTTCTGACTACCATTAAACAAGAAGAATTTTTATTCAACTTCATCAGAACAGTAGAGCAGAATCAGGCAAGATTTTCCAGACTAAGCAAAAGAGTCATCAGTAGAACTTACTGTTTGTCAGAAACATCTGAAGGCCCCATAACGCATCCAGGGATCCCTTGTACCTACTGTTCTTAAAATCAGTGTATAGTAGAGGAGCAAACATGAAGGTCCATGCCACAACAAAGTTGAAGAGCCCTTCAGACATCTAAATTGAAATCAGAATTCTCAATCAGAGTAGGTAATTAAGATATTGAATGCATTGGTCTTGAACTTCAGTCACACTACTTACTGGGTGAAGAACTGGGGCTTCTATAGCATGAATACCAACTACTCTGTCAGAAATACACAATACAAATGATTAGTACTTCACGAGGTTAATAGAAGACAAAGCAGAGTATAGGCCAGTTACCAGTCTACGTAAAAGAGGATAAAGGTGGGCATATATTAAAAAATGCAAAAAAGTTATATGATGACATCACAAATTAACATAATTTATGCTTTAATCATAGTGACAGTCATTTTATGCTTCTGTCATAGACAGCAGAACAACGCTTCATTCTATGGAAGTATACAACTTCTAGTATATCATAAATTCAAAATGGCAGAGGTGTAAACAACCATATGAAATCAGTAATTGTGTACAGATGGAATGTTAGTGAGAGCTCGATTTTGTTAATGTATACAGTCACAGCCCTAATGATAGCAAATTGGCCTATGAACCTCATTTTGTCGTAAGTCATAATGTGTAAGATGATAATTACATCCTCCTTTTCATAATGACTAGCCCTACCTGGCTACTTGCATCCATGTGCTTCATATTCGCCAGAGTTCACTCCCATATAGTTATCCCCCCCTCGTGACAATCTCATGAGTTTATTCTTCATTCTCTCAACAACAAAAAAGGAGCAAAATTGCCATCAGTTGTAAAACTCCCAGAACAAAAATTAACTAGCCATATTGCCAGTAATATTTGAAATACTGAGTCTAGGTCTGCTTATAATGAAGGTGGAGGTATTCATGTGCTCCAAAGAAGGCTCAAGTATGCTTTTGCCTTGGCTAGAAGGCTCAAATGTGCTTTTTCCTTGCTAAGAGTGATTATCAATCCAAAAACCTTATAAAGGCGGAAACCTCCTCAACTTGATAATTTCTCCATTGTTAGGGTTGCACGTGAATGACGTGGTAATTTAGGAAATGGTGCTGAATTAGGTGTCAAATTAAACATGGGCTTCCTCATAATAAACCAAAGTAGTTGTGTAGGCACACCACAACAAAATGGGATTGTTGAGTGGAAATAAAGAGGATATCTTGGAATCTATGATTGGTGTTGAGTAACAAACACAACACCGATATAGTAATATAGTATAATATAAAGTTAAAAACAATCTATGTTATTTATTGATGTTATGGTAAGTAGTGAATTTGAGTATAATTAATTGATAACCCAATGAAGATGAAGGATTCCCAACACCTTAAAGACTCCAAGATGCCAAGTTGGTGATATAATCAAACAATCATCTCTTGCAGCTTTTCACTAGCAATGCGACATAATTTGAAGTAGCCACATAGCTAAACCAAACTCATTTTCAGGACTTTTATACCGTTATTGGTAGGCTTGTTATGGTTCCAATCCAACTCATATGACCCAGGGGAACACCCAACACATTCACTTCAATTTTTGGAAAAAATTCCCGAAATTGGCTTGAAAAGGTGGATTATAGCCTTTAGTTTTGGACAATTTTCGACTTGTCTAGACTCTTAAAGGAAACATGCTAGGGTGCTCATATTGACCCCACAACACCTTTGAGAGCCCATTTTGGTGGTTGGAACCGTTCGTTTACAACTTAAGATTCCCTTCATTAACTCAAGACCACCACGGGACTTAATATGGGATCGACTGGTGATCATATATGGTTCCAAACAAAATCATATGACCTTGGAATGCATTCCCTACATTATATGACCTCAACCAAAAAATTATTGTTTTTGTTATTTTCCTCTCTCTCACCCAGCAACCAACCAGCTCTCCGCTCTCCCTCTCTCTGAACCTAAGAGTCAATTAGTCATGCACAAGCTACACATCCTGCTTGACTTGAAGTAAGTCATAGCTAGGATCTTGTACTTATAGAAGGTACAAATTTTGTTTTGATTGGTCGTGTCTTAGAAGACTGGTAAAATAGCTTATGATGCAGGCAATCATATTATTATGGTAGCATATTTACACTTGCCAAGAATATAAGACCATTAAAGTGATACTTACCAGCATTTGTCATTGGCAAGATAAAGAAGAAATTTAAAGAAAGGCCCACAAGAGCATTGATAGTGTCAGAACTGATAGCCCATACAGGATCACCCTGTCATATGTGCAAAATAAACTTTTATAGTTAAAAAGAGAGGTCAAACTTGCATAGCACAATGCTAGCAATTGTTCAGATAATCATATTCTATTTGAGACAATAGAAACAATTAAGTTCAATTCTTCAATATGTAAGATCACAAGGCATTAGAAAATTAGAAAGTACAAGAACATGAAAATATCAAACATAAAGCAGGAAATTCTCCGTCCCCTTTTCTTGCAGAATGGGTTGGAGGGTGGGGTGGGGTGGGGTGGGGGAAGGAGGTGTCACAGTGAGGGAGAGTTTGTGGGCATGGTCAGCTTTCTATGGAGCAAGAGTGCAATCAGATTTAAATCATTTAATTGAACGCATCCCCTCCCCCACCCTCCCTTCTCTCCGTCCTCTCTTGTCTACAGTAGAAGAGTATATGATTCCATAAAATTGGTTATTAGTATTGAAGTAGAGGGCAAGAGAGAACTTTGATCAGTACTTAGGAAGCTTCACACTACCGAAAATCGAGATTGTTCAGAAGAAGGGAATTCAAATTGTTGGAAAAGAAGAAAATAAAGTCTCAGAAGCTGGTTAGATAAAATTCAGTCCATTCATGTGCTAAAAAAGATGAAGATAACATGAATGACCTTTCCTTATCAAGAGACTACATTGCTACAGTTCCAAAGCAGATGAAAGCAACTGTGTAGGTTGTCAGTTTGGAAATATCATATTTTTGTGAAAATCTATAGATTTTGAAGACAGGAAGGTGTCATCTCTTGCAGGTATCTTGTGTTTTTTCTAATGGAGATACAAAAGAGTAATACACCAACTTGTCTGTACATTATGATACAATGAATTTTCATTGGAAAAAAGCCTTTTAGTATGGTTGAGATAAGCTAGAAGCCTTATTTACTTCTTTGGTCATCTGTAGATAACAATATATGAGGCGGTACAGGAGAAGCAAGAGGCACAAGTTGTGGCAAGCTGTGATTTTTGCTGTTATGTGGATATGCTTTGGTTGAAGACTTGAAGAGGAATAATAGAATTGAATTTACATGATCCTGTTTTCTTCGGCAATGATGTTCTTATGGGATCTCATAGTATTCAGCTTATGCTCGAGGTGCATGCCCCTTTCAGATGTAATACATGATTGGTACTCGTTATACTTTTGCTTGAGTTTTTTAGACTTTCAGCCCCCATCTTTTCGAAACTTCGTGAACTGTATCAATGGATTTTCTTTTCTTATTTAAATGAGTATCAAGGAGAAAGTCAGTAGAGCATAAGGAATTTTCCACGAAATGAGATTGGCCTGATCTCCACAATATTAGACCAAGTGTATGTAAGTGGAAAACCAATGGTTATCAGGTAACACGAATGAGTCCTCCCAATAGGCTCATGCATGTGTACATGGACAGCAACTACACAATAAAAATTCTATTTTGTCGGAGCATGGGAAGGTATAAATATAAAGTATTCTTACTCTAAATTAACCCTTATTAACCAAACAACACAGAAATAGAGTAAAAGATATGACCCAAAAGAAAGAGATACTACCAACTAAAAGACTGACTCTCTCTCGATTATTAACCTCTTTGAAATGAATTCAGTCCTATGATGTCTTGCCACAAAAGTAACTCAAGAAACTCTTAAATAAGTATCAAAGTTCAAATTATGTCATACACTCATGTCTCAACTTCAAAAGTTAAATGATATATATCTCCAAAAATGACGACCATTCCGCCACAGTAACCACAGTACCAGGGCCCAGGGGTGTGAAAGATGAGCATCTTACTCTAAACTATCCACTACTACAGTACTACTCCACCTTCAACATCACAAAGATACCGCAATTCATTTATATAAAGGACGACCCTGATATAAATTCAATCATATTCTAAATGCACGATATAATTAATTTCTTCTTAACAGGACCAATAGGAACTAAAAATCATGCTAAGGTGTAAATTCAAGATAAGCAGAATATGGAAAAAATTACTAGAATTTGCTTATCACTCGAATTTTCTTTAACTACAAGAGATGTATACAATTTCTCATTACTTCTATAAATGCAAAACAATAGAAAACTATGAGGAACATATAAAATGTCAGTAGTACTCCATAAATAAATTCAATTGAAATTTCGATGGCTTCGAAAATTATTAGATCTGACAAAACATTCCCCTAACAAAACGAGACTCCAATTCTATTCAAACAACAGCATCACAATTCACGACAACATAATTTCAATTAATTTATACCTTATGTTACATTCCATCAAATAAAATTTAAAAATAAAAAATAAAAAAAATAATCAAATATGACAGAAAATTAGGGCAAAATTAAATAGCATAAAAGGGGAGAGAGCATACTAACAGGTGCAAAAGGAAGCAAAAAGAGCCAAACAATGTAGACCCCTTCCATAACCCACAACACTGCTTGTGTTAATTTTCTACGAAAAGATTCAGATTCAGATTCATCTTCAACTTCTACACTTACTAACCCAGAATTCTTTCTATTCGACGAGCTTCGAGTTGCATAACAAGGAATTGTGAGTTGAAAATGGCGATTTGGCGGAAAATTAAGGGTAGTTTTTTGGGGGATTATGAGTGGAATATGATGATGATGACAGAGAGAAAAGCGTCGAGAAATGGAAGGTTTAGGAGGTGGTTGAGAGGTGTGGAACAGAAGAGCTCGAAGTGGAGTGGCTGTTGACGAAGCCATTGTTGTCATCTTCAAGGTACTGAAAGTTGTGATGAAGAAGAGAGAGAATGGTTATTGGTTTGATTCCTGTGTTTCATGGCAACGTGGCGCCAAATTGATCAGAGATATAAAAGTCACCTGCATTTTTTTCTAACAATTCCAAATTGGTCAACAAAAGTCAATAACCTAATATTTAAGGTCACTTGACACGTGTCAAGTCGTAAGTGGTCTAAAAAATTAAAGAAAAAATCAATAAAAAAAAAAATCAAAACCTCCCCCTGAAACCGCCCCACCCCCTTAAAACCGGCCCCAACTCCCTCTCCCCACCCCCTAAACCAGGAATAGCCACAATCCCAGCCTTGAAACCGCCACCATAAAACCCAAAACCAACTATAACCATCCCCATCCCCTCCCCCAACTCCCGATTCCACCAATAACACCAACCCCAACCCTTAAAATCACCCCCACCCTCGAAACCACCATAAACGCAGCCCCTTCCCTTTCTATCTCCTCTAATTGCAGGAAAACACAAACAAAGGAAGTGACAGGTGGGTTTTTGATACGAGGAGTGAAAGGAATGGTGTCCTTCGAACAAGTGTATTATTCCGATAGAGGGTTCAGATTCAATTACGGATTTAATTATTCAGTGAAGTCAAGTGATCGGAAAGTTGGGCTAGAGGCCATCTCCGATCAGTGAGATTAATTATATTAATCTCACAGCTTTCCTTTAACTAAACCTAACGGGTCACACCAAAGTGTGCAACCAAACTAAGGCGACGAAAGCCAAAGGCTTTAATACGTCAAACAAAAGGATACGTACTCCGACGTCAGATTTCGAGCTTAGAGTGTCGAAGCCGAACGTCAAACGTCGAGTTAAATTCTAAGAATTAACGAGACGAACAAATAAGTCAAACAACAATAATAAAGTCAAAGTGCATAGCCATAGCCTCGCAATGGCCTAGCTATGCGAGGGCTAGGCCAGCGCATGCTGCCACAAAGCTAGCACCGGCGGCAAGCCTAGCTTGGTGCACGCACGCACTAGCTGGGCCTGCTGATCGAGTGCATGCAGCTGGCTAGCATTGGCCGCAAGCCCAGCAAGCCATGCGCATTGGACTGCGGGTAAGAATGTCCAATGCGCTGCTTCTCCTGGGTCTGATTGGTATTGACTCGTAGCACTCAAGGCATACTATACATCCGGTCTAGTACATATCATGGCATACATGATCGATCCACTGAGCAAAGCATATGGAATCTGACTCATCCTCTCTCGTTCTTTAGGTGTCTTTGGACACTATTTCTTGTTGTGAGTTATGCCATGTGACATGGGTAGGTGACCTCTTTTGGCTTCCTCCATATTGAATCGTGCCATTACCTTATCGATGTAAGTACTTTGGCTCAATCCAATCATCCTTTTAGATTTATCCCAATAGATATTGATGCTCAATATGTACTGCGCCTCTCCCAAGTTCTTCATTGAAAAACACTTTCCAAGCCAAGCCTTTACAGACTCCAACATTGGATTGCTGTTTCCAATGAGTAATATGTCATCGACATATAAGACAAGGAATTCGATGTCACTCCCACTGACCTTCATGTAAACACATGACTCATCTGGATTCTTGATAAAACCAAACTCACTAATGGCTTCATCGAATTGCAGATTCCAACTTTTGCTTGCCTGCTTTAGTCCATAAATGGACTTCTTAAACTTGCATACCTTCCCAGCATTGTTTGGATCTACAAAACCTTCCGATTGTGTCATGTACACAGTTTCTTCCAAAATCCCATTAAGAAAGGCGGTTTTGACGTCCATTTTCCATATCTCATAATCATAATATGCGGCAATTGCTAGGATAATCCGGACGGACTTAAGCATGGCGACTAGCAAAAAGGTTTCATCATAATCAACGCCGTGAATTTGCCTGTAACCTTTTTCCACCAATCTAGCTTTGTATACATATACATTTCCATCTTTGTCAGTTTTCAACTTGAAAAACCATTTGCAACCGATAGGTGTGTAACCTTCGGGCAAATCAACCAAGTCCCAGACTTGATTTTCAAACATGGAGTCCATCTCGGATTTCATGGCTTCTTGCCATTTTGCAGAGTCAGGGCTCGTCATAGGTTGTTTATATGTCGCTGGCTCATCTTCATCCATAACTAGGATGTCTTGATTCTCGGTTAAGACAACACCGAGGTATCTGTCTGGTTGAGATCTTGGCCTTTGCGACCTACGTAGGGTAATAGGTTGAGCATTTGCTTTGTCATTTTGACTTTGACCATTTTCAACAGTTTCTTCCAAAGCATTTTGATTGTCAGTTTTGTCAGTTTGACTTTGTTGCTCACCTTCTCGAACTTCATCAAGTTCGATTTTCCTCCCACTTGTCATTTTGAAAAGATATTCCTTTTCCAAAAAGACACCATCTCGAGCAACAAATATTTTGTTCTCAGATTGGTTGTAGATGTAATACCCCTTGGTTTTTTTTGGATATCCCACAAAGAAACACTTATCAGATTTTGGTGCAAGCTTGTCGGATATGAGTCTTTTGACATATGCTTCGCATTTCCAAATCTTAAGAAAAGACAACCGTGGAGGTTTCTTCGTCCATAATTCATATGGAGTCTTTTCGACAGCTTTTGATGGAGCGTGGTTCGGTGTATGTGTCGCGGTTAGAAGTGCGTGTCCCTAGAGAGAGATAGGAAGATCGCTAAGACCTATCATTGATCGAACCATGTCTAATAGAGTTCGATTTCTCCTCTCGTGCACTTCATTCCATTGTGGAGTTCCAGGAGGTGTCAATTCTGAGAGAATTCCATGTTCTTTCAAATGATCGTCAAATTCGTAGCTAAAATATTCGCCACCTCGATCCAATTGAAGTGTTTTGATTTTATTGCCAAGCTGATTTTCCACTTCACATTAAATTTTTTTGAATTTCTCAAAAGATTCAGATTTGTGTGACATATGGTAGACATAGCCATATCTACTAAAGTCTTCCGTGAAAGTGATAAAATAGCGATAACCATTTCTTGCGGTTGTGTTCATTGGTCCACATACATCCGTGTGTATAAGACCCAATAAGTCACTAGCCCTATCTTCCAACTTGGTGAATTGTTGCTTTATCATCTTGCCTAGTAAGCATCCTTTGCAGTTTTCAAACGAATCTAAGTCGAATGAATCAAGAATCCCTTCATGAAAAAGTTTCTTGATGCGTTTGATGTTAATATGGCCAAGACGACAATGCCACAAGTAGGTTTGATTCGATTCAACTGTCTTAGCTCTTTTGGTGGTATCATTAACATTTGTCTAGTCACATTTAGAATGTGTAATCCCATAAAACATACAAGCAAGACATTTAAAACAACCATTGTTATAGTCTTATGAGCAAAACATCCCGGCGTCCAACGCCATAGATCAAAATATGTTCGATGGTAAGCAAAACATAATAAAACAAGAATCAGTTCTATTACAAGCCAAAGACAAATAATGTGCCTACAAGCATGACGGAAGGACCATCTTCATTGTCCGCTCGTAGTTGCACATTCACTTGTGAAGCCCTCACACTTGGTCTCTGAAGATAAGAGCATAAAGTGAGTCATACATGGTATCCAATACCTATGAATAGCTTATACACAAGTGTTAATGAAGATACCTGAGGTAGATGGAACATTCCTCTTTTGCTTATCTTCTCGGAAGATCTTGCATTCCTTCTTGTAGTGGCCTTGCCCACCACAATAGAAGCATCACATCTTTGCTTTGTTCTTGAACTTCTTCTTCTTCACTATCAAGGGCATCTTTGTAGCACCATAGGAGTCGGCCTTGCGAAGAATTTGCACCACCTCATTCAATGAGTATGACTCTTTCTTGGCTGCCATATGAATCCTAAGTGCATCAAAGCCCGGTAGCACCTCATCCAATGAGTATGACTCCTTCCTGGCTGCCATATGCATCCTAAGTGCATCAAAGCTCGGGTGGAGTGAGCCAAGCAAGATATGACCCGCCATCTCATTCTCTAATGAGATTCCAAGTAGCTCCCTGTGTTTGAAGAGCCTAGTCATTCTAAGCACATGAGGTTGAAGGGGCATACCAGGTCTCAATTTGGTATTGTAGACCCTAGACCAAACTCGGTACCTTGGCAAGGCAACCTTTCTGTGGGGCCTTGATTTTTATGTATACAAATGACCTAGTCAAATTATGAACATTCAAGTCCCGAGTCTCGGAAGACATGTTGACTAGATCCTTAAGACTATTAAGAAGCATGTCGGGAAGGTATGAGGTGAACTTCCTCTTCCAATCCTCTAGAAGGGAGTTCCTCATCAAATTTGTGACCTTGTAACAATATAAGGACCAAGTTTCATGATTTTCATCACTCATGAGTCCCTTAGAGGAGAAACTTGGAATTGGAGAGTCCAATATGTACTCCATGGAACTATTCCGTAGAGTTCTCCGGAGTTCTTCTTCCCATTCCTTGAAATTGACCAAGTTTAGGCTAAAAGCCAACTTATCGAGGAGTTCCGGGCACATGTTGTTGTTGTTAATTGCAGACATTTTTCTACAATTGAAAGAATTTGCAATGAAAAACCATTCATAAAACCAATAAGTTTGAAATTTAAAGTATACATGCAAATTTTCAATCTTATTAAGAGTTTTATCCACACATTTAAAATTGTCCCTTTTACGCGAGAATAAAACGATTCCAAGACCCCAAAAATTAGAAAGTGATTAAGCATGCTTTGGCTTGTCTTAACACTTAATATTTTAAGGTAAGCAATCCAATTGCTAATAGCTCTAAGCTACTCTTGGTTCGATAAAATGTCGCATCTAATGCTTCCTTGACGTTTATCTCCATTGCCACGACATCTATGGACTCCTTACTGATATCGTTGAGTTTAACCAAAACTAACGTGTATGCGCTTCCCTAGGAAAGTAGTAACGCCTTGCTTTGGCATAGCCTAGTACTATTCTCATTAGTTCCGTAATTGTCATTTTGGAATGACAGATTTAACTCAATTTTCTTTAAGACTTAGGGTTTCTATGTTGGTTAATTTAAGTGAACTAAACTAATCATTCAACATTCGAAATCCTAAACATGCATCTAACATCGCAATTATATATAAGAAAAATACATAAAGCATAACTAAAGATGCATTTGGCAACTAGCATGACCCCTTGAACTTGAGTCTTCAAATCTTCAAGAGCCTTCGTTGCATCCTCTTGGCTTCGTCTTCTTAGAAACGCCGTCTTCGACACATTACCATCAATTATGAAACTACTAGAAAAACTAGGACTAATCTAAATAATTTAAGTACAAAAATACTTAACGGCATGTAGTCCGTATTTAGATTTACAAAAATACAAACGGAACGCAGTCTGTATTTACTATCCTAGTTGGGCCCCACTAGTTGCCATTTTGTAAAACCTACATTAGAATATATGTTCCATTCATCCATTCACTAATGTGAATGGCCCATGTATTATACAAATAATTCAAGTAACAATTCAAAATGTGCGCAAAACTAGTTACTAACTTAGGTGGTTAATCCAATTAACGCGCCTAATTAAAACTAGTCAAAGTTGTTATCGATTATGTGAATTAACGCAATAATAACAGCTCAAAATGATTAACGAAGCTCCCACTAAATTCCACATCCAACTTAATTAAAATTAATCCAATTAAAATTAATTTAGCCGGTTAACCCAAAATTTTGCCAAAATCTTGCAAGTGCCGGGAAAAACCGAGGCCTAGCCTCGTTTTAATTAAAACGAAAAAGCACAAAATTAATAGCCCCTTACGGCTGAGTGCCTAGCATCCAAGCCACGAGGCTCGGCTTGCTAGGCACCAAGCCCCGAGCTGCTATGTGTGGGTGCTGCCCCGCACAGGCCACTGCTGCGCCAAGCCACGTGCTAGTGGCTGATAGCATCGCTTGCGCGTTATGCTGGCCTTAGCACCGTGCTTGCAACGCACGCAAGTGGTGGCCTCAAAGGCCATGCTTCTGTGCGGGCTTGTGTTGCCTAGCAGCCGCATACCTCACCACACGCAAGCCTTCTTCGCACCAAGTTGCCGCACCAAGGGAGCTGCTCGCACACACCAATGCACTAGCACGCCGCGCACTCTCGGCAACACATGCGGGCTGCGCAAGCAGCCCAGCTGGACGAGAGTTATGCTCGAGGCTTCGTGCCTCGATTTACCTGCTTGTGCCCCGGAATTTTATTCCCTTTATTTTTTGTGTGATATAAAAATTACTTCTAAATTATTTTTAAAACCAATATTGAGCAATATGAAAATAAAATAAGTCCAACTTAATTAAAATCAATTTTAGTGCACAAACCAAAATTAATTCACGAACCATTCTTTAAATAATTTTTGGCTCAACTTGATGCTACAAAATTGAGGGCTATTCTCATAATTAATTTAACCAACATATATTAACAAGGAGATTTGACAAAAGGAGATGGAAAAATAAACACAATCATCCAATGAAAAATTCTCCAACACCAACTTGTGCAAATTTGAAAAATAACATTCTTCCAACATGAAGAGTAATCAAATTTCAATCACAAGATTGCACATTTAAGACTTTAATCAACTCAAAAATGATTAAAACCAAAAATTATCTCATTATGGAATTTAGAAAGTTAAGATCCAACCAAATAAACAATTAAAGATTGAATCTTTACATTTTAGAGGCTTCAAAAATACATTTTTCACCATAAACATTCACACTCCAAGCAATTAATTTGCAAAATGTGAAATTGCAAGTTTATGTGAAAATAAGAGCTAACCAAATTAAGCACCAATTATGACTTTATAAACATGCTTAATAAGGGTTAAAATTGCAGAATATTAATGGTATAATCAAACACATAATCCAACAATTGCATGCCATAATTAATCAAGGTTTAAAATTTTTAAACTTTTACGTCTAAAACGAAATACCCTTCGAAAAACCACTTTTTGGGTGGATTTTGGCTTCTAAAATGCCATTTTTAAATACAAAGTGGATAAAGATTGATTTAGAATGTCGATTCCACCGAAAATTCACTATTTTTGAGTCAAAATCGGAGTTCGTAATCCAAAATCAGCATAAATACGAATTTAATCCAATTAAAAACGAGCTCCTAATCTAATTAGGATGCTAAACCAGAAATCTAAATCCATTTTAAATCACCTTAATTAATTTTTAGTTGTAAAAATTAAATGCAAGAGGCTCTTATATCACTGTTGGGTTTTTGCAGTGTCCGACATCGCGCGGAAACTGTTTCGGGGTTTTTGGAGTCCCTCGGGAGAGTTGCAATTCCAAGAATGCGCGTCCGGCTGATTGTACCTGCAAAACCACGAAACTCCGGTTGGGTGGTGTTCCGCCTCCGACGATCAAGTTAGAACGCGTATGAGGAGTATAGTGCAGAATATGAAGAGTCTTTCTCTCTGATTCAGAGAGAATTCTGCAACTATGATTGCTCGATTTTTGTGTTTGTATTTACGGATTTTTCAGAATGCCTAGTAAATGAGGATTTTCCTCTATTTATAGGGCAAGGGGATCAGTTCCCCTCTTTAGGGTCAAGGTGCCACGTGTCAGCCAGGGATTGGATCCCATTGGGCTCTTCTGAGGCTGATACGTGTCAGCATACTATTGGACCACGTGGCATGGGTAATTTTTACCCTAAACATTTACCCCTCACAAGTGTCACGTGTCTTGCCACGTGGCACCTGTGACATGGCTTGCCACGTAGCCATTTGTGACAGGTGTCACATTCTGGGAAGGTGACGGTTCGTCTTCTTCCCTCCTTTTTTTTTGAATTCGAATTTTGAATTTGAAACTAAAGGGTGCGACGGTTCGCCTTCTAGGTTTCCTCTATAAATGGGAACCTTCCCCAATCATTTTGGTTTACGCCTGAGAGAAAACGCTCTGACACGACTGCCTTTATTCACAACCTTCTTCTTTTTCTAACTCATCCGGCTTACGCCTGAGTCACCTTTGCTCCAAGTTCTCAAAAAACCGTCTGACTTGTCAGATTTTTCTTCAATTGCTTTTAGTATACCCACAGCCGGTTCAGTACCGTCTGGGGCATCTTTGAGCCATCTCTCTTAAAAACGCCTGACTTCTTAGTCAATTTTATTTTCTTCCTCTCAATATACCCTCATCCAGTCTTCGCCGTTTGGGGTACCTTTGAACCATCTTCTTTAAAACCGCCTGCCCAGCCGCTTATTTCCATTAGCTCTCAAAACACCTTCATCCGGTCTTAACCGTCTGGGGTATCTTCGAACCACGTTTTCAAAAAACGGTTAGGGCTTTTGCAACTTCAAATTTCCTTTGAAGAAGGTACATCCGGACTTCCGTCTGGGCTATCTCCAAGCAACAACTTGGAATTTCGCCTACTTGTTTCAAGGAGTCTACTCTTCCCAAATTTCTTCAACTTCAAAAGGTACCGTCTCTGCTCCTTGCAACTCTTTGTGCTTTTTTCCAGTTGTATAGGTTGTTAGTGAATAATGGACTCACCCAACACACACATGGCACGGCCTAGGACAGTTGTCAACCGGTCACCGGGCACGGATGAGTCTAGGATTGGGGATGTCGTCTAGGGGTGTTTGGACCACCCTTACTCTTCTGCGAATCCGACTGTCTCTGTTCATGTGCAGGAAAAAATGGCTTGTACTAGACGGACGATTGTTGATCTCGACTATCAGTCTGAAGGCTCAGCCGAAACTCCGGCTGAAGATGCTCCTTTTGACCAACTGGGCGTCCCTAGCATGCCCGGAGATGAAATTTTAGAAGAGTCGGGGAGCTCAGACGGTGAGGAAACCTTCCAACAATCAGACTCCACTAAGTCAACCATGGAGCCGGATGCCCCTCAAGAGGATGAGAAGGTATACAAGTGGCCTTCAATAAATAACCCAACCGAGGCGACCATGAGTGCCCGGGATATTGTAACCTTGAAGGCCACGCTACCGGCTTTCTTGGAGAAGAAGCTGGTTGGGGAAGGATGGGAAATCCTGGTGCCGCCTGGCAACGCAACCTACATTTGGGAAGACGACATTGAGCACGCTGACAATTATTTCGGCTGCTACGAGGCGACATTCAAAGTCGGGCTCTGGTTCCCCCTTCACAAAGCAATAAGAGCCATTTTAAGGGGTTATGACCTTGGAATTTGGCAATTAACACCCAACTCATGGGTGAATATATTGGGATATATTGCCGCCTGCGAGATGCAGGATGTGATGCCTAGTTGGGAGGTGTTTGCGCATATGCACTATCTTAGCCGTGCCCCAGGCGGCTGGAATGCGTGGTATACTTTGACCACGCATCCGGAGTTTATGATGACGCATGATAAGCCGTCAAAGTGGAGCAGTTTGAAGAGCAAGTTCTACATGGTCTCCTCTCCCTCTCTACAACTCAACCACCGGCTGCGTTATTATAACAAGCACCCGGCTCTACTTGCAAAAAAGTGTGCCCTTCCAAAGGTACCGGAAGAGGCATGGGATCAGATAATAGAGCCAGGTCTTTTCAAGAAGACCACAATGTCGCTTGGTGATGGGACAGAAGTAATTGTCCCCAAACATTGGGTCCCTCATCCGGACTGGCTCAAAGACGAGGCGTTCCTTTCCGCCTGTGGTCTAAGTACCATGTTTAGCAAACGTATGTTGATAGTTAACCGGCACATTAAGCCGTCTGCATTATGTTTGGATGAGTTTCGATTACTCTTTTTTGCAGAGAAAGGACTGGAGATGGTGCCCCCGGAGAAGACGCCGACTAAATTAGCGGCTGAGATACAGAAGGACCAGCTCGAAAAGAAAAAGGCCCAACTTGTGGCCAAGAACGATGGGGTAAGTGCCGAATGGCCTCTTTACCGTCTGTATGATAAGTAACTCAAGTTAATAATAACCGACTGTATGATGTTTGACTCATTTTGACTTACATCGGTTGCATGATGTTTGGCTCATTTTGACTTAAAACCGGTACTTGTATCTAACTTTGATACTAATTGTATGTCTTGATTTCTTTTGCAGACGGGGAGTAGGAATGTTCCCTGATCCCTTCGCCAAATGCTCAAGAGGCCGGGTGAAGAGCTCTCTCAACCTGCCTCTAAGAGCTGGAGAGATGTGGCTGCTCCTGCTCCCGAATCTACTGGGAAGCCTCCGGCTCCTGAGAGGCCAACCTCAGGCGGTAAGATCCTTAAAGGTCTTGGCCCAAGCTCAAGGCCGGCTGAGGCTGGACTGGGGGAGCCCGCAACTCCCTCTACCCGGGTTCTTGCTGTTGTATCCAGCTCAGGTGCGGCTGGGGGTGGTGCAACCCTTTAGCCAAAAAATCAAGGTACGAATTTTGCCTTTGATCCCCCCTGGCCGCTTGGACCTGTGTGAGTCAAGTCCCAAGTTACCCAGTATGGGGATTCTTCAGTCAGCCGGTAGAATGTAGGCGCTGTATATGCTCAATACTTAACTAATAAATCTATTGATGCAGATATCTCTTCTCGTGGGCCGGATCTTCAAAATTACGGCAAGAGAATGCTAAGGACCCTTACCCGGTCCGAAAAGGAGGCGGTACCGGGTATATACCAGGTCAACATTGACCGCATCAACTCGCTGCTGGCTGAGGTAATTCCCCGGTTGGGATGCTTTCATACCATTTTGTTTATTTCCGGTTGATGTTTATTGGAACACTAATTCTTGTCCGGTTGCTTTGCAGGCGATGTTGAGAGTGAATGGGTTGAAAGTCCCACTACGCAAGAAACAGGCAGGAGGTAAGGGATACCTAAAGACGGGCAGCCGATCTCATTGACGTTCATCAATATAACTCCCTTATGCTTGAAATATACACTAAAAGCCGGGAGATGAAACAGGAGGAGCTTCTCAAAGAGGCTACGGCTGCTGTTGATGATGCTAACAAGAAGGCAACTGAATTTGAGCTTAAAGTGAAGGACCTCCAAGCAGACGTCAAGGCCCTGGCGGATGCTGATAAGGAGAATGCTAAGCTGCGGGATGATGTCAACCGGTTGAAGAACGAGTTGGCTCAGGCCCATGCGGACTACAATGAGAAGTTGGCGGCTGAACAAAACCGGCTGGTTTTCGAGAACGAGCGCGAGTGCGAGGAGCACATGAAGATGGCGTGGTCTTTTATCTATCCGGATACTGACTACGCTTTTTACGAACTGAGGTACAGATACGCAACTAAAGTATTTGATGCTCAAGTTCTCGGAACCGAAAAGCCGGCGCCCTTCGAGGAGTGGGCTGGCATCGAGGAGGAGCAGGCGGAGGATGAGGTGCCGGATGAGGCTAATGAGGCCCAAGTCCACCAAGATTAAGAGGCTCCTCCGGCCGGTTAGGGCCAACCGCCACAACAACATCAACAATAGCTTAACTGTATTTCCTGTTTTATTTTCCTCATCCGGCCTGCGAGCTGTGTATTCAATGTATCTCCTTTTGTACCTCCTTCCCGGACAAGGGTCCGGTTAACAATTCACCTTTTTCAATATATATTTGTCGACTGTGTCGGTTTTGACTTGATATTTTATTTGGCTTCAATTTCTGCAATATTTTGCCAATTTTTTCCTTCGCACATTTTGCTTTGATTTTTGCAATTCTTATTGATACATGCAGTATGCCGGATGCATAGGCTCCGTCTGCCCCTGGGCGGTTGTTTGCTTAAAATTACCCAACTCTAAGCAGGCAACCGTCCATACAAGCATCCGGATAAAAAGATAGGTGGTCCTGGACCGTGCTTAAAATAGAATTAGTCTAAGTTGGACTAGCAGACGGTGCCGGCTAGGGCCAACCTAGACTATTTTTATGACTGGCTGAGGATTACTTATTGAGTGTCCGTCATTGCCGTAGGTTGGTATGCAGGCGGCCATTGGCCGGACATGCGGAACTTAACCAAAAGATTTTCTTGTAGACGGTTGTAGTGCTTTTGAGAAAAGACCGGCTACATTAGTTCAAGATTGAAAATACCGTCTATAGTGCTTTTGGGTAAAAGCCGACTACGTACGATCAAGATTTTATATAACCGTTTGTGTTGCTTTGAAGCAACGGCCAGTTGTATCTTGATTTCGATAGATCATTCAACGACCATTAGTTATCTTTAACCTAGACATTTGGTTAAAGCTGGTTGAGTTATGATCTGTAAAACAATGTACCACCCGGAAGGGAGATGTTCTCTTCGACGAATTCACCCAAATGGGTGTCGCCGGATGTCTGCTCATTGTGGAGTAGGCGGTTTAAAATATGTTCAGTCATTGGCCTCTTGAGTATCTAAGTTCGAACCTTAGCTTTCAACTACTCAGTGTAGAGCTGATGGTTGCCCGGTTGTGCATTGCACAGATGGGACTGCAAAATACAATAGATACAGCGGAGGGGTGCCCGGTTGCGCATTGCATAGGTGGGACTTAAAAAATATAATGGAAATAAAGTACTTTCATTAATATACTCTATTTACAAAAGATTACAAATCTTTAGTAGTAGTACTTTTTTAAGTTGTCTACATTCCAGGTTCTGGCCAGCTGCCTACCGCCTGGAGTTTCCAGGTGGTAGGTGCCGCCTCTAACTTCTTCAAAAATCCGGTAGGGACCTTCCAAATTAAGGGTTAGCTTTCCTTGTTCATTTGCCCTACCGGTCACCTCCATTTTTCGTAACACAAAGTCCCCCACTTTGAAGGGTCGTTTGTGTACTCTTTTGTTGTAGGCTCTCGTCATTCTCAGACGGTATATCTTATGACGCAAGGCGGCATTGCCTCCGGGAGTGAATCCAGTGCTAGACGCATGGCCTCCCAATTGGCCTCCTCATCATATAGCATGATTCGAAGTGTTGGCTCATAAAGTTCAATTGGTAGGACGGCTTCCGTGCCGTATGTCATGAGAAACGGGGTTTCACCGGTTGCCCCTTTTTCAGTTGTTCTAATGGCCCATAGGACATGAGGCAACTCATCTGCCCATAGACTGCCAGCCCTTTCAATTTTCTTCTTAATGCCGTCTGAGATGAGCTTGTTGAAAGCTTCAACTTGGCCGTTCGCTTGGGGGCGGCCGACTGATGCAAAACAGTACGAGATCCCTTGATCTCCCAACCAACTCCTGAGGGTGGATGTTTCAAATTGGGGGTCATTGTCAAAGACCATAGACATAGGTACCCCAAACCGGGTGATGATGTTTCTCTAGATGAAAGAGATGACATCCTTTGTCTTTATGCCCTTGACAACCTCTGCTTCAACCCATTTGGTGAAGTAATCTACAACCACTAGGATGTACCTCTGCCCGCCTGTGGCAGGCGTATATGGACCTAGGATGTCCATGCCCCATTTTGCAAATGGAACCAGGCTAAAGATTGCCTTCAGATCAGTAGCCGGACGGTGTATGAGCCGGCTAAATCTCTAGCACTTGTCACACTTCTTCACCATTTCCATGGCGTTTGCCTCCAAGAGTTGGCCAAAAGTAGTCTTGCCGCCTAGCCCTCTTTGCTAGAGTTCTGCCGCCTATATGTGATGCACAAAAGCCCGAGTGCAGATCCTCTAGAACCTCTTTCCCCTTTTTAGGGGTAACACACTTCAGCAACGGCTGGAGGTAACCCTTCTTGAAAAGTTCTCCCTTGTAAATATCAAAGCTCGAGGCTCGCTTTTTCAACGCAACCGCTTCTGAAGGGGCAACAGGCAAAGTACCGTCTGCCAAATAATCCCGGATGGCATCCATCCAGGTAGAGCTTCGATCCAGAACTCCAATGGGATCATGCTCAATGCTTCTTTTTTCCATGACTTCCCAGAAGACTGATCTAGGCGCATCACAAGTGGCGGATGACGCTAACTTAGACAGCGCATCTGCCTGATTTTTTTCTAACCTGGGCACCTGACTTAGATGAAATTCATCAAGTGTCCCGGCTTCATCTTTAACCACCTGTAGAATAGCCGGATGGGTGGCGTCATAGTCACCATGGTATTGGCTAACGATCAACTAAGAATCTGAGCAGGCGTCAACTTTCCTTGCCCTTGCCGCCTTACACATGCAGATACCGGCTAGCAGGGCCTCATACTCCGCCTCATTATTCGAGGCTTGGAACTTGAACCGTAGTGCATATTCATATTGGTCCCCTTCCGGAGACTTTAAATTACGCCTGCACCACCACTATTCATAGTACAGCTCCCGTCTACATACACCTTCCAGACCTAATCAACATTGTCCGGCTGAGCCGGCCTTGTCATTTCCACAATGAAGTCGGCGAACGCCTGACCCTTCACTACCTTTCTTGGCTCGAAGGTGATTTCCAAACTTTGCATTTCAATAGCCCACTTGAGCATTCTGCCAGATGACTCTAAGGTTGTCATTGGCCGCTTGAGGGGTTGGTCTGTGTAGACCACCACCGGATGTGCCAAGAAGTATGGTTTCAACTTCTTGACTGCCATGAACAGGGCCAGGTTGAATTCTTGGCCGGCTGACCCTTGTTGGAGCCAGTGGACTTTTTGATTATGACCTTGATCTCCCCTTTGAAACTCGTCATGAATTTCATGAGTTCGTCTCTGGTGACGGGGGCTAAACCCTCCGCCGCCTGGGGTGTCCCAGCCGGATTGCCGGTTGGGCTGCTAGGACCAGCATTGTCTTGACCCCGTTCCCTTGTTTCTTTGAAACGGGTGCGTCTTGTTCCAAATGACCCGTCTGGGGCCACATAGGTGTCGATCGCATAATCTTCACCACTATCTTGGTCTGTATGGCCCTCGGTCTCGGCCATAGGCCGCTTTCCCTCAACAGGCGGTACAAAGTCAGATGTCATCTCAGAAGTACTCTCCCCACAGACGGCGCCAAATGTTTCGGGGTTTTTGGAGTCCCTCGGGAGAGTTACAATTCCAAGAATGCGCGTCCGGCTGACTGTACCTGCAAAACCACGAAACTCCGGTTGGGTGGAGTTCCGCCTTCGATGATCAAGTTAGAACGCGTATGAGGAGTATATTGCGGAATATGAAGAGTATTTCTCTCTGATTTAGATAGAATTCTGCAATTATGATTGCTCGGTTTTTGTGTTTGTATTTACAGATTTTTCTGAATGCCTAGTAAATGAGGATTTTCCTCTATTTATAGGGCAAGGGGATCAGTTCCCCTCTTTAGGGTCAAGGTGCCACGTGTCAGCCAGGAATTGGATCCCATTAGGCCCTTCTGAGGCTGACACGTGTCAGCATACTATTAGACCACGTGGCAAGGGTAATTTTTACCCTAAACATAAACAAAACCCGATAACTGGATCGCATGCATAATAATTACAACATAAATAAAAGCATGCACAATAAACATAAACATAAACATAAGAGAAGAGAGAGAATGCTCACCCTTGTAGCGTGCTTCACTCAACCTTTAAGTTCGAACTTAAAAGCTACAAGTTCCGCAAGTGCGAGAACCTCTGACGGTTCACACCCTCACTACCAAACTGCACCGGTCCCTACCCCGAAGCTTAGTCGGGGCTAGACTAAAAATAACTTAGAGTTATTAGAACAAAGGTTTTCTTTTCTTGGAGATTCCTTAAAGTTCACTAACTCAAGTGCCTTTCCAAAATGGCAAATGATTGGTATTTATAGGGAGTAGAGCTCAAGAATTCCCATCATCTTTCAATGTGGGATAGTGGGTAAAAAGGCAAAATAGAATTTAATTTAATTCTGAATTAAATTAAATAGCCAAAAGAATCACCAAACGACAAGTGACATGAGGAGAGCAAGGGGTTAGGTGAAGACCACAAGGGGAGGACCACCTTCCCCTTGCTCCTTAAGCTGAGAAAGAAAACAACTAGTTCAGCTCATCATATATAGGGTAAGTAGTTCAGTGAAAGTATTTCGAAGAAAATGTCTCTTTCAGTTAAGAGGACTCATCCAGGCCCCTTCTTAGTTAATGGACTGCTAGGATAAGGGTTTGAAAAAATAGCTCTTTCAAGTGCAATATATTATAGTAAGCGTTAGTTTAGTCAAGCTTTCTTACTAAAGGGAAAGGAGTTCATGATTTCAATCCTTCTTGCTCTTTCTTTTCTTCTCGGACGGTCTTATATTTTTCTTAAGCGAGCTATTGTTGCTGGCCTTGCTTGCGATGGTGCGAAGCTGGTGCTAGCATGTGCGCCAGCGACGCTGGCCTGCTGCACCAGCTAGCCAGTGATGCTAGCTACTAGCTAGCTCGGCATGCCGCAGGTCCCAAGCCAGCACGCGCATGATGCGGCTGGCTTGCGGCCATGCCTTGCATGCTGGCAACCTTGCTAGTCATATTGCCCTAGCCCTCGGATGGCTCGGCCATTCAGAGGCTAGGGCTATACGTTGGGACTTGTCGTTTGGCTGATTTTTCCGTCTCGTCATTTCCTAAATTCGACTCGACTTACGACGCTCGGTTTTGACGCTCTTAGCTCGAACTCCGACGTCTTTGTTCGTTAAAAATCTATTGGCTCATTTAATCCATCGGATTAATTCGTCGCTTCGGTTCGGATACACGATTGGGTGTGACCCGAAGGCTTCAGTCAAGATTAAGCTGTAATATTAGTTATTCATTAATATTACTGATCGGAAGCGCCCTCCAGCTAGGTATTCTGATCACTTGACCTCACTGGATAATTAGCTTTCTAATTAATTCCAAACCCTCAATCGGAATAATACACTTGTTCGAAGGACACCATTCTTTTCAAGCTGTGCGAAGGCTAGGCTAGCACATGCGCACACGCACTAGCTAGGCCTGCTGGCCGAGTACGTGCTGCTGGCTAGCACTGACTGCAAGCCCAGCAAGACAAGCGCATGGGCGTGCTGGGCAAGTGCGGGCAGCGCTAGCACTGGCTAGCAGCTACGTGCGTAGCGTGCTGGGCCTCGCTAGCAGCTGTGCGGCTAGCAAGCACCAGCAGCCCGTAAGGGCGTGCGAGCTTGCGGTAGCAGTAGCAGCGCCCAGCAGCCCGCGTGCTGCGATGGGCCAAGGCTGGCAGGCCCAGTCGAGAGCACAAGGCTGCCAGCATGGGCAAGCCTTATTGCTCAAGGCATCCGCCAGCTGGTCGCTTCTCATTGGAGCCGGTTTTGGCTTAGGGAGCGAGGAGGGCCTTGTGGTCCTCACCTAACCCTCCCATGTTTGTGCCACTTGTTGTTTGATTATTTGTTATTTGCATTTTAATTTATTTTAGAATTAAATTAAATGCATTTATTTCTCAACTTTGCAAAGTCCCACATTGATTGGAAATCAAGGGGATGGATATGCTTCTCATATAAATACCTAAGGCCTCCCTTGGGAATTGTTGCAAGAGTTGACAAACTCTATACAAGGCATCTCCATTGAGAAAACCTTATAAAGAGATCCTCTTGGTAGTAGTGTTAATATTACCTTAGTCGGTAATATTAGTCAAGTTTGGGCGCGTGGGTGGACTTCGTTGGAGGGGTGGCGTTTGAGGCTCTTTCTCCGTTCGTGAGTTCGTGTTCGTGCTAAGTGGAAAACACGCATCAAGGGTATGATCATCTTTTCCTCTTTCTCTATCTCTCTCTAATATTATGTGTTTATTGTTTAATTAATTGTATGCATGTTTATTAGTTGCTTTAATTTATACACGGATTTTTGGGCGGATTTTGTCTGCGCAGTGTTGGACATCGCAAAATCCAACAGGGAGGGTTTCCAGTAGGTCGGAAAAGTGGGGTTCGGGGATCAAAGGGGGTAGTTTGGGGGTGGGGCTTGCCTGGTTGGGAAGGTCGGCCACCAACGTCGGGTGGCTAGGGGTCTTTGGTTTTTTTCTTTTTTCATTTTTTCATTTTTTTTAATTTAAATTAATTTATTTTATTTTTTTGAACCAATTAGAATGCGACACATACCGTGTCAAATAATTTGTTTTAAAAAAAAATTAACCCTTTCTTCAGGTAACCGGTAATCCGGATTGAAAAAAGAAAACGCAGGTGAAAGCTGGGATTATTACAGAATAATCGAAAGTTGGGATTATTTAGAATAAATTGAGCAAAGTTGGAATTATTAAAGTGTATTTTTCCAAAAAAAAGGGAGTATCCAATTATCCGTGAAAATGGTAATACGCCGTAGTTCGTAATAGTTTTGGGACGGTCATTAAGGTTAAAAAATTTAATTAAGCTTAGTACAAATAATTTTAGTTGACACTTTAAAAATTACTCGTACGAGACTACGAGAGTAGTTAATTTTAGTGAATTACGTATAATAGAAAATTGAGTTAAGGTCAAACACGGTCCCTAAACTAATGTATTTGTAGCATTTTAGTCCCTCAACTATTGAGTGAAGCAATTTGGTCCCTTTAGGGAATTTTTCAAACATCAACTTTGAGCCCCACTATGATCAGGGCATTTAAGCATGGTGGCGTCCAAAGGAAAAGAAGCTAGAGATAAAAGAGTCGCCAACAAGTTTTAGGAACTTGTAAACCATTCACGGGTGTGAAGGTTACACCCCATTCACGATCACGGAGATCGCTAACTCCATAGTGGTCCGGAACCATGACTGAATATTCGAGGATGATGGTACGAATCCAACCTAAAAGAGATTGAACCCGCCCTAAATCGGCCTCTAGTTAATTCTTATGATATTCATGTGCGCTTCCTGATCAACATACATACAACAAGTTAGCCCTAAACCTGTTTAATCTATGTTGGTTGATTATTAATTCAAAAATAAATTTATTATTGGTGATCACTTGAATTAAAATCATATTAGCCTAAACCAAATTATTAATTATCTTATTAGGCGTGATTTCAAATACAAATTCCCTTTAAACCTGCAGAAAGAGCGTGATCAAGCAATAACAATAAATTATGAATAATCAAGTAATGTAATAATTGTTAATTGACACAACAATCATCATCACAATAAAACATCATAATATCATCAAAACAATATTAGCAAGATCCTAGACATGATACTAAACAGAAAAAACAAACCCTAGCATGTCACTAATAAAAAAAAGGATCAAAGCTTTAACCTAAACATGATACTAGAAACATGATATTAAAAATGTTAATTAACACCCTAAACATGATACTAGGAAGCAAAAAGAAATCCTAACATGATACTAGGAATTACAAGAATAATTAAGTAATCGAATTACTTACTTTGATGCCTTGTATCTCTTTCTATCATAACAATACACACATTAGTAACTTCAAGAAAGATTAAATCAAATAAGAATTAAAAATATTGATTTGGGACCAAATCCTCAGGACTATCAACCTTTCACGTCGAGGTCAAAGGCAACTACGAGATTGGCTTGGAGTATTCAAGGCTCGTGAAGGAGGTATGGTGTATGATACCAAGAAGGTGTTTGGATGTGTTTAGGCTAGGCTAAGAAAGAGAGAGAGAGAGAGAGAGAGAGAGAGAGAGAGAGAAAAGCTTTTAGCTTAGAGAGGGGATTAGATAATGATTGTTGGTGATCAAGCTTGTTGATGATTGAAAACGGGGTGAAACGACTTCTATTTATAGGGAAAAACGAGGATCGAAGATCAGAAAGGAGTCAGAATCTGACTCGGAGTAAAACAAGTTTCTATTGTGACGCAATAAATTTATCGCCGAGCGTTATCGCGACGCGATAGGCTTACCGCAGCGCTATAGGCTTATTGCAGCGCGATATTTCTATCGCTTAGCAATGCTTTTAGAAGATAGAATTCGTACGGAATCCGACTTCCAATCAAATTGGGTTAATCGAATTTCCGTATGTATTCTAATTTTATCAGAATTAAAGTCATTGAAAACAAGTGTTTTATCTGATATAAAATTCTTAAATCTTTAGCTTTAAAAAAAAGGATAAATTAGATCCTTCTAGAGAATTCTAGAAGCTCACAATAAACCCTAAGTTATTTAGGATCTAAAACAACCTTCTAGAGGATTCTAGAATCTTATTATAAATTCTAATTGGTTTAGGAATAACGTTAAGGTCAATGGACCCTCCACATGGTCATTGGGTCGTAGATAAGGCTCGGTTTAGTATTTTGGTCATAATTTCTTCGTTATAACTCGAATTTGGGCTTATAATATATATCGTTGGAAAGCTCTTTTCAATCCCCATCCAACTACACAATAATTGGACCAGAATTATGGACCAAAGTAATCATATTTGGACGTTTTTAAGGTTTGGACACGTAATGAATGATTTTAAGGACACGAAATGAATGATTTTTGGATTAAAACATTTAGAGAAATGTTAGAAATGGTCAAGGCTAAAGGGAATTCACGAGACTGTTCAACTCTTCACCTAACTAAATAATCAAAAGACGTGAAATGTACTCATCACCGGGTTTGGTTTTTGGGGAGACACAATCAGGTGTTTAAAGTCTCTCAACCACCAAGGAGTACTATTTCTGGCCAAATAGTTTAGGGACCTTGCCTAGTTATCAATAGTTTAGAGACCATTTAAAATTATGTGATAAAATTTAATTATTATTTTATTTCAATAGTTTAGGGACTTATAATTTTTTATTGTTTAGAGTTTTGATCTGAAATTTTTTATTGTTGATTAATTTAAATTATGCTTATCTATGATGCTCTTGACAATCGTATGAAACTTTTGTGAGGCATGCTTTGAATTTTTTTGAGTTAATTTCATTTTTTAAGTAGGTGATTGTATGTAACCGAATGAAGCCTAATATACTAGCATTTGAATATTTTACATAATTACCCTTGCTTCCGACAAAGGACATCCTGACAAAAAAAGAAAAAATAAATTAAAATATTGATAAATTCAATTATTCATGTTATTCATATTATAGTTCCTAACTGATATAATTATATGTGTAGATACTTGGTATTTGAGTTCCTAATGCACTCGCAACAAATTTTTGAGCATATGAAAATTTTGGATGATCAACTACAATCTAAAGAACATATAGCAATATGTAGCCAAATTTCAATCTGTAATAACTATTTTTTTTTTTCTAAGCGAATTTTTGGATAATTTTCTGTACAAAATGTTGATACATTAAATGCAAATTCCCTAAACTATTAACTGATTTAGTTTGTTAGCATTTTTTTCATGTAATCATAAGCATTTTCTAGGGAAGTCCCTAAACTATTGATAGCTGAGCAGAGAAAGTCCTTAAACTATTGTTAAGTATGCATTTTAGGTCCCTAAACTATTGATGATGACTAGGCAAGGTCCCTGAACTATTTGGCCAGAAATAGTACTTCTTGGTGGCTAAGGGACCAAAGTGCCTTACTCAATAGTTGAGGGACTAAAATGCTACAAACAAGGACGGATCTAGAAATTAAATATGGATCGGGAAAAATCAACAAAGTATATTTATAAGTTAATCTAGTTTTAGATTTCTACCACAAAGAAAAAGAAAGATTATTACTCCATAACTTTATATATAAGTAAATATTATAATTCCTTAAGCCAAAAAAAAATTAAATTAAAAAAAAAAGGCTGAGCATGTAGCAGTAAATGTAGAAGATAGCAATGTAACCAAATAAAAAATTGGAAAAATAAATAAAAATAAAAAATCACTGTCAATTAAGGGCAATAGGTTTCGAACACTAACACACAAGAGTTACACGGACAATGATCCAACCAACTCAGCCAAATTCATTCCAACAAATGTACGTGCAAGTTAAATAATCATACTTATTTCGGATCATAGGGCGGGCCATGGCCACCCCCTGGATCCGTCATTGGTTACAAATACGTTAGTTTAGGGACCGCATTTGACCTTAACTCATAAAACATTAGTAAAAATTTATAATTTGTTGCATCCATTATTCTTATATTCAATCAATATTTGACAACTTAATTATTTTTTTCATTTTCTTTTCGGGGGAGATGGAGGAACTAACCGAGGAAGTATTGTTGGAATGTTGTGAAACAAAATAAGGATGTCTCACAATGACATTTTCGTAAATAGGAGGAAAATAAAGTAAAACAGGTTGGTTTTTGGAGGGAAAAGAAAACAATATACTAAAAATGATAACAGGGTGATCCCAAAAGAAGGAAAGTGACATTTTGTAACTAAGGAAAAAAGTGAAAAAAATTCATTTCTTCCTTCAGCCTTGTAAATGTCGAAGGGAAGATGAACAACCATGAAAAATTGAAAAAACCATGGAAGTAGCTTGTATAATCGGATAAAAGGGCCTAAAATATTCGTCATAGCTGTTTTAAATAAATGGAGGGTGTTGTTAATGACAGATGTGTCATTAGTGACACTGATAATGGCGCAGTACTTGATTTGGTGAAGCATGGAGGTTACGGCGGCCGTGAACATGGAGCTGAGTACGAAGACGACAATGCAGCGTTGCAGGCGTTGTTGAAAGGGGTAAGTATAATAATTTAGCCTTTAAATGGAAAATGGGTAAATTAGGGTTTAGTCAGAAAATCAAAATGAGAAATTAAATGTGAAATTGGGGTTGATTAAACTGTCAAATATAGGAATAGGAATAAGATGAGCATGAAAATAGGAATAAGAATTTGTTTATTTGCTGTGAATTATTTTGGATCATGTAAAACAGGAATTAGAATTTGATTAATTGTGTAAAATGAAATGTTAATATAAGAGTATGAGGTTAAATTTGTTAAATTGATGTAAATTATGAAATAGGGGGTAATGTAAGTAATTATTTTTATGTACCAGGGAATTGATTGGGTCCTTAGGTGTTGCGGGTCTAGGAACCTAGTCAAATTATACCCTAACCATTATACTAAAGTGTACTAACTATTACACTAAAGAGTAATATAGTGGAGTAGGGATCATATCCACAAGGAAGTAGGTGAAAAGATCAATTGGCTTAAGTCAAATTTGCTTATTGATGGTCTTTTTTTTTTTGGTTTATTGTGTATAAAAGACAACTACAACCTATAAACTAGCAAGTAGAGCACTAAAGAAGAAGATAAAACAAGAAGTAAAAGCATTAGGGAAAGGGGAACAAGGGAATTAACGAGACGAGCACAAACATAATAATGAACATGGACATTCTCTATCCCGGCCAAGGGCTCGTGATCAACTCAAGGAGGCTCACGTCTACCTAATTAGCACTTTTCCAAGCAACTAAAAAGAGTAGCAATTATATCATGCATTCAATTAGCCAAAAAGAAAGCAAACATTAAGCACACCTCAATGAGCACATCCAAATTACCAAGAAATACCCAAATACACCATTACATATGCACTATCAATCGCAAACAATCAACCATGAATAATCTAATTAATCAAATTAATAGAATGGAGAAATTATTCAGCCACCTAGATCACTCCTGCACACTCAAGGTAGTCAAACTCTCAACCCCGTCTTTAAGGTCGTGGTCAACTAAGCGATGATTACTAAGCTAGATCACTTTCGCACAACTAGCAAATAACAATCAAATCATGAAATCAATTGGCTAGAAAGAAAGAAAGCATTAAAACCATCATCCTTAGTTCAATCTATCAAAAATCTCAACTAAATCATCAATAATTGTTCATTTTGCATCATTAATCACCCATCATCCCTAACCCTAACTATTAATCTACTCAAGCATGATTAAATTAACTAAATAAACACAAGAATAAAGAAACTAAATAACAAAATAATAACAATAAACTAAAACTAATCTAAGAAAATAAGCAAAAACAATTAATTTAAATAAAGCAATAAAAGCAAGTAATAAATAAAACTATAAATGAGAGGAGAGAGAGTAAGAAATGCTCAATGTTGGATGAATCTTTCTTCAAATTGATTTTGCAACAAACAATTTTCCAAAAGATTCAATCTTTCCTTGATTTTTCTCACTTTCTCTCTCTAAAAAAATTAAGAACCCTAAAACTAAACCTAAAAACCTAAGAGAGAGAAAAATAAAAGATTCCTAATCTAATTAATTTATTTTGGGGATTGAAAGTTGTTTTGATAAATAACCCTTAAAGGGTATTTAGACCATTCTCAACAGTGAGGAGAAAAAAAACCTCTCAATCTCTCTCTACCCACTTTCTCACTCTTCCCATACAATTTCTCTCATTAAATGTTTTTTTCACCACAACAATGAGGAGAAAAAAAAACCTCTCATCACTTTTTTTTTTTTTTTTTTTTTTTTTCTGATTCAATGAAATGCTTAAAAAAACCACCCAACCAATGCATGGTAGTGGGCCCTCAACCAATGCATGGGACGCGTGTCATCGAATGGAGGAAGCTGCATGCATTTTGGCTGAGCTTAATCAGGACATGCGTACAGTAGTGGGCCCTCCTCCTCCCACTATTCATCTTCAAAAACCCTGAGCTCTTGAGGAAAATCAGTTTCCCTCAACGGTGAGTGGTTTTTCACTCACTGATGTAGTGTTCGGGTTTTTTTTTTACACCCTAACTTTTACTCGTGAGGGCTTTTCTCCTCACTACTGTGAATGCTCTTATACTACAAGGTAATAAAAATAGGAGAAGTAAATTAAAGAAATAAATAAAGAAGGAAAAAGAAATAAAAAGAAAATAAAATCCCCAAAAATCAAAACAATCAGACCCTTTCCTTCTCATCCTCTTCGTGGCTGCTCTAATCTCATTAAAATCGCAGCCGCACAAGCTCATTAATCCGTACATGTCTAACCCGCAATTTTGGAGCGGCTGCGCGTACCCATTGGAGCGATCGCTCTATACATTCTGCCTCGAAATTTTAACAAATGGACTTGTAGAGGAGCGCCCGCGTGTCTAAAGGGGAAGCACCCGCTCTGAATTCAAATCGAATTGGGGCTAAAATTGAAGTTTACGGCTGTGGGTTGCGGGCTGTTCTGTTCGTGGCTGGAACTGTTGCTTGGGCGGTGATGCTCGCTGTGGTTTTGCTGTTGATTGGCGGTTGCTGCAACAGTTCCAGCGGCTGCTGGTGAAATTCGGTGAGGACGGGTTTGTTTGGGTTGCGATGGGCGGCTGCTATGGGTGGCTTGGGCAGCGACGTTGGTGGGAGAGGAGATGTGCGGGTGTTGGGAAGGAGATGAATTGTTGTGGGTTGCTACTGTGGGTGTGTGTGAGTGAGGGAGGGAGTAGGGGAAGGTGGTTGTTGTTTCTTTGTGTGTGGAGCAGGGGAGGTGATGAGGAGAGTATGTGTGGTGAAGGTTTAGAAGTTGGTGTGGTGAAGGTTTAGAAGTTGGTGTGGTGAAGGTTAAGTAGGCAGCAGGTGGGGGTTGAGATGTGCTTGCAATGACTCGAACTCGTGACTCAGATTTATGACTCAAAACTTGAGACACGTGTATTAAACCTTGAACCTCGATCATCACCTACACATAAAACCAAAGTCAGGAGGAGAGTCGGGAATAAAATAAAAATAAAAATAATTTGTTAAACTAAAATAAATAAGAGAATGAGAGAAGTGAAAAATTATTAACTAAAACTACGAAAATAAACTAAAAACTATTAAAAACTAAGAAAATACTCAAATTATGAAACAAATAAAGAAAATAAGAAAAAGAGAGATTTTTGCTCAAAAACTAGAGAAATTATTGGAAAACAAACCTAAAAAACGAGCCTAGAAGTACCTTAAAGTGACATAAAAGTCACTTATCAGGAATCAGTTGTTGTATGTGTTTTGATTGATGAAATATGGTTGTTGGTGCATTCAGCTAGTTGAAAATTGTATGGTTGGATGACAATGAAAGTTGTTGGTTTTGGTTATTGTTCATGTTAGTTGATTATGGTTATTGTTTATGTATTTTATTCAAGGTTATGATTGGTGAAGAGTTTTATAAGACTCCAAAGAAAGGCGTGAGTAGTGTGGCCATTTCAGTTGAGATAGAGCAGTTTGTGGAAGTGGATGTTGGTCTTCCTCCTCCTGCAGTTGGGATGGTTTTCAGTCATGGCAAGAACTTGATGAATATTTTAGGGAGTACAGGAAGCAAAATGGATTTGGGGTAGTTCGTACTAGTGCTTGCAAAGTAGGCAAAGGCCCTAATGCAAAAATGAGAAGGAATTGTTTGTGGACATGTGAGTGCTACGGTTTGCCTGATAGGAAGCGTAAGAAGGTGGAGGAGAATTTAGTGATTGATTCCCAGATTGTTAAGGAGGAGGAGTGCGTTGTGAAGAGGAGTAAGAAATGTCAATGTCCTATGAATATATATGCTAATGTCAATGAACGTGGTGAATGGGTTATTCAAAGGCCCAAGCTTGAGCATGATGGACACACCCCCATTCCAGGCAAGGCTAAGAATATTAATAAGTTGAGGAAGAAGTTTCTGGTGGAGAATCCTCATGTTGTAAGGCAGCTATTTAATGACCGGAGGTCCGGGGTTTCTGTGTCACAAATCTATAGTTGTATGGCCAGGGAACGTAATGGGTTGGAGAACATGCCCTTTTCTCAGAAGGATCTTCATGAAGAAGTGGCAAAGCATAAGAAAAAAATATTTAATGAAGGTGATGCTAAAGCCATGTTTGCATATAATTCCAGACAATAGTTGAAGATAACGCCAAATTTTTCTACACCTATCGAGTTGACGATGAGGGTAGGTTGAAGGATGTACTTTGGGTAGATGCGAGGAGTGGGGTTGCCTATGAGGAGTTTGGCGATGTAGTGTGTTTTGATTCCACCTACTTGACAAATGAATATAAGCTACTGTTTTGCAACTTTGTTGGAGTGAACCATCATGGTCAAACTATTCTATTTGGGTGTGTGCTTGTTAGTAGGGGGACCGCTGAAACATTTGAATGGGTATATAGCAATTGGTTGAGGTGTATAGAGAACAAAACCCCAATTGCAATACTTACCGATCAAGACCTTGCAATGAGGAAAGCTCTAAAGGCCACAATGAAATGCGCTACACACAGATGGTGCATCTGGCACATCTTGCAAAAAATTTCAACAAAGTTAGCAAGAATTCTAACTACCCTGAGTTGAAGGAAGACCTTGAGAGTGTGGTATATGATAGTTTGGACTATGAAGAGTTTGAAAGACGTTGGCCAAAAGTGATCAAGAAACACAAAGTTGAAAAGGACGAATGGTTCGAAGGTATGATGATGTATCTTCACTTTGCTTCTTTTTTTCAGTAGTAATATTTTTAGTGTGACTTTGGCATAAAACCCTTACTTATTATTTTGAGTTCGGATATGGTGTTTGTTAGCATTTCTGATTTGTTAATATTTTGAGTTTAGTTTTTGTATTGTTGTGTATGTAAATGATAGGATTTTGGGATTATGTTTTGATAATTTCCATGATATGAGTGTATGAAACTTTCTAATATATTTTGGAAACACCTTTGGTATGATCTTTATAGGTCTGTTTATCGAACGTGATATGTGGTTACCTGCGTTTGTGAAGCATCTCTTTAAGGCTGGCATGAAAACAACCCAGAGGATTGAGAGTATACATATCTTCTTTGATGGTTATTTGAGCAAGCACACATTGCTTAGTGAATTTGTGGAGAGATATTGTGAAGCTTTAGAGGTTAGAAGTGTTAGTGAGAAACGAGCCGATGATAACAATGCGAGGTTTGTTAGGGAACCCATGGCTGCCTTTCCCCGCGGAGCCTGTTTTTCGGAAAATCTACACCGACGCCAAATTTAAAGAGGTACAAAGAGAGTGCAGTAGGCTGCTATATGTGACTGGTTTAGAGAAGAGGCACATATCTGATATAATGACTGAACACCTACTTGAGGATCGGGTTTGGTACAAATCGAAGAATTCAAGGAAAGAAGTACCTTCGAAGAGGAAGCGGGTGTACAATGTTACGTTCAACGGCAGCACCAAAGAAGTAGATTGTGAATGCAGGTACTTTGACTGCCATGGCATCATTTGTCGGCATATGGTTATGGTGTATCAATTGAACGATTGTGGTGAAATTCCTGACAAGTATGGAGGAAAGATGTTATTAGGAAGCACACGCGGGTGAAATTTAAGTATCATGATCCAAGCAAGACGGAGGCGGTTTGTAGATTTGATAAGATGATGGTCAAGGTCTCTCCCATTTGTTCTAAGGCATCGGTTTGCAAACGCGCGGTGGATGTTGTATTAAATGGCCTATAGTTGCTTGATATCCAAGTAGAAGAGAAATTAGCTATGCTTACCCGAAACAGCTCTGACCTTTTGGGCTATAATGGCACACCTTCCTCTGTATGCATGGAAAAGGATGGTACACCACCAACCACTGAAAAGCAAGGCAGTTGTGCCCAAATTTTTTTTAAAGAACTTGCTAACATAAAGGACCTGCCACTTCCGAAGAAATCTCCTCACCGTACAACAGATTGTCGATATCGGTCATGTGTTGAAAAGTCGAAGAAACCTGGTGTAGACACCTAATCGTGTCTCCCTAAACACCAAACCCAGTGATGATTGCCTTTCACGTTTTGATTGATGAGTTCGGCAAAGAGTTGAAGGGTCACGTAAAGTTTCCTTAAGCCTAGAACATATTTCTAACCTTATTCAAAGTGTTTTTAATCCAAAAGATTCATTTCGTGTCCTTAAAATCATTCATTTCGTTCCCAAATTATAAAAAACGTCCAACTCTGATTATTTTTGTCCATTATTCCTGTCCAATTATTGTTTAGTTGGATGGGGCTTGAAAAGAGCTTTCCAACGATATATTATAAGCCCAAATCCGACTTAAAACGAATGAGTTATGGTCAAAATACTAGACCGAGCCCAAACCGAACCTAGGCCCACCCTTTGTACGACCCAATGTTCCTAATCCTAAACCAGCTAGGAAATTCTAGAAGGTTATAATCAATCCTCCCCGAAAAGATAAAGATCAGGAGTTTGAGATTGAATAGAACTCTTATTATAATCCTTAAATTTTCAAAAGACGTTCGGATATATTTTGCATAGATAACCCATCAGAAATCAAACTCCTTTTGAAACTTTTCTATCTTCAGAACCATCACACAACGACAAGACCATCGCGACACGACAGACCCTGTCGTGAAACGATAAGCATATCGTGGCACGATGAAATTCTGTGATAAATTCTGAATTTTTACTTCGTCGCGACGCGATACTCCCGTCGCGACGCGTCAAACCCTGTCGCAACGCGATAAAAAGTTTTCTCTCCGTCTTTAAAAAGTTTTCTCTCCGATCGTTCGACTTTCTTTTTTCCTTATAAATAGTGGTCGTTTTCCCCGTTTCCAATCATCCACACACAAATTCCCATGTTCTTAGCCTTAGCCTAAACACATCTTAGATACATCCTAATCATTCACCATACTTCCTTTGCGTGCTTCGAATACTCCAAATCATACTCTACGTTGTCTTCGACCTCGATGTGAAAGGTTGATAAATCTGAGGGTTTGGTCCCAAATCTATATTTCAGTTCTTAATTAATTCAGTTAATTATTTACTTTATTGATTTCGTTTTCTTGAAATATACTAACGTGTATATTATTTTAATATCAAGAAGGTCGAAGCAACAAAGTAAGTAATTTAATTATTTATTTACTCTCTTTTGAAATAGAAATCATGTTTAGGATAAAATTTTGATTTTGATTACTAGCATCATGTTTAGGATATGTGTTGATTTTGTTACTAGTGACATACTAGGATTGTTATTAATCTATTTAGTATCATGCCTAGGATTTTACTACTGACGATATTTTTATGATGATGATTATTATGATAATTATATGTTGCTTGATTATCAATGATTTGTTGCTATTGTTTGATCACGCCCCTTTTTGCAGGTTTTAAAGGAATTTGTAATTGAAATCACACCTGATAAGATAATTAATAATTGGATTTAGGTTTAATATGATTTTAATTCAAGTGATCACTAATAATAGATTTAATTGTGTATTAATAATCAACCAACGTAGATTAAAAAGGTTTAGGATTAATTTGATGTGTGTATGTTAATCGAAAAGCGCGCATGAATATCAATAAGAATCAAGTAGAGACCTATTTTAGGGCGGATTTGACCTCTTTAAAGTTAAGTTCGTACCATCATCCCCAAACATCCAGTCATGGTTCCGGACCACTATGGAGTTGGCAATCTCTGTGATGTGAATGGGGTGTAACCTTCACAATCGTGAACGGTTTACAAGTTCCTAAAACTTGTTGACGACTCTTTTTCTTGGAGTGTCGTCATGCCTAAAAACATGACACATAGTAGGGTGCGAAAAAATTCCCTACACATGGTAAGAGGAGTAATGGAAAGCAAGGTACAGCTGCTGCTGGTGGGAGTCAAAACAACCTTCAATCTTTTTGTTCTTAGGTAGTTGATTGTTTAATTTACAAGTAAATGCGTGGTGTTTGTTTTAAGATCACTATTTGGTTATTGATTTTTGATATGCTATTAAAATAGTGGCACTTAATTGTGACAGGAACAAGTACCATTTCCAATGATGGGTTAGAGCCCCCATTGTGTAGGAGGGATACAAATGACAGATATTGATGGCTCTTTGGGTTATTTTACCTCACTGTTTGGAGTCCAGCGTCCTCCTTCATCTAGCGGAGTTTCAATCTCTCAATCAGTGGCTCAACCGGTTTACCGGCCTTATTTCGTGTCGTACCAACAGTTTTGTCAAATGCAAGGATTCTCGATGCAAATGGGCGGTTACATGTCTCCTAATACGGCTGCTTCTCAGTCCCCGTACGTGATGAGGCCTGGAACTCCGGGAACTATAACTCAAAGTCCTAACCAAATCCGTCTAACCAAAGAAATACCTAGTAATGCAGGCGAGAGAGAATGTCCCCCTGTTCATGGAGCATCCTTTTGTAGTTTTATTGGGTTCTGGTCCGCTCTATTGGGGACTTAACATCGTGATGCAACGTAGCCCTATCTATATTACCTAAACTAACCTAAGCGAGGAGCACCCTTTTTGTAAATCTGGGGTATACAGCTGAAGGTGTACAGCTGAAAAAAAGGGCCATTTTTTGTAAAGAAATGCTAACTCATATCTTCGGCATTATGTAATCATTAATGGGGGTTATTTTTGAAAACAACTACGATTACTTTTGAAATGAACTATGATTAATATGTCATTGCCCTTGAAGTATTCAATTGACTATTTCTCTGCAATGAACGGTAGTCGTACTTGTATTAGTGGAACCTGTCTCTATTGTCTAATGGAACCCTTGCAGGTTTGAGTTAGGAGTTTGCACTTTCGAAAAGAACTGTGATCAATTTTAGTTGACCTTTTAGATCCCTCAGTTCGATCTAAAACAATTACACATGTATCCTATCAATTTTAGTTCACTTTTTAGATCCCTCAGTCGTATGGTTATTACTCTTCCTCAAAGTTGCTTGATGTTGCATAGGCACCTTGAAAATCTCTTATGTCATTTTGCTATGGTTATTCAATACCTCATCTATACGAATAAATAGATTTAAGGTTTTTTTATTATTTTTTTATTTTTATTTTTTTGTTATAGGAAAGTCATGTCCTTTTTTTCAAATATTTATTTTTTAATTTTAATTTTTTGGTAGGAAAGTAATATCCTCCTTCATGCATTCATTAGTTTATCAATTTATAAACCCAGAAAGACTTGGTTAGATAAAATTTCATACAAAACAAAAAAGAAGACCGAACCATATAAATTTCATGTAAAACTCACACATTATGCGTGTGTCTCCTAGAATACGGTTGTTTTGCTACAAAGTTTTCACATAGTGAAACCCTCCAAAATTTTGAGTGATTCCCTATAAAATTTTAAAGATACTTGATCATAACCTCTGTGAGTAAGTACTGAATTTATTACACAATTAAAGAATCGCTGAATGTCATTGAACCAGTGTACCGTTGGTACCATCTAGAGTTCCAATGTACTTATGAAGGGTTCCACTGATATGAGATAGTACCACTACAAGTAACAAATGGTACCGTTATTGTAATCAACAAAGGGTCCATTAAAGTCAACAAGGGTACCTGTAAAATTTTTAAGGGAAAGGGTACCTTTGTAATTAGTTAGGGTACCAATGATGTGGTTTAGGGATTGAAACAATGTACTACACATGCATATATCAAAGATTTAGATTTTAAGGATACTGATGTATTTGACACATATTTGTCTAAGATCTATATTACAAGGAAAAGGATCTAATACATACAAGTTAAAGTATAACTTTGAGTATTGACAACATTGGACTTCATAAATTAGTTTTTCATAGGATTGATCTAATAACAAAGGAGTTGATATAACCACAAATTATTGCGCGCTTTTTCTTTATTGTAAAAGAACAATCTTTAGGTCGTACTTTTTATAGTTTGAAAATACTAATTGTTTGAATTACTAATTTTTATAGTTTGAATTACTAATATATTTTTTTTAACAAGGTATACATATCGTAAACATAGTTGTTGACCTTTGTATGTTTGTTCTGTAGCTGAATGCATACATGAACCTTTGACATTCAATTTTTTACCATTAACCTAACAAATTGAACTTATGTAATGTACAGTGGTACAAAATACATTTTGGGTTGCTGCTTCGTGCAATTGGAAGCCCAAGTATATATTGGGCTGGTCTTTTAGCAGCAAAAATTAAATTTTGACCGCCAAATTTTTAGATATATTTGTCCAGATTCTCCTTTTTATTTATAAATAAGAGGTGTGTGACATGAATTTTTGTTGACCAAGATTGATAAACAAAATCATTTCCCTTACCCAAAATGTAATACAATTCTACCTCTTCAACTGCTCGAGGAAGCCAGTTCGTGAACTCTAACGACAACATCTTGTGGGTGGCTGCAAAGCGATGCAATTGCCGGGGCAACACAGTAGCTGAATTTCCCTTTCCAACGCTAACCCAAGAAGGCCGTATTACAAGTGCAAGTCTTGTAACTTTTGGCAATGGGCAAGGGAAGAGGATCTCATCGAACAACCAACAACAACGGATTGATGTCCTTGAACAAAATATTGCTAAGATGATGAAGTTTGCGGTAGCGGCATTTGTTGTTGCACTTTTATTTCGTTTATTAAGTTGAAATTTATGCGTGGTTTGTCTTATGTCTATCCTATTACTATGTCGGGTTATAATCGATGTATCGTATTACTATGTCTTATAATTACGCTAGTTTTGGTTATAGTCTTCATGTTTGGCCAATCGTTATTTTAGTTCATTTTACTTGCATGTTAACATATAAAGGCCAATATTATGATGAAAAATATTTAAACAAGCACAACAACACATACTACATATATTTATAATAACCATCATCCGACACCTTCAAATGTTAAGAAACAACTTAGGATAAAAAACGAGGTGTTCGTAACAACATAAAGAAAGAGTGACAATACGTAGTCCCCAAGACAAAAGCCAACACATAAGTACTTGAGCAAATATTACAGAAACAACATATAGTTCATAAAATTAAATCCAAAAGAACATAACTAATTCCATCACAAATTAAATTTGGTCAGACATAATAAGATGGGATAATAAAGCATTAATACTATACCTAGCTGGGTGGTGGTCATAGGCAGATTTACCCCTGTGATTAACCTAAGGAGGACATCACAGTAGCCATCGATATAGCCAAAAGCATCAACCCTGAATATGTCCCTCACGTAGCCCAGAAAAGCACGATCAGCTCTGTCCTCTGTTATGATAAGTACTTCAGGAGTGAATGCATTGAATTGCTTGTTAAACGTCTCTTTGAAAGAAGGACGTTTGACGTTCCTTGCATTCCACAGTATGAAAGTGGGCCCCCTTTGGGAATTTGGGAGCTTGCGGGATATGGTCTTTAGAGCCACAGATAGAAACATGACATGAATAGTAGCAATTTTGGCTCCAATAAAGATGGGTCTTTCTTGAAGAGGAAGCGTATAAATTGGAATGTAGTCGGTCATGACAATAGGCTTCCGGTCATGAATTCGTAGGTTTAGTGTAGTGGAGTTATGTTGGGTGGATGTGTTGAGTTATGAACAGGAAGGATTTAATAAATGAATTGAACAATAAAATAAATATACTAGGTTCATATTGGGAGAAATGAAAAAAAAAATCCCAGGAAATCCGTAGCTCAGTATAAAGCAACTGAAGACCTGTTTTATTTAGATGTTCTGCTGACAAGTGAAGTGGGTTTGGCAAGACTATAAATAGCAAAAGTAAAGACAATTTTTAATTTTATGGGGGAGTTTTTGTCGTGTAGCCCAAAACAAAATGATAATCATTCCACCAATTTGTACACCCTACCAAGTTTATTATATCTTCTACTCATTAGTCATTAGTGTTTTTTTTTTTATTTAAAAAAAAAAACCCTGAAATTTTAAAAGAACTACGTACCTTGGTATATGAAAATGGTGTTGGGTTTAATTAAATGTATTAAGTGATAATAATTTGTAAAAATATATTTATATACGTAGACGAACCTATTGCGGGGTTTGACAAGAGTAGGGGTGATCACACCGGGTAGGTCAATATTATAGGAACCGGACCCGAACCCGGAAATAGTTCATTTTAGTACATACTCATTAATTATAATGTTGGTATTCTACATGATATGCTTAAAATTTTATGAATATGATGTTGCTTTCTACAAGGTTGGGATTTGAATTATAGTTGTGACCGTCGGTTAACTATGTTAATTACTCCAATTGTGATCGGGGTAACTTCGTAAATACAATTACATTAGTTTTTTGTCACTCTCTCTTATGGTACTAAATATGATGTGAAAGTAATGCTCCTTTTTCGTATTTGGTAATATATATGATTGAATTAATTAATGGTCATTTTTTCTATTTAGTCATGTGAAATTAATGAACAATAAAACCAAGTTATTTTCAATAGGCCTTATCAAATAAGTAATACATGTACTAGAACCTTTAATCATGTAAACTCCTTCCTTTAACTTGTACTAGAACCTTAAATCATGTAAACAACTTGTTTGCTACAACTGTATGACTGACAACATATAAGTTCAACTAAAGAAGCAAAAGATCTCTCTGAATGGGCTATGAAGTATTTTGTTGGGCTCAATGCAACATTGACATACTAAAGTAAAGGATATTTACTTTAGTCATTAAAGATTGGAAATGAATCACCAAGGTAGTTAGGAGTTTAATAAATTATATAACATTAGTATGCCTTTATAAATTGGCACACACCATGTCATATAGCACCAATAAAAAGGATCACATTCCTTAAAAAGAAAGTGAATCGCTATTCGTCGCTCCCTTTTTATCAGGTCGCTCCCAATCTTGTGTGAAATGACCATTTTGTCTTTTGTTTATTTTGTGCTATTTAAAGGTTCACCGACTAGTCATAACGAATCACGATCATATTAAAAACATTATCGAGCGGTTTCACTCAAAGTTTCCTTTTCAAAATCCCGAGTCCCAAAATTCCCGAGCGAGGGCAAAACAAATCGGTTTTTTTTTCCCAAAATTTTTCTGAAGCTGAATTTACGGGCTTAAGATGTGGAATGACGGCAACGATCGCACACCGGAGGCATCGTCGGAAGATTCTGTAAGTTTCGTCAAATTTTTTTTGTTTCTGTTTTAAGGACATCCGGATAAAATTTCCGGATCTTCCATTGAGGATCCGGAATTTTCAGGCGGATCCTCCATGGATTATCCGGAAATTTTATCCAGATGTCCCTAAAACCGGATTTTTTTTTTCTTTTTTCTTTTTTGTTTTTTAATATATTAGTGTTATTGTTGATGTTTTTTTATTATTATTATTAGTATTATTTTATTATTAGTGTTGCTATTATTATTATGGTTATTATTATTATCATTATGGTTATTATTATTTTTTTTAATTGTTTGTGTGTTTATGGTTATTAGTATCGCTATTATTGTTGTTATTATTGTGTTTACTATTATTGTTTTTATTATCGTTATGATTAATTGTGTTATTATTATGATTAATTTTATTATTGTTTCGATAATTTTTTTTATTATTGTTATGGTTATTTATATTAGTGTTATTGTTAATGTTTTTGATTATTAGTATTAGTGTTATTTTATTATTAGTGTTGGCTATTATTATTATGGTTATTATTATTATCATTATGGTTATTATTATTTTTTTTTGTTTTTTTGTGTGTTATTGGTTATTAGTATCGGTATTATTGTTGTTATTATTGTGTTTACTATTGTTGTTTTTATTATCGTTATGATTAATTGTGTAATTATTATGATTAATTTTATTATTGTTTCGATAATTTTTTTTATTATTGTTATGGTTATTTATATTAGTGTTATTGTTAATGTTTTTATTGTTTATATTATTTTTAGTATTGTTATGATTATTGTTAAGTTGTTTTTAGTATTGTTATAGTTATTTTTAATATTGTTATTATTATTGTCTATACTAGAATTAGAAGTAAAGTGTTTGTGTTGTATGTGTGTCATCATTATTTTTTATAGGGTTCGGAGTACGAAGATGGTGCCGACGATGTGAATTATAGTGCGCATTTTGCCATAGACACGTTGTTTCCAACGTTTGATGAGGCAGTTAATTGGGCGAATGCTGTTGCCGTAAATCTGGGTTTTCTTTTGGTTAAATCGTCTTACAACAAAACCAGAGACGGTCGGCCGTACCGGTATTTGAGGTGTGATAGGGGCCGAAAGAGCCAGCCGAGAGATCTTGAGAATGCAATTAGGAGGGACACCAAAACCAAAGCAATTGGTTGTCCTTTCTACATCAAGATTTATTATGTCTTCGTCACCGACAGTTAGAAGATCCGGGCCAAAAATGATGCAACTAGGACCCATAAAATGATTGTCATCGTAAGATTAGTGGTTTGAGCCCGGATGCGAAGAAGGTTGTGCAGGACATGACAAAGTCCAAGGTTGCACCACGGAACATCATGGCGACTATTGCAGAGCAATTCCCGATGATCATCCAAACATCCGACATATCTACAACTGCCGGAATGACTTGAGAGCGGAGATGTCTAATGGGAGAGGAGTTGTTCAGAAATTTCTGCATTTGGCGAGACAGAGCCAGTATATTTACTGGGTCATGTCTGATGATGTCGACGTTCTGCAGCATGCGTTTATGGTGCACCCGATCACGGTGAACATACTACGGACGTACCCGTATGTGATCAATATGGATTCGACATACAAGACCAACCGATACGGGATGTCGTTCTTTGAGATAGTTGGTGTGACACCGGCAAATCAGAATTTCCTCGTCGGTTATGTGTTCATGCGCAATGAGTGCACGGGAAGCTACCGGTGGGTACTATAGAGATTAAGAGAGTTGATTGGGTATGATAAGGAGCCGTCGGTATTTTTGATTGGCCGTGAGCTTGGACTTTAAGCGGCATTGAGAGAAAAGTTTCCTGGGACGTCGCATTTGCTTTGTCGGTGGCACATTAACAAAGATGTGGAGGCTCGGGTCACTAATATGTTCAAGAACAAGAAGATTGGGGGGCAATTCAAAAACGGTCCTTGGCAACGTATCATGGATGCTGCGACCGAGGCGGATTATAACTCAGCTGTAGACAGAATGAAAACTCGGTGGGCAAGTTTCCCAAATGTGATTAGTTATGTCGAGAGAACCTGGCTTTGTCATAAGACCAAATTCGTGACATTCTGGACGAACCTGCACTTCGGTAACACGAGCACTTGCAGAGTTGAGAGTCAACATTCGGCCGTGAAGATGTGGTTTGAATCTTCGACAAGTATGTTGTTGGAATTTTGTAGCTGGTGTATATACTTTGTTTTAGTTCCATTTTTTTTGTAAATACCAACGGGTTTTTTATAATTAACTTCAATGGAAGGTTCTTTGGATACCGTCTGGGCCCGAGTACATAGTCATATTGGCAACCAGATCATTGCCATTCGTAATTCATTGGAGGCGTCAAGGTCGAAGATCGGTGAGAAGTACAGACAGTTGCCACTGTCTCGTATTAACGACAAGGTGTCTCAGCATTGTCTGAAAGTACTAGATGACGAGACGAGAAGGATGAGGGAGCTGAGTTACCAGGTGCATGACCGTTGTGGATGTGCAATGCGTGTGACCCACGGTTTTCCATGCGCTTGCCAGATACATGACTCGTTGGTTGCGCAAACAGGCTTGTATAGAAGGAAAATTCATCCGTTCTGGAAGACCTTGGTTATCGGCGATGGTGTTAATGTACCGGAGTTCGTGAACGATTCTAACGAGGATGCTGCACATTTTCATTCCCTGGTTGATGAGGTCGTTGGTAGTGATCCTGCTATACTTCGAAATGTATCTCACATTATTGAGGAGGAGCTGCATCCGGATCATTCAAACCTTGAAGAACCACAAGTGAATCACAACGTTCGAGGTCGCCGAAGGAACAACGATACTAGACGACATCCCAGTTACTTCAAACATGTGGACCGTCGATACACTGAACGTGGTGCGCAACAAACAGGTACGACTTGCTATTGGTTTTGTGATTTACACGTATTTCAACTCCTAGCGTATTCATAACGAAAACATAAACTGTGCAGCGGCAAAAGATCAAGGTGACATCCGCCAATGCCGGTATTTACACTTGCTTCCAGGACCGATGTTACCTTACATCACGGGATGGAAGGATGTCATTGGCGATGGTAACTGTGGATTTCGTTGTGCGGCCGACTTCTTCCTCGGAGATCAAGCAAAGTGGTATGACGCTCGGGAAATACTAGCGAATGAGGTCGCCGCTCACCCCTTCTTGTACGAAAGGATATACGGGATAGGAAGGGTATGGCTGAATGTGGAACGCATTCGATGGGATGGTGGGGCTGTTGATTCACGACACTGGATAGTTGCTATTCAAGATTTATTTCCTATTGCTACTTGGTTCAACGCAGTGGTTATTATTCTTGGTGTAGGTAACGACCCGACCTGCTATTACCCTTGCCTCACGATCTTACCGTTGCGGGCATGAGCCGGGGTCAGAGCACCAACCCGGGAATTTGTCATCGCTACAGTTGGGGGGTCACAATTCATCTGCATTGATCTAGTCGAAAATTCACCTCTTCCCCCGATCGCAGGATGGTGGACAGAGAACCACGAGCCAAGTGTCGGTGGATGGGATCAGCTATATATCGCTAGAAGGAACTTGTGGGATGCATTAGTTGGCCAGTGAACAGATTCATGTAATTAGGTTGAAAGATGGATTTATGTAATTAGGTTGAATAGATTTATGTAATTAGGTTGAACAAATTTATGTAATTAGGTTTAATAGATTTATGTAATTAGGTTGAACATATTTATGTAATTAGGTTGAACATATTTATGTAATTAGGTTGAAAGACGAATTTATGTAATTAGATTGAATAGATATATGTAATTAGGTTGAACATATTTATGTAATTACGTTGAAAGACGAATTTATGTAATTAGGTTGAACAGATTTATGTAATTTAGGTTGAACAGTTCTAGGGATATAATATAAAGAAATCAATCAAAGTAATGATACAAAGTTGAAACAAAACTCGCAATTACATTATTTTTATTTACAAAACAAAGTTTCAAATGAACTAGCTAATGGTAAACAAAAACAGAAGTGGTTCACAGCCCCATCCTCGTCTGCCAGTCAAAAATCAGCTGCTCAGTCATCCCCCTCGTGTCAAGCGACATGCTGGGATACTCCGCCAGTGACCTACGGTGAATCTCCATGGAATGACCCATCCACTGCAAATAAGAGAACAACACATTAGTTACATAATTCACAATTAGCGTACATGGAATTTAAAGTATAAATAAAACACAAGTGCTTACATAGTCCGCGTTAGTCCTCTCTAGAAGTCTGTCCCCAGCTGATGACCCACCCGGAGAAATACGAGGATGAGAAAATCGGTAGAGCCACTGCATGTAACCAGGACCGACCGTAGGAGCTCCACCGCCGAGTCGGGTAAGGGCACCGGGAACAACACTGAACGACAAACCAGGGACAAACTGAGTCCACATCACTGATGTCATCTCAGTCGGGAACTCTACCCGATACATCTTCAAGTTCAAAGGCCTCTTAGCCTTCTCAGGCCTGATAATGGTCCTCGGAATGTCCTGCACGAATCCCAGCTGTCGAACGACTCGATCAGTCATGTATGACTCAATGATACTCCGATACTGGATGCAGCCAATAAATAAAGTGGGCGGCACGCGTCATGCCGGATCAACTCCGTACGGGAGCCAGGTAACCTCATTGTCGGTCAGCTGATCCAATCTAACACGAAATGCGAGGAGGCGCTCCATGCTCTTGTTGGGGAATCCCGATCCCACATCCCAAGCCGAGGCACGCGGAACACTGAGCTCCCTAGTCAAGGTACCCTGCTGAGGCCGGAAGCACGGAAAATACTCGTAGATCCACGCCTGCAGAAGTGTGAGACAACCAGCGATAGAATCGGCATCTTTTCTAGATGTCGTACCCAACTGCCAATACAAATACGCCAGAACAGCTGAACCCCAAGAGTACTCATCGATCGGCAGATCATCCACAACAAGCTCGCTGAGGAAGGACGGATGAGTACGGTTACCACTCTTGTCCAGAAACAGACATCCGCCCAGCACTAAGCACAGGTAGGCAGTGTAATGGACACTGAAAGGCCTCTGCGACTCCAGGGTCGAGTCCGCAATCCTCTCCGTCAGCATCCCACTACCCTGCCAGATGGTCTTGGTACCGCACTTCTCATTCAGCTCCTCTGCAGTCAAGTCCATGGTGATCGAGCATGCGTCCCGTAGCGTGTCCGTGCTGGGAGTAGCGGACACCATGCGACCATCTACACGAAGCCCTAGAATGTGGTACACATCATGCAGCATGATCGTGATCTCCCCAAATGGCATATGGAACGTGTTCGTATCTGGCTGCCATCTCTCAACAAAAGCTGAAATCAGCGGCCAGTCCAAACGCCTGAACATGATCCCAAGTAAGTGAGAAAGACCGCTACCGTCAATCAACTCCAGATGCTCCTGTGCAAGATGACCTCGCCAGGCGACCAATTCAGAACACAACTGCGTCCTGCCCAAACAGCGCAAAACATTACGCTCCTGCCCGCCCCATATATACGCAGCCACGTGCCCCCCAAAGCTAGGGATAACGGTCCCATCCTCAGGACCACCTGGCATCGCCTCCTGCACTACCCATGCCTCTGCTGAGCTGGTGGAAGGCTGACTGGTTTGACTACTGCTGACAAATCTCCCAGTCTGACCCCTATGCACCGTATGATAATAACGAGGGTCATACTCTTGATCGCGTGAAGCCTGACTTGCCTCATCGTCCTCATCGTCAGATGAAGGTGAAGGCACTCCACCCTACGAGTACATGGGGATGCTGCGTTCTGGTTGATGCTCCCCCGACCAGTTACCAGCATACCCATATCGCTGCTGGTGATCAAACGGTTCGGCCGTATTTCCTAAACGGCCTGACTCTCGCCTAACTGAGGCGTTCAAACGTCTAGATATTGCGTGACGAGTTCCCGAACCCTCAATCTATATTAAATACGTAGATAATCAAAAAAATCATAAACAAAAATAAATTTTGCCAAGCAAAAACACAAAAACAAACCAAAAAACATAAACAAAAAAATCAATAAAAATCACAAACAAATAAAAAAAATTAACAAACATAAACAAATTACACAAACAAAAATAAAACCTCACAAACATAAAAACAAAAGGATAAAAAAAAATCAATAAACAAAAAAATCACAAACAAATAAAAAAAATTTAACAAACATAAACAAATTACACGAACAAAAATAAAACCTCACTAAAATAATAACAACAGAATAAAAAAAAATCAATACAAAAAAAAACATCACAAACAAATATAAAAAAATTAAGAAACATAAACGAATAACAAAAACAAAAATAAACCTCACAAAAATAATAACAAAAGGATAAAAAAAACAAAAAACAAAAACAACACAAACAAATAAAAAAAATTAAAAATCATAAACAAATTACAAATAAAAAATAAAACCTCACAAAAATAAAAACAAAAGGATAAAAAATAAATCAATAAAAAAAACATCACAAACAAATTAAAAATAATTAACAAAGATAAACAAATTACAAAAAAATAAAATAAAATAAAATAAAATAAAAAAACAATAACAATAATAATTACAATAAAAAATAATAATAATAACAATAATAAAAATCCGGATGTTCTAGGGACATCCGGATTTTCCAGGCGGATGTCCCCAGATTTTCCAGAAATTTTTTTTTTCCAGAATTTTTTTTTCGTTCTTGATTACCTGTTCGCCGGAGAATCCACCGCCACCACGACCACCATACGTCACCCTTATCCGCCGGCGGTCAGCCATTGCAAGTCACTTGGGATTGTGGTTGTTTTCGGTTTTGTTTTTTTTTTTTTTTGGAGAATATTACAATTTTTTTCCAGATTTTGCTATAAATTTTCAAAATCTGGTTTTTGAAAAAAAATGGATTTTAGAGACAAATTTCAGATTTAAGATGTGGGTTTTTTTCGGTTTTTGTTTTTTTTTTTTAAGATTGTGACAAATTTTTTTTCTTCAGATTTTGTTATGAATTTTCAAAATCTGATTTTCGAAAAAAATTCTGATTTTAGAGAGATTACAGATTTTAGAGAGAGAAAATTCAAGTGTGAAATGTGTAGTTCGTGAGTCTCGTGGCTATTTATAACCAAGGGGCAATTTAGGAAATTCAAGTCAAAAATGCGAGCGACGCCCGGTAAAAAGGGAGCGACGAATAACAACACCCAAAAGAAATCATACACATTATAAGCTCTAAAATTTTAGCAAAATCCTAACAATTTGAGTTGGCTTGAGTTTCTGATTGTTATGGGGAACAAAGGTATGTTGTGTTCTCCGATTCTTGATGTTTATTACGATAACAAAATCTTTAGTTATAACGTAATGTTCCTCAGCTCAACTTAGTACAAACGTGCTTATTTTAACATACCTTTCATCTAACGCTGTTACTTTTCGTACTACACTTGTATGTTCAAGTCTATGGTACTAATATAATCTGTAGTGGTACTAATCTACTCTGTAGAGGTACTAATATGTGCGTTTTTATATTAACTGACCTTTATGTATGTACTACTGTCTATATACTTTGTTAATTTTTGTACCACACTTGTATTTTCAACTCCGTGGTACTAATATAATCTGTAGTGGTACTAATCTACTCTGTAGAGGTACAAATATGTGTGTTTTTTTATATTCACTGACATTTATGTATGTACTACTGTCTATATACTTTTCAACCCCTATACTACTCGATTGTAAAGTTTTACCATGTACTACTTTATATTATTTATCTTGACAAAGAAATTGAGTTTGTGATTTTAGTCATTTGTACTTATTTTTTTATCAGCTAAAAGTCGTGCTGAAAGAAGGCGTAAGAAGCTCTTGCGCAAAGTTGCAAAGTTAAAGAAAGTCAGGCAACATAATTCTAATGTTGTCATAAGAGATTTGTACATGCCTAGGTATAGCAAGAGGATGATGTTAAGTCATCAACTAGTCACTATTGCAAGAGGAGGCTTAGAAGACCTGTCAAAGACATTGATTTCCACCCGCACTATCCATTCTTGACAATGTTCAAGATTGGAAGGGCAAGGTACTTTTGCAAGGAGGCATATTGTTGTTTTACTTGATTGATGTTGCCAAGATAGTCGTGTCCTCCAACTTGAGGACATTAAGGAGATCTTTGGCAGAGTGTTATGCCTACCTAACTTACCACATTTACCTCAACTCTTCTTCGAGCTTTTTGAGGATCTTGAGGAATGGTGGCTAAATGTGGATGAAGCGGTGAATAATGGAGAAGAATGGGGAGTTGTCCTTCTTGGTAGGAGGTTCACTACCCCAAATGAAGGCAAGATCCAAACCACTTGCGAATGGCTTCATTACTCACATGATGATCCAATGGAAACTATTAACAACAACAACGAGCAGCGTATGTACTTTCGAAGAAAAATGTTGGCGGAAAATGGGTACGACGACATGGCTAACTTGTCTCTCGTTATAGCTAAACCGTTCGAGTACAATAACTACCCGCCTGAATATGTGAACCAGCTTCATCGTGCATTGCATTTGTATGAGACTAACACGGATACAAACTTGACTTAATGGTTGGACATCGGAATCAAGTTTTGAGTTTTGATTTGATGATGATACATTTCAAGTTGTTTCTTGTTAATGTTATGCTAAAGACGTATTTAATTGTTACTTTTGTAACGTACTCTAACATTTTTATTAATATTAAGGAATGGCTTTTAACTAAGAGGACTTCTGAGACATTAAATGACCAAAAGTGCTACTCAAATTAGTAACACTATTTAGTTCAGTTTAGTCCAAAAACATACAATGTAATTTGAAAATACACACATAGTTCAGATTACACATATTGCTGCCAAACTAAAACCCTGTTTGTTCAAGTAACATAATCATGCATCATAATTCAAAAGCTGAACTATGCAGATCTACATAGTTAGTTGAGAAGATCTAGGCCTCTTGGGTCCTGTGCGTTCTTTAGGCAATATATCATCGAACTTGTCTTTAAGGTCATTGTATTAGTTGTTAGCATCATCTAGAAACAACGTTGTTCGCAAGTTCTTGTCCTATAACAAACCCAAAAAACAGAGTGATCCTTAAATAGACAATATCAAATGACCCAATTTTGCAGCAACATACCAGAGGAAACTAGTATCAAAACTACTATGTGCACAATGTTTAATGTAAGCAAGAATTAGAACACCACAGGAGAAACTATACATGAATAGCAACATGGTTAGTTTAAGTAACACGAAAATGTGCAATAGTATTTCAATTCCACACTTTAATACCCAAATGCAACCTGCTTATATAAATTATTACCATTTTACGAGTAAAATCGGAGAAGAGTGATGTGTGTGGTTCTTACGTGTCGGTTTGCTTCATCATTTCAACCACCTTCCTAGGCCATTTGTCGAAACTCCCCAACTCCTATAGAGGATCTTTCAGTTGGAACAACACATCAACTGCCTTCACTTGCATGGCAAACCAACAATAGGCATTATTTAACAAAAAAATAAAAATAAAGATGGGTCCTATACAAACCAACAATGGGTGCCCAAGTAACTAACCAATTCAGTAAGAAGCTCCGAATACAGTGAATCAATTATCCAAAGCTGCTTCTTCACTAAGTCCATTGTAAGGCACCACCAGTGTTTATCCCCATCCTTGGCAGACCCATCAAGAATAGGCATGAATACCTGTTCCAGTAACAATTGACAAACACTTTAGACAGTGAATCCAAAAAATTTAAAATTCCGAAAGTGACCTAAAATAGCAGGATCCGTGCATACACATCGTATTTCATCTGTGGGGATGGTTAACAACGGCTTTCAATACTTCCTAGAAGGTTCTTGTAATCCCTTTCCTTGGCCTTTATCATCATCTACGCATGTATAGTGAATCATCAAAATTAATAACTTTAATAATTCTATAGTAAGAGGTCACTTACTTTGCATATAAGTTACAAAAAATCATAACACCCCTAACACTAACACTAACCGCTAGACTTGTCAATCGGGTCAGTCGGGTCGATTTGGGTCACGGGTCCTTTTGGGTCGGGTCACGGGTTGAGAAACGCTTAACCCTAACCCAAAGTTTCGGCTTCAGTCAACCCAACGGGTTTAGCATAATTTTTTATTTAATTTTTTTTTTGGCTAATTTTTAGAAATTTTTGATTTTTCAAGCTTACTTTGCTATTTTTTCCCACATTTTTAATCGAACATCTTCACCATATTATTTTGGATTAGATAGAGCTAGGCATCGTGCCGTGCCGGGCCGCCGCATGTTGTGCCTCACCGTGCCAGGAGGTGGGTCGTGCCATGCCGTGCTGGGATGGTGGGTCGCGCTATGCCGAGCCACCCCAGCCCACGGCACGGCGCGGCCACGTGCCTGGCTAGCCAAGTCGTGCCTGGCCACGGGCCTGCCCATTATTTTTATTAATAATTAATTAATTTTAATATTTTTATTATTTTTATTTTTATTATTTATAGTTCTTTATATTATGATAGTTCTTTTAATTATTTTTATTTTTATTAAAAATAAAACTCTTAAACGTCACAAATTTAAGGAAGAGGCTAGCATTATTATATATGTGAAGTATAATATCACTTGACATAATATCAGTAGACATACATATAAATCAGTGGCATGACAGTGATGTGGGTTATGCGTATGCAATTAGTGTGGGTCAATAGTTAGTATAGGAGGTGATTAATGTGGATTTGAGTAAGAGTTATATGAGATAGATAAATGAAAAAGTGATTAAATGAATGCCTGATGGTAGACAAACGATCAAACTTAATCAATAAACTAATATTAATTTTCAAATAAATGTTTTTTAAAAAAAATCCATAAAATCAGGTCAACTGGTCGGGTTAGGGTTCGGGTCGGGTTTGAACCTCAAATTTACGGGTTAAACGGGTTCGGGTTAAATTGGGTTACTGTAGGCTTCGTTCGAGGCGCGCCTACTTAAGCATGTTGAGAATATATTTGGCACTCATAGGAAGTGGGAATTGACATATGATTAGGGACAAAGCAAAGTAGGGAGCCGCCAACAAGTTTTTAAGGAATTTGTAAACGTTCACGGATCATTATAAGGCAACCACGATAAGGGACAACGAAAGGCAACAACGATTGACCTGTGAAAGTTACACCCCATTCATAATCCATGAGATTACTAACTCCATATGGTTCTTAACCACGAAAGGGGGATCGGGGATGATGGTACGAAGTGAGTCATGGTGTCCCATTCGCCCATATTGGCCTCTACTCGATTCTTGTTGTGAAAAGTATTTCCTACGATCTCAAAGGCATACAAACAAAGATTCAATTTTCTCTAAACTATTATTAAGCTAAATTGGTTGAATGTTAATGCAACATATAATTCTAAAATATTGTGATCACTTCAATTAAACAATAAGATTAAAAAGGAACCTAAACCGGTCGTCCAAATTATCTTATTACATATTCCCTTTAACATGCAATATGGTGATAAAAAAATATAATAAAATAAACATCAACATTGGAAGCAATTTAACCATAAAAATAAAGGTTAGTATATGAAAAACATAACAAAAACTGTTAGAAATATAACAGGAACAAAAGGAATAAGATTCCTTACTTTGATTGCTTTTGCTTGCAACTATAAAACAATAAACGCGTTAGTAATTTCAAGGAAAATTAATAAACAATAATGGAAATTAAATCAAATAAAAGTAAAGTTGATTTGGGGTTAAACCCTCAAACAGTTCTACCTTTCACGCCTTGGTTTAAGTTTAGAACTTTGGGTAAAGTGCGGAATCAAGGGAGTGCTTAGGGAATGTATTGTGAAAGAATAGGGAAGGAAAGTATTTAGGCTAGAGCATAAGAGAAAGAATGATTTTTGGTGCCCCAAAACTGAGAAATCAGCCTCGTATTTATAGAGGAAATGAGAGGGGTGAGGTCCGAAAACCCTAGAAATGAAGCGCCGCGAAGAAAATTAACCTAGAAATTGTCGCGTCATGGTGCAAATTACCTTTACACAGCACAGATTGCCGTGACGCGGCATTCTCCCGTGACACGGCAAATTCCCTTTTCTGGAATTCCGTCTAAATTCATTTATATCTTTTTGTTTACATTAAGTACAGAATAATTTAGGCGTCGTTTCAGTGTTCCGGGCTCATTTTAGGTTTAGGGTTTTGATATTTATTAATCAGGCTTAATTAATAAATAAAATGAATTAAAATGGTTTTGGCTGAAATAAGGGTTGGACTATACTTTGGCTAAATACTCGGACTGATCTGTTGATCGATTTTTTTAATGTGTTTGACTGAATATGGATTTTAAGCACTCTCGAGATTAAATACTCGACCCGATCAATAATGGCGGTAAAAGGTTATTCATCATCGGGTTTGGTTTGGGGAGACATTTTTAGATGTCTACGGAAGCCCCCACTTTAACTGAATTTGTAGAAACGTGAGTTTCAAAAACGATAGTCAAAGTAGTCGATTGGGACGGAGAATGATTTAAGACGTTCTGCGATCCTAAACCACTTTATATACGTTGATACCTGGCCTGCTAAAAAAACATTAATTCCACAGATAAAAAAAGTGAAGAGATAGAATATGTATCTGACACCTTTATGTTGGCAACAAATACGTTTAGTAGTTTTCTACGCCTTGAGAAATCTACCGGATGATAGTTTTTCGCGCCTCGGGACTCCTATCATGAACCACTGTGCTTCGAGTGATCCACTAGATGCAAGATGACAAGTTTTCGCGCCTCTTCGAAAACAAGTCGTAGACTCCTACGCCTCGAGCAATCTACTGAATGATGATCTTCTGCACCTTGGGAAGATTGATGTGTGATAGTTTCCACGCCTTGAGAATCCTATCGTGAGCTTCTGCGCCTCGAGTAGCTCACAAGTAAAATTCCATACTCCGGGAATAACACTAAGTGTCCACGCCTTGGGACACCATCGCTGACCTCTACGCCAAGAGAAGTGTGCAACGACCAACCATTTTCCGCGCCTGGGGAAAAACTTGTCTGATGATGAGAAATTACAAGTCTCTGTGCCTCAAGAATCTTGCAACGTGAATCGTCCGCACCTTGCGAGATGATCACTAGGTGTTTGATAAATGTCTGACGATGATTGTTCGATTAACCCCAAACAAAGGCTGCAGTATGTTTTGTTGATGACTTGATGTTGAGACCTTTAAACCGATTATATCCGATCGCATTAGGTGCCTAAAATGATGAGAATGTGACATTGATATTTGCTGTGGGAAAATGGTAATTTTATTGCCATTTAAATATCAGTTGGAATTTCTCACGAGTTTTCGGTGAAGAAAATTACTGCCAAATAATTGCGAAAATCTCGTTCAAACTGGTCAAAGGACATCGGGAATATTCCCTGAGGATTTCCTGTTGCCGCTGCACGTGCCAGAACGCCGCGCCACGGGGCAAATTGCCGTGACACGGTATTTTCTGTCGTGTAACGGCAATTTTGTGGTGTCACAGTAAACCTATTTTTTTTATTTAAATGCAGGTAGCAGCCTGACTTTTCATTTCATTTCATTTTTCCGTTGGTTCACATTTTCGCTACTACTGCTGCTGTTTCTTGCTCAGATCTTCGCCAAACTTGGTCAAATCTCTAGCATAGCTTCTCATTTTCGCATCTCTACACAAATTCATGTAAGTTTTTCTGCCTTTATGTTGATTTTTGCCGAAAATTGTGATGTTTTTGCGCAAAGAACTTTAAAAATTGAATTGGAGGTTTTCGATTTTGAGGTTTTATGTTGAAATTCTTGCTATGATTTTGCTTGTTTATGAATGTATATTGGTTTCTGAGCAATTTGAGACCAAGTTTGCTTGATTTGGTGAAGAAATGAAGAATTCACCATTTTTTGTACTACTTTGTACGTGAATGCAATTGTTGGTGTTCTTCATGTTTCTCTTGTTGTTTTGCACTTAAAATGATAATTTAATTGTTGTAGATCTTATAGAAAATTCTTTGTCACACGAATCTACTGTATTTTGTGCAAATTGAAACATACTCTATTTATGTTCATGTACTACATTATCATGGAGAACATAGTATCATGCGACTAGGAGAACTGTAGTATTAATTTGTCACGGGGAAACTAGATACTAGAATGACTCCATTATTATCATGCGGCTAGGAGAACTGTAGTACTAGTTTGTCATGGAGAAACTAAATACCAGAAATGATTCCATTATTTTGCTAATTTTTAGCCATGAGGTAAAATTTTAACGTATAACGGAAAATGTATCCTTGGGTAGCCCCCCGAGCTGTCTTGAGTAAATGATTGAATAACTTAGGAAATGATGCTAAGTATTTAGATTTTTATTTCTTTTTTTTTAACCAAAAAGTATGCCTCGCCAACGAGATAGAGACGTTTCTACTCGCGGCCAGCATCGGGCCTATAGGGAGGACACTCCTTATGTACCTGAGGAGGAGGAGGAGGACGGGTTTTACAGCCTCAGTCACGGGCTTCTACCAGCAAGAGTAGGTGGACACCACATGAGTAGACCCCAGACTAGTTGGTTTTCTACCGTGAAAACCACATTTCTCACCATCCGCTTGTTGGTTTAGTAGATGGTGTGCTTTGTCATCACGGCTCGGGATCAAGAGAATTGATCCCTAGGTTACCTGATCGTATCACGAGGGACCCTGATACCAGTGCTTTGTGGGAGTCCACCGGTCTAAGTGACTTTTACTCGGCGATTTTTGGGTTTTGCAGCCCCCGAGGTTGCGGTTCGACCATTGTTCGAGCCTTGTTGGAGTATTTTTGGGATACTACCAACATCTTTCATTTTGCTTGGAGGGAGATGGCAGTGACCCCCCTAGACTTTAGCATCATCAGCAGCTTACGCTTCACAGATCGAGCCGTTCAGCAGACACCTAAGCTTACTTGGTCTTCGAGTGATGTAGGGGTTATTAGGGCCCAGCCGCTACCTTGGAGTGGTCGTCGGAGTCAGCAGTCAGAGTTAGTATCTACTCTAGCTCAAGGTCTTGACATGGCAGGGACGACGCCCGAGCTGCGTGTGCGGATTTTTGTCTTAATTCTTATCTTTAGGACTCTTTCTCCTGAGAAGAGTTCTCGTTCTCTTCTTCGCTACTTGCCGTCCTTGGCCAGGATTACTGAGATTGGGTCCTTTAATTTGGCCGGCTTGGGGTATGCTGATTTGCTTTTGTCGCTGCGGCAGGGTTGTCGGCAGGTAGATGACCGGACCCCTGTTACAGTCTACGGTCTCTAGAAGGTTGTAGAGGTGACAATCCCTTTTCTTGTATTTTGAATTTACTTCTTTGGCTCATGAACTCATATATTACTCTTGTTGCTGCTGTGGTTCTATGAGTACTTCCCGGGATTGGCTCCTCGTCGGCATCAGGGAGCAATTCGCGGTTTTCCCATCGGCGCGAGTTAGCGCCGACAGGGCGAGTCACGTGTAATTCGGTGGCGAGCTTTCGAGGGCTATTGCATCGGGATACCTCCACTATTGGTGTAAGGATCGAATGTTTAGTCTTCTTTCCCCATCATGACTCTGCGTCTTGGCATTCACCTTGTTTTTCTCTCTTTTCAGATTCCGATCGAGGTTGTATACTGCCCCTAGGCTAACCTTGAGGGCCTTCTAGTGGCTTTGGACATCTTGGCATGCCGTGCTATCTTCTTCGACACTGCGCGCGCTATTTGGTATTTGGGTGAGCAAGTGACTCGACAACACATTATTGATTGTTTTGTGGTACCGGTGCTTCCACCTCTGTCAATGTTACATGTGCGTACGCTGGAAGCGCTTGTGCATAATGGAGGTCATCTTTAGATCTTTTGGCGAGAGCTTGTTTATATGGACGCCGACTATACTCGGGAGTTGCTTCCTTTCTTGGCTCCGCCACCACGTCTTCCTCAGGTTTGATCTTTGGGATATACATTTTTATCGTAGTCACTTTTTAAACCATCGAATAACCTGATTATTCGATCATGTTTTAGGTGACTGCTCGTCGTAGTGGGAGGCTTGAGATCGGTATGGTCAAGATGCATATCCTCAACGCTCCGGAGGGCTATAGACAGGCCCAGGAGTCCTATCCTAAGGACATGGAGCCGGTAAGTTCTTCGACTAATGTTTTAACTTTATTTGATCTTGTTTGTTACTGAATTTATGTTTCTGCTTCCAGGTTTAGCGTCCAGACGCAATGAGCATGCTTCGGGTTATTGACGCTCTGAAGTACTGCATCATCAAGTTGCGGCGTGGTGTGAGCCGTCGAAGTAGTACGGATAGCGTCCATGAGGTATGTTTATACTTGACTATTTCATGTCTTTTAGGAACGGTGGAGGTCTCGCTCGCGTTCAAGGCATGGAGGCTTGGGTGAGTCTAGCCGTTGCCGGCGATCCCCAAAGACTCGTCGGCATTCTCAGCCACAGCTTACTCAGCCTTTTCAGCCTCTGCAGCCTACATTTAGGCCCGTGACTTCTCCTCTGGACAAGGGCTTACATTCTGTTCCGGTGTATTCGACGATGCCTATGTCTTGGGGGCAGCCACCTCAGCCTATGCAGTTTACAAGTTGGTCAGGGCCTTCCTTGACTGTGACTTCTACATGAGCTGTGGAGTCGAGCAGGGACACCACTCCACGTACTCGAATGATGGAGGGGCTTTTCGGTGCGTCCTTTCCCTATCAAAGCCAGAGAGAGCCTGACCTGGAGTTTGTTCCTAGTTCATCTGGATCAGAAGATTTTTAACCGAGGGATTTTATTATGTACTCGTTGATAACACTTGACATTACTATTGCACATTTTATTCACACTTTATGCATTTGACACTTTATTTATTTATTTATTTATTTATTTATTTATTTGATGTATATGTTAGTGTGTGCATGTGACTATTTGTGTGTGATTGTGTATGATTACAATGCGAAAAATTTCCGTAATTTTTCATAAGTGGAGGGTACCGACCTTCTTCCGTAAAAGAAAAAACGGAAAAGATGTTAAGATGTTAAGAGTTTTACACTTCCCCAAAAAAGAATAAAAATTGAATCAAGTTTTACAACTTCCCCAAAAATGAAAATGAATAAAAGAAGGGGACAAGTTTTACAACTTCCCTAAAAATGAATAAAAAATGGGACAAGTTTTACAACTTCCCCAAAAATAAAAATGAATAAAAAAAATGGGACAAGTTTTACAACTTCCCCAAAAAAAATGAATAAAAAAAATGGGACAAGTTTTACAACTTTCCCAAAAATTAAAAAGAATAAAAAAAAATGGGACAAATTTTACAACTTCCCCAAAAATAAAAAAGAATAAAAAATGAAACAAGTTTTACAACTTCCCTAAAAATAAAAATGAATAAAATAAAATAAAAAGATAGAAAAATGAAGGTAGAATCTATAACTATACTAAAACAAAGGGCACTCAAGCTACACCTTAACACATGTCCCTCTATGCTTAAGAACTTTCCCGCTCATTTTTCCACCTCTAAATATATCAAGTAAAATTGTGACATCGCAATATACTATAAATATGTATATTCATATAGCTAAAAAAATATATTCTTGCAAGGCAAAAAATATATTATTGCAAGGCAAAAAATATAGTATAATATATTCATTATATTTACAAAATAACTTTACAAAATAATCTAACATAATATATTCATATACTTACAAAATCAATTCCTCCTTATTATAACTAATTAGATCAATTATTAAAATATTTCAAAAGTTCACTTAGATATTAAGAGATTAACTCACTTTTTAAAAGATAAACTAGCCTACTTATAAGATCAATTATTAGAAGATTTTAAAATATCTTACAAATAATTTAGATCTTATGTGACAAATTGCATAATATTTTTTTATCTTAAATTATACGTGCAATTTTATTCAAAAAAAAATTATACGTGAAATATGTGACAAATATGCAAATATACTTGAAAGATATTATAAATAATAAGTATATATTTGATATGAAAATCATAAGGAATTTTCTAACTTTATTCAAAAATTACTTCATATTATAATATAATCACATATATAATATCAATAATCATATTTGTAAGAAATCAACTCTCTATGACTTAGTTCAAATTACAACTACAAGTAGAAATATATACTAAAATACATTGCGACTAAATAAAATAAAAAATAATACAAGCATAAATATTGAAGGAAATAAATAAATATAGCTCTTTACTTATACAATGAATGAAAAATATTATTCTGTATTTATATATTGAACATATCGTTTCAATTATGGCTACAAGTAGAAATATATACTTAAATAAATTGTGACTGTCCTTCAAAAAAAAAAACAAAAAAAAAAAAGGCTACAAGCATAAAATATTGAAAGAAATAAATATAGTTCTTCACTTATATAATGATTGAAAAATTACTCCATATTTTATAAATTGAATATATCTATCAATTATTAGAAATTTAGAACACATTTTGGACCATTAGAACAAAAGGCACTCAAGCTACACCTTGACACTTGTCACTTTATGCTTAAAAAGTTCCTACTATTACCTCCGCAATAAATTTGATGATAACACATTGTATATTATTACGTTGATATATAATTTTCGAAGAATTGGATTTGGGTTTCATTCTGTTTCCTAATATAAAATCAAGAAAATCCACAAAAAAACCGAGGAGCTGCAACAAGGCGTAACTTGAGATAATTCTTGAGCCTAAATTGGATGATTAATTTATTGAAATCTATAACTTGAAAAAGGAATTGTCGAAAAACACTGATTGTGGATTTGAGAAAATGGGGCTAACATGCGGCTGAGTTTGCAGGCTGATTTTCAAATTGGGTTTTGATTTTACATGTTCAAGCTAGGACATACGTAAGTAGAATGATTTGGTTATTAAGATATGATTTTGAAGGTGAATAGTGGGTTTGATCTTTATAGGGAGACCTTATAAGAGATTGGAAAATGTGGGTATCACTGTGTGTGACACCAAGCAACTTCAAGTGTCTAGAGTACTGATATGATTTTTTCATGATAATGATGAAGATGCTAAGCTACTATATTAGATACATTAAATTGTTAATATATAATATTAAAGTTTTAATATCAGATACTCCATATTAAACTTTTGATACCAAATATTAAAATTAAATCTTGATATCTGATATTAAAAAAATTGATATCAATATTTAATTGTTGATGTAAGATATTAAAGTGTTGATGTCAAATTTTAAAATATTGATAGATAATTAGATATATGGTTTACATTAAATAGATATATCACGATAATTTTTTATTTATATTGGTGTAACTTTTGATAATTTTAGGATAAAATGTACAATATGGACGTTTGTAAATTAGATTTTTTTTCAAAACTATGACAACCTTATGGAAAGAAGAGAGTATGTTTGATTAGCTTGATTTAAATAAACATACACATAAAGGGTAATACATGAGACATGTAAATAGGCATATATAAATCATTTTGATTAAAGGTATAATATAATCGAAATATATAAAGGCCATAAAACTTATTATTCATATCTTTAATATGTCTATTTTTTTAAAACATTAAATTGAAAATATCATAATGAGTAATTATTGTGATAAATGGTTGTACATTATTGTGATTTATATTGCTGTATAAGTTTTCAATATTGTGAATTAAATTCAAACAAATTTTATATGTGGCTGGCCACACTGTGTGGTTAGGGTTACTCGAGTTATTCGATCAGGGGTTACTCGAGTTACTCTGTTAGGGGTTATTTGAGGGGTTCAGTCAGGGGTTACTCGATTAGGGTTTACTTGAGGGGTTTGGTCAGGGGTTACTTGAGGGGTTCGGTCAGGGGTTACTTGAGAGGTTCGGTTAGGGGGTAATTGAGGGGTTACTCGATCAGGGGTTACTTAAGAGGTTTGATCAGGGGTTACTCGGTCAGGGGTTACTTGAGGGATTTTTGTTCAGGGGTTACTCGATCAGGAGTAACTCGAGTAACCCTTGACCGAGTAACCCCTAACTAAGTTGCTCGAGTAACCGTGGTCACACGGTGTGGCCAGCCACACAGAAAAGTCCCCCATTAAATTAAATATTGATTAAATTTTATAAAATTTAGTATTTGAACTGTTAAAACCGTGCAATTGCACGGGTTCTATACTAGTTTTATTAAAAATAAAACGCTAAAGAGAAGAAGAGTTCGAATAAAACTCCTAAAAATCGATTTAGGGTAGACGGAAGATAAAAAAAGCAAAAGAAAATCCGGAATAAGAGGGGTCAAGGATAAAATTTGATGTTGATTTTGTGTCTGACACGTAACTGCTGCCGTGGCACGGTAGGTTTTTCCGCGACACAGTGCTTGTTGCCATGGCACGGTGATCCTACCGTGTCACGGAATTTTTGCGCATGCAGCTGGATAAATTTTTTTCGTTCCTAAACTTTTTTTTGCTATAAATTTCGACCAGTAATTCGTCATATGCATAATTATGAAACACAAAATAACTAGAATTTCATATTTCAATAACAATGTCTCAAAACTCTAACAACACCATGCTTGATTGGTCATATTCCTTGACCAATGTAGAAAAAAGAGAGCTAGAAACATTCTTTACCAGAGGTGTCTTAGCATTAAGGCACGTAGCAATTGAACATGATTTTCTAAGAGTGACCTTGGATTATTGGAATCCTGAAACACATTGTTTCAAGTTCAACTATGTTGAAATTTGTCCTGTGCCGGAAGAATTTGGTGCTATTTTTGGCTTCCCTGCTAGATTCCTTGTTGCAATGCCTACTCAGCGTGAGTACTACTACCATAATTTTGAGCGTCACCTTAATCTGACAGGCGCAGACTTGAATAAAATTGTATGCGGTGGTGAAGTAGATTTGGTAAAGCTTGAAAATTTATGTTTAATCGTCTTGTTTTCGAATCATGTCATGTATATCGTAGAAGTGCTTTTAATTTTTGCATGTTTAGCAAGCTTTTATTTGCAAACGATAAAGTAGGACATGCTAGTCTAGTTTTTGTGCTTAAGCATGTTGAATCTGGAAGATACCCTATGCCTACTTGTCTTGGAGAAACACTGTGTGGTTTTGATGAAGCGAAATCTGATCCAAAAGCCATCATGAAGGGCTCTCCGGTACTATTGCAAGTAAAAAAATAAAATTCTTGATCCTGAAGAATTATTTTTTAATGCGACACTAACCATCTGCCTTTTTTTTTTTGTTGATGGAACGTTTAGGACTGTTTGAAGCCCCGGACGATATCGGAAAATATGGTCCCATGATCTTGTTCGTAGGAAGAAAATCTACTCTGCGAACATGTCTTATGATGACTGGAAGGTGTTCTTTGCCAAGAGGGAATTTTCCCTTGGGTGGGTGGTGCCGTGGTGGAGGCTTACTAAGATGATTGGGACGAATGAAATCCATATTTTCTCATTTCTAGCCTTTCAAAATTGACTTTTTATTATCCTTCCCGATTGATGCAACAATATGGACTTGAACAAGTAGTTCCACGTCATAATGATAGTCCTCGTGAAGTATCATTGTATGAAAGTAATGTTCACAAATTTGAGGCATACTGGATTGAAAGACCAATACGGACTGTTTTTACGAGCGATCAACCTCCTCCACCCTTATCTAGTGAGTACAAAGCTTGGTTGAATCCTAGAAGTAGGAGGGAACGAGTTGGATCACAAAAATATGATGTGAAGGGATGACTTGGAGGTAAAAGGGTGTCCCCCTAAAGATCGTCTTGGTCCGAGATCACAAGGAATTGAGTTTAAGACTCCTATCATGCCTAGGAAAAAGAGTTGGGTAAAAGGAAAGGGTAAAGAGAAGATGGTTTATAGGGAGAAGCGACCTAAGGATTATGAATGAGGTGAAAGGGGTGAAAGTTAAACTAGAGGTGTGACGATTTGAGCTACTAACACTAGGCGAAAATACAAATGGGCACCGGTTCAAAACCCCCATTTAGCACCAGTTTTGAACCGGTCCTTATTTGAGGGATGCCAAAAACCAAAAGATTTGGCATCGGTTCAAAACTAGTGCGAAAACTTAGATTTCGCCCCGGTTCTTGCTGTGAACCGGTGCAAAAAAGACCCAAAAAAATAAAAAACTTTTTGCATCGGTTATGTTTTAAACCGGTGCCAAAAATGCCCCAAAAATTTATAAAAAAATTTTTTTTTGCGTTTTTTTCATTAAAATTGATATAGAAACACTAACATATATATAAAGTTACATATTTTCATTAACAAAGGTTGTAATATTACAATTAACCTGCACTTCAACATTTATAGTCTACAATTCACCCCCCCCCCTCTTGTAGTAATCGAACTATTTTTTGCTGTATAAGTTAAGGTTGGAAAAGGGCAAACCATTGGGACCTCCTTAGATCATGAATGAGAGCTGGACTTTCCAGAAAAGGACAATGTCACAAGAACATGCCCACATAATCAAACTCTTGACAATGTACCACAATTCTGTTAAGCAAATTTGATGATCAAGTCAGCAACTGAGCTGGGTTTTTCTACATGAGGGATACGGCCACAATCTGGTATTTGACGTAATTTTGCATCTTGCAGCTAACCGTGCAGTTTCTGCAAATTATCTACCAATTTCCAAACATTTGTCAGAATCATCTTCGGTTTCATGTTTATGAAAGATTACACCCAAAACCAAACAAAGGACAAGAAAATTAAGTAATGCAACACTTTTGCAATCCATTTACTTCCCTTAGATACAGGTACTGGATGCACATACAAAAGAATTGGTTTATATAAGTCACTCACAAAGAATTCTGAAACTAAATGGATACACATATAATTGAATCTCGTTCTATAAAATTCACGGATAAATAATCATCTCAACATATTTTCTGAGTATCAAAGACACAAAGCATGGAATAGCTAGCTCACTTGTAAGTATGTAACTATAAGATATACATGACATGCTCACCAATGCTAGCTTGTAGCTGATAATCTTGTCATCCTCGCCCCATATTATAAGTGTCTGCTGCTTTACCTGTCAAACCGAGTTATAGAAACGAAATTGTAAAAAAAATTATAAGTTGTCACGTTCCATGTCCTTAATAATATAACCTATCATCATCATCATTCATCAATCATCCTTTCTAACAAAACTATAGTAACAATAGCTAAAACAGTAAAAGAACAGGCTTAAGAAAAAAATATAAAGAGAAGAACCACCCAGGAGAGGGGAGGACAGGGGAGAACCGATGGAAAATTTGTTCCCATTATTTTGCTAATAAAATAATGGGAACAAATTTTCCATCTCGACAAACATATAACCAAGAAACACTAGACTACTAAAAGAAGTACATAAAGAAAAGGCAGCCACAAAAGGTTAACAAAATTATTTCAGCCAAATCAAGCTCCGCCAAGGCTAATAAACCTTGGGGGATAGAGTCAAGAAATACAAAATCTGAACCAACATTGTTATTTCGAGCCCTCTATCTATGTGAAAAGGAAGCAATACATCATTTTATTATTACTTCTCTTATGTTTATGTTTCTTGTTCATTTTGATAAGCATCTCTAATATAATTTGTAGCATTCGTATCATGAAGCAAGTAATCCTGAAAAAAGTTCTTAAAAGGAAATACAGATTTGCAACTGCAGCATGGATTCACCTCAATCCCGAAACAAAGAAAATCAAAGCAAAATGCACGAAATTAACAACAGTACTTCTGATTTATGGAACCCTAACTGAAGATTTAGGGTTTTGATCCATCAATTGAGCATCAAAAAACAGTGTGAACCATCAAATTTTCAACTAGGTATTCCTCAAATCTTGTAAACCCAATTCATGGAACACAAAAAGTGAACATTCTTGAACAAATCGACCAAAAAATCCAAAATAATTCCAAAAAATTGAAAACCCCTAGTTAAGTTGAAACAGAGTTAGAACTTGATAAAACTAACCTCATTGTGAATCCCGAGGAAGCAAATCTAACCTTAGAGACTGCTTCAATGGAGGAGAGAAAGCTCAGAAAGTCCGAAGCCACTCCAATGGAGAATTTTGAGTACGCTCCACAAACCAAACCCTGCAACACATTAGCAACCAAAATTGACTCGATTATCAAACTAGACTCCAAAAATTATGTTAAATTCTTCGACTATCTATAACCAATAGTTCAATTATCCAACTTCGAAGAACCCTAAATTGAGTATATAGTGACAATTAATTAATTAAATTAGGTCAATGATTAAAGAAAAAGAAGCATCTAACCTTTGAGACTGCTTCAGTGGAGGAGAGAAAGCTCAAAATTAAAGCCCCTTCAATGGAGAATTTCGAGTACGCTTCAATGGAGGGGAGAGAGAGGAAAGAGAGGCAAATGAGAGAGAAGGAAAGATCGAGGAATTGAAAGAGAAAGAAAGAAGATTATAACCGGGTTTTTTTTTATTTTACAATAGCTTTTGAACCGGTGCGATTTACTCACTTTTCGCACCGGTTTGGTTAGAACCGGTGCGAAAACTCTTTCCCTCAATCTCGCCTATTTTTTTCGCACTGATTTTTTAAAACCGGTGCGCATTTGGCGGTGCCCATTTAAGTTTTTCTACTAGTGTAAAGACACACTAATGGTGAAGGCTGACATGGTTGAGAAGAAGAAAGAGATTCCTAAGGCAAGAAGGAATTGATCAATATTGCTTTGTTTTAATGATTTAAGTTTTAATTTTAAATAAGGTGTATGATGCCAATAGTTGTAGTGCCATTTATTTTATTAATAATAGCATATTTATTTTTGCCTTAATTAAAAATTACAATGACTATTTCCTTCTTTTTTTTAATTATCTGAGTCAAGAAGTCGGACGCAATGGAAGAATAATAATAAAAATAAACGTCGAACAAAACAAAACTGCAAGTTTTTCGCAAAAAATGGATTGTCGTGTCACGACATTTTTGCCGCGTCATGTTAAAATTTGTCGTGTCACGGTGCTGGTGTCGCGTTGCGGTTCTTCTTGTCGTGGCGCGGTGCTTGCTGCGTTGTGCGATTTTCAATTTTTGATGTTGTGCTTCCTCGTTTGCTGTAATTTTGTTGACAAAGAAGGGATTTGATTTTTAAATTGGTCGTGCCCCCTTGGGGGGTTGCCTACGTATCCTTACAAAGGAATCAAGCCAAATGTATCTCTATTGGGTCTAAAACCCGTGCAATTAAGCATAAAATTTCTTGAGTTGATCCAAGTTGGTTAAACTACTGTAAAATTTCACAATGTACGGACCTGACCAGTTTGGTCTAAATTTTCCTCTTAGATCTAACACATTTTTGCGAAGTGCTTTGAGTACCAAATCGCATTCTTTGATATTCCTAGTCTTGAATTTTTTATTGAAATGTCGTGCAATACGCATTTGATAGGTTTGGACATGATGCAAAGCTACCAAGTATTTTTCATCAAGTAAGACTAGTTCATCATATCTTGCTCTAATCCAATCGACTTCGTCTAGTTGGTTTCCTAAAGCAATCCGTAGAGATGGGATCTCTGGCTCGATTGGTTGTACGGCTTCAACTCCATACACTAAAGAGAAGGGGGTGGCTCCTGTTGATGAACGAACAAAAGTTCGATAACCCCAAAGAGCAAAATGTAGCTTAGCTTGCTTGGCCAATCTTTATAATTTTTCGTCATCTTTTTGATGATGGTCTTTACGTTCTTGTTGGCTGATTCTGCCACACCATTAGTTTGTGGCCTAGAAGGCGATGATCTGTGATGTTTGATATGGTATTTCTTTAATATTTCTACGCACTCGACTTGGAAATGCGTCATGTTATCACTGATCATTTCGTGAGGCACACCATAACGGCATATGATGTTTTTCTCTATGAATTGAGCTACATGTGTTGCGTTGAGCTCAGCATATGAAGCAGCTTCGACCCATTTGGTGATGTAGTCAATTACTACAAGGATGAACTCATGTCCTCATTGTCCTGGCGGCGTTATCTTCCCAATGATGTCAATTCCCCAAGTAGAGAAAGGCCATGGAAAGGTATATGTGTAGAGGAGTGATGGTGGAACATGTTGTAAATTTGTGTAGATTTGGCACTTCATACATTTCTTAACGTACTCGTGACAATCTTTTTCCATGGTAGTCCAATAGTAACCTTGTCACTGAATTTACTGGACTAACATTTTTGCATTCATGTGCATTCCACATATTCCGACATGAAGGTTTGCCATTGTATTATGTGCTTCCTTCTTAGTTATGCACAACAGGTTTCTTCCCAGTGCGGTCCTCTTATGGAGTTTTCCCCTGATGAGCACATACTGTGAGGCCAGGAGCCTCAAAGCACGCGTGCCCTTTAATCAATGTTGGGAGGTTACTCTCCCTTTGTCACATAGTTAAGGATGTTTGTGTACCACGACTCTTCGTCTTCTTCTTGCGAGTCTTTTTCATCAAGTGCATGAACATAAGCCGGCTCGTATCTTTGTTCTATGGTCAATGAAATTCTAATTGTATCCCTTGGGATTTGGACCATTGAATCCAACTTAGCTAGCGCATCAGCGAACTGATTATCTTCTCTGGATAAATAAGTGTATTCCACTTCATCTAATTGCTCCGTGAGAGTTTCCAAATGAGCTTGACACATAGCAAGACTTTCACTTCTCACTTTCCATCTCTTAGAGATTTGGTTGATGATTAGTGAAGAGTCACCATAAATTCTTAGCTTCTTGATTCCCAAAGCAATAGTTGTTTCTAATCCCAAGATGCATGTTTCATATTCTGCAGCATTGTTGGTGACGTCAAAATCGAGCTTCATAGAAATTGGGATGTGTTGTTCGTTGGGTGATACTAGTAAGACTCCTACCACACAACCTTTTTGGGTTGAAGCTCCATTGAAATAGAGCGTCCAACTATCACCCTCAATCATAAGCAAGTCTTCATCAGGGAAATTTTACTCTTCTTCCGCCATCTCAGGTTCTTCTAATGGGAAATCTGCTAAGAAATCGAAAACTACGGAACCCTTGATGGCTTTTGTGGAATGAACTTCAAGTCAAACTTAGCAAGGTTGACTGTCCACCTTGACAATTTGCCGTTGGGAGTGGCTTTCTCGAACAAGTATTTGAGAGGATCCATCTTAATACGACATGCACCGTATGGGTGAGCATATAATGTCTTAGCTTCTTTACGGCCCACACAAGTGCGAGACACAACATTTCGAGTGGTGTATACCGGACCTCATAGCCTTGAAGCTTCTTACTCAAGTAATAGATTGCAATTTCTTTGCTTTCAATTTCTTGTGCTAGCATTGCCCCCATCGTTTCTCTTGTGACCGTAAGGTAGAGTAGAAGAGGAATGTCAGGTATCGCGGGTGCTAGCACAGTTGGATTCGCCAAGTATGTTTTGATCTTATCGAAAGCTTTTTGGCATTCATCATCCCATGTGACTGGGACATTCTTTTTAAGATTCTTGAATATAGGTTCACATACCATAATGAGTTTGGATATGAACCTACTTATATATTGTAACCTTCTAATGAAGCCTCAAGTTTCTTTCTCAGTCTTGGGTGGTGGCATGGACATGATCGCCTTGACTTTTGTGGTATCTATTTCAATTCCACGACAACTGATCACATAGCCTAGGAGTTTCCTTGATGTAACTCCAAATACACACTTTGTTGAATTCAATCTCATGTTGTACTTGCGAAGTTGTTTAAAGAACTTGCGGAGTGCAATGACGTGGCCTGGTCGATCTTTTGGTTTGACGATCATATCATCAACATAGACCTCCACTTCGTTGTGCATTATGTCATGTAACAATGTTGTTGCTTCTCTTTGGTACGTGGCACCCGCATTTTTCAACCTGAATGGCATTACCGTATAGCAATATGTACCCCATTGTGTGATGAATAGGGTTTTCTCCATGTCTTCTTCGGCCATCAATACTTGATTATACCCGGCGTACCCATCCATGAAGGAGAGGAGTGCATGGTTTACTGTATTGTCAACCAGAATGTCGATGTGAGGTAGAGGGAACCCATCTTTTGGGCTTGCTTTATTGAGATCTCTGTAATCAACACACATTCTGACTCTTCCATATTTCTTGAGAACTGGAACCACATTGGCAATCCATTCTGTATATTTGGACACTTTGATGAAGCCTGCAGCTAGTTGTTTCCTGATCTCTTCTTTGATTTTAAGGGCCACATCAGGTTTCGGGTGTCGCAGCTTTTGTTTGACGGGCTTCATACCTGGAATGAGTGGAATCGTATGCTGAGCTATGTCCCTGTCAATACCTGGCATATCTTGGTACGACCAAGCAAATACATCAACAAATTCACTAAGCAAGTTAATAAGTTCCTTACGTTTGTCAAGACTTGGTGTTAATCCAATTTAACCTCTTTGAGAGTGGTGTCATTGGAAATATTAATTGTTTCTGTATCTTCAACTATTGCAGTTTTATAATCGTGCTCTTCCATTGCTTTTATTAGTGCTTTGTCATTTTCATCATTAGCAAAGCAATATTGATCGGGGTTAGGGGAATGGCACGCATCGTAAGCAAAGGTACTCATCTCATTGAATTCATTAACCATTACATCAAAGAGGGCAAGGTCAACTGCAACCTCACCAGAATTATTGGGGATAGATAGAGGAGACTCAATAATAGGAGGAACTACAGAAAAAGACTCAATAGCAGATACGGGTTCAATCTTAGATCCTACAAGCTCACAAACAGACTCGGACTCGAACTCATACGATTCAGATTCATCAAACATGGGTCCTTGCCCAATGACTTCCACCTTCTCTCTACTTAGAGTAGTGATCTTCACAGTTTTGCGCCAATCCTTCAAAACACCTTCAGCCAAGACAATGAACTCAGAGGGGTCAAAGTCCTTATTTGACATAACAGCCTGGATGAGCGCAGATTTATCATTGTCGATGCGTCTGGGTTCATTCATCTAGAGCCCAAAGAGAAGGCTAGTAGCCATTTCACTAGAGCCTGGACTAGTTGGTTTCTCAGCTGTGGGAAAATATCACTTTCATCGATGAAGTCACAATCCATGAAGACCTCAAATCCTGGCTCACGCCTCCCATTGCAGATGAAAGGTTCAACAAATTCATAGCACGGAAAATCTTCCCCTTCCTTGATGTACTGGCCATTGAGAGTGAGGGGATAAGGATCCATAGGCATTTCCGTATTCATGACACGAGCTGTGTTGCGAGCAACCATCTTGGGCACAACTTGCTTCATCTCTTCTTTCGTTGGCTTGAATCCCAAGCCAAAGGTGTCCTTCTTGGGTGCACCAGGGTACCCCCAAAGTTCAGCCTTTTTCTTCTTAATTCCAAGGGTCATTCCGAGGATATGCCCTTATTTCTTCATGATTGCATTGACATTGACATTGGAATAAGGATCGAAGTCGAGGTGGCACTTCTCTTCTTCCTCGATCATGAGAACATCTTCCAAAGAAAAGCCCCAAAGATCCTCATCTTCGTCATCATGCTCGACATGGACAATAGGGGTGTCGATGACGTGGATGCGCATAGGAGAGATCTCAATAGTGATTGGAATCCCTCCAACTATTGCTTTGACTTTCAGGTGCAGTGATGAAGGGATTGCCTTTAGCTCATGAAGCCAAAGGCGTCCTAGCAATAGATTGAAAGAAGCCTTAATATCCACCACTTGAAACTTGGTGTCACGTTCAATGGCTCCAATAGTAATATTCAACATGATAGTACCCACGACTTGACGGCGAGTATTATCATAAGCTTAAATCCCTTGAGTAGAGGGAATCAATTATTCATCTCTTATGCCAAGCTTCTTCGCAGTGCGAAGAGGGCATACAGTGATTGCCGAGCCATTATCAACTAGGCTCATAGGGACATTCATTTGCCTGCACACCACATTAAGGTGCAGTTCCTTGTTGTGTTGATCCTCTTCTGGGGGTAAATCCTTGTCAGAAAAAGAAATCAGATTGTTTGTGCTTGGTAATTTAGTAGTGAGAAAGTTGACTAGCCCTTGAGGAGTCATGTCAATATCAACTCCTATCTTAACAAGAGCTTTCATCACAGCCTTTCGATGCTCAGGAAGGTAGCCAAAAGCTTCCACACATTCATTTCCACCTTAGTCTTTTGAAGTTGCTTGATCACATCGTTGCTTAGAGGGTCAATGGGATCAACTACTGGTTGTGCTTGTGGTGGAGGTGTAGGTGGACCAGGTTGTTGTAACCTTCCGATCCGGATGAGAACCTCAACTTCGAGATCACCCCATCACTAAATTCATAACTGGTGGCTCCAAGAGATAGACGTCTTCATCGTCCCTATCCCAAATTCCATTAACTTATTCATAGCTTGAAATAAAAATAATTTCTAGAAGAGGCTCATCCACAGATTGGATGAGTAGCAACGAATCAAAGGAGATCTCATCTCTTGTGATAGTCAAAGCATCAGAGAGTGTACCTATTTAAATATTTGGCTTCTTGGCCCTTGGAGGGACAGGAAGTTGATTAGCATCAGGATAGCATCCTTCAATTTCTAGCATTGTTTGGAAGTGTGACGCCTACCTTGGTGAAACTTGCAATGAGCATTAGGTTCATAGCTTGCACTTCTATTTTCAGGCTTGGGCTCTGGAAATGGCCCAATAGGCATAATCAATCCTTGACTGTGAAGGCGATCAAAAGCAGTATCATAATTCATTCCCAAAGGTGTGTAAACCCTTCTTTTCCTTTGGAACTTTTGTGTGGGAGCATTGAGAGCCAACACATCATTGAGGTTGTACTGCCTAATGTTGTTGGTAGCATCATTGGGCATAGAAGACGAAGAAGAAGGATTGTCGTTCTTCTTGTTTTTCCAAGTATTGTTATTGTTACTGTTACCAGCAGTCTTGATCAGCTCATCTTCGATTTCGATGCCCACACTGTATACAAAGGTGTTCAAAGGCAAGAACCTAAGATGTTGCTTGTACTTGTGAGTCAGGTTCTCGGATAAAGAGGCAAACCATCTCCCTTTCTTTAGGGGGATCCACCAAGAATGCAGCTGTTTCCCTCCACCTGTTCAAATAAGCGGTGAAGCCTTCATTCTCTTTCTGTTTGAGAATGGACAATTCATGTTAAGAAGTTCTAGCTTGAATGTTACATTTGTAATGATTCATATAAATCTCAGTAACATCACCCCAAGTTGCAGTATACTTGGACTCCAGATAATAAAACCATTGCTAGCAAGCATGCTCCAAGGAAAGAGGGAACACTATAGGGAAGAGTGCCACATCTAGTCCTTTAAGAGTCATGGTTGCAGAGAAAGCCTTCAAATAGAACATAGGGTTGTCAGTAGGCTTGACTTCGGTAAGCCAACAGTGGAGAAATTTTCAGGGAGCTTGCCTTTCACAGCCAAAGCAGTGGAAGGTTGTTCCACGTAGATGAAATCTTCATAAATTTTGCTCACTTTTTCTTTCAGCTTGTCAACTGTAGCAACAGTGACATTTGTTAGTTCCATGGTAGTGACTTTGGTAGTAAGGGATTGCATCATGGCAGAAAGTGCCTCGATGGACTTGTTGATTTGCTCAATATCTTCCTTACTAGCCATTAGAGTGTAATGAAAATAAATTGGAGATGGTGATGGAGATGAGCTTTGTGGAGACGATGGTGGTGGTTTCCTTGCACGCCTCTTAGGTTTAAGAGATTGTTGTGGTAGTGACTCGAACCGTACCAATCTACCCTGCTTCTTGACCAAGCGCTGCGATATTGAAACAAACGCACCTTTAATGACTTGACTCAACCTTGACCCATTCGAAAAGTAAGAAAGAAAAGGGAAATAAAGAGTTTCGAAAAAAAACTCGTGAGTGATTAAGTGAGGTTATGAGACGCGTGTTACGATTGTACAGCTAGACGCGACACTAGGCAAGACGCACAAACCAAAGAAATACGCACGAAAGACCAAAAAAAACTAACAACAACATTCCTTGGATACCGTGCCATAGTACAACTATCGTGGCACGGCAAGCTGTACCATGGTGCGGTATAGCCTATCGTGACACGGTACTCAATTCCAGGTTCAGCTCGTGATATTTTTCCAGTTTTATTTAATTTTAGGGTCCGTACTAATACTATGTGGAATAAAAACCCTCGGTCATACGTTAGTCAAAACAACAAGATGAACAAACACACTTGGGGTTAGTAACACGACAATGAAGCCAAGTAACACTTAGTCACGATGATGCAATGAAAAGTTCACAACCTAAGGTCAAATTCTATGTTCCATTATGGTCAAGCTTTTTGGTGTCAACAGGGTACCATGGTTAAAAGTTTAGACGCGTTAGCAACGCAGCCTCCCTTGAGGGTGTATGCCAATAGGCGGGTCTTCAAGTTCGTGATGAAATCGAACTCGACTCCATGGTTTAAGTGGATTTAATAACTCGGATGAACCCTTATTGTCATTAACGTTTTCGATCGATAGAGATTAAATACCCCGAGGCTATAACATATGTAGAACACATACGGTTTTCCGAAAAAACGAAAGAAGCTAATTGTGAAAAAAAAAAAAAGCAGAGCCATTGTTTTATTTTTAGCAGTATCGTGCCACGTCAAAAGTTGTCGTGCCACGGTATAGATTGCCGTGACAAGGTAATCTGTGCCATGCCACGGCAGTCCTACCGTTGCTCGGTACTGATTAAAATAAATTAGTGCCCCTGTTTCTTCGATTGCAATCAGGTTATTTGATTTTTCGTACGAGACAAACCTAAATACGACGTTAAAACGTCATTACATATGCAACAATGCCAAATTAATCACAGGAATACGATTTAAGAATCTTTCAAGTCTCATCCATTCTTCTCAACTAAATACCGATCACTCAAATTAATAAATAATCAAGAATCCTCCCCACTGGAGTCGCCAAATTATAGGCGTCGTTCGAAGCGCACCTAGTTAAGCATGTTGTGAATAGCTTGGCACTCATAGAAAGTGGGAATTGACATACTATTAGGAGCACAAATAGAGACAAAGCAAAGTAGGGAGCCGCCAACAAGTTTATAAGAAATTTGTAAACCGTTCACGGATCATTATAAGGCAACCACGAAAGACAACAACGATTGACCCATGAAAGTTACACCCCATTCATAATCCACGAGATTACTAACTCCATATAGTTCGGAACCACTAAAGGAGGATCGGGGATGAAGGTACGAAGTAAGTCATAAAATCGCATTCGCCCGTATTGGCCTCTACTCGATTCTTACTGTGAAAAGTATTTCCTACGATCTCATAGGCATACAAACAAAGTTTCAATTTGCTCCAAACTATTATCAAGCTAAATTAGTTGAATGTTGATGCAACATATAATTCTAAAATATTGTGATCACATTAATTAAACAACATTAAAAAGGAACCTAAAACCGGTCGTTCAAATTATCTTATTAATCGTTATATTCAATTATATATTCCCTTTTACATGCAATATGGTGATCAATAAATGTAATAAAATAAACATCAACACTAGAAGCAATTTAACCATAAAAACAACGGTTAGTATATGAAAAACATAACAAAAACCGTTAGAAATATAACAGGAACAAAAGAAACATAAACGCGTTAGTAACTTCAAGGAAAACAATAAAACAATAATGGAAAATTAATAAACAATAATGGAAATTAAATCAAATGAAAGTAAAGTTGATTTGGGGGCTAAACCCTCAAACAGTTCCACCTTTCACGCCTTGATTTAAGTTTAGAACTTCGGATAAAGTACAGACTGCGTAGAGTGCTTAGGGAATGTATTGTGAAAGAATAGGGAAGGCAAATATTTAGGCTAGAGCATAAGAGAGAGAAAGAATGATTTTTGGTGCCCCCAAACTGAGAAATGAGCCTCGTATTTATAGAGGAAATGAGAGGGGTGAGGTCCGGAAACCCTAAAAATGAAGCACCGCATAGAAAATTAACCTAGAAATTGTTGCGTCACGACGTAAATTACCGTGACACGGCACAGATTGCCATGGCACGGCATTTCTACCGTGACACGATAAATTCCCTTTCCTAGACTTCCGTCTAAAATCACTATCTTTTTGTTTACATTTAGTACAGAATAATTTAGGTGTTGTTTCGGCGTTTGGGCTCATTTTAGGTTTAAGGTTTTAATATTTATTAATCGAGCTTAATGAATAAATAAAATGAATTAAAATGGTTTGGACTGAAATAAGGGTTGGACTATACTTTAGCTAAATACTTGGACTGATCTTTTAACCGATTTGTTTAATGTGTTTGACTGAAAATGAATTTTAAGCACTCCCAAAATTAAATACTCGACCCGACTAATAATGGCGGTGAAAAGTTGTTCATCATCGGGTTTGATTATGGGGAGACATTTTTAGATGTCTACAGTTATGGGTCAAAAAAAGTTGTTCAAGACCCACAAAACGGGTCGGGTTCGGGTCAAATTTGCAGGTCGGGTCAAAAATTGACAGGTCTACTAACCGCATATGAGGGTTCCACAAAATTTGTTTCCTCCTATTGAGAAACTCCATTTTGCCCCAATACTTTCTATACATTATTGTCGATGCCATCCGCACATATTGATGCCCAACATGCGCTCTAGGACCTGATACACCGTAATAGTCCCTTTGCGTGGCATCCATATTATCGCATTCAATGATCAACAGTCCTGAGCTACATTGCAACAAAAACAGAAATAAAAAATTCCATAAGAACAACCAAACCTAAAACTCATATTTATGATAAGCACAAGTACTCCATCCTTGAGATAAATAAAACAAAAGTAAAAAAAAATAAAAAAATGAGACGTACTTATTTTCATCCTTCAAATCCTTCCACCCTTTGACAAACGTCACCAACCGGTTACCAAACCCGGGTCACTATGTTAGCACCGGGTTCACCATCCCTCGAACAACATGCACAGGAAGATTCCTTCTCTTCATTTGGGCACTTTTCAGCGGCTACTGCATCCTTCAATACCTTGTTACTGCCCCCACTATGACGGGGCTGGCTCCCTTTACCAATGCTACTAGTGTTCAAATCTTGATCGTCCTTCGGTACACTGCCCTTGGAACCAGTAGCTAATTTGTCCCAACAATCCTCTCAACTAGACTTACAAGCATAAGGAGTTAACTGAGCAAGGACCTACATCATCCAATTGTAAGGGAAGTGTCAAAGGGTTAAAAAGAAAAAAAATGATCATAAAGTAAGCTCAGTTCATAAATGTTCATCAGTTTTTAACCTCAGTTCATCACAAAAGTGATATACCTGATCAACCACGGCATTGACCGAATTATAACCCACACTATTATTTTCCTCCAACCCGACATCACCGTCTCGTGGAACTAGAGGATGGTCCTCCCCATAAGCAACATCAACAACCTGCAAAGGACCATCAAAGTTAGTTAAATGTTACACACGGCACAAGGCAACAGAAACATCAATAACGGACTACAACTCATCGGCAAATTCCCAAATTCTTCGTCAGACCGTCGGTGGTCTTCTACAGCACCCTTCACCTGTTCAGAATTCCACACCTTCACCCTCAGATAAACACCCCAGTTAATTGGTACAGGTTGAGGTGATCTAAGTAAAAAATCTGCATATTCCATTAACTACATTAGTAACTTTGAAGGAATAAACCCATAAAAAAACAAGCAATTATATAAGCTTACCAAGAGAAACACAATGCTCCCACCACATCCGCAACGAAATCCATTTTTCTGAAATTTTGTCTGAAATCAATCAGCGCAGTCGCGCACCCAATCTATTGTGAACTTGCACCAATCATACTCTACAGCTTCACATGCCACTGTCAATGTCGGCACTAAGAATACAACCAAATTCAAACTATTCGCCGTCGTGCAGACTACCATTCCTAGAGCAACTATTAAAAAAAGATGTCATAAAGTCCTCTTTATCAACTTCTGTCTCAAGCTCGACAACAGAATCATCTTTTAGCACAGGGCACAAGGCATCGGCTGTTGCATTCAGGGACACGGTTTCCCCCTTTGACCCTACACCATAAAGATTAAATACCCTTATAATCTTCTGGGTATCCCCTTCGCCATCCCCGGCAACTAGAGGCATTGGAATACCAAGAATAGACCTCACTTGATTTGGCCCCAACGGAAGAATTGCACCATCTCCAAATATCATTGTCCCATCGCCAAACACTCTACTCATCAGCCAGTAACAGAACTGCCTGGGTATAGTCTTCACATTCAAATTCAGCAACCCTGCAAAACCCATACTACTCAGCAACAAAACCCCAGTTTTCCCCCAAATTAAACCCTGTGACCCATTTTCACAATTGTGACCCTAATTGCGACCCATATTCAACACGATTAAGCCCAAGCCATGTATTCAATTACAATTTACTCAGTTACTCCGACATACCAAACCCTTTATGATTTTTTGCTAAAAAAACCTAACTTTTAAACATCGTCGATTTTGGGAAAACCCTCACTTATTTAGTTCACATTTCAACATTTAAACATGTAATTACTTACCTATTTCAACAATGGAGTATGTATACAATTGTACTAATGATTCGCCACGCCCTTTCCTTTCAACAATACTTCAGCAATTGAGAAGACCTTTCTACCGCTTCGCGACCTTGCTATATCCAAAGATCTTTCTTGCAATAACCCAATCTCACCTGAATTGCTCAGAAACATAGTCCAAGAGGAGAGGAGCTCAGAAATTATGGAGGAGAGAGAGACGAACAAGTCGAAGAGAGAGAAAGAGATTAATTTTCTTGAGAGGGGAGGAAACATATGAGAGAGGAGGAGACATATGAGACAAATTAAATTTGCATAACGAGATACTTTTCCTCGAAACGGCAAACCAGATGCATTTTTCAAAATTACTTATTAATTGACGCTTTTGCCCCTGCGAGACAGTAGTAAATGTCTCTCAACCCTCCGTTTGAAACACCTCGGAACTAACCATCGCTCCCCTCCTTGATCCTCAATTATATTTTTCACTAGATGAAACCCGTGTGATGCACGGTGTTTGTATTTTTTCAAATAAAATATTTTACTAAATATATATTTATCTGATAAACTTTGTGATATTCACTTGTTTACTACTTGAACTTTTTATTATAAAATGAATTATTAATTTTGTTTTTCATATTTAGATAAAAATTCCTAATATAAAAAGATAATATTTTATTTCACAAAATTTCATATGTGACTAGTCACACCGTGTGGCCGGAATTACTTGGCCATGGGTTACTCAGTTGGTCAAGGGTTACTTAATCGAGCAGGATTACTCGGATGGTCAAGGGTTACTAGGTCAGTATTTTGGTGTGTCTCAGCTGGGCACAATATGGCCGGCCACACAGAAAGCGCTCTGATTTTATTTTTATAATTAATATAAAATTTTAGATCTAAAATAAAATGCAATTCTTTTTTTTATTGGCTAAAATATAACATTTTCCTATGTGAAGCTCTAAAATATTTTGAAAAAACTCTCCTCTATGTAATTTTTGTAAAAATTTATCATAATGTTGGTTCCATTAATCACCCAAATAAATCATTTAATTTTATTCATGATAATTTTTTAAAAATAATAATCTTATGTGTCGCTCTGATAATTTTTTATTTATTATTATATTCTTACGTAACGCTTTAAAAAAACTAATCTTACGTGGCATAATTCTATTGTAGCATTTTAAAATATTAATCCCACGTGGCTTTTTTTATTATTATAAAACTATGTAGCGCTTTAAAAAAAACTAATTTTATGTGGCATAATCCGATTGTAGCGTTTTAAAAATATTTATCATACGTGGCGCTCTAATAATTTTTTAAAAATTAAAATCCTACTTGGCGCTCTAAAAACTCAGAAAAAACTCCCCTCTATATATATACTAGTTTTGAGTCTGGGTGATGCCCAGATTGTTGATAAAATTTTAGGATAAACTTTTTAGCTTATATATTTATTAATACGGTCATGTAATCCCTTTTGATAATGCAGGATATTTAAACATACGATATCCTATAGCTTATTTATAGAATAGTGTACTTTTATAATTTTGTTTGTAAATAGATTTCTATGTTATTATTGACTTGAAAGTATTGTTATTGTACTTAAATTATTTTTACTGAATTGAAAGTATTTTTACCAAACCAAAATTATTTTTACTAGTTAAAACTTATTTTTGTTGATTCTCTATTATGTTTTTTTTTACTAAATTAGATATATTATAAATGGATCTTTTTTAAAAGAACTCTTTGAAACGAATTTTATGATGGAAATAAAACCGAGTTATAGGATATTTATTAAAAGTTATGATTAATTATGTATATATGAAAAGAGGGAATAAAGCTCTATACAACATTTTTATCTTAAAAAATATATCCAAAAATCGCTTATTTAGCGTAGCGTCATATGTGTCACACTATAATACCTATTTGTCGCGTATGTGGCACGACACTTGGCGAAAAATTGAAATGCGAAGTGTTGTTGTATCGTGATCTAACTGCGAGACCAACTTTATTTATTAGTGATATGATATGATATGATATTAGATTTTGATTTAAACGAAAAGAATAAAAACTCATTGATCATGCATACTCCATAGTCTTTTTTTTGGTTCCAGAAAATAAAAAAGCCAAAACCAAAATTCAACCAATTAATTTATTAAAATTTTAAAAATTAATTTCCCACTTCCACTCTTCAGTCTTCACCCCTAAATCGTGGGCGACAATCTACAAGCCTTCAATCTAAAAAATCGCACCGTTTTGAACACATCAATACTATTATTTTAAAACAGGAAGTTGGAAGGACACTTATCCTCGTCCTGTTTTAAATTTTTTTTTTATTAAGTATAAAAAAAATTAAAAAAAAAATCATACATCTCTTCCATCCCAATCCCCTAATCATGCTTATTCAACAAAATAATTATTTTCATCAAAAAAATAATAATATTAAAATAGAAATTCAATCAAACATCTCTTCTACATCTCTTTCATCCTAATCCCCTAATCATGCCTATTCAAGAAAATAATTTTTTTGATATATTAACTAACTATAGATTTAAATTAAAAAGGTTTTTATAATTCCTCTGTCAATAGAAAATAGCCTTAACAAATTTACTATAGTGTTGGTTCATTTTCTTTCAAAAATATAAATAGAGAAATGGTAAACCAAGATCAATATTTTTTTTCTCAAAGGGAAGTTAATTGTTTAGAAACCCACCATTGAAAATACTAAATTCCTTTCCATTTGTATTTCACTATGCATTCATATTTAAAGTGTCAGCTTATGTATGATCAAAATGTGTTTTCCATATTTAGCAGAATTGATATGTTTGGTTTACAGAAAGGTCATTGTGGATCATGAGTAAGCGAAGTTCAAATTGGGCTACAAATTTATTTTGGTAAGTGTGTTTCTTCTAATTCATGTATATTGCATAACAATAATTAGAGGAAAAAAAAAATTGTAGCCCTTATACGTATATTTAATGTGGAGTACAAGCTAAAATTTATTTGCATGGTTGATATGGCATATATGGTGGAAGATTGGTATAGTATTCAAGAGAATTGGTAAAATGTAATCTTTAATGTACGTATCTCAGTTCAAACTTTAGGGTGTTTAAGATGTAATGGTAACATTTATTGAGGCTAAAAATTTTTTTTCACTACATCACAACTTAAATTGATATACTACGTATATGTTAAATAGGATCAAACAGTTTGTATCTTTTAAAATCATTAATTATATACGTAAAAATCAAAGTCCCAATTTAAATATTTCTACCTTTCCTAAATTTGCAGAAAGGAAAAAACTTTAGCACCGGTGAAAGTGAGATTGAATTGGGCTGCAAATTTTGTTAAGGTTAGTTGAAACTGGACCATGTCTACTCTATCTTCCGTCAATCGTTATTTCTTTACATCAATGCTTGAAACACCAATATAAAGCAAAGGAGAACTCTAGATAGACTCTTAAAATTTTATAGAAAAAAAAATCATCGGAAATTATGTTGTGTAGCATTTTTTAAACAATTTCTACAACTCCATAATTAATAATATTATTTGATTAATGTTTATTTTAAATAAACAAAAATTACAATGCAATAAACTTACCATTAAAGCGACGACGAATTGAACAAAAATAGAAGACGCAACACTGCTGAAGCATCCTCTATTGCTCGTCCCATAGTCGTCATATTTCCCGCGGAACCCAACTTCACTCCGCCAAACTTTCATACTAAGTATTTTTTCTCTCTCTTCTCTTCTCTGCCATGGCCCCCAAATCCGACAGCGCTGAAGGTATTTTCTCTCTCCTTTACTCATTTTCATCTTCAATCACTCCATTTTGTTGTTTTTTAAGGTTTAATCTTCTCATTATACCACTCATTTAGCTAAATTCGTTTAATTTCCTCTTAATTTCACCAATTTATGAATTTTTTCAGTGTTAATATCTGTAACATTTGTTGAATTTTTTTGGTGGATGTAATTTGTTCAGGTATAGTACTCAACTTCGTCAACGAGGTAATCCACTTTCCTTAAACCCTTGTTTTTATTATACAGATTTTGTGGGGAAATATCCGATAAATATGTTCTTCTAATTGTTGTTTTTTTTTTTTTTTTTTTTTTAGATTCTTGTGATTGAAATTGTATACAACATTTATGAACTTGTAATTTTAGACCTGAAGTTGTTTGGAAATTGATTGATTTTTCTGTGAAATAAGTATTGCAAAACCAAAGTACCTTATTTTAGGTTAGGATGTTTAGCTGAAATATAAAATCAGGAACATTTTCTGCATTTTTTTTTTAAATGAATTCTATAGTCGAAAGTTGCGGTATGAAATGATATTTTATGAAACTGATTTTCGAGTGTATGATTTGTGAGCATGGCCCAGAGTTTCCAAAAGAATAAAAGTTCATGGACTTGTGAATTATTCTATCATATGATATCCCTATTAGCTTTTGTATGTTTGTAAACCGAAGGGCGATAACTAGCTACATTTGCGGGATTCAAGTGTCATTTGGTCTATTATGAAGTACTTGATTATCATGTTGTGTCTTGTATTTTGAGAGTTTGGAGAAATGTAAGGTTGGAGTTGAGAACAATAAGTTAACAAGATTTCAATGAGATAAGGTTAACAACTTGGTAAAAGACCTGACATTGCACTTTCATGTCTGTTATTAGACATTTAGACGTGTAATCTGATATGATTAAGCGGAAAATAAATAAATGAAATAGAAGTCATTTGAAATATTATGACATTTCGGGGACTTTTCCCTAACTAGCAAAATGTTTAAATAAAATATTTTAGTTATTTTTATCAATTTGTCAGCCACTGCCCACTCATGTTTAGCAGGCTATACTTGTTTGTCTTAATTTGTATTATGTTTGTTGTTCTTATCCAGCAAAATAGGCCATTAAATGCCCAGAATGTTGCTGATGCGTTGCAAAAGTTCAATCTCAAAAAGACTGCAGTTCAAAAAGCTCTTGATTCACTCGCTGATAGTGGGAAGATTGCATTTAAAGAGTATGGCAAGCAGAAGATCTACATTGCACGTCAAGACCAGTTTGAGATTCCAAACAGTGAAGAGCTTAATCAGATGAAGGAACAGAATGCCAAATTACAGGAACAAATTAACGAACAGAAGAAAGCAGTTAGCGAGGTTGAGGGAGGTATGCTAAACTTCTAATTTTACACTTTGATAAATTACATGGTTCTTACTCATCCTTTCATTTATTAATGAAATTGAAATGAGAATTGAATTGGAATTTTGGATGCAATGCTAGTGATCTGTGCTGGGCCTGCTGGCTTTAATTTGATCTCCTTGATCATTTTGTTTTCAGAAATCAAATCCTTACAGTCAAATTTGACGCTAGAAGATATGCAAGCCAAGCTGGGAAGACTTAAGATAGAGGTATATTGCATCATTAAATCATTTGCAGGAAGATATTTTTTATTATTCTATTAACTTGCGTTTTTTTACAACAAATAGCTGAAATTGGGAGAACTTTGAACTTGATAAATTATCTGTTGACATCTCAACTAGGTTGAGGAAATGGAGGATAAGTTGACTAAATTGCGTGGAGGAGTCACCCTTGTGAAACCAGAGGACAGGAAGGCTATTGAAGATCTGTATGTGAATGCAATTAGTCATTGGAGAAAGCGCAAAAGGATGTTCAAAGATATATGGGATACAATAACTGAAAATTTACCGAGGGATCTAAAAGAGCTTAAGGTCTTTTTCTTCCTCACTTCTATAGTTCTATAGGCCTCCAAAAATATTTCCCTTCACTGATTCAACTCCTTCCATTTATTTCAGGAGGAACTTGGCATTGAATATGATGAAGATGCTGGTCAGAGTTTGCAGTCTTTTTGTAATTTGATGCCACAAAGCAAAAAGCGGGGAAGAGGTCAGTAAAGTTCATGCTGCAGTTAATGCTGAAGTTTTACTAGTGGCTTGCGACAAAGTTCATGGTATATATTTTTGCATTTGGGAAGTATTGCACCAGAATAGATCATTCACGTACGCTGGATGCAGCTTTTTCCTCGTCAGTAAGTTCTACTAGAACTATAATTTGTAGTTGTAAAAGCATTTGCACTTATTAGTGTTTATTAGCTTATATATGCTTGATAACTATAGAGTCCTTTTTCAGTTGTACCAGAAAGATCAGCTTCTCATAGCTGATTTCATTATCAAATTATGTACAGTATCTTCAACATAACTTAAGTATACTGGATTACTGGTTACCTACCCAAGAAACTTTATCTGAACTTGCTTGCATTATTTAGTGAAAACAAGATTATCTCAATGATGAGCATTTCTGTACTAATGCATATTGTCCGGAAAGTGAAATTGTTGACTGGCTATCCATTCATAAGGGGAATTACTTCTCAGATCATTCATTGTTTCTGCACTTGATACAATAAATTTAAAATAGTGGTTAGTTCTGGGACATTGACCAGATGGTCATGGACTGCTTCGAAGCTTACTCGATCTCAGTTAACAAATTTCTTTTCCAGAATAAGGCTACGTTTCAGTTTTTATAAGCATAAATACATTTACTATTGCCTCTATATACTTTCTGCAGAGTAGAATTAAAAAAAAAAGGAGGCTTAAAAAACAATTTAACTCAGATATTCTTCTTGCTCATCTAGAGATAACTTCAATAGCATATAAAGGTATCAATGCTATCTTCTGGTCCTCACAGAAACAGGCCTATTCACTGTATTCAATCTCTGTGAACTCTTCACAGCCATTCCTGCAGAAATGTGTTCCTTGCTATCTTTCCCGGAATTAGCTTGAATATTAGTAGCTGTTCGTTTAGGAGAATAGTAAAGCAGCTTGGTTTCTCTTTTTTCCTTTTCATCTTTGTCTTCAAGTGAATAGGTCTCACTCTTAGCTACATCTTCGCCAATGTTCTCACTGAACTTCAGGTTCTGCTCTGCTATACTTCTCGGATCTACTTGCTTGATGTTAATCATCTGGTCGCTTTGACAGATTTCCTCTTCGTCAGAATTGAGGCTGTATTTGTCGAATGGATAAACCTCTTCATGCCGTAAAACAGAGTCTTCAAGTTCCCGTGAATTATTTTTCTGACTATTAACAGTTCTTGATTTTACTTCACTATTTGAATCCATGACTTGCTTTCTCTGTTTATTACTTGGATGATTGAGATCATCTGGTGGTCCACCAGAACTAGACCTAGAGAGATCCACAGCAGCTCTTGCTGCAGAAGCTGCATACGCTGCTGACAAAAAAGCTTCTTGGGCAGCTTCTGCTACATCTTTATATTGTTTTCCCCTATTCAATGAAAGACTTAAATCCCCAACTCTGCACATTTCTTCAGGGTAGTCCTTCCTATCATCTCCAAAATTAACTCCTGAACTAGCTGATTGGTTTTTAGCACAACGATTGTCCTCTTCTTTATTTACCTGCACAAAGTTAGTGCATACATACATTATTTCTAGTGCACTTTTTTATACCTTCATTCCAATTCTGATACTCCCCTGTCCATCAATCACAAGCTACATACTTTGTATGATTAGAGTTACTTTTAAAAATTTTAGTATGGTAAACTTTGGACTTTATAACTTGGAATCTTGGAGGACTCTAAACAGAAACGTGACATACGAAGTATAATTTAGGAACAGAGTAACATTTCTGAGAATTCCACTGATAAGCCATTGCGTAAATATCAAATATCATAGTAGGGAAGACTAATAAAGTTGAAGGGACTTTATCAATGAATGGAAGAAGCAGTACCTCTGCTGCCATTGAAGTAGCCTCTAGCTGCAAACTGACGCCATTTTCATCAGCTATTTCTTTCAGCAACTTCATTCTACTTTCCAAACTTGGCTGCCTAGTTGATAGTTTCTGGATGATCTGCCCAGAAAAACACCCGTTAATCACACAATTAACATGTATTCTTGACATTTAAGTGGAAATCATTTACCTTGAGGTTGACACCACATCTGTTACGTAATTCAGTAGCGCGAAGGGTGAACTCTTTGCCATAACGGGATGAAAAAATATAGCGTATCTCCTGTAGTTCTGGTAATTCTCCGCACCTTGATGCTGCAAAAATCAGGCTTGATATAGCCTCTTGAAGCTCTTCAGGGCAGGTTCTGAAATCAGATGATATTTATTTATTCATGTGTCAAACATGAAGACTGAAACACCACAGAATTAAATTAGAACAAAAAAGTAAAAAAAGGAGGGTAACTTTTCATCTTCAATAAGTTTGACCCTCTCACTCAAAAGAATGCAATAACTCTCAATCATGGCAAACACATCCAACATATTTTGCTCCTTGATCACTTGTTCAACCTATCAAAAACACGCAAGTAAAACCATGCATCACAATCTATTCTGTGTCAGACATCATAAATGGTGAAGAAAGCAATGGTGGTTACCCTGATGAGAGCACGCTCGTGTTCAGAAATTTGGAGGAGTTGAACGACATCAGAGCGTGCAATGGAACATCGCGCTCGCTTCTGGTTCTTAAGGACAGAAAGCCTAGATATGGCAAGGTTTACAAGGGTTTTGAATTTGGAAGCCTTAAAGCTTCTTCCTAGCAATGCATCCAGCGTTTTTCCCATGCTTAACTTCTTACTATCACCAACACTAAAGGTGCGCGTAAAGCCTACAAAAAGATTTTCCTAGCGGCAGGTGAATGCAGCAGCAACAGTCCCAAGACTCCCCAAGCGGCAGGTGAATGCAGCAGCAACCGGACACGACGGCTGCTGCTGCGAGTTTGGCTGCAGGGATGAGGACAAGGGATACGACTGCTTGGCACTTTGTGTGATGACACAAGATGTGTGAAAATATGGACTTTTATTTTTATTTTTTAAACAAACGTGTTTGAAGAGGTTTTTGATTACTTAGGGTTGAAGAGAGCGATATATAGTGGAGCATCAAAGACTTGTGGAAGATTATGAACAGCTGGCTTCTTTTTTTTGGAAAAAAAATATTTAATTTGGTTTTGGGAAAATCGTGGCTAAAAAAATCATAATGTTAACGCGGTTGCAGTTTCTTCAATAAGTCTTAATGACCTAGCAAATAAGAAAAATATTATTTTAATTGGTGTAGGTTAGTTTTTACATTTTCTAGAAAGTTTTTGCCTAATTTTCAAATGTTTATGTACGTAGGCAAAACATACACTAATGTTATCGAAGTTAAGGCTTGTTTGGTGGCCACTAAGAAAGGTTTTCAGAGTGATCGGTAAATATGTACGGGAAACATACTTGTAAAATACTAATGGCAGTTTTTATTAACTTTAGAAGGTTAATCATAAAAACAGGTTATCAAATTGTTAGTATTTTGTATATATATATATAATAAATAGAACAATTGGAATCCAATTCAGATGCTTATCCTTCATCTTTAACATCGTACCATGGCCATTATCCTGGCTCTCACCTTAACCCTAGTCCAATGTCAAAAAAAAAAAAAAAAAACCTAGCTGAATATATTTCTTCAAAAACCGATCTTTTGTCAATATTGAGTAGCAGATTAATATTTTGTCATAGCTATTAGCTAAAGGTAGTAGGGTACAATTTTATCATATTTATAGAAATTTTTTTACGATACAAGATGATATGTATCTCAAAGGGGTATATTTGTCATTTTAACTAGTAAGATAGGGTTAAAATTGTATAATTGTCTAGAATATCATTCTATTCAAGCAAAATCAGAAGAGCATCAATGGAGGAACAAAAAGCTTCAATGGTGAAATGGAACTCGACAATCGACAATCGACTTCAATGGAGGAAAACAACACTTATACGCATACCCTTCGGGCCAAACCCTTAATTTTCTCCATTTTTTTTAGGATTTTCGTTTAATTTGACGGCAAAATCTTTGGAAATATAACGGTGAACGTTGGTGGTTTACGAGATGAAGCAAGATAATTGGGAAAAGGGAAAAGGAGGAAGAAAGATATGAAAATGGAGGGGAACGAAAATGGAGCAAATTGTCGGTTGAAGAAGACCAAACCCAGAAATTTTGTACATAAAAAATTATACATTCATAAAGTTCCTTTTATTTACATATTTGCCATTTTGAGATACAAGCTTTGTATCTCATATTGAGATAATGGGGCTCCCTTGTAAAATAGTGGGTATCGTAAAAAAGAAAGGTAAGAGAAATTGTAAGAACAATAATAAAAAAATAATTAAAAAAAAAAAGATAATGCATGCCCTTCATAGGAAGAAAGAAAAGTAGAGCAACAGAACATGAACGACTTTATAAGAAAATTATGTCAATTTTAAATATGAATTTTTTTTAATTTTAATATATATACAAGTATATGTTTCTACTTTGACTGCGCAAATATCTATTCGACCAGTACTATCTCGAATTATATATTACTAAATTTAAAAAAAAAAAAAAAAAAAATTAAAGCACTCATTAATATGAAACAAACAACCTCAAGAATATACAACTTTCTTTTCATATGTAAATTGGGAATAATTTTTAAAATACCTTTAAAATGTGAATTGTTAAAATTTCCAAACAAAAACATCATAATAAAATGGAGAATTGAGTGAATAATATTTTAGGAGGTTGTACGACATAGGTGAATCTTGGTAATTTTCACCCAACCAAACCTTAGCTTCCACCTACGAAATTTTATTGGGGCCTCCACCTAATGTCCAATGTTTTTGGCGGTATAATTTTATTGGGGTCTTCAACAAATGTTTTGGCGGTATAACCTTTAAAATTATATTTGTTGTTCCTCCTACTACAAGGAACTTGCTCCATCATTAAGATGACTTAATCTCCTCTTAGTATGCCTCATATGAGCAGAACACACTCCCATGGTGTCCCCTTACAATAAAAATCAAGGGAATGATGCGCAACCAGTATTATGTAAGGTACTGCAAGCATATTTTGCAACGTCTCAATTTAGCCCCTCAAATTTTGAATTTTGGGAAAAAAAATATATAACAGCTTACATCGAAATATTGATCAAAAATACATATGCAACATATTATGATTCGATTGAAGATGAAAGAACCATTCCAATTCTATGAAATAGATTGCAAATAGAAGTCAAGTCCAAAGTTATGCATAGAGTCAAATCTTGTAGAACATTAACTTGAAACCATAACCGGGACTACACCGGTAAGGACCCCATCTATGTTTGTTAAGGACAAAGGACTCAAAAGGATGGAACTTTCATTATTTTCTACAACAATCACTCCAGGAATCCATATATTTGTTACAATCACTATTTGTAAAATAAACCAAAACCTTCAAGTAATAATACAAATTGAACAAATGGCCCGAACAAAAGGCACAATCAGAAGACACCGCCTATAAGGGCAAAGAGCGAAAATGCGTCAAGCGCAAGAGATATTAGCTACTTACTAAAATTCTCACAAGCATCTAGTGTTCAGCCAAGCATGATTGCAGGCCATTGATGATCGCCAGAGGCAGAAATTATCAATATTAGTAGAAAATTTAAGATATAGGGTATGGATTATAGGGCCATTAGTCTAACAAACTACTCCGAAGAAGAGTTTTCTTTTTATGTCCGACATGATCTGTGCTTAATTGAGTGACAATTTAATTATAAGATATATTTACCCAAAATAAAAAAAATAAATAAAAAGGGGGGGGGGGGGTGGGGGGGATGGATATGCAGGAATAAAAAAATGAAGGAAATAGCACAGGGTTTTTTTTTTTTTTTTTTTGAAACAGCACAAAGAGTGTATATATATACATAGAAGATGATAAAAAAAATTAAATAATTATATACAGCAATAAATAAATTATGATGGATAATTCCACGGATATAAAAGGAAACTTCTACCTTTTAGGAAACTAGCAAATATTGCATCATTCCTGTATAAGGAAATCCAGTTTCTCCTTTTACACCACAAATAACCAATACATCCTTCATTGATGTTTCAAGTTGCTAAAATTGGTGATTATAATTTTATATCACTAAATAAAACTGATTATTCACTAATTACATACTGTATTTTATTGACTTAAATGGATTAAAACTTACTTTTATAGAATATCATTTATCTAATTTGGAGTATAAATAAAACAAAGGGCCTTTGGCTCTTATCAACATTCTTTCTAAAGCTCCGTTCAATTCACCTTATTTTTGCTGAACTGAAATTATTTTTACTGAATTGAACTAAGCATTAATCTCAAACAAGCAAAATGATACAGAAGCAAATACCAGTCTACCAGAATGCTGTAACTTTCTGAACACTTAGTTTTACTTTTACAGATCAAAAGAATCAAGTAAGCCAATTTCACAGAATGCACACATAGACAACAGACAAACAAACACCCAAGAATTTTGAAATTCAAAAATCTCTTTTGCATTGTATGGATTAAGAGATACCACACTAATGAACTACGGTATCTAAGTTGAGAATGAAAATTAGCAGGAAGATAGTGTGGGTCACCAGCTCAAACATAACACACGACTGACTAAATTATATCATTATCTCCCTTGGAAAAACTCAAAGCATATCAAAATATGGGGCAAAAATAAATCTTAACCAAAATTTAAATCCAAATCAAGCAAAGAACCCACGAGTTATTAACCAAAATTACAACAATCACAAGATAATCAGGGAATTTGCCACAGCAGTGCTTCTCCTAGACCCTATAGAAGTATCATATATAACAAATAAAAGAAGAAACCCAAAGCCTAGAAGGTCCCAGCCTACAGAAGATAAAGATGCACATTATAACCATGCTTTAGCTGGAATATGACAGAATTTATCAAAACAGCACCAAAGTTCTCCTAAGAGGTGGAGAACAATGAATTTCGGCCCAGACAAACATAACTGACAGTAAAACTCAGCGCAAACTTTTAAGTTTGAAGCAGGATCCAATTCTTCTAAATGAAAATACGATTAAGAAATCTTTTAAGTTGTGTCTCATTTACAAGCATCTAAAATGAATTTAATGTACACGACTAGAGGAATAAATTACACAAAGTCTTAAAAAAATAGAGTGATATTGTACATCGGTTGTAAAGTTCCCCCAAAAAATCTAAGATGATCAAAAGTTACCCCAATATATATAAGTTACCCCGATAAAATTAAAAGTTATTTATGCTTTATTGATAGATTTACTCTTTTTAAATGAGTAAAACTCAAATCACAATGGGTGAAAATAATCATATTATCCTTATAAAACTTATCCCATTGCCTATTTACATTAAAATCATATCAGGTTTAAAGTTAAACCAAAGACGATTAAAGTTACCCCAAATTGGCTAAATTTAGCGGGTGTACACGAAAGATTTTGGATGAAATTAAAATTTAATACAACAAAATTGTAAACAAGAGAAGCTAGGGTTTACTAATCATGGTTTTATTAAAAAAAAAAGAAGAAAAAAAAAGGATAAAAACCTACCATTAGCATATTATAACTAATTGGTTCCATAATACAGTTTTTACATTTTCGAGATAACTAAAAACTTGAAATGATAATAATGTAATTCTCTTTTAAATCCTCCCCCCACCCCCCCCCCCCCAGCCCAACAAAATACAAAAATGCAAATCTTTTTGAGCAGCTTTCAAAAACTCCTATTGACTCTCGACTTTTGTCTACTTGTTATAGTACAGCCATTATAGGTAAAGATATAAACATTTAGATTAGGAGGTTAATTACTTAATTGTATCGTTGATATTGAACTTTGCCTGATTTAACTAATCTAACAACTTATATTTCAATTCCAACATTCTTAAAACATGCAACCACCATCAATTCCTTACCAACCTACCCAGACAATGGCAACATCTATCAATCAATTAAGTAGGGTCCAGTACATGAACGAAAAGTGATTATTATGTAGTCATCCAAAAAAATCTTCCTCCTCCACCCCTTAAGATCAAATACCTCATTCTCATACAAATCCAAATGCTTCATATCCTTCCTGACTCCTTATATTATGGATCTATTTCTACTCCAAACGCATATAAAATCTAAAAGACCCCGGAAAGTGATGACAAAATCAAAGGTGATAAAATATTTGAATGAGTTGATTGCAAGAATAGTGAAGGCCGTTAAAGAGAGGTCACAACATCAAACTCTAAATTAAATCCCTCAAATCTCACAAACATCACCTGGAACTCTTCCTATTTGAAGGCAAGTTACACCTCTTTGAATTTCACAATTAAGATGGTGAATAACCTCTTCAACCATGACTTCAATATGCTTCTTTCAAGTCGTTTCATTTCAAAATCCTAACTTAATCTCCCCACTACGACACACCTACATGTAGAGCTTTCCTGAACAAAGAAGAGCATACTAAAGATGTATGCAAAGGAGGAGCTGAGCATGGAGGACAACAAAGGAGAGGGTAGCCTGCCTTCACAAGTATGTTTACTCTGGGAAAAAACAATAGCCTGAATGTTTTACCAAGGAGAAGGAAAAAAAAAAAAAAAAAAAGCAATCTGCTTATTATAAAAAATGGGTCTGGCTCCATGGATCTGGACCGGGTTTTGGACCCATTGCCATCCCTAGGTAAAATCACTTTATGTATGGTAAAATCATCTTCTATATAATCAACTTTCTCGGTGCACAATAAACTTAGTGTGCACCGGGTTTATTTTAGAATTTTTATTGAGCTCTATTCCAAGACCATTATTTCTTACAATTCATCGGTGTAAATAAGATAACAGATAAAACGTTCCCATAGACAATACCTCATCAAAGCCACAATAATTCAGACTAAGATATGGAGATGCCTAATATTAAATACAAGATATAATATTGAAGTATAAATATAAATATAATAGAAGTATTTGAAAAACAAGAATTCCACAAAATGACACTGTCAGTCTGTCCTCAAATTAAAAGATTGATTTTCTTTTTTGGCCTTTGTAAGTTACAACCAAGATTACAGAAAAACCAAAATACATTTTAAACTGAAACAGTAGGATATCCAAAATGAAAATTGATATTGGTTCAGGCACACGATTGAAATACATGACAAATGGGTACATGTATTATATTTCAAACTAGGGTATAAAATTAGTTTTGATCTTTCACCTTGCCTAAATCCGTTAGTTGAAAAGACAAGCTATCCTTGACTTTGGCAAAAGTAAGCATGCCTAGACCCAAGTATGGACTAAAGATTTACTCTTTTCATGTGAAGTGAAACCCGCTAAACTACCTCAGTTTCTTAAGTCTTAATATAAAACTTGGAAGCAATAGTATGGTTATTATTCAGGGAAATTATTTTCCGACACAAAAAGAAAACCATCAAATTGTAACTTAAACAAAAGAACACAGAAGATAGACAGTACACACTAGGTAAGTAGAACTGTAGAAGCAGGAATTCAGCTGAGAATGAAACACTATATATCTACAATAAACATATGTTACAGCGATTAATCCTATATACTCAACTCATAAAAGGCTCTCCTGGCTTGATATGTAACAGGGCTATATATGACCTTCATTGCCTCTTTGAGATTGGTTATACTCTAGTGTTTTACTCAAGAAAAAACCCATACGATATACTTGAAACAAAAATAAAAAAAAAAAGATAAAAAGAAAATTGGCTTCAAATACAACCAACTTTCACCTATGAGATCTAAACTTCAGCTACCTATCTACTCCAAATCGTGGCCTTTAATCACCATGATCGAGTTTGTGACAATTGCAGTCCTCGCATAGTACTAAGTTCCTAAAAATGTCACCAGTGTTTCAGAAAGAGAGTATCAGTTTAGAAAAACAAAAGTCCCATGTCTGAGCTCAGCTATCGCCAGCGAGTAAGCTCCCACTCTTCATTATATATCTTTCTCGGTAATTGGGTTCATTCTCACTTCCAAAATTCTAATTTCTCTAACCTATCATGAGGCGCAAATAAAAAAGTTTGGTGACTAGGTAAAGTTTAGCACTCGTCCCTTCTTTACCAATTGGCACGACAAGTTGATCGCTTCCACCTCGCCCTTAGGTGCACAGACATAATTCTAAATTATTACAACTTACAGCTATAAACCATCAAATTAAAGAAAATGAAGTTTCTGCTATGTAATCCGTTCATGTTAAAAAGCTTTTTAGATGAAAAACACTCCATTACAAAGCTATTTCACCTCCAACAAAGTGCTTAAAATTTATCATTTCAGTTGCTTCACTACTACGGATTATTAGATAAGATATGACTAAATGCTGTCCGAAAATCAAATAAAGCAATGACAAGCTAAGAACAATTAATCTTTTTAATTTTTTTTTTTTTAAAAAATATCAAGACATGTACTTTGCATTTTATGGTGATTTTTCCTCACTTTAGTTAAATCCCTTACCTAGGCAGAGATGAGCCACCACAAGGTAGGAGTTGTACACTGCACTAGATTCGAATGACTAAAAAGAACTTTTTATTACACGACTGCATTGACTAGAAGGGGAAATTATACCACAATCTCTGTTTATGTCAAATCTTGGTAGAACAATCAAAAACTAGCTTCAAAAGTGACAACCCAAACAAAATTATATTTAAGTACTACTACCAAAGTGTTCATTGAAATTTTTCTTGTCACTCAAGATGCACATATATAAGCAATTTCATCTACTAGAATATGAAAGTTGCAACATCCTCACATAAGCAAAAATATTTAACACCAGAAGTTTTACCAGGTACATTAATAACAGGAAGATATCAGTGGCTACAAAGACTACTTACATCAACTATTAGGTTCAACACTACATTTGAACTCATTAGACTTTTGTAACATGTGATAAGATCAGCAAAGAATTTAGGGAAAGGAACATTTCGCAATTAACCAAGAGACTTACAGCACACAGCCTGACCAGAACCGATAAAACAAGAAGATAGAGAAAGGATACCAAAAATAATGAGGAAACTTACAAAGAGTTGCAGGAGCAAGAACCGTTTCCCTATCAAAGAAAAAAAAAAAAAAAAAAACAGTTCATTTAATGCCCCTAGAAGATTCAACATGATCCTGAACATAAGCAGATAAACTATGACAAGAACTCACTGCAAAAACTTTCCAAGAAGTAGCACCAGACATCTCCAAAGCCAAAGCCTCCATAACGACCGGCCATAAAGCAGATGTAGCACATTCATTAGAACAATAGAGACATAGATATAACCCCAAAAAAATAAAAGAAAAAAGAAAGAAAAAGGAATCATAATCTTGACGAAAATAACAAAGCCAAGAAACTAAATAGCACGACACTTGACAATAGAGAAATCAGATAAACTATTTCGGGGTGTTAGGCCACTTAGGTGGAACACAACACTCACGAAATAATTTTCATGAAATAAATAAATTCAATCTTCAGGTTTATTAACAAGGGATATCCATGACTAGCTTATGAGTCAAACTAACAAGGGTATCAAAGTAATGATCCCAGTAAACAACAAAGGTACCTTCTCCATGGTGCCTTCTAGGCATATAAAGATTGGAGGGTTCCCCCAAGAACTGGAAAATCCCTGAATCAAAAGCAAGATTAGACTCTCCAGGCAGAAAGAAAATAAAAATATATAACTACAAATACCAGATAAGAGATGTATATAATCAGAAGAATTCAGAAAGATAAGTAGTAAAGATGGTAAGAAGAGCAACACCGATGTTGTATGCATCGTATACTTTCATTCAAGAAACCAAAGTTAAACGCAGAGTACATCGGCTTCCGAAGGATAACTATCATGAGCATTTAAGCTCCACGTTTGAGCAACATTCATCCAGTGTGATTATGAGCAACAGATCAAAATAAAGTATAAGAAGATATACTAAACTCACAAGGCAAATGTTTAGAGAGAAATGTAATAAATGTAATGTACTATTGCACAATAAATTATCAAAATGATTACAATAAAAGAAAAAAACGCCTTTGGCGAGTTGTCTTACAATAGAAACAGAACACATTCCATTGAGAACTGCCAGTAAGTGACCTCCCAAAAGATATCAGCCTTCTGAGTCCAACTTGAATGACGCCAGAAGCAATCTCCACCAATCAGGCCCACAGTAGTGCAGAAAAGATAGACAGTAAATTCCCAATGATTAGAGTCTGATATAAACTAACACCGTAATATACAAAAATCTAGTGCTACTGCATTTGTGGAGTCAGAAAATCAGCATCTGAATTCACTTGCCCGTAATAAATGGGTGATTCAAAGCTTGTGAAACAGTTAGCCTTTTATCTGGATCTAGGACAAATATTTTTTCCAGCAGATCCTTGAAGTTGGCTAACATTTTTGGATCTTCACCAGAAGAACCCCTAATGATGTTACCAACATCTTTTGGCTTAATATTAACAATCAGCTTCCTAAGAGTCTGCACAAAAGCCCATAGCTCCAAGTTAATAAAACAATGCATGCAGCTTTGTTCATTTGAGATACACTATAATCATTAATCTTACTGCCTTACCTTCTTAGTGACAGGATCTTCATCTAACGCAAGAAAATTTAAATCCTGGTCAAAATGTTGCTCAATGAAAGCTCCCTGAAAAACAGAAAACATAAAGAAAAGAGCATATAAGAATAGTTAGATAAATATATAATTATTTTCAAAAGTCAGTGTCCTAATTATATCTTTATTAGAATTAGCTTTCCACCTCTTGTAAGAGGGTTACATCTTAGTATCTAAGAATTAAAAAAAAAAAAAAAAAAAAAAAAAAAAAAAAAAAAAAAAGACAAAAAAAAAAAAAAAAAAACTACTTAATTATGCTAAAATGGCATCCATGGTGAGTACCTTGCGAAGCATCTTCTTCGGGAAAGGACCCTTCAATTCCATATGAAGACGAAGCATATCATTGTTTGAGGGGCCTGGAAAGAGAACCTTTCCAGTATACAACTCATATAAACAGCAACCAACTGACCAAATGTCCATGGGGTGGTCATAGGGCAAGCCGAGAACTGCATCAGGAAAAATTACAAGCCTTAAACAATGAGCCAAACATTGATATGTATAGCGATGATATGTAATCAAACACATAATATCAGTTTTCATCAACAACAATGTCTTGTAACACAAATTAAAATTAAAGAACTTACTAATCTCAGGTGCACGGTAAAAACGGCTCACAAGGTACGGCGTGATTTCATTTTTACCAGCGAACATTGCATTTCCAAAATCACAAAGCTTCAGCACATTTTTAGATTCATTGACCTAATTGACAGAAGATTTAGACAAATCAGAAACAATTGAATTTGTTTATAAATAATGTGAATTAATAATTTTCTAAAAATTACCAGCATATTATCTGGTTTTATGTCACAATGTAGAACTCCGCAATTTCTGAGATGCTTCAACGCGATAAACAATTGCTTCGCATAGGTTCTCACAGCAGTAAGCTTAAGGCCAATATTACGACCAAACTTCTTTAGAACCTCACGCAGATTCATATGAAGTGATTCAAAAACTATACAGAGATGATTACGGTACTTGAAATTTGAAAGATAACGAACACAATGTCGGCGATCATCGGGATCTGAGCCAACTAGCTTCTTCAAAATCACCAGCTCTTCTGTCCCTGCTTTTAACCTTCATAAGAAATGAACAGCAGTTATTAAATTAGGACTTTAGGCACAATCACAATAATACAAATTCTCAATAGTAAAAGGTTGAAACAAAAGGAGTTACTAACATAGTTTCATTATTTCGTATTATTTTGATAGCCACTTCCTCTGGATCCCCACTTCCAGCTTTAAGATCCTTTGCACGAACAACAGTGGAAAATACACCTTTACCATGTGCTGCCGTGATTTCATAGCGACCATCAAGTATTTCACCAAATCGAAAACCTTTAAGAAACAAATAGAGAACCAATTAAAAAGAGCAGAAAGCTAACAGGAAGAAAAGTGTAGCGTTAACATGCCCTAGCCAGGGTAGAAGCATAAAAGGCACTAACTGTAATAAGACTCCTGATTATTAAGAAGAAGCTAGCAGGCTACATCTCCTTAAAAGTCAACAGAAAACAAGTGACAACTACAAGACAGCAATCCCCTGTTCAAAAAAGCATATAGTCAACAGAAATTCTTTTTTAAAAAAAATAAAAAAATAAATCAGAAGCCTTGATTTAAAACCTCAGAAACCTTACCCCCCAAAAAGGTCAGAACATGACAAAACTGACGGAGTTGTCTTAATATTGCAACACAAGAGGGGATTTTTATTTTCATCACACAGCTTTTCAACAAAACCAAAAATTTTTAGACCATCAACCAGATTAAACTCCATGTTCAGGGCTCAAGGCCAAATCGATGCTTTTACAAACCCACGCCACCACTTAAGATCTCTGATATACAGACTACAGATCTTAACATCTACAATCAATTCCAGACACCAATAGATGCATATAACAAGATTAAATAACCGCATGAAGCAGTAATTAGGTACAATAACCCCAAATAATAGCAATTAGCTACCACAGCAACTCAGCAAGCCATCCCATTCAAAATAAATATAAATAGTTAAAGCATAGGAGAATCTTTATTTTCAATGTGCAACAGAAGTCTTCCTATGCAACATCCTTTTTAGGTGGTTGATAAGCGAACAATGGAGCATAAAGAAAATAAAGAATAAAATACATTATAAGGGAAAGGGAAAGCAAAAAACTTCACCTACAGAATATTATTAAAAGAGAACAAGTAAACGCATATCCATTATTAATAGACATTCCCTCCTACAACCCCAATGTAGATAACGAGAAAAATCATACATAAAAGTCAATGCAAAGCAGTTAAAACAAGGAAAATGCAAGAATCAGAAAGAAACAGACTTACTGTAATATCCCTCTGGATCATCCCAATTATCATGAAGACCACTCCTTTCAAGAGGCAGACCATCTCCCTTACCCTGTCAAGTCAATGAAAGATCATGACCCATTATATATAATGTACATACAAATTTCAGTAAGTTACAACATGTTCACTAACTCAATATGTAAAGTTTAAACGGTCTAAATTCTCAATGGACCAAACCTACCCCAATACAAAAAGAATCAAAATAAAACACCCCTAGTATATCTACAATCATTCTAGAAAACTTAACTTAGGCAGGAAGCAAAATACATGAGCTACAAAAAATAACATCTTTCTTAGTGTATGATATGAATGTAACTCTCTCAGCTTCCACAGATAACAAAGTTGCCAACCAAATCTAATTAGTTTCACAATAACACCTACAAGGTTGATGATATTGAAGTATTGAACTATTTGTTGGCATGTTGCCAACATCACAATATATAGAATTTATCCCCCGAAGCAAAACTGTCCAAACTTTTAAAGTGACAGCTATAAATGAAAAACAGTTAAATAAGCACACGTACCATTTTACGAACTCCAGCAGGAGAATCTCCAAATATATCATCACAGAACATATCATTTGACCTTTCACTCTGCAAAAATATCATCCATAAGCTTAAAAAAACAGTAGAAATGGCAAAATAATACATTAAAATTAGATACCATCAACACTGTGCTAAATATTATAATCACAAAACAGTCAAAGCTATGCAATGCAAACATTTCTAGCCTTGACAAATAGAATATTACAAACACATCAATACAGTGTAACGGCATTGCTAATCTCGAAACCCAAAGCCCATTTCACATATTATCACCACAAACCAGATGCAAATCAGGTATCAAAAATAAGACTAAGCTTGCAGGTTCACATAATTGTACCCTGCAGGCTGCAGCCCCTTCAACAGGCAAAGACAGTGACCAGGTTAATTCTATATTTTATATAAATTACTTCCTCCGTTTTTTATATAGTTGCAACAGTTTGACTTTTACACTATTCATGTGTTCCACTTTGACTAGCTTTGACGATTTATAGCTATGCAAAAATATAGTCGTGGAATCTTTTAGATTCGTCTCGATTTATACTATTTTAATAATAAATGTTTATAATTTTTACATATGGGTAATTAAAGATATTAAAGATTGAAATCATGCATTGGCAAACGTGAAAAGAGAAGTGTTGCAACTATAAAGAAACAAAGGAAGTATAACTTTTGTTTCTAATTTACAATAAGGCCTCCCAATTGCCTAAATATACTCAACACTTCATAAGTAACTCCCTACAATGCATACGCAGATACAACACCAACCTGAGTTATTGCAAACAATTGGAGTTTGATATAAGCATGGGAAGACACAGAAAGAAGATTGTTTAAAAAAAAAAAAAAAAAAAAAAAAAAAAAAAAAAAAAAAAAAGAGAGAGAGAGAGAGTAACCAATGGGACCAAGCAAAGTGATCCGCAAATGATCATCTTGTTGATTATCCACCAAGCTCTAACAGGTCTTATTATGATAGCCAATATGCTAGAGGCATCGGCATGGTTGTAAAGGCAGGGGGCTTGGGGGGGGGGGGAGTCTTGCAGAAAGTAAGGAATAAGAAGTAAAAAATTATCTATCAAATTCTCCCTCCATTCCAAAAAGGGTCTTTTAAACAGATGAGCGGAGATAGTTATTACATTTGTATTTGAAAGAGATATATTAAATTGGCATTATATGATATAAATTGACGAGAAAACAATACACATAATCTTGTAAAAGAGAAAAATAATATGAAAATGATAGATGTTAAATGGACAGTTTGATGCAAAGGTATAAGTGTGCAAGAAGAAATGAGAATACACACACATTACTACAATTTTGAGCTGGTAGTCTTCTATCAGACGGTTAAATAACTTCAACCCTAGAAAACACAAAAATTACTACTTCAAAGGTCAAATATATATATCCAAGTATGAGCTGGTGGTCTTCTATCAGACAGTTAAATAACTTTAAAAATTACTACTTCAAAGGTTAAATATATCCAAGTATGAGCTGGTGGTCTTCTATCAGACGGTTAAATAGCCTTAACCCTTCTTTTCCAATTTTGACTAGAATTTTGAAATTACTTTAACATCAAAGGAATGTAACATCATTTCACATAAATCACTACAAGACTAACATTTTACCTATTTTTGGTAACTTATTTAGCTTTTTGTTTAACTAATACATGATCTGACAATATAGAAGTATAGGACCCGGCAAACCATCTTGTACAAAAGTTAGCCAAAACACAACTATAAGCCCCAACAATAGTTCTTTGTTAAATAACTATGACAGCAGGCGGTATTCAATTGCAATTGGAAGGCAGTAGATGAGAGAAGACAACATGCCACACATGCATAGGCATTATGCAAGGTAAAGTCTTCGAGAAAATAAATTGAATTATAAAACAACAGAAAAAATCCATACCTTAGGAGAACCCTCCCCCAGCATAACAGTATTCCTTTCAGCAGCCGTTAAGTCATTTCCAGGAGCAGATTTCCTCAAGTTTAAGGAAGTATCACCTACAGAATCCTTGTTAGCATCACCCTTAGCACCATTATTTTCTTTTTGAACAGCACTTGCAGAAGACAACTTTAGGGAAGGCTGCTTCGTCAGCTCCTCATCTGATACTGCACATTATAGAAGGCAAATATTAAGGCCCTTCAGACAAAGAACATTACCAGATGAGTAATAGTAGAAAAATGAATAACAAAAGAAAATAAAGATCTAGTTGAAATGGTTAAGTAACAAATAGATGCCTACGGAACAAAGATAAGCTTTACAAAGTAGTAGGAATTGTGCAAACCGCCACTGGTAGTTTCAAATCAATATCAAAGAAGCTATCACCAAATTTTACCTGATTGCAGATATAACAAGAAAATATGCTACAGCTTAATAGACAAGGCAACTACACCTCCTAGAGACACGATGGCAGTGCAACACAGACATACAACCATTGACTTTTATCCTTCCAAAAAAGAATTCTCTCTTCAATATACTTGAGTCCCTAATAGGATGTTAATAATAAAAAAAAATAGACTGCATTTCATTCCTCTTTACCCCTCTTAATTTGCAGGAGCCATGCATCACTTTCGACAAGAAGCTCTCCCATAAAAGATGATACTACAAGGCCAAAGGTGCAAGAAGGAGCTGCTTAGAGAAAAGCAACTCAGAAACGTAGCACACAGATTCTTTCAAAGGGAAAAAATTGTACCAATTACCAAGCAGGTGGCAACTGCAACACTTCTTCAAATTCCATAAGTCTCAATCTGTATACGTAAAGAACATTTGTACACACTATACAAACCCGTACACATAAAGAAACACTACTAAATACCAAATTCCCCGAATAAATACCAAGATACAGAACACACCTTTGGAGACTTCAGGCACAGCCTGCTGCTGCTGAAATTGTTTAGCTTTATATTTCTGAAGAATGGCTTCTCTTCGCCTTCTACTCTCCTCCTTGATTCTGTCGATATCATCCTCTTCAGGCTCTGCAGGCTTCAACTCTAGCATATCCTTGTCATCATCATCCCTGACAAGAAAACTAACAAATCAGCTTTCAATACAATGCAAATGAGAAACATGAAACTCAAACATTAAAGAGAGGTTCTTGAATGAACAAAAATTACCCATTCAATGCATCTTCATTTTCCATCAGAGAATCATCTTTAGTGGCCTTATCTTTATATGGATCATGCTTCGTCTTTCGGTCCTTGAAATATTCTGCTTCATCATAATCACTGCGCCTATCTCGATTACTGTATACATCATCACGGTCATCATATTTATGGTATCTACTGCTCCTATCATCCTTGTTATCTCTAGCCTTATCTCTATGTCTATCGCTGCCACTATATCTGTCTCTTCCCCTATCCATCTCCGACTTTTGAGACCTGTCCCTTACCTTATCCCGTTCTCTCTCAGCATCTCTATCTTTATACATGGATGTGCTATCATCTCTCCTCCTTTCCCTGCCAAGATCCCTGTCCCGACTCCTTCCACGATCTTGCTCCCTTCTCCTTTCTCTTTCTCTATCCCTTTCATGGTCCCTGTCCCTGCTCCCACCACGATCTCGATTCCAGTCAATATCACTCTTTACCTCTCTATGAATCCCCCTGTCCCTCACAAAATCCTTCTCCCGTTCATGGTCTCTGCTCCGGATCCTATCACGCTCCCTTTCGCTCCTCTCTTTTATTAGCTCTTGCTCCATTCGTTTCTTATCCCGGTACATCTTCTCCTCTGTCTCATTGTGCTTAGAATCACCATCTTCATGCTTTCCTTCATGCAAACTAGACCTGTGATAGCTAGAACTTCTCTCTCCTCCTTTATCCTTAACCTTTTCTCCACCATTAGATCTGTAATCTTTACCTCCACGACTATCCTTTTCATCATCCACCTCATAACCAACCTTGCCATTATCATACAGCTTTTCATCCCTTTCACTGCGATGCCTTGTTTTTGAATACCTCTCGTGCGCAATGCTCTGTGAACGCTCTCTTTCTTTCTTCCAATCAGGAGATTTAGACCAGCTCCTATCACTAGTCTCTAGATGGTACCTTCCATGAGAAGGGGAGAGATACCTTGCTTCGTGGCGGTCATCCCTAACCTTATGAGAAAATGAATCTCTTCTACTTCTAAGATCATCTTCATCCACCTCCATTAATTCAAAGGCATGTTTGCTTTTGGTCCTAATACGGTCCTTCTCCTTGCTTCTTTCTTGTAAAGGAGACTCATGCCCTGTATGTGACCTAGATTCTCCCTTTCTAGACCTGCGAGTAAGATCACCATTAGCCACCCTATCTGACAAAGGAAATTCGTCATGATGAGAGTGACTCCCGTCTTCCTTGCTCTCACTACCACTTCGATCACTTCTAGGAGACTTCAAATACTTCTTAGACTTCCCACTTTTATCATTCCGCGTCACATTATGATTGCTTTCAGGATTTTCTAAATCAGTACCAACAATCTGTGGCACAAGGAACAGTAAAAAAGCTAAGCAAACATCACTCAAAAATTCAAATCGAACACGAAATAAATAATGCAACACCCTGCAAAAACTATGCAATAATAACATGTAACTAAGTCTTACAACTTAAATCCGCACTGAAAACCATTGTCTTCTGGATTCATGATTCACCCTAAAAGAAGGCATGCTGTCTTTTACGTAACCGTCTTTAGGATGCCCATTGCCCCATTAATCATATCCAATGTACATACTATATGGTAAAATCTATATCACAAATTCTACATTTTGTCAGCTCATAAAATAATCCAACAAAAAAGAGTTCAATTTCTTTTCATATTAATCATATACTCAATCTAATTACCACAATCAAATAAAAAAATCAATCAATTAAGCAAGAAATTGAAAGAGGGAAAATCAGAAACACACCATGTAAGAATCATCACCGGCCTTAAATTCACCTGATTCGACATCGGACCCGACCTTCTTATCGAAAGAATCGACTTCAGCAGCAAGAACACCTTCATCATCAACAATCTCACCTTCCTCCATATCATCATAATCAACAAGAGGAGCTGGTTTCGTCACCTCTTCCACTACTTCCTCTCTATTCACAACCTCAATTTCATCTTTCTTCGCATCTCCATGCTTCGAGCTGCTATGGCGGTAATGGTGGCGATGGCGGCGGTGGTGACGGTGATGGCGGTGCTTGTGGCGCTTCGATTTCTCCGGCGAATCGTCATCGGAGGGAGAACGACTGTGCTTGCGATGAGAATCATGGGAATCGCTCGCCATTAATGGAGGAATTACTAGGGTTTTGATTTGGGTTTGGGAGAATTAGGGTTCGGGACTGAAAGGGGAAAAGGAATTGTTTGATTGATTGCGAGATGAATAACGATAGTTAGATATATAAATGCCGTGTCTGGGAATATTGATAATTGAAGTTTTTTTTAAAATTTTCCGAGTACTGAAAACCTTGGGTCTCAATTTTATTTTTATCCTTTGGGTAGTCTCAATTTATTTCGAAGTCCATAAGAATCATGTCAAAATCTCGTAATTTTGGAAAAATTCCGATCATTAAATACGAAGTATTTGTTATGCAAGGTGAGTGCAGATATTGTACTTTTGGTACGATATATTCTAATTTACATCACAAAATTAAATTAAACAAGTAATTGTGATTCTATAAGTTTACTCGTACATGACAAGTAGATTATGTATTTTCCATATAATTAGATTGAGGCAACGGTGAGTAATATGGGACGAGGAGTATACACATAGGGTATCAAAGTTTGTAGTGTGTAAGAGTAGTTGTACCAAAGTTGTGGATATCAAAGACCATCAAAGTTGCAAAGTTTGGAATATATTGGTGTTGTTTGATGTGTAGAAAAACAATTGTCTTGATAAGGTACGAGTGGGCAACCTGTTTATGAATTAAAATAACAAAGATCTCTTAGGGTAATATTGTGTGGGTTTTAACTATGTGATGATATTAATGTTCAATATACACAAGCGTGAGGTGTAAGAGAAAAATGTGAAACATAATACCTAGCATGTCATTTGAGCTTAGGTATGAGACTATGAGTTTAGTTTATACTTCTCACCACTAAAGATTTGTGAGGGCTTTAAAATGAAGATAGGAATTACTATTGGATCCAATCTAAAAGAAAAGGTTTTTCATAGAATTCGAGGTAGATGCCAAGACTTCCACGGTACCACCCCTCCAAGCTATTCTAACGATGAAGCAATTACTCGTCTGTTATAGAGGCCAGGTCGCAAAACACATCTTGAACTAGAATACACACGTGTTGAATTCAACTTTAATTGCAAGTGCATTATGAAGTAGCGCGCGTCCATAAGAAAAGTTTCCATTTTGGTTGTGAATGTTAAGGATCAAAGAATCTTCCAAAAGGTAGTAGCGGCGTTAGGTAAAGTAGCAGAAGATAGATTCTCTTTCTAAGCCTATCACAAACTAGTTTTATTTCGGGGTCTTTTGATGTGTCCTGCGGGAGAGTTACGTCACCAAAACTGGATCCTCGTACGCCTGTACCTGCAATAAATGGAAACTCCAGTTGTTCGAAGCTCTGCCTCCAACACGCAAGTTAGTACCGGGTGGAGTAATAAATGCGGAAAGTAAGTAGAGTAGATCTTCTCGGATCCCGAGATCTAGGGAATTTCACTGTAGAGAGTGAATAGTGTAATAAATGTGTGAGTAAAGATTGTAAGAATGTAGATGCCCTCCCAAAGTAATGAATGTCCCTATTTATAGGGTATGGGAGTGCATGCCCTTATCCTAGGTTATTTAACCTAGGTAATTGGGCTGCGCCGTTTTTACATACAGTGCCTCAGGATTTGGGCCCTTGAAGGCCGCCATTTCCCTAATGATAGGAGGTGCCATGTGTCAACCCCTGTGGGTCCCATTGGGACAACTCTTGAGGTAACACGTGTCATGATCTCATTTGTCCACATGGCTTTTACCCTAATCAAGTTTTAATTAGATATTATCCCGAATACATATGGGATCATTAACGAATAACAAAAGTCTTAGCTTCTTTATCAATCACCGGAGATTCCACAGCAAGAATTATGGTAGCGACATTAGGTTGAAAATAGTTCAACACCATGTTAGAATCCCAACAATGTGCCTGAGGATGTATGAAGTAGTAACTTATGATCCAATCCTTATCATTGCTAAGTAAACTTCCTCTAAAACTTAAGTTTGGTAACATGACCGCAATTTGAACTTCATGCTAATATGGAACATCCATACCCACTTTCCAACTATAGCCTTTTAAATTAACAGAGGTTTGCCCGCTTAAAGCAACCCTTGAAGTTCGTAAGAATCATCTCTTGTGGACCTGCTTCTAGTAGGGGTGAAAGTAATTCGATTTAAAACCAAACCGAATAAGCAATATGGTTCGGTTTCTTTTTTAATATGGTGCGGTTTGGTTTCAAAAAATAAAAAATTATGGTTTGCGGTTTGGTTTCGGTTTCGAGTTTAGAAAAACTAAAAACCGAACTACAAACCGAAATTTTAGGATTCCTAATTTCCTAGAGTCCAATCCCTTCGTATATAAGGCAACAAAAAAAATAAAAAATAAACCCTTACGCCATCATTAGGACTTGCTATTTGTTCATAGCCTAATATATGACATTTGTTTGCTTTATTTTTGGAAAACTTAATTAAATCAAGCCCAAAACACTGGTATTGAAAAATTATGCCAAAAAAATTATTGTTACAAATCAAAGCCCAAAGCACTAGATCCAAAAATTGCGATTTGGTTTGTTTTTTTTTTTTTAAAAAAAACCGAATTATATATGGTGTAGTTTGGTTTGGAGTAATATGGTGCGGTGCGGTTTGAAAAATTCCAAACCGAATTAATATGGTTTGATATCGGTTTGGGCTATAAACCACACCGCAAACCGAACTTTCACCCCTGGCTTCTAGTATTTGTGGTATCTGAAAGGAATTTTGTCAAGCATTGAAATGTTTTGAAACAAGCAATAGGTGTGGGTTTTGATTCTCCAAACTTGCTTCATGAGGAGAGCTTTATTCAAAGTAGATAGACATCTAATTTCCAAACCTCCCATTCCACGAAGAAGATGCACAATATCCCTATTTACCCAGTGTAATCCTTTGTTTTCTTTAGTCACCTAGAAAAAGTGTAAAAGTAAGGAATGAGTAGTTCAAAGCAAGAAAGTACATGAGACACCATAACTACAAGGATAGAGTTAATGAAAATTCACGTTTGTGGTTGAGAAAGCCTAGGAGAATTCTAGAATTTTGTCGCTGGTAAACTAGAAGTAATCTGTTTTTCTTTCCAAATAAATCAATGGGAGTACCCAAAATGGTGGTCAAAGACCTTTACATGCTTCATACGAAAGATTGATGAATTTAAATTCATCCAAAGCAACATGATTGGTTTCTTGGCAACTTATAATGAGTCATTGATAATCTAATATTGACTTAGGCTCTTTATTATTATTATTATTTTTTTTTTTTTTTTTTTTTTTTGCAGTAGTATTGTTTAAATCAAGCTGCATTAAATTAGTAGCTAGAATTTTTGGTATGTGTATATTCACACTTACATTATAAAACCAAATTTAAAACTTCTTTGTATTTCTAATTTACATTCTAGGGACTTTTAATTTAAATATTGTTATCGAACATAAAACCAATAACCTTTCAGCCAACACTAGTTTGGCCCATATCAACATCTTTGTACTTAGTTAGGTCAACTACCGGCTTCATAAATAAAAATTAATCTATACATCATGCAACATGAGCATGAGAATGACCATTTCCCATAGGTGGTTGATTATCAAGGGGTTGTTCTTGGGGAATTCCTTCATCAAACTCTTGTATTTCCAAAATCTCCACCCTTCGATTCATCCTTCTCCTAATCTTTATGGCCACATCAGATGGCCTAAATCTCCCGCACACGCTTACTCTGTTGTATTGTCTTTCTATCACATGTGTTTCCAACTCTTCCAATACCAAACGAAAACAAAAACAAATCAGGTAATTATAATTAAAAAAAAAAATTAATTTTACAAGTAGATTATTTATGTGAATAATAATCTATTGATTTTAATTTGTTAACCAGTATTTTCCAATTTTTTTTTTTTTTTATGTATTCAAACAATCAAAAACTATGTTTAATGAATGACTTTTGAACTTGAACATTCTAATCTACGATGATTTTTTTTTTCTTAAGAGATATGGAGTAAATAAAAGGTTTAGCTTATTTAGAATTACTATTAACCTATTGTCTGTAATTTAAAACTCTTTATTCAAAAAGTTAATACATAAAGTTGCATCGTAAAAGCCAACCAACAATAATCGTGTAACTAAAACAATGCGTTATATATGAACTCAATTCAACCTCACCTTTCATATTGAGAAGAGTTCTTCTAAGTTTTTTGTAACACCCTTTGCAGTCAATTGAGATTCTCATTAGCATGCAACAATACTGCAACAACATATCCTCAGATAAAAAATGTAACATAGTGGAGTAATAAAATATAAATAAAAATCCAAGAACTAAAAATATAAATAAATAAATAATTGTTAAGAGGTTCAACTTGCCTTTGTTGACATAGAAATTTCATGAGGGTTGGACCAAACAACTGGAGCAACTTGGCCTGTAACTTTTGTTTTATTATTAGGATTTGAGCAGGAGAAATTTAAGAATTTACTGAAGAAATTCTGTTTTACTTTTTGGGGTTTCATTTTGGAATCTGATTCTGCTTCTATTTGATAGAGATTGTTAACATGGAATGATGTGTTGCATATATATATGGTGCACGAATTTTGTGTCATATCATAGTGTATTGATAAGTAATTAGAATATCCTCCTAGATGGGCTAAGGTTTTCTTAAGTATTCCTTTATGTTTCTTCGTCCATAAACTTGGCCTCCTGTACAAAACCTAAAACTAAATTTTTGAGTTTGGTTATTCTCAAGAATCTGGCTTGCCTAGCCTAATCATTCTCGGGACTGCATGCAGCGCGTTATCATGGCATCTACCTTGAGGCTAGCGCCTGTGTTTTTCCGTATTACAATAGCACATAAACATTGTAAAATTTGGTTTCTGAGTAAGTTTCAGACACCCCGTTAGCTAAGAGGTCCGACAATTGCAAAGAGACGTGATAATGTGATGTATCATAAGAATAACAAATGAAAGGAAGAATTGACATCTTAAATTGATCAATTTTATAACACTCAAGTAACAAACCTTCACACACCAGAAAAGGAGAAGTTCTGAAAGATCAGAAAAAGAAGAGTTTTCACTATACAGGTACCCTGCTCTATTCCAATCTGTTTACTTACATTACTACTTTATGGCGGCGCTTCATGGATGATTCAGACCAGAAAGTTTAAGTCCTTGACGATCCAAATATTCGCTTAATCAAAGCCACCTTGCCGAAGGTAATCTTTTGACGGGCAATAATTTGTTTCTTTGAGCCTTTGATGTACTTACAAGTGATAGCCACCTTCTTTTCTGACAAATTCACCACCACAGATTCTGTTTCTGTATTAAGAAAAACAACGAACATGAATAATTTTACCCTGTACTGTCAAGAACTACTACGACAACTACAAGTCTACAACAACATCGGATTCAGACTAAAAGAAAGAACTCACCATCAAAACGAGAGATCATGTCGAGAATCCTCTTCTGACAGTCAGAGCACCTCACGTCTGCTGATAAAACAACCTCCTGCACCTGTTAACAAAATGAACAACAATAAGCACGCATTTTGGAAGCAAAATGCATTGCAGAGAATTCAGTAAAAGTTTTTCGACAACTGACATCCGGCATGGTTAGGGACTCCATAAACCCAAGGCTAGGGGAGGACTGATCACTTCTGATAACCTCTATCGCCTCCGTTGCAGATTCAATATCAACATCAAATGCCTTCATTCTTTCTATTACAATATAACGAAAGTTACCTAACAAACACTATGCTTGCTGGCTTCAACAGTTTTTATAATACGCGTAATTAAAATAAAAATTTCATACTTGCGTTAACAAATCTCAATCCCAGAAGCTGATAAAATACTGAAAAGGAACTAGTAGCAGACTATCCTATATTGAAAGAGGAATACCATCTTTTACTATTCTACCTAAAATTCTGAAATAGTACATAATTTGATGAAGCAGAAAAGTCAGTATCTAATATGATTAGACAGACGAAAGTAATGGGAGCGTAGGAAGGTGTACTTTTTATAATATTATACGGAGTATACATTTTTTTTTTTTTTTTTTTGATGAAGCGGAGTATACATTATACAATTAACAATATGCTTGGATGTGCATAGTTGATGAATAGATGCTTTGAAAAAGAGTGGTACAATGACCCCACAAACTATGTATAATTATTGGTGGTTTGGTAAATTTCATATGAACGTCTTGATTTTAGTCTTCGTCATTATTTGTTTTACAACGGAAATAAATGCTCTACAGCTGAAAAATTGGGGTATTAAGCTGATTGAATAATTTGTAGTTAAATCATTGGTTCCGAAACAATAAAGTGATTGTCATGCCCGAAGTGTATGTTGTAATTCATTTCTAAATGATAACACCCATACATTTTGGGCGATAAGAAGTGCACTTAAGGTTTAAGACAATCTTTTAGGAACGAAAAATAACTATTACGATTATGAAACCACCACTAAAATGGAATGATGAATAGATCAGAGATTTTTTTTTTTATTATAATTATTTTCATACAGTATAAATAACGATACAATCTTTGATCATTAAGGATGGAATTGGGACCCAAAAGTCAAAATAGGAAACGCACCCTTCCACCATTATAAAGAGTAAAGCAAAAGCTGGAGCATCATAAATTATGCTTTAATTGAGGTAATAAAAGCAATTATATATGAGCACTTTCTTTTCAGCACTATTCTTTACCTCAGCCCTATAAATCACCACCTGATTATACTGTCCTCTTTGGTCCTATCAGACCCCAAGATTCTTCACCCGAGAGCTACCAGTCCATGACTGTTAACATCATTAGAATTGTAGAATCCCTGCTCAAAACCCACTTAGATGACACAGGAAAGACTGAGACATCCAGGGACTTGTCTCCTTGGATTGCTAGCCATTGCAGCTCAAGTTTCTTATGGTCCTCAATGACCAGCTTGCTCGCATTCAGATACATGAGATCATTCTCAAAGGAGATAACCATCCCGTTTACGGCAAGTCCTACAGCATGGTACAAACCTATCAAGATCCACGATGGCAACTCTATAACCACCTGCTCTTCAAAGAGCTGTTCAATTACAGGGGTCTCTCTTGGAAGCAAGCAAGCTAAGCCCACTCGTCATTCTCAATATAGTAGCAAGATGTTGCCAATATTGCTCAATTACTGGCCCACGGAAATAGTTTCAGATCTGCATCCTCCCTTTGCTGCACAGGCATTAAACACCTAGGAGCACGAGGATAGGAACAATTAGAACTGTAGTTACTCCAAAACATTCAATAGCATGAGCATGATGAGTCAATTACTCAATAGCTATAACAAACAACGCATTTTTAATAATACAACGACGAATTCATATCCATGATAACACACAAATACACCATCAGTCAGTCAGATCACTAAAATACCATATACCTTCATTTCAGTGAGGACAATACAAACGATACAAGCTGTGAGATCTTTATTACTTAACGCGAATATACAAAACTACCAGAAACCTAGGCAAAGTAAAAAGTTACACCTTCAGAGGTCAAAGACTGCATGATCAAGCAAAAAAGAGGTAAGAAAAAAACCTAACATCCTAAAATACTCCTATTTGTTATTCTAAATCTTACTCAAAACTAGTTCCCAACAGTTTCAAAATCTATTCGCACCTGTGGGTCCTTGTTAAATATGAGTTGATACACATCTTTGCTCTGTCACCTCGCCCTTGCCTAGGATGACAATACTAGTTCCCTGCCAATTTTGTAGTAAGGAGAACAGAGATGGTTATCTTCACATGGATGAACGCAAAAGAAAATACTGCCATGACCTAAATGCCCGGTTAAAGATGGATTCACAAGCATAGAAAGTAAATTATCTGGACATAACAAGACTGGTTAAACACGGCACTACAGATGGGCTGAAAATAGCATCAGTTATGTACTTGCAGTTGTCACGGTCAACTTTAACAGACTTGCGATGCTCTTTTTCAGCTTTCAAGGCGGAAGGTACACGGAACACCTCATGATTGTCACGCCTTCTTTCAGGGTTAAACCCATAGCTCCTACGAGGATAAGGCTTCTGAACAAGTCCGCTGCGCTTTCTCTTACATGATGACTCCCACTTCAAGTGTGAAAGGTAATCATCTTTCAAAAGATCAGTCACAGCTGCACTGTTTTCCTTCTTGTACATGATATTTATACGGAAAGTATTAGAACAATCTTGAGACCCATGCTCATCTTTACCAATATCACACTCAGGATGTTTGGAAACACAAGCTTGCAAATGCTTTTCGCTGCCATACTTCACACATCTTCCCACTTTCAGGTCAGACACTATGGACATTGCAATATCTGCCCTTTCACTTAATTCTTTCCAAGCACCCTTTACCCACTCTTGGGAATGTCTCAAATCACTTCGAGAGAAGACGGCTTCTCGCTTTTCACCTAATATGAGAGTTATCTGTAGTTAGTTTATAATTTAGATATAGTTAGCAAAGAAAATATCCTATACAGAGAGACCAAATTCCACGATATCACAAGAATGCTTCTTACCTGGAAAATAAACTAAGAGTTTCTCATTAGTTTCTTTCCTAATAACAATACCCTCCCACCAGCCATCATGCCACCAAGCATCAACAATGGTGCCAACGTTGATGGCCCACGTGACTTTGCCATCACTTATCGGAGAAGGCCTTAAAGTTGTCCGACCATCAAGTCGAAGGCCCATTGCATCACTAACAGCAATTCTAGATGCTAATACCCATTCCTGAAAATATAATCAAACTCTTAATAAACTGAAAATATATAATATATACTTGTATATAACAAAGAAAGCAAAAATTAAGACACAAATAGGTTGTCATATAAGAAAGGAACAATTAAAATTACACAAGCTGACAGGAATAATTTTACCTTTTCCTTCACACCAAAATTCTACATTATTTATTTTAAAACAATTACTACATACAATATCGATATGATAAAGGCTACCAAACGTGGTTTCACAACCAAAATTCAGCACAAATAAATTCACATAAGAAATTTTTAAGTGAAAAGGGCATGTTTCTCTAATTGCTTTAGTGATAACCCAAATTCTAAAATTTCATTAATAAAAGTGGTCCACAAAACTCAGATTCATTCAAACATAAAAAATTCAAGCAAATAGCTCAATATAAAAGAGTTGCAGTCTATTCCCTATTTATTTCTCATTGTTTTCCCAGGCAAATATTGGTCTAGATGCTGAAAATTACCTCAAGACAATTAGCTTCATTCTCTGCATCCTTGATGTCATGATAACGAAGCTTTACTTTGTTCTTGTGCTTCTTTATGATGGTTGCTCTAAACCAACAACCGAACATCCCACTATCTTGCGACAAAATTTCAACCACTGAACCCACAGCTGTGTGTTGCACTACAACTTCAACATTCTCTTTTCTAAATACAGTGAAGCCAGAACCCTGTGCTACGCTGGCACTGGTATGACCTGTTGCGGGAACAGTGTCCAAAGAACCTCTTACAGTAGCACATTGCATGTCCTCTTTGAACTCTCTTGATAAACGCAGTCTCTTTCTTGGTTTACTCCCATTGAAAGCACTGATATCTTCCTTTTTCCAGGAATGCTCAGGCAGACAAGTATTCTCAATAACCCTTGCTGAAGGAAGAGAAGCTATGTATCTGACAGCATCCTGCTCCCAGTAACCTTTCACTTGAGTTATGTCCAAAGGCTTGAGATCATCACTCTCATACTGCTGACAGCACATATATGGTCGAAGCAAAGCATGCTGGGCTTCAGACACAAACTTGGCATAGTGCCGGGGACTTAGAACCATGGCAAATCCATCAATGCATTCAACACTGAGATCTTGAAGGCAAAGAGAAAACAAAATCTCTCTGTCGTTAAAATTGGGAGGCAAATCAATACCAACCTCGTCAATTTTATGAAACCACCGTACCACAACCATCTTGTTTCCTTTCACATCTTCATACATATCATCCAAGTAGGCTACAAGCCTTTTGTTCTCCTCAGCCAAAACACGGACAAACTGATTAACCTATTAAAAAGATTATAGAATATTGTTAAACTCTGCAGAATCACACAAATATTTCAGATGAATACAAGTAATAATGTGAAATATCCAAGCAGATAATGTAACTTAGTCTCACCATGAATTTAACTCCATTACGACGGAAAGCTTTATAGTGCTTCCTCTTCTTTTTGCAAGTCCATTGGGAGCCTAACCATTGAAACTCTTTGGTATTATGACCAAGCTTCCTTAGTTGGATGGCCTTGGCAATAAAAAAAATTATATTAAGACTCATAAACCCTATTAAAAAAATATCCAAACATTAAAACCACTTTTGACATCACAAGTAGCTAAAAAGTCTCAAAATAGGTACCTTAATTGTTTCTACATCTAATACATCAGGTTCACTTCCGTAAGTTGACCCACCAGACTGGGGAGAGACAGGAGTCGGTGATTCTGTGTTCAATCATCAGATAAATGACAATTAGCATTGATATCAATAAGACATCATTCACAATATTTGTAAAAGAAGAGAAAACACCATGCCACACCAAACAAAGCTACACTATCCTAACAAGTGATTACTGAAACACAGCATTCATCTGAGAACTACATACCAAAAACAAGAGGCTATAGTTAGCAGCAAAATACACAAATGCAGTTTTGATGTACGAGGAGAGGCAACAGAAAAAGAACATTTAGATCATAACCTATAAATGATGAGGGCATGAGGATGCCAATGCTCTCAACCAGCTCTTAATCCTGCAGCCCAGATCATAATAAGCTATTATTAAGCGCAAGGTAAGGGCTTACATAATAAGTAAGCAATTTTTTAAAACAACTTAAAATATCAACACAAAAGAAAATGGAAATATTCAGGGAGAAAATTACTGAACAAATGGTGAACAAATTAAAAATATCACATAAAATCATCCTTAAACTTGTAATAACTTAACTGCAATACCAGATCACAAGCAAAAGAACTAGAACCTTCTAAAAATAGCTCTAACTTCAAAACAAATATAAACATGATTTCCAATTCAATCAACTCGATAAGCAATCACCCAACTCAAAGGAATAGAAACAACAGGATTTTAAATCAATTAACTCAATACGCACTAAGCCAATCAAAAGAATAGAACAGGAATACACATCAATCAAGCCAAGATAAAGTAAACCAATTCAAAAGAATAGAATCAATAAGTTTTTGATGCAAATAACTTGAGCAGTGCAAATAACTTGAGCAGTGCAACCACTCAATAGAAAAAACCAACAGGAATCATGAATAGTTAACTCAAGAAGCAATTAACAAACAAAAAAAAAAAAAAAAAAGCCCAACAAGATTACAAACCAAAAAAAAAACCCTAAAAATCCTAATCACATATACCCACCATAGTTTTCTACCAAAAATAAAATAAAAAAAAAGGGGGGCAAAGACAACAAATATACAACCATTTAAACAATAAAAAAATATATATTATATCACAAACATAATAACAGATCAATTGAAATAATTAGCACATATAATTCAATTCAATTCAATTCCAATAAACGCTCCAGACAAACATTATAACTATAAGATCTGATACTTCATCCCCCAAATCTATCTATTCCTTAAAAAAAATTCCTAATTCTTATACTTAAATCAAATGTTTATTATCTGAGGAAATGGTTATAATTTGTATTATTTTGTTGAAAATTAAAAGGAAATCTTAGAGATAAGATGTGGGCCAAAGAAATTAAGGATTCAATTCCTCGGTATAAAAAATTCAACACGGAAATCCATTTATTCAGCTCACCTCTCTAGTCCAAAATCAAGGAAAAAGATTCAATCTTTTTCATTAAGAACACTATTCACGCCCCCATATTTCAAATTTTTAATAGTATTTTATATCCCAAATATAAAAAATCTATAAATTATGTAGGAAAAAAATTCAACAGAAAAATAAATTTCCAGATCTAGAAAGTTTATTTGAAAAAAAAAATAGAATTTAAATTTGGCTCAAATTATAGGAGGGAAAAAAAAATTCTTGATTTTCAAAAATTTGATGAAGAACGCAGAAAAAACACAGGGAAGAAAAACCGTACAAATTTCAAATTTTGCAAATTAAAACGAAAAATCCTAGAATTCCAATTATTTGACAAATTTGGAGAAACCTCCAATTCTCTCAAAAAAATTGAGTGAATAAACAGAATATCAGATCTGAAATTGACCTTGGACAATTGACTCAAATTCATCCTAAACCCACTTCCCAATTCCAGAAAAAATCAAAATTACATTAACACCAACAATAAAATTAAAAATAAAATCTTTCCATTAAACATCCTACAAGTAATCCTCAAAACGGCTGAATTTGATTTTTTAAAAATTTCATGATTTACAACTTTTGATGAAGAAAGCCGAAGGGGGGAGAAACAATAGCTGAAAAATGCAAAAAATTTGCATCTTTCAAAAACAATCATTGAACAAATTAACAAATCCAAAAAACAAAGTTGAAGAAAATAAAGTTCCGTTAAATTAATCAACCCTAAATTCCCAAAACACTTGACACAATTGCGAATAAATAACCCAAATCTCTCAAAAAATTAGAATAAATAACACAATTTCAGATCTGAAATTAACCTCGAACAAATCAAACCACCTTCCAAACCCCAACAAAAAAAAATCAAAAACACGAAAATTAACACCACGAATTAACCTCGAACAGAATCCAAAAAAATCAATAAAAACCACAACAACAAAATCAAAATCAAAAAATACCTGGAGTAAACGAATTCAACCAATCAACAACTTCCTTCTTGGATTTAGGCTTAACAAACGAAGAATAATCAAGCAAAAATCGATAAGTCATATGCCTCAAACTCTTCTCTTTAGCAATAACAGCAAGATCAGAACCTCCATCTTTTCTCTTCAATACATAATGAATCTCTCTCCTCCCTTTCTCTCTACACACATACACCTCTTCCCATCCCACATACACCACCTCCTTCGTCGCCGTCTTCGCCGTCGCCGGCAATTTCTCCATTTTCACCAAAAAAATTAAATTATATTGAAAAAAAATTAATTTTTTAATTTTAATTGAAGAAGAAGAATCCAGAAGCTCTTCTCGCTTTATCTTTTACTTTATTTTTTAATTTTCTATTTTGTTTTTTTTTGGTTGTGAAGATAAAAGGGGGAGAGTGGGCTGAGAGTAATGTGAATTATATATGTAGGAGAGAGAAAGAGCGGAAAATTGAAATTAGGGTTTTTTCAAATCAACGGTTGAGATTGATTTGAATAGAGACGGTTGAGATTGAGTTTGTCCTACTCGATGACACGTAAGAAACTCTGTAGGAAATTGCGGGTTAACTTTGAATTTTTGTAAGGAAAATTACGGTTTTATCCTTGGATATTATTATTTTTTAAAATATGGAAAATTTTATGATGATATTCTATCTTATCTGCAATTGGAAGGAAAATTATTGTGTGTATCAGAATTCAATTTGTGAGATTTGATATAATTTTAATTTTGGAAGGAAATTAAATTAAATTTAAGGATGGGTATTGTTGGAATAAAGTCAAGGTATCAATAGTTGACTGAAATTAGTGGTAAGTTGGCGCGGAGTTTTTGGTTTAAAGGTTTTGGTTAAAATTTTAAATGTTAGTTACCCCCTACTTGCTTAGATATTTTATGGTCAACTTGAACGTATTAAACTTTCGAGGAAGTTACATTTGAGGAATTATTGAAACTTGAAAGTTGCGGTTTCTTAACAACTAAATGGGCATAAGCGTGCTCTTTAGGCCCAAATGTCATGCGAGTGTGTAATATTTAGGTGGGTTATACTAAGAACGGATTATCAAAAAGTTATGTTAAACTCGTGTTGTTCATAAGAACAGTCCATGCGTACCTCGTCCTACGTCGTGTTAGTGGGTTCTCTTAACAATTTTCATGAATTTGTCAAATTTGTTAAATCTAATATCATATCATATTTTATCACTAATAAATAAAGCTGGCAGACCACGCGAAAGCGACATTTGTATTTCAGTTTTTCGCCAAGTGTCGAACCATGTAGACAACATAAGTATTATTGTGACACATATAATGCTAAGTAGGAGAATTTTGGATAGATTTTTTAGATAAAAATGTTGTATAGAGATTTATTATCGATATGCTTTTAATATTTTATATATACAAAATTAATCATAACTTTTAATAAAATTTCCTACAACTTGGTTCATTTTCATCATTAAATTCATTTTAAAAAGTTCTTTAAAACAAGATCCATTTGTAATATACTTAATTTATAAAAAAATAATAATAGAAAATCAGTAAAATTAAGTTTTAATCAGAAAAAAATAAGTTTAAATCGTTAAAAATACTTTTAGTTTAGTAAAAATAATTTAAGTTCAATTAAAAAAAATTCAATTTAATAATAACATATATATATATTTACAAACAAAACTACAAAAAGCATACTATTATATAAATAAGCGATAAGATATCTTATGACTAAATATTTTGCATTATTAAAAGCGATTATACGACCGTATTTAACACTCAAGCCAAAAATTTTATACTAAAATTTTATCAACAATCCGGACATTGCTCGGGCACAAAACTAGTATATATATAAAGGAGAGTTTTTTTCCGAGTTTTTAGAGAGCCACTTAATATTTTCTTAATGGTCATGAAGGATTATAAATTTTAGTTATAGCCAATTAAATAAGAGATTAGTAAATTCTTTTAGAATTAAATAATTCAAATGTCACATAAACAAAATTGGCGAATGAAATTTTAAAGTTTAAATTAATTAAATATAAAATACTATCTTTTGAGATTAGGAATCAATCAATAACTATATACTAAAGGCAAAACCTGGAATGACACTTGTCATTTCCTGGTTAAAAATTTTCCCGCCTTTTTTTTCTTTCCTTTTTTTTTATTTGCCATTTTTTTATGACATTCATTTTATAACCTACAATAATAGTTATTTTGATTTTGAGAATATATTTAATCCAATTAAACTCAATTTTTTTGTACATATATTTTACATACTAGGAAACTTTTAGTTACAAAAATAATAACATAGATAATATAGATTAAAAATTAGGTATTGTAATATATTATATTCCAAGATTATTATAATATTATCAATATCAATTTTTTTTCTCCAACTTTTGTCATTTGACAATAAAATTTATTTAAATTAAAAAAGAAAAATCATTTTGGTAGCATATTTGTATAAATCTTAAAAGGGTTTTTCTACGCTGTAACCTCGTTTTTTTTTCACTTTTCTACGTTTTGCCCTAACATATATGACTTTCTACGCTGTAACCCTAAAACACGAAAAGTGACTATATTGTGCCCTCGTCGTTAACTTGTCGTTAGTGCTTCCGTTAAAACCCAAAAATTAAACTTTTTTTTTTCATTTCCCCTTCCTCTTTCCCTTCTTCCCTCCATTACCACCAGAGCGGCCCGGACTCAGTCGAGTCGTCGCCGTCGTCGTCGACTCTCTTTCTCTCTCCTCCAATCTCCACCAAACCATGGCAGCAGCCCCTGCCCCCTCTTCTTACAACCTACAAATCGCAACCCCCGCAACCACCAGAATCAATCACCTTCTCCCCTCAACCCAAGCACACACCAGCCCGCATCACACCACTACAACAGCGGCTCACCCACCGCCGCCGACACTCCCTGTTACCCCGACCTCCCCTTACCCGTCGCGCCACTCATCCAAACGAAACCCTAACCCGCGAAAATCGACTACCGCAGCCCCGATTCCACCACTTCTCAACCACTGCAGCCCCGAAACCACCCCCTCCCCTGTTTTCCGGCCACGATAAACCCTATTCCCTCACCTAAAACCACCAAAAATCCATTTAACCAAAAAACCCGAAATCCTAGGAAACGGGTTTTCTGGGTTAAACCCAAAACCCAAAAAGGGGATGCAGTGGTGGCGTTAATTACTGCCTGGTAGTGCGTGTGGGAGCAACGAAAGGAGTAGGATGCGTGGTGCTGGCTGCTGACCTGCTGTGTTGGTGCGTCTAGGGGCAACGAAGGGAGATGCGGGGATGGTCGGTGCTGCTCTTGTTGGTTAGGCGGTGATGCCAGGGGAGTGAAGAACACAGGGGAGGGGAAGAGGTGGTGGGTGGGATTTTTAAAGCTCAAAAAAAATGTGGGGGTGGGGTCGCTGGAAATGGAGGGGGAGGGGGGCTGACGGAGGGGGTGGCAGTGGGGTGGTGGAAGGTGGTTGGACGGTGGTTGGGTCTTACTAACAAAAATAGTAACAGTTAACGGAAGCACTAATGGCAAGTTAACGGCGAGGGCACAATATAGTCACTTTTCATGTTTTAGGGTTACAGCGTAGAAAGTCATATATGTTAGGGCACAACGTAGAAAAGTGAAAAAAACGAGGTTACAACGTTTATAAGAACAAAATCACTTTATTGTAGTATACATAATATATATTGGAAAATTAAATCTAATTACTCTAAATATTTATGGGATTATTTAAAAAATAAAAAATTCTACCACTCACTAAAAATATATTTAAAAAATTTGATTACGGAATACCATTAAGTTTATGGTTGAGAATTTTTAAAAGTATATGGCTACCAAAGATACGTAAAAAAAGGTTGGCTACCGTTAGAAAAAAGCAATAGTAAAGGGCTACCATTGAGAATTTCCCTTAAATTGTCATATTATGCCGGTCAAGTGTGTTAACAATTTAAGGATAATTGTATATGAGTTCGTATATGGGTACTAACCTAAGCTAATATTTTAATTTTCTTATATAAAACTACCTTAATTTCTATTAGTATATTTTTTTTATATACAATTCAATTCAATAACCTTTACATATTTGGTATAAACTAAAATTCAAGTTATTTTGTTACGAATAATTTTTTTGGATAAGTTATTGTTGAATTAACACCATTATTTATAATTTATTTGTAGTAAAATTAAATTTAATAATGACCGTGCATGACACGGGACTTAACCTAGTTTTATCTAAATATATAGCTAATGAAAGGAAATTCACATTTAATTTTAAAATAAAAATATTAAATGATATACTACGTACGGAGAAACATCAAACATATTTATTCAAACATTCATACAAACAATTATTCAAACACATACACAGGGCCGTCTTAACAATTTTGGAGGCCCTCTGCTACCATAAAATTTGGGCCTATAAAATTTTACTAAGTTCTTCGTAGTTCATATGGGTATATGTTATACACAACTTATCACATTAAAAAATTATGATAAAAACAATTTATTTTTTAACAATATTTGAGAGCAACAATAGTTTTAACTCTAAAAAGACATCCACATTCAAGCTTAATTTTTTTTTAAAAAAAAAACAAGCAAGCGGGATATTATTAGCTTAAATCAATCTCCGCCTAAGTTGTTAAACTTTGAGGAAAAGCCAACATACAAATACGTTCCGATGAGATAGAAGTATCCCACCTAAAAACACAATGTGCAACAACATTCCCACCCCGCTTTACATGTAAACAATTAAACGAATTAAAGTACCCACCTAGCAACGCAATTAAACGAACGTAAACAATTACGAATGACCTCATCATAGAACAAATAGACAGGAGCAACCCCTTTTGAATGCGATGCTAAAAATAAATTGACAAAAAAATTATTGTATTATATGTTTTTCACAATTCAACAATTAATAGAATTAGAAACAAAATAATTTGGAAACAATAAAGCTTGTAAGAAAACATATTGGAAATAAGATTAACCTGACTGAAATTGGGAGTGTTGCCTAATATCTTACTTCAGAATTTTAACTTGATCCCTTGATGATTTTGCAATAACCCAATTCCCCTATAGATTCATCCCTAATGCCCACTTGTTAACTAGTACTTTGCTATAATTATACGAATTTACTCTGATTATACGAATGAAATTTATTGAGTTAGTGATAGATAGATAGATAGATAGATAGATAGATAGATAGATAGATAGATAGATAGATAGATAGATAGATAGATAGATAGATAGATAGATAGATAGATAGATAGATAGATAGATAGATAGATAGATAGATAGATAGATAGATAGATAGATAGATAGATAGATAGATAGATAGATAGATAGATAGATAGATAGATAGATAGATAGATAGATAGATAGATAGATAGAAATGTTAATTAAAACAATAAAAGCTGCACCAATGGAGTTTATTGATGCAGATTAGATTTGGGAATTAGAAAAAAAAACATAATGAGAAACGAAAGAAATTTCGAAAAAACAGCTAAATTATTGAACGCAAAATGTTGAAAATCACAACCTTACAGCAAGAAAGATGGAGTTGAAAACTTGGGACGTGGGACTTTTATGGAGAAGATAACTAAATCAACGTGATTTCAGTATTAAGTAAATGCAGTAGTATGGATTCTAGGGAGAAGAAAATTGAACAGAATATGAGAATATACTAGTAAAAAGTAAAAACTTGATTTGGACTAATGGGCTACCAGAAAAAAATTGGGCCCTCATATTTTAGGGGTCTTGGGCAACAGAGCTGGTTGCACACCCTCTTCTACATGCCTGCATATACATATATATAGAAACATCAAAACCTTTATCAAAGGTCTAGCCACCTATACGTACCTCAACCTTCAAGAAGTATTATCCCGCCAATTACAATCACAAATGTTCTCCATGGAAGAATTAAAGGAATATGATTAAAAAGATAAATATGGTTGGAAAGAATAGGCAGAACTTGCAAGAGGCCATACCTCCTAGAATATAACTCCAAATTGAGTGATTCTTATGCCTAATCTTAAGGATTTTTTGAGAGGAACAACTTTCCGTAAAACACTAAAATGCTAAAAATGACCAGAAGTGTCCGAAAATTGACTTTAAATATATATAGTGGCGGATGTATATTAGTGCACAGTGGTACACGTGACTCACCAGTAAAAAAAATAAAGTTTAATTAAACGTGACACATCCGCATTAAGCGCTATTGCTTCACATTTGGTTAATTTTCAGAAGAATTACTCTCATTTTAGACAAAAAGAAGAGGGGAAAAAAAAGAAATGGAGAAACTCCATTGAAACCGACGAGTTCTTTTGATCCCAACCAATAAAAAGATAAAGTAGATGTGTAGTTAATACTGGGGTAGGTGTGGGGGACTGAAGTATGGATTTGGCAGGTTTTTTCTTTTTTATATAAATTTTAGTTATAACCAATTAAATAAGAGATTAATAAATTCTTTTATAATTAAATAATTCAAATGCCTCATAAGCAAAATTGGCGAATGAAATTTTAAATTTTAAATTAATTAAATATAAGATTTTATATTTTAAGACTAGGAATTTTATCTAAATATACAACGAATGGGAGGAAATTCACATTTTATTTCAAAGTAAAATTCTTATATGATATACTACGTACAACGAATAAAATAACAAATTTTATCACATAAATACAAAAATAAATTCATCTCCTAAGTGTGCACACCCCCCCTCCCTCCCCCCCCCCCCCCCCAAGTTAGTATCGTTATGTAGAAAGACTATTCTTGAGGAAAGACTAGGTCATACAAAGTCCATAATTTTATTAACCAAATCCGTATAGTGGGATCACAAAAACATGCCTGCAAAGCTTCAATATATAATTCCTCATGAAGTAAAATAAACCTTTGAGAAATTCCAATCCAATCCTTTTAATTAATTCAATACTCTTTCAAACTTTCTTTAATCATAAATAAATTCAATTTAATTCAAACATGATTTCAAAAATCAATCCCTTAAACATATTTATTCAAACATTCATACAAACAATTTTTCAAACATATACATATATAGAAACATCAAAACCTTTATCAAAGGTCTAGCCACCTATACGTACCTTAACCTTCAACAACTATTATCCTGCCAATTACAATCACAAACGATCTCCATGGAAGAATTAAAGGAATAGGATTAGAAAGATAAATTCGCGTTGGAAAGAATAGGCAAAACTTGCAAAGGCCATAACTCCTAGAATATAACTTCAAATTAAGCGATTTTGGTGCCTAACCTCAAGGATTTTTTAAGAGGAACAACTTTTTGTGAAACAGTAAAATGCTAAAAATGATCAGAAGTGTCCGAAAACTGACTTTTAAATGTATATAGTGGCGGATGTATATTGGTGCACAATGCTGCACATGACTCACTAGTAAAAAAAATGAATTTTAATTAAAGGTGTCCCATCCGCATTGAACGTTATTGCTTTACATTTGGTTAAATTTCAGAAGAATTACCTCTTATTTTAGACAAAAAGAAGAGGAAAAAAGAAAAGAAATGGAGAAACTCCACTGAAACCGAAGAGTTCTTCTGATTCCAGTTAATAAAAAGATAAAGTAGATGTGTAGTTAACACTTGGGGTAGGTGTGGGGACTGAAGTATGGATTTGGCAGGTTTTTTTCCTTTTTTATAAGAATAAATTAATTATATTCAAGTTTGTATAACTGTATGAAAGGGTGGGCCGTGGAGTGTGGAGTAGCTGGCCATAACAGGTGGCTTAATATTTTTTTTTGATTGTTTTTCCTTTATTTTTTTTAGGAAACTCTCTTTAGTAACACTTAACTTTTTTTTTTTAATCTTTGGTAATTGCAAAAATTTCAATTCTCTTTGATAATCCTGTATAATTCATTTTTATTGCTTATAACATTAATGATTATTTTTTTATTAAATCTTAACTATATAGTTAGGTATATTTAACTAAACTCCCTCCCCCGCCAGCGCCAGCAGCCCCCTCTACCGCGCTAGCACCCAACCTTCTCCCCCGTCGGAATGCTCACTCCCCTCCCTTTCCCCCACCGAGACAACCTACCCCCCTTCCCCTTTCACCTACCTCGAAATGGTCCCCTCTCCTTCAACCACACAAATCGTCAAATAGATGCCGTGCCCAAATTGAGCTCAGTATCATCAGGGGTAAGGTTATCCGAAATGCCAACGAAAGTTCTAGGGGGATCAAAGACTATGATAATGGTGTTAGATCTTCAAATGATGGCAAACCCATATCCCATTGATCTTCCATTTTCTCTCTCCTCCTCAAATTTCACGCCTTTTATCGTGATGTTTTGTGAGTAGGGTTTTGGGTGGGGGTTATTCTGGAAGCGATTTAGGATGTTTCGAGGCTGCAGAAGTGGTTTGTCGGGCTAGACGCAGGCGGGGGAGAAGGTTGGGTGCCGGCGCCATCGAGGGAGGGGAAGTCCGGAGGTTTGGCTTGCTGTTGGGAGGTGTAGTTTTTTTTAAAAAAAATTATTTTAAAATAATTAAATTTTTAAAGAATATAAATATTAACCATGGTTAATGATTTTAATTTAAATAGTTGTTATCTTTGGTAAACGATAATATAAAATTATCAAAGATAATCACTTTTTTACCTATTCACCAAAGAGAATAATAAGAAGTTAAGTGTTACCAAAGAGAATTTCCCTTTTTTTTTTCCCTTCTTTTCTAAGGGTAATGTAACAACCTTGAAATTCCTTTCCTTTAAAAATACCGGTTTTGCTCTTTTTAAAATATGAAATAGGAAATTCTAAGACATTACCGCCACCGTGAAACGACTAAGGCAATTATCAAAGACACACAGCGGAAGACTCACTTTAAAACCATTCAAAACAAGTCAACTTAAAAAGTCAAACCAACGAAAGTAACGTCAAACCAAAGTCAAACAAAGTCAACTTACAACTTGGAACCATTGTAGGTCCTTATTAAAACTCAAAATAATAACAAAACCTTTGTGTTAGTCTCACAAGCAAATGTATAATAATCAAAGCCAATAAAACACATCATCATCTTACGGAAACTAAACAGGAATCGCTCTTCACTCATGCCCGTCATGAATATGCTTCATTACCTGAAAAGTTTCTCTTTACTTTGTCCCCACTACTCGCCATTTGAAATGGGTCGTCGTAGGGCCAAGATAAAGACAAGGCCAAACAAAACATACAAACACACAATTAGCAAAGCTGATTACATAAGCGTAAACAGTACACACTAACATGCTTTTATCCTATCAACATACAAATTACCTTGTTGCACCTGTTTATAAGCATACAACATACAACATAACCAACCAATAACAAATGGTTTGTTTATTTAATCTGATTACGCATCGATCGGGTTTCCCCTCTAACCTGCCCCAATAAAGGAGTACTAACATGGGAGCTAACCGTGCCAGTATAAAAGAACCACTCATAAGTGGCGGAATTCATGCGCATAATAAAAAGGCAAATACAGCGTCCTGTACTCCCAGTAGAAGCTATGGTTAAATATAAAACCCTATAACTCCTCCCATATGTTCATACTCAAGGTATATACGTTCCAAGAGTTTTGGTGCGTAATCTCTTTCACTTTACGTTGTTTACATATTTTTAGACTTAGTGATGACTCTCAATCCACAACACAAATCAATGATCATAAATCATTCAAGCAATCAAACATACCAATTTAATTTTTGAATAATTAGTGACCACATTTAACTTAATGTTGAACCCGTTTTAAACTACATTGGCCTTAAATAACACTTTAAGCGCATAATGCACCACAAATTCTATCCCTCGGTGTTTAAAACACCTTAAGTGCACTAGGCACCAACATATAATTTAATCCTCGTGTACATAAACATTTAAATCGCTCCTTTCCCATGCTTATAACATCAATAAAAATTATGTATACCATAATAAAATTCCCTTTCAATATTCCAATCTCAATTAAAAATTTAGTTTAATTAAACATGCTCTCAATCATGCCAATAATAAAGTGTGGCTCATAATCAACATGCCAACATAATTAATTCCAATCATCAATTCACCACAAATAATTCACACTTCATACATCAATCACCAACATCAATCCAATCAATAATTCCAACCAATACCTATCATGATATTACCCTGGAACTAATTAAACAAACCTAGCATGCTTCTACACACTTAAATAAATACCGAATATGCGAACGTGCCTCGAATATGATCTCAAAATTGTCACGACTACACAAAATCACTCACTTGGAAGTCTCTTATAACCCCAAATTACAAAGAGACCTAATACTTATTCAATATAAATTTTTTAGCAATATATACACTCTTTAAATCACTTTCAACCTTCTAAAACATGCTGAAACCTAATTTAAACCACCTACTTTTATTCCCAATTAATGGGTAATTAAAAATCCTATAATTCTACCTTTATATAAAAATTCCAGCATTATAAAAACATATAAACTTGTTGTAATTATGTTTAAAAACATCAATTTCAATAGTTTTGATTAACTACAATCAAATTCCGTCAATAAACAATAGCTTGGAAACCTATGGTTTTCAATTTGGGGCTTTTTAATTCAAAAACCAAATCTGAAAATTATATACATGATAATCATTATTAAAACATCATAAAATCATCACACACACCCAAGAACAATAATTAGTCAAGGTTGGATTAAATTAACAACCAAAAGAGAGAAGTTTTTTTTTATTTAAAACTTGCAAACTGCACAAGAGGGAGGGGAGAGTGGTCGGTGCACCACTTCCCCGCCGCTGGCTGCTACTGCCGCCTTGTGTTGGCAGCGGCTGGCTATGGTGGTGGTGGCAACCGGCCACCGGTCGGTGGTGTTGGGGTGTGTGTGTCGTGCGTGAGGTGAGAAAAAGGGGAGGGGAAAAATTAAGGGGAAAGAAAATAAGAGGAGAGAGAGAAAGAGAGTTTACCTTTGGGTATTCTCCACCTTGGGCAAAGTTCAATTTGCTCATGTGATGGGTATTTATACCCTCTCTCAAAACTCCCTAACTTAAATTCCTTTTCTGCCCTTAATGATTTCTACTCCTATTCAAAATAATCATTGACTTTCTTTAAAATTCCATTGACCTTAAAACTTCTTTTTTATAAAATAATTATACCCTAGAGTTTCTAATAAAATAAAGTATTTCCAAAACAATTAAATAAATAAAAATGGACTTTTAAGTAAAATAAACCTTTTTAAATTATTAAAATACCATAAATAATTCATTTCGAATTATTTAAATACTTCATAAAATAATGTTTTTAAATTTAATATACATATAAAAATACGGGGTATTACAGTCTACCCCTCTTAAAAAAAGTTTCATCCCGAAACTTGGGTAACGAAAAATCAACCTTTTCCTCACTTTGTGTAATGTTGTTGAACTCTTTTGACATACTTTTACCTTTAATGTCTCCTTGAAATCAAAAGTACTCGAAATAACTGTTAAAAATGTGCAAAAAGCACTAAAATAACTGAAATTAGAGGGAAAAAGCGCGAAAATCTACCGCATTTTACCTCCCTTAAAGAAAACGAGTTACGTCCCCGTAACTCAACATACCTCAAACAACTCAGGGTATTTATTTTTCATCTCATCCTCAGCTTTCCAAGTTGCTTCCTCATATTCTTGGTTAGATCATAGCACCTTAACAATCTTAACTTCCTTGTTGCGTGTACTACGCACTTTACTGTCAAGGATCTTGACAGGTCTTTCCTCATAAGTTAAGCTTTGATCTAACTCAATTGTTTCAGGTTGTAGCACGTGCGATTTATCAGGTGTATACCTTCTTAACTGAGACACATGAAATACATCATGCACCTTACTTAGCTCCATAGGTAGGGCCAACCTATAAGCTACTTTGCCTATTCTTTGTAATATCTCATATGGACCAATATACTTTGGGCTAAGTTTTCCTTTCTTCCTAAATCTCATAACACCCTTCATTGGTGATACTTTCAACAACACTTTGTCACCAACTTCAAACTCTTGTTCCCTACGCTTCAGATCTGTATAACTCTTTTGACGATCTTGTGTTGCTTGAATCTCTTTTACGTGCTTAACTGTATCTTCAATCATTTGAGGCTCTAAGATCATTGTTTCACTTATGTCGTTCCGACATACAGGACTGCGACACTTCCTTCCATATAATGGCTCAAATGGAGCCATACCAATGCTCGCATGATAACTATTGTTGTAAGAAAATTCAATTAAGTCCAAGCTATCTTCCCATCCCCCTTGAAAGTTTATGACACAAGCTCTCAACATATCTTCCAAGGTTTGAATAGTTCTTTCAGTTTGTCCATCTATGGCAGGGTGGAATGTTGTGATCATCTTTAGTGTTATACCAAAATTTTCTTGAACACTTTTCCAGAACTTTGAAAGAAACCTAGAATCTCTATCAGACACAATATCCTTTGGAACTCCACGTAACCTCACAACATTCTTGATGTAAGCTTTTGCAAGTTGCTTCATCTTCCAGGTCTCCTTCGTTGGTATGAACACTGCAAATTTAGTAAGTCTATCCACCACGACCCAAATGGAATCATTTCCACTCTTGGACTTTGGGAGGCAAGTCATAAAGTTATCGAAATGCAATTCCATTTCCATCCAGGAATTTCCAATGATTGCATTGTTTCTTGCGGTCTCTTGTGCTCTATTTTCACCTTTTGACAAGTTAGACACTTCGCTACAAATTCCGCAACTTCATTCTTCATTCTAGGCCACCAATACATCTTTTTCAAGTCTTTGTATAGCTTGTCCCCTCCTGGGTGTATTGAGAATGGTGTATTGTGACCTTCTTCCATTAATTTTCTCTTTACTTCCTCACATTTTTGTGGTAAACACCATCTACCCTTGTACCTTAAACTCTCATCTTCCTGATTTTTGAATTCTGTAGCCTTTCCTTGCTTTATTTTCTCACGAATCCTATCCAACTTAACATTTCCTGCCCGATTTTCCCTTATCTCATCAAATATTGTTGGTTGAATGCTTAGATTCGCAAGTATACCTGCTGGTACTCCCTATTCTACCACTTCTAGGTTCATTTTCCTCATTTCCCTACACAACTCATCATCCACTATCAAAGTGGTCTATCCATGACTAGTCTTACGACTTAGAGCGTCTACAACTATTTTTGCCTTCCCTTCATGGTAATATATGTCTAAGTCGTAGTCCGTTGCAAATTCTAACCACCTCCTTTGGCGTGAGTTTAGATCCCTTTGGGTGAAAATGTACTTCAAACTTTTATGGTCTGTGTAAATCCTACATTTCACTCCATACAAGTAATGCCTCCAAATCTTTAGTGCAAAAATGATTGCAGCTAATTTTAAATCATGAGAAAGGTAGTTTACTTCATGGGGTTTTAATTGTCTTGATGCATATGCAATCACCTTTCCATTTTGCGTAAGCACACATCCCAGACCATTCTTGGATGCATCACTATATACATCGTAGATCCCACTATCATCTGGCAATGTTAGCACTGGTGCTATAATCAACTTTGCTTCAAGAGTTGGAACGCTTCCTTACATTTCTCGTCCCACTTGAACTTCTTGCCTTTCTTCATTAGAGAGGTCAAAGGCTTAGCAATTTTTAAAAAGTCCTTCACAAAACGCCTATAATACCCTGCTAAATCTATGAAACTCCTAATGTCAGACACCGTCTTTAGCGAAAGCCATCCTTTCACTGCCTCAATCTTTGTTAGATCTACTTCTACCCCATCCTTGAACACCAAGTGACCCAGAAATGCTACTTTTTCTAGCCGAAACTCACACTTGGAAAACTTCGCATAGAGTTTATTCTCCCTTAAAGTTTGTAAAACTGCCCTCAAATGTTCTACATGTTCGTCCTTATTCTTCGAATACACCAGTATATCATCTACGAACATTACGACAAACTTGTCCATAAATGGATAGAATACCCTTTTTATCAATTACATAAAGATTGCTGGAGCATTCGTTAATCCAAATGGCTTTACTATGAACTCATAATGTCCATACCTTGTTCTAAATGCAGTCTTGGGAATATCTTTGTCTGCGATCCTCAACTGATGGTATCCAGACCTTAAATCAATCTTGGAAAACACAGATGCACCCCTTAATTGGTCAAATGGGCATCAATCCTTGGTAATGGGTACTTGTTCTTTATGGCAACCTTGTTCAACTCCCTATAATCAATACATACCTCATACTTCCATCCTTTTTCTTAACAAACAACAGTGGAGCTCCCCAAGGCGATGAACTTGGTCTAGTGTACCCCTTTTCTAGTAAATCCTGTTATTGCTCCTTTAACTCACTCATTTCTGCAGGTGCCATTCAATATGGTGCCTTGGAAATAGGTGTTGTCCCTGGGACCAACTCTATTGTGAAATCAATTGCCCTCTTGGGTGGCATCCTTGAAATCTCTTCTGGGAACACATCCAGAAACTCACTCACCACTTCTATGTTCTCAGGCTTAGCTATTTCTTCGTGATTCAAGTTCCTTACACTACAAAAATATACTGGATGTTCCTTCTTTATATACTTAGCCAACTTCATCACAAAGATGATCCTTGGGAACTTTGCTTCACCATGCTTCCAATTTGTAACCAACTCACCCTTCAGCTGTACTTAATTACACTTTCTATGATCGACAACGAATCTCCGCATTATAATTACTCAACCAATCCATTCCTAAGATGATATCAAAGTCACTCAACCCAAATTCAACGAGGTCAGACAAAAAGACCTTTCCTTTGATCTTTAATGGCACATCCTTAACGGTTTTGGTACACTGTACTACCCCTCCCGTAGGAATAACTATAGGTACATCTATGACATCTACGATTTTCAAACAGTGCGATAGCTTTGAAACATTGACTTTTGAAATAAAAGAAAAAGTTGTACCAGAATCAAACAAAACTTTACAGGAGGTTAGTGAAAAGAAAAAAAAGAAATGAGCATGAATCAAAAGGATAGACACACTATGGGTCCTAAGAGCTTTGCGAGGAAGCAATATGAGTTGGTAATATATATTTATCTGTATTATGATTTATTTTTATTTTTTATTGTCTCACTACGGATTGTAATTTTTTTCCAAACTCCATTATACCTTGATTTTGTTTTTAGCAACAACTGGATGCTGAAAAGAGGCCACCATCTCAAGCACATTAGTACAAAGAAAGTCGGAAAAGGAAAGAAGGAAAATTATACAAAACATCCTATGAGTCAATTCAAAGTAACATTGTAAGTTCGGTTTTTCCTCATGTGTTTAGAATATCATAATTTGTCTTAATTTGGTATTCCTTTATGCCTTGGAGAAAGGATTGAAGACAATCAATGATTTTAGTTCAGGACCTTTTTTTTAAGAAAAATATAAATTCAATAAAATTTTGGATCAACTACGTATTTATTCAATATGTAGATAATTTTTTTAGGTATTTTGAACATATAATAGTATGAGTAGCTCTTTCATTTTTCCATCAAATAACATGTAGTTGAATGATTGTACAGACTATATTATATAATCTTAATATTATGTTACCGTATATCAATTTCACATGCATGATTAATTTTTTACATATTTCAAACTTTTCATTCTTCAATATTAACACCAATTATTATTATAAAAGTAGTAGGATAGTAGTACTGCTACTAGTAAAGTGTTACTTAATAATTCATGAGGTATTACATAAGTTTGCAAAAAGTGATACATAATATTAAATAAAATGTTATTTATTTTCAAAAAATTGATTGAAATATGTTAATTAATGATAAAAAAGTGTTACATAATAAATTTTAAGAACACTTTAAAAATGATACAATGCGTATTAAAAGTGTTACATAAAAGCCTTTATAGTAACACATGTAAAAGTGATACAAAAAATGATCAATAGTGTTACCTATAAGTATAGGTAGCACGGCCAGACGTATCACCCATTAAAGTGTTACTTATTGTCTATAATAACACTTTAACCAAATTATGTAACACTTTGTTGGTGTTACATAATGTCACTTATGTAGTAGTGTTATGTGAACCGCACAAGAGGGAGGGGAGAGTGGCTGGCGCACCACTTCCCCACGGCTGGCTGCTGCTGCCGCCTTGTGCTTGCGGCGGCCGATTGTGGTGGTGGTGGTGGCAGTCGGCCACCGGTCGGTGGTGTGGGGGTGTGGGTCGTGCATAAGGTGAGAAAAAGGGTAGGGAAAAATTAAGGGGAAAGAAAATAAGAGGAGAGAGAAAGAGAGTTTACCTTTGGGTATTCTCCATCTTGGACAAAATTTAATTTGCTCATGTGATGGGTATTTATACCCTCAGTCAAAACCCTCCTAACTTAAATTTCTTTTCTACCCTTAATGATTCCTCCTCCTATTCAAAATAGTCATTAACTTTCTTTAAAATTCCATTGACCTACTTTCTTTTTATAAAATAATTATGCCCCAAAGATTCTAAATAATAAAATAAAGTATTTTCAAAACAATTAAATAAATAAAAATGGGCTTTTAATTAAAATAAACCTTTTTAAATTATTAAAATACCATAAATAATTCATTTCAAATTATTTAAATACTTCATAAAATAATGTTTTAATTTAATATACATATAAAAATACGGGGTATTACATGTAAACTTACGGGACTACTAGTTGTAAGTCAATACATTTTTACTCAACCCTTTGACGGAAAATAAAATTATTACTCAACCCAAAATACATTTTAGAAATACTTTCCTTCGTAAATTTATCTTTTGAAATAATGTGTTGCTAAAATAATATTAAGATCAAAAGACTTTTACTTGTTAAAATAGAGATTAAAATTTAGTTAAGCTAATAATCATAATTAAAATATAATAAGTCGTGTTAAAAAATCTTGGGTATTACAACACACCACCCATTGATTAAATATTATGAATCGTGTTTAAATAGAGATTATTGATTGGTATGCTGTCGATGGGTAACGGGTGACTCACCATCCATAAAATCCTAGATCCGCCACTGAATGTATACGGGCTAATTATATATCTTACAAAAAAGGTTTAGAAAGTAGGAAAAGGTTTAGGGAAAAGAAAGTTAAGAGAAAAGAAGAGAATTGAGTTTTGGGGTGAAGAATATGGGAAGCGATGAGGGCATTTATAGCCTTTAGGGAGTATGGAATTAGGATATTATGAATAGTAAAAAATAAAAGAACTTAAAGTGTGAAAATAAATAAGATTATCATTGATATATTGTTATTTTATTTTTTTACAAAGATAATTAAGAAAATACAATAGTTTATTATTTAATAATTTAAGGTATGAAAAGATAGAAATTAAAGTGTGAAAAGGAATGAAATTAAGTGTGAAAAAGAAATAGGATTTACATTGGTTTGTATTAAAATATATCTTTAAATAATTTTGATGAAAATATCCATAATAATCAGGTTTTTATCTAACACTTTCGGCAACCACAATTTTTTTTTTGTAAACCGAAAACATAATTAATTTAGGAAATAATCACTTAATTAAAATAAAATCCGAAATTATCTTTAAAAATTCTGAATTTTTATGATTAATATGATATAATTTAATAATTTTCATAGCCAAAAGTCTAAAGCAGGATAAGTTTTATAAACTAAAAATGATTAATTTTGACTTGCACGGTAAATAATTGTAAAAAGATCAAGATATTTCAAATTAACTAATTAAAAATTGATTCCAAAAGATATAATCATTTTGAAAATCAGAAAAATAATTTTAATAATTAATAATTAATTTTCGGAATTTTAATGATAATAAGTAATAATTAGATTTAATTAATCCAGAAATTCGAAATTAATTGTATAAAACATGCAAATTTATTTATAAATTCATAAAACACAAAACTAAATTACGTAGTTTAGTAAAATAAATTTTGGAATGTTATGATGTGATAAATTAATAAAATTACAAATTGTTTACATTAAAATCCAAAATTAATTAAATAAATTGGGTTGTAAAATTCAAAAGTGATAAATTATATATCTGCATACTCCAATATTTTGGGCGCCTAAATTTGAATTCTTATTTTGGCTCTTATATTCAAATAATAAAAAATTACTAAAATACACTTTTACAATAAATAATTAAGAAAAATAATTCTCAAAATACGGGATATTACATTATGATCCAAAAAATTGTCATTCCTACATATAGAACAATTATATCGTATTAGCCTTTGTAATACGATTTACAAGTGCGCTTCCAAGTGCATGCTTAGTGGCCAGAATTTGTCAATAGCTACCTTTTCTCATTCTTGCCTATCAACATGCGTTTGTCCAACGTACAGTTATGATGGATAATGATTTACTCATTCATAAATTGATGGAAAAAAACCAACTCCTCAAAGGATGGTACTAGTTGGCTTGCATCTGTAACACCCTAGAAATTCCTTCCATTTAAAATACCTGTTTTGTTATTTTAAAATACGAAATAGGAAATTCTAAGACATTACCGTCACCGTGAAAACGGTTAAGGCAATCATCAAAGACACACAGCGGAAGACTCTCTCTAAAACCATTCAAAACAAGTCAACTTAAAAAGTCAAACTAAATGAAAGTAAAGTCAACCAAAGCCAATCAAAGTCAACCTACAACTTGGAACCATTGTAGGCCCGTAATAAAACCGAGATTAAATATTTGAAAACCTTTGCGTTAGTCTCACAAGCAAAATATGTAATAATTAAAGCAACAAACCACATCATATTCTTATGAAAACTAAATATGATTCGCTCTTCACTCATGCCCATTATAAATATGCTTTCACACCTGAAAAGCTTCACTTCACTTTGTCCCCACTACTCGCCATTAGAAATGGGTCGTCGTAGGGTCAAGATAAAGATAAGGCCAAACAAACACACAACACACAATGAGCAATGCTGAGTACATAAGCATAAACAGTGCACACTAGCATTCTTTAACCCTATCAACACACAACTTACCTTGCTGCATCTAGTTTCAAGCACACAACACAACCAACAAATAAATAGACAATTAAATTGCCTATTTAATTTGATTACGCATCGAAAGGTTTTCCCACCAAATCCCTGCCCCAAATAAATTGAGGTAAACTACACTGGGAGGTAACCGGGTAGGCAAATGCCCACATGAAGTGACAAGACGTCCTGCGCATAAAATAAATAAAAGGAAAATACAGCGTCCTGTACTCCCAGTAGAAGTCATGGTTAAATATAAAACCCCATAACCCCCCCCATATGGTCATACTCAAGGTATATACGTTCCAAGAGTTTTGGTGCGTAATCTCTTTCACTTTACGTTGTTTACATATTTTTAGACTTGGTGATGACTCTTAATCCACAACACAAATCAATGATCATAAATCATTCAAGCAATCAAACATACCAATTTAATTTTTGAATAATTAGTGACCACATAATTTAACATTGAATCCTTTTTAAACTACCTCGGTGTTAAATATCACCTTAAGCGCATAAAGCACCGCAAATCCTATCCCTTGGTGTTTAGAACACCTTAAGTGCACGTAGGCACCACAATATAATTTATCCCTGTGTACTAAGACACTTAATAGTTTAATTCCCATGCTTAAAACATCAATAAAAATTATATGAACCACAATAAAATTTCCCTTTTCATATTCCAAACCAAATTAAACATTTAGTTTAATTAAACATGCTCTCAATCATGCCAATAATAAAAGTGTATAGTTCATATTTAACATGTCAATATAATTAATTCCAATCATTAATCCATCATAAATAATTCATACATCACAAATTAATCACCAACATCAATCCAATCAACAATTCCAACCAACACCTACCATGATACTACCTTGGAATTAATTAAACAAAGCCTAGCATGCTTCTATACACTCAAATAATTACTGAGAATGCGAATGTACCTTGGATATGATCTTAAAATCGCCACGACTACACAAAATCACTTACTTGGAAATCTCCTACAACCCAAAATTACAAAGAGACATTAATACCTATTCAACATGAATTTCCAGCAATATATACTCTTTAAATCACTCATAAACCCTCTAAAATAAGCTGAAAATTATTAAAAACCCTTACTTTTATTCCCAATTAGTGGGTAATTAAAAATCCCTTGAAGAAACATAATTGTAACCTTTATATAAAAATTTCAGCTTTATAAAAACATGTAAAATTGTTGTAATTATGTTTAAAAACATCTAATTTAATAGTTTCAACCACCTACAATCAATTTCCATCAATATACATTAATTTAGAAACCCAAGGTTTTCAATTTGGGGCTATTTAATTCAAAAACCAAATCTGAAATTTATATACATAATAATTATATTCAAACATCATAAAAATCTTACAAAACCTAAAAATAATAATTGAATCAAGGCTAGAATAATTTAAAACAAAAGAAGAGAATTTTTTTTTTTCGAAAACACACGTACAACAAGGGGGAGGGGAGAATGGCCGGCGCCACCTCCCCGCGGCTGCTGCTGCTGCTGCCGGCCTGGTGCTAGCAACAGCGGTCGACTGTGGTGGTTGTGTGTGTGGTGATGTGTGTAAAATTAAAAAGGAAGGGGAGGGGGAAAATTAAAGGAGAGAGAAAATAAGAGGAGAGAGAGAGAGAGAGAGAGAGAGTGTTAATATTTGGGTATTCTCCACCTTTGGTAAGATCTAACTTTCTCGTAAGATGGGTATTTATATCCCCTCTCTAAAACTCTCCTAAGTTAAAATTCTCTTTCTACCCTTAATGACCCCTTCTCCTATTCAAACTAGTCCTTTGACTTTATTTAAATATCAATGACTTTAAATTTCCTTTTATAAAATAATATGCCCCAAAGTTTCTAAATAATAAAATAAAATATTTTCAAAACAGTTAAATAAATAAAAAATGGACCTTTAATTAAAATAATTCTTTTTAAATTAATAAAATACCATAAATAATTCATTTCAAATTATTTAATTACCTCATAAAATAATGATTTAAATTAAAATACATATAAAAATACGGAGTATTACAACATCAATCAAAATAGATTTGAGTAAGACTTATGATATGATTCATTGAAGTTCTTTATTACGCGGTCAAAGAACTTATGGCTTTCCAATGTGTTGTCGACAAATAATGATTCAACAATGTATTTACACTTTCTTTTATTAATCATTCATCAACGATATTACTATTGACACCTTTAAACCAAAATGCAGTCTTCAGCAAGGTGATCCTCTATCAGATACTTCTTTATTTTTTGTATGGATACTTCATGTATGCTATGTTTGGGACAAGACTTACATATGTTTAAAGTGATCAACATTTCAAAATCATGTCCGCATATTTTTAATCTATTACTCGCGGATAACACATTTATCTTTTTTAGGGCTAATAATACTGCATCCTGTAATAATATCATTGTCGACATCATCCAACGATTTACAAATTAAATACATATTTTTTGAGGAGCTTAACTTGTATAAATAAGTCCTTTATCAAGTTCAGTCTAAATATACTCTCTTTGCTCATGATGAATTTTATCAATCTATCGAATGTGCACGTAAAGATCTTTAATCATCATCTCGGTTCTCCCATTGATTTCTTAGGAATGAAGAAAGATCACTTCCAATTCATCATGGACAATATTCTTGGGAGAATGAATGAATTCTCCTACCTCTTTATCAAGCTTTTCTCAAACGCAAAAGTCAAGTTTCAATAAAAACTATCCTTGTAGCTATGGCTTCTCATGTTGTTGCATGTTTTGAGCTATCGATCTCAGAAAAAAATAAATTCCTTACTTTTAATTTACATTTATTTTGAGTTAATAAAGATAACAAAGGAATACACTTGGTTAATAGGGACACTATGCATCTTCTCGCAGGATGGACGTTTTGGGAATCAGATATATATCTACTTTGAATAAAGCTCTCTTTATGAAACAAGTGTGGAGATTTATGACACATCCATAACTTCTTGTTTTAATTAAAAATATACAGTGCTAGCACGACTTTTCTCTCTGACTCCATAAATACTATTAACCACTTCACAAGTCGTAACTCTCATGGCTTTAGAGGAGTGCTTAGAGGATGCAAAACTATTATACAAATGCAATTGGAAAGTAGGAAAAAGAGTTGTTCTATTATAGCAAGACGCTCTATTGGCAGCAACATTCCTGAGTTCAAACTAGGAATTTTACTCAACAACACTGTGGATTGGACAATAAGTTATATCATCAATCCCTAAATGCAATGTTGGGATACTAACAAAGTGTTATATAGTTTCAATGTATCGCCGTTGCTACAATCCTTGATGTGGAATCTTAATTAGTTACAAAAGAAGAATTCTATTACCAGTCTCGTACCTCCTTTAGAAAGTACTATTTTAAAACTGGTTATATATGCAATATGCTATGTTACAAGAAGATAACATAAAACCAAAGTGAAAACTTTTCTTATGGATTGCTTCATAACACACTAGCAACTAAAGTTGAGCTTCACCTACCACAAGGGTGTTCCGAAACAAGATGTGTTTTGCATCTTTGCAATACACAAATTAAGGATATTTATCATCTTTTCAAAATCTTCTTATATCTAGAATAGCTTGGAGGGGTGGAAGCCTTGGCATCCACTCAAAACTCAATTGAGACCTTTTCTTTTTCAGATTGGATCCAATATTATATCTGATTTTTTATTAGCCAGGAAAATATTTGTAGGTTCTAAATTGGTACCTTCATTGGTAGTCTTTGGAGTCTATGATATTTTAGAAATAATAGGGTTTTAAGAGGAGATTCGCTTATCAATAAACCACATTCACCTTACAAGTTTCGGGTGTTTAAGATACACATAACATTTTTATAGATGGGGATCTTACTATAGGAACCCCTTTCTCTCTGTATATTGATGATGGGTTAGTTGTCCCTATATGGGTTTTACCCTACACATTTAGGACTGTGTACAATAAGGTACGATTTGGTTACAATACAGATAGATGGGTCGTGGTTTAAGGACACATACGCATGGATGAGTAAGTGCTTTGATAGTATGATCCTTTAGGCTGCGGAATTATTAGTGGAAGCAGTTACGGATTCAGTACTTCGACATTACATTCCAAGGCTTTGGCTTGTTTGTACTCGTTACAATGGGCTTTAAATTTAAACATTCTTTCGGCTATAGTGTTTATTGATTCTTATAACCTCGTAACTCTTATTCAAGGGAGTCAAGGAAACATGAATTACACTTGGCCGAGTTAGAAGATTCAACTAATCGAATCAAGTATTTAATCTTGCTGTATACAAAAAGTAGATAGGTAACAAGTTCATCGTGCACATTAAATAGCCAGAGCAGTAGCACTTCATTTGATTTGTTTAAATACTTATATGTAATATGTATATTATGTACGAAATAATTGCTTTTAACAAGAGGTGATCAAAGGGCAGACAAGGTCGAGGGCACATAAACCAGCCCACTTGAAATTTTTTTGCCTAAAGCCCGCCCAAAATCGGGCCGGGTTGGGCTGAGCCTAATATGATTGTCTCTACTAATTTTTTTAATTAGCTCTACTAATTTAAACCTTTGTAAAAAAAATACTCCCTCCGTCCCTATCTACATACCTACTTTCCTTTTTGGGGGTTTCAAAACTACATACCGATTTCTATTAAAAGAATGTATTTTATAACAATATTCCCTCTTTTTGATAAGTTAGTATTTTTCTTTTATTTTTTATGTACTTTTGACATCATTTTCCAACACTTTCTCTTTCTATCTCTTCAATAATTACCAAAGACATTTTCTTTCCCTCTATCTCTCTCTAACCCCACATGCATATTTGTACTTCCCAATCATGATTTTAAAGGAGTCTCTAAATTCCTTGATTCTCGTGTAAAATGGAAAATAGACATGTAAATAAGAGATAGCGGGAGTAAAAATAAAAACTATGTTATGGTAGGCCAACCATAAAGCAATTACTTGTATGTTTCAAAAAAAAAAAAAAAAAGGAAATTCATATAGAGAATTTGTTTTGAAAAGCAGGCCCCAAATTTCTGAGAAATTATTTTGGCACACCTATGTGAGAGCACAGTTTTCTGTGCTATTCTCACGTAGGGGCTGCCAAAATCAATTAAATGTGTGTTAAAATCGATTTCCAAATTTCTACTCCTGCAACTGCTCAACTAACACTCCACCCTCGTCTTCTCCGCCCATTCCATTCCCTTCCCTTCCCTTTTCTTCATCACACTCCCCTTCTCCATTCATCATTCACCCCATTTTCCTGTCTTTCTCTCTCCTCCAAACCTTCCTGCTACCTTCAATGGCGTCTCTTTCTAAGTTATCCCTCTCCAATGCCAATTCCCCTGCCATCTCCTTCTCATCTTCCCTCTCCTCCACCTCCTCCCTCCAATGGTGTCGTTCCACCGCACTTCCGCCCAATCCTCGCCGGAAACCCATGAGAGTCTCCGCCAAAATCCGCGAGATCTTCATGCCTGCACTCAGCTCAACGATGACAGAAGGGAAGATCGTATCGTGGTCGAAATCGGAGGGTGATGTTCTTCGTAAGGGCGAATCGGTTGTTGTTGTCGAGTCCGATAAAGCGGATATGGATGTCGAGACTTTCTATGATGGAATTCTTGCCGCCATTGTTGTAGGTGAAGGTGATAGTGCTCCTGTTGGAGCTCCGATTGGGATATTGGCGGAATCTGAGGAGGAAATTGAGGAGGCTAAAGCTAGGGCTTCGCAATCAGGATCGAATTCCGAGGTGAAAGTTGAAGTTCCTGCTTCTCCGGTGACTACTTCGGTGGATGCCCCGGCGGTTGCTCCGGCGGTTGCGCGGACGGAGGGTGGGAGGAAGGGGGTGGCGACGCCGTTTGCGAAGAAATTGGCGAAGCAGCATAAGGTGGATTTGAAATCGGTTTCGGGAACCGGACCATTTGGGAGGATCACGCCGGAGGATGTGGAGAAGGCGGCTGGAATCGTGAAGCCGGCGCCTGCGGTCCCTTCGCCGTCTGCTCCTGCTGCTGTTGCTACCGCGCCTGCGCCAGCTCCTGCGAAAGTTGTTGGTGGCAATTTTACTGAAATTGAAGGATCATCTGTAGTGCCATTCACTACAATGCAGGCGGCTGTGGCGAAGAATATGATGGAGAGTTTGTCAGTGCCTACTTTTCGAGTTGGGTATCCGATAGTGACTGATGCTCTTGACGCTCTGTATGCCAAGGTATACACAATATACCTACATTTTATTTTTGTATTAGTAAAGATGACAATTTTGGGTTGTGTTTTTGAAAATTTTGTATTACTTTGTGTGTGATCAGGTTAAGAAGAAGGGTGTGACAATGAGTGCTTTGCTAGCGAAAGCTACAGCAATGGCGCTTGTTCAGCACCCTGCGCTAAATTCTACATGCAAGGATGGTAAGAGTTTTTCTTATAATAGCAGTATTAACATTGCTGTTGCTGTGGCAATCAATGGAGGATTAATCACACCTGTGCTACAGGATGCAGACAAGGTATGTAGGGTTTTTAGAGCCTATGTTCGCGTACTTGGTTGATTTAACGAGTTTGTCACAATAATCTTTCTATAGATATTAATAATGTGGAGTTGCATTCTTGATCGTAATGTCTAAATTAAGGATTTCTGCTTATGTGCAGTTGGATCTTTATTTGTTGTCCCAAAAATGGAAAGAACTAGTAGAGAAGGCTCGTTCCAAACAATTGCAGCCTCATGAGTATAATTCAGGTTTGATATATGTGATTTGTTCTTGGTTTATGTTGTCTATGTGCTTAATGTCTTGTTTTTGAAATGAATGAATGAAATATTGTTGGTTATGCATGCTAGGTACTTTCACCTTGTCCAATTTGGGCATGTTTGGAGTTGATAGATTCGACGCTATCCTTCCTCCTGGCCAGGTTAGTTATTGGATCTAAGTTAATCCCTACTAGTCATTTTTGAATAAAATCCTTCCCTTGCATTGATCTGCTATTAAGATGTTAAATGCCACTTCAAGAAACTGACAATTTAATGTCTGTCATCAGGGAGCAATCATGGCCGTGGGAGCATCAAAGCCTACTGTTGTTGCTGATGCTGACGGTTTCTTCTCGGTAAAGAATAAAATGCTGGTGAGTGTAATTCCTTCCTTTGCACACAGGTTTTCAGTTCTAGCTGATTATTTGAAACTTTGAATAATTATATACTCGTATAGGTGTTTGGAATTAGTTTAGCTTTATGTACATGAACATATAGTAGCCACAATTCTTACACAACGATAATCTAGAGCCTTCTACAGCATCTCAACTCCTGTCAGTGTCTGAGTTTCTATGAATCCACCTTCATTTCCCCTTTGCTGCAGTTGAACATACAAGAGTAAGAGTTTGGGCCTAATTTTGTCATGGTTATTAGAAAATCTTACATACCTTTACATTAGCAAATTTTATTTTATTTTATTTAATTAATTTTTTTTCTTTTTTTTTTCTTTTTTTTTTTTTTGGGGGGGGGGGGGGGTGGGGGGATGAGGGATAAAATCTTGCAACCCCTCAATTTGCCCGGTGTACTTGTCAATTCTCTTACCTGACACGAGATTCATACCAAAGTTTGTGTAGGGAATATTAGGTTCATTTTATGTAATACTAGTTGGTAGTACACTGTTTATGTTAATGAAGTTGTATGAGGCTGCTAATAATTTAATTACAATTCAGGATCTTACCTAAGCCATTTATTATTTGAAGATGATTTCATCCCTCATGTTTAAGCATTTTTATTCCTTCTTCAGTTGTAGTTAAATTTGTCCTTATTTCCTTGGTCATGTCTAAACTTCATAGCCCAAGCTAACTACGGAATACAAGGTATTAGAGTATGTTATTCATGGTCAAACCAGTTTCATGGAAACCATCTTAGTGTGCTACAGTGCTGTAAAAGGCATGAGGTACCCTAAACCAGTAAGGCGATAATATGCTGGTGAAAAAGATCTGTCCACACTATATTTTGAATAAATTTTACTCGAGTTAAAATGAATCTCAATTTAGCCACATATTTGAAATAAGAAATTCAATGAAAAACCAAACTTGAGTCTACTCACCTCTGGGATGACTGTACGACTAGATTCGAGTATTACAGAGTAAATACATAAGGTAGTATAAGAGCAAACTCTTTTCCCGCTATAGCAATCAGCAAGCTATACTGACATTGGTGTAGTAACAGGCTTTGGGTCCAGTGATCCTACTTCACATTATAGATTGGAAGATATATAATGTGAATCAGTTTAATCTATAATGTGAATCAGTTTTAATTTTTTTATTTTTCCGGGCCTGGTTTATTAATTAACTGGTAATAGAAAGGGTTATTCATATCTCTCCCTATCTTACTCGTGAACAAATGTATAAAAAGCTGTGCCTAGCAGTTAAGGTGCAAGGTGGTTAGGGTTCAGCGCTTTTCTTGGCCTAGGCTTGGTGATTTCAAAGTAGTGCAGCTGAGGCGCATAGCATTCCAAATTTTTATTTTTTAATAATTTTTATTGAGAATGCTTTACTCCAATGAGGAGCACCAAGGTGCATAGCAGTTTATATACCAATTTTTTTTTTTTTTTTTTTTCTTTTTTTTTTTTTAAGTTTTTATTTTATTAAGGTCGCTTTACTTAAATGAGGAGCACCAAAATGCACCTTAATTGCAGTGACATGCTTAGTTTTAAAAAGTGCGCCTTAGGCGCGCCTAGGTGCAAGGCACAGTGAGGCTCGAGAGTTGGCGCCTAAGCTCTTTGAGACTCATAGACCTACAAAAGGCGCGCGCCTTTGCGCTTTTTTCTAGGCTGCTTCTTGCGCCTTTACGCCTTATTTTGCGCTTTATGTTTAAAACATCAATAGCTATTGTGTAAGTTTATTTTTCCTAAAGTATACCATGAGACTTTGTTATGGGCCGGTTTTCTTCAGTTCTAGTGGAGAGAGAAATACCATATCCTATAATTCGATTTGAAGAACCCTATTATTGATCACATGGCCCTTTCACCTTTACTCATAATTTCATTTTTACACTTATTTAATAGAAATTATTACTTTCTCTGTTCTTTTTTACTTGACCCGCTTTGACTTTTACACTATTCACCATCCCTCCTATGACTGTCTTTTGTGAATGATATGTAAGGAAAAACATATTCATATTGGATCTTTTTAAATTTGTCTCAATAAGTACTATCATAATATATAACTTTTATAATTTATACTTATGGAGAATTAAAGTTATTGATTGTAAAAGTTTTGCATTGGCAAGCGTGATAAAAGAAACAAGTCAAGTAAAAAAGAACGGAGGAAGTATTTCTTTTCTATATGAATAAAGTGCGCCTCACCTACAAAAGGCGCGCGCCTTTGCCTTGCGCCTAGGCTCCAAGGACTTTTTGTGCCTTGCTGCGCCTTGCGCCCTTTAAAACTAAGGCGACGTGCAAAAAGGATTCCTCTCATATTAGTGCGCCTTGTGCTTTTTTATACATTACCTCACACTCACTAAACATTAATGTTTCTCTTCTTTATCTTATTTTCTAGTAAGATTAATTATATTGTCAACACCATCAAGTTGTGAATTAAACATACTTTGTTATCAAGTTGTGAGGGAGCAGGGAAGGGTGGTAAGTGAATTAAAAAAAGGTTCTTGGTTGCAGACATAATCAATTGAAAAAAGAGTGACACAAATTATGATTAGGGGGCAGCCTGGGTAGGTTATTAAAAGAGGGGGAGGGGGGTGATTAACTTGGCTGCAATGAATATGAAAATGGGCTGCAAAACAGGTGGATGTTCTTCACATCTTTAAATAAACAATAAGGAGGTCATGATTATTGTGGTGAAATATCAAGAAAGATGGATGTTCTTCACATCTTTGTTAGTAGTTTTAGATGGTGGTTTTGTTTTGTTTTCGTGTGCGTGTGTGTGTTTTTTTAAAACATCATTGCCATCTCATGATTCATGAACCAAGGCTGTTCATGGGTAGGGTATAACATATGGCTAAGTCCATTAGTCATGGAGTAATTCTATACATGAACACATAAATGTTTCTATTTGGTAATTCATATTTATAGTTTTGGTCTTTTTGGAAGAGTTTTGTTTTTGAGCTCTTCCCAAGATTTCTGGTTTCCTTGACCTTCTCCCTTTGTTCCCTATTTACACGTCTTTGGGGAAATGACACTTTGATTTTGGTGGTGGGGATTGTGGGAAATTTTTTTATTTTATTGAAGAGAAAAAGTGTAAGTATAAAATTAGGGTGGAATGTAATGCCGTACAACTTAAAAAAGGGTGAATAGCAACGCAGGACTGAGGGAGTATAATACATTTTAGGCTTGACTAATATTTAACTTGAGCCTGCATCTGACGAGGTCGTTGGACTTAGCAATATGTATTATGTCACCAAGTGGGTCAGTGGAAGATCTATAGCTCTTTAGAATTTTTTTTAGCTTTTACTTTGTATATTTTATTTTTTAAAAAAGATATTAAGCTTTTTGCTGAAGTAGTTATGATGTTTGATTTGATGGTGATTGGTGATGTTTTATGGTGAACTTCCAAGTAGGCTATTTAAGTGAATGGATTTTGGGCATTTCAACCTATGAACATCGTAATTTCAATGACTAGTACTTGCACATCATCCAGGGGTTGGAGAGGTTCCTTTATGCCTATATTACCGTTTTGCTACAATTTCATTGATGCCCTTCTGTAATATTCATTGCTTTCAATCTATGTATCTTCTCTGCAACAGTATCGTTGCTATTAAGGTTTTGCTATTGAAAATAAGTGTTTGACAGTTTGAGCATGTGACGACTGGAGTTATTTTCCAAATCTTTACTCTCGCCTGGGTTGTAACATACTCATACATGAAATCCTAACAACTTAAAATTCCAGGGTCCAGCAGACAAGATCATATTTGGATGGCTTTTTATGAATAATTTGACTCAAGCTGTTAAATGTTTTGTGCAGGTGAATGTCACAGCTGATCACAGAATCATCTACGGGGCTGACTTAGCTGCCTTCCTCCAGACCTTTTCAAATATCATCCAAAATCCAGACAGTTTAACAATGTAGATCACAAAAAGAATATCGAAAGATAACATTACCTTATTTCCAGCCTTGAGTTTATGTTGGACAAGAAGCAGAGGAGCTATTACTTTTATACAATACTAGTCAGAACAATATGGGATACATTAGAATTCAGTTACACCTTCAGGATTAGCGCTTTGCTGCTATGTTTCTATTAGAAATAAATGGATTTTTTTGGTTTTGATAGGATCTTACTGTACTATCACCATTTATTTATCAATTTTACAACATTGTTGTTTCCAATACTAGACAAGCAGCATTTGAAGTTGAGGGTTCTTCGTGTTAGGTTTAACTTGTTTCCTTTTCTGATGAACTCAGTTTTCCTTTATTCCAAGTATGTCATTGAAATCCAAATAATGTGTTCAAAATTCAGTTTTTTTTTGTAATAAAGTTCTGTAATGCTGATATATTTGCGACAGAGTAGACCTAGATCGAAACTATCTTATCTACCATTTTCACCTATGGAGGGTTCACCATTCGAATTCCCCCAGCCCTTATTTCACTCTAACGTCTCAGTGAGGTTTTGCAGGTAACCAGGAAGGCCATCACGATGAAGAGAAGAGCTCCTTGAAGACTACCAACACACACACTAGCTTACCGCAGAGAAAGTCAGAGAAAGGCAAGGTAAGGTAAGAAAAGAAATCATGTTATTATCAGTGATATTCAACAATGTGCTGGCTTTGTGCCAAAACAGCATAAATATAACATGTAACAACAGTACAAATCATTGATCACCAATTGTAACCTCGCCAATTGATCCGTCTAGCTAATTCAACACATAATTTGCATTTCTTTATTGGCCTGCATCATGAGGCAATTGTTGGCTTAACAGCCAAAGATTCCATAACGAATATAGAATATAATTGTTCTACATGAAGAATTACAAAGTAGCCTATAGGTAAATTTACCTGTTTGTCAATAAGACAGACTTCAAACCTAAGTATGTCATGAAATTACGACCTACAAATTTCGCATTTAAACCTTCATGACATTGAGAACTCAAGGAATTTGTCTTACAAAGTCTGAAAACTTGAGAAGACATGAACGGAAAATTCAATGTGTATGTCAGCAAAATCTGCTATTTACAGAGATTTAATACCACAATCTGGTAGCCATAATTTAACCTATCAAAAAGGTTCTCAAGACAACTAAACAAATCTAATTTTTTTCACTACATCTATATCTCTATTCGGATTAAGGTGATGTCAGCGGCCTGTATGCGGAGGGAGAAAGAGATCCTGCAGAAGAGAGGTTAACCCTGTTTATGATCTAAATTTCACCAATAATGCTGCTAGATCCCTATTGTCATCTTAATCGCTACAACTCCAAATAAATACATCGGACTATCAGATACCGTTTCTCATGGCTCTACTGACGAATGAACTCTAATGATCTCCACAATAAATAAATCATTTTACCAGTCTAACTTGATGTTTCTTGAAAGATAAAGCTTGTCAATGTACTGTATAACTGGTACTACAGCCTTGATGTACCTCTTCATTCTGAATTCTGCCGATTCATCTGCAAAGAATAAGTTAGAACAAATGAGACCTAAGGACAATTTTGCAAGCCAACAGAAGAACTGCTGCCCTGTCTAGATAAGAATATGGATGCTTATAAAGTTATAAACTAAGCAGAGAAAGCAAGCTGATGAAAAAAAAACTTCCAAGGTTTTCAACAATCATAAGCAGTAACTTAGGTTTAGAAGTCTTATCAGAGCTTCTTCTCGCTCTATGTTCCTTACAAAATTTGTTCAATAGGATATTTCAACTAGATACTTAATGCGAAATGTTTGTGTTAGGCAAATGAAGATTTGAATTAAATGTTGTTTCGATTCTTAACGAAGGAAGAAGACAATGCAAACAAACCTGTTTCTTTCAGGCTTGTCAGAAGCTGGTCCCTTGATGGAAGAGCATACATACCAGCAGCAGCAGCCGCCCTAACTGCCCATGAATGATATGGGGCACATGTTTGTGTATAGGCTGATGAAGCTGCTTCTCTTAAAGAGCAGTCACTGCAAAGTTGAATTTGGCAGTGTAAAAACAAGATTGAAGTTTGAAAGAGAAAATAGGAGGTAAAAAAGATCAAAACAATACTTGAAACATCAATAATGCAACAACAAATTAAAACACTAAAAGGGCAAGGCAATCAGTAATGAAACAAATTCAAAGTGATACTTTACAATCATCCGAATTTCAGAATTGCGTTGATAGTTTAAAACTCTTGATGTTTATCGATGCGGAAAACAAATGATAGAATTGAAGGGAGCAAACATACTAGGTGGTCAAGAACTGCTCGAACAAAGCTCTGATAAGGTCTAGACCCTGTCTAACTCTGCGTAAGTTACGTGAAAGACTTCCTGGACATTTCACACTGCCATTTTGGACATCAACATCCAGTACATTATGTAAGGTAGGATATATCTTTGATGCTTCAGCGAGACCACGCACCTTGACAAAACCATCAAAAAAGTTAGAAAAAGTTCAATCCAATGATCATTAACTGTACGACTCTGCTAAATTAAGGGAAAATGTAAAGATAAAAGATACGAGTACTAATTAAGCATTCCAACATTTTCATACGAATAAAAAAAACATTTAGATAAAATTGTGATGTAAAAGGCCTATAGTGAAAAGAAAAGGGTCAACTAATAATCCAACCCCAGTCTATTCGGAATATATTACGAAGTACTTACCATTTGTTATCACTTTGTTCTAACTCTTCATAATCAAGGACGTGACTTAAATTTACTCAAAGCACCTTAAATATAAGTTAAATCTATAAACATAATTTTCCCTTAACCCTATTAGATATCAACAAATATGATCTTGCCTTTTAAAATTGATGCAGCCCTAATTTTCTTTTCATTTAATGTCATTCCATAGGTATCTTAATCAACGCCACCATGTTTTCCAAATTCAATGGTCAATATGTAATTTTAAAGCGAAAAATGACTTCCTAATATGTAAAGATTCAATCTTCCTTCAAAACATTCCTAATTTAACAAACCTTCAAATTCAACATTCATTGCCTACAACCTATATATGCTACAATTGACACATACATCCGAGTATACAATAAAATTTACGTTCTTAAGGTTGATCTTATACACAAACATTTACATATGTACAACCAAATAACAACATATTCATACATAATGGTCTTGTACTAATATGATGATCATCATGATCACAGAATATTATACTACCTGCATTTCATATTATTTGCAATGATTTGACATAAAGTGTGAGTAGAATATATCAAATGGTTACAAATAATATGGAACAACGTTAGTATAAGAAAATTTAGAATCCTATAAAATGGCAAAAAAAACTAACAAAATAATCAAAGGAAAAGAAGGTTACCTTAGCACAATATTCTAACTCGGCAAATTTAAAAGCAAGGCCTAAAGAATTGAAGAGGACAGAAACCAAAGCACAAGCATCACAAAAGGCAATCAAGTGAAGTTCATCTTTCCCATTCTCAACAATATCAGCCAAATACTCGAACGCCTCCGCGATCGCCGACAAAGGCGTTGCTTGCATCTCTTCATAAGCCATTTCAACCACCCTCTTCTCCAACGATCACCATTTCATTCTCCCTTTATTTTTGACAAAGATATAGAGAAATAAAAGGAGAGGAGAAGAAGTTTCACACGATTATTTAAAGAAGAATTGAAGGGAAAACAAAGATGTTAAATGATTTGTTTAGAATGTAAATAAATCATGTAACATGGAAGGGCGGTGATTTGAGAGAAAAATATAGCTTAACGGTTTCAAAGGAAAGCTCCTCAACCGTTGGCTGTTGTACCGTTGACCGTTCTTTCTATATTTTCATGCACATAAAAGTAATATACTCCGTATAAACTTTACTTTTCATTTTTGGTGGCCGATGGTTAACATAATTCGACTTTGGTGCACTTTTCACCAATTTTCTTAAAACGTTTATTTCACTTTAGTTGACTTGTAGTTTACGTTAGATCAATAAGACATAGAGCTATGAAATTACTTAGCATCCCCGTCAAAAAAATTAAAAACAAAGTACTTACTATAAATTAATATACTCCCTCCGTTCATAAAAGTTCGACTCACTTTGTATTTGTACGGTCTCCAATCAACATATTTGACTATGAATATCTTCGGCTATATATAAGTGAAAATTATAAAAAATTGATATTTGAAAAAATTTATAATAAGAGGAATCTAATAAGATTTCATATGCTAATTTATTTATATTGTATAAGTCATTAAATGTGGTCAAAATTATTTTATTTTAACCCTATGAATAGTAAGTGAGTCGAACTTTCAGAAATGGAGGTTGTATGATCTATGTATGATTTTGTTTTATAATTCAAATCAATACTAATTGAATATATATATATATATATATATATATATATATATATATATATATATATATATATATATATATATATATATATATATATACTACTCCCTCCATTTTTAAATTTATAAAAATACATCGATTTGACCGACATATAATTTTAGGATGGTTTTAGGATGGTGAACTTAATCAGTAACATATTATATGGGGTAGCCGGCCGGGGTTTTTTGGGAATAAAAAAAAAAAAACTTAATAGGGTTATACTTTATTAAAAAAAAATACTTAATAGGGTTATACTTTATTAAAAATAAAATAAAAAGTAAGGTATGTGGGAGGGGAGTATTACTCGACGTAATAAAAAAGTAAGGTAGAGATAAGGGTAGAGCTGTTAAAAGCTGACTCAACCCGACTCGAAAATTTTATCTGAACCTGATCATAACCTAACTTGTTTGAACCTGAGAAATTGGTGACCTGAACCTGATATGACCCGACCTGAAACCAAAGCGAGACTCGAACTCGAACATGACCTGACTTGAAACGACCTGAGCCGAACATAACCCGTAAATTATTGACCTGAATCGAACCCGAGATTGATCCAAACCTGTTTTGACTTGTTGAAACCCGAAATCAACCCTACATATTACTAACCTGACCTAAATTCAACCCGACCTGGATTCAACCTGACCTGTTATTAATTCGACTCGAATTCAACTCGATCTGTTTTTAACCAGACCCAAACCTGATGTAACTCGACCTGAATAATAATGCAACTAACTCAAATTGACCTGAACCGAGCTAACTCGACCCAAACACTCAAATTGACAAATCTAAACTTAACCTATTTTATCCGAATTTATATGAACTCATTGTATTTTATCTAAACTTATTTGAACATGTGATCTTGAATGTGAACTTATTTGAAATTGTTATCCCTAAAATTAATGGAACCAATGTGAATAGATCAGAATAGGGTTTGAACTTATCTTCTAATATTCTAAACTAAACCTATCTTACTAAAATTAATATGAACTCTCTCTCTCTCTCTCTCTCTCTCTCTCTCTCTCTCTATATATATATATATATATATATATATATATATAAACTTATTAACTCGAATATAAACCTATCTGAAATTGTTTCCTAAAATGAGTGGAACCAATGAAAAATAGATCAGAATAGGGTCTGAACTTATCTTCCAAAAGTCTTAACTAAACCTATCTTACCAGAATTAATATGAACTTATTTTATCTTATCTTAAATTTATATGAACTTACTAGTTCGAATTTGAACTTATAAGAAATTATTTATCCTAAAATAAGTGACAGAAAAAAATGTAGTTTAAATTTATTAGCTCGAATACTTATTTGAAATTATTTCTCTTACAATGAATGAAGAAATTGATAATGATTAAACGTGAACGTCAATACATGAATTGTTAACAAACCATCCCGAAAAATGTACCCGAACCCGATATGGCCCAATCTAAAATCAACCCGAGACCCAGATTAACCCAATATTTGAGACCCGAGCCCAAACATGATCCGACTTGATTTATAACCCGCAAATTATTGACTTAAACCAAACCCTTGAATCACCCTAACTCATATTAACCCGTTAAAACCCGAATTAAACCCGACATTTTATTCACCCAACCTGTTATTGACTCAACCTAAATCTGACCCAAACCCGATAAGATGTATGACCCGACTAAAGCATGACCCAACCCGAACCCGACTTGCATAGGTTATGACATTAACCCGACCCGAGTTGATCTGACCCACACTAACCCGACCCATTTACCCAAATTGACAGCTCTAGATAAGGGAAGGAGAGAAAAGTTAACATGAAGGGCATAATAGTAAATTAGGTGTTGATTAATGGGCTAACTACTATAAGTTAACTAGGAGTAAATGTGAATTAATTTTAAAAGTTAATGACTAATGGAGTTAATGATTGTTAATCATTAATGATCTCTGGTGCCTTTATGTGGAAATCCAGGAGAATATAGTCTATTTGAAACGTGAAGGGATATAAGGTGACAAAACCGTAAACTTAATACTTAGATTCATAAATGTAGTTAAAAAGGTTAGTTTTTGGCTAAATGTAGGATTTAAATAACCTTTTAATTTATTTATTTATTTTTTTAATTTACAGCAATAACAACACTTCTGGTTAGGGGTATTCTAAAACAGGTCTAGACTGAAGAAATCAGTCCGGTCTTCGAGTCGAGAAATTTTAAAAACCAACCTTGCATCGGATTGTTTTTTTTTTTTTTATTTTTTTTTTAAATTTTTTTTTATGTTTAAAATTATTAATATACTTCAAATATTTTAGGGAAATTCTTTTTGGTAACAATGTCGTTTCCATTTTTCTCAGTGGTGAATTATAAAAATTGTTATTATCCTTAGTAAACTTGTATTATTGATTACCAATGATAATAATTATTTTAATTAAAATCCTTAACCAGGTTATTTTTTAACACTTAAATAATTATTTTATAAAAAAAATACAGTCAGCCACCCCGTCCTTACCGGCAGGCCCCTTTCCCGGTGCCACATCCCACCGGAGCTCACTCCCCTCCCCGCCGGTGACTCCAGGCCCTTCCCTTTCCCTGCCGCGCACTGCCCCCACCTCTGCCCTCCCACCCGAATCGACCCCCTTCTCCTAACTCGAACGTCGCCTTCAAACCCTAAATCGAGCTCGAAACACCGTATTCAAACCATAATCTTATGATTCAATTATAACACAGAGGAAATTCTCACAATTTAAAGGAGGAATTACAGAAATTGAAGCGAAATCACAAGGAAGAAATTAGGGTTTTGGAGGTTCAAATTGGGGAGGTTTCGAGGGATTGTTTGGGGAGGGGAATTCGGGGAAGGGGGTGGTGGTTCTGGGGGAAGGAGAGGCGCACCAGTGAGGGAGAGGGTGAGGGAGATGTGGTTGGCTGGTGGTTGCGGATTGGTGACAAAGACTGGTGCTGTTGTACGGTTGTGAGCTGGGCGATGGTGATTGATTGCGTGTTTGAATCGCTGAACTGGTTGGGGTGTGGTGAGTAAGGTGGCTGTTGTTGGTTCAGGGGGAGGGGAGGCTGGCGCGCCAGTGAAGGAGGGGCTGGGCGCCGGCGTGGGTGAGGGTGGGAGAGTGGTGGCTCGCTGGTGAGGAAGGGGTGACTTTTTTTGTTTGAAAGAATTATTTCTTTTTATTTAAAATGTAAAAAAAAAATAAAAAAAAATAAACTATATTTTAATATTTAACTACAATTTATCCTTAATGTTATGGTTAGCTTAATATAAAAAATTCAAGTTTACTAAGGATAATAACTATTTTCACAATCCACTACTGAGAAAAATAAAAACCATAGTGTTACCAAAGAAAATTTTCCAATATTTTAATATTATGAGTGAATCCATTCTAGACGTTTAAAATAGCCATTAAATAATCATTTTCCTTACATTTTTTTTCTTCATAATATAATAAAAGCTTTTATAATATATAGAAAAATAAATCGAAAATCGATCAAAATCAGCTCGTTCTAGTCCGAGTAAAACCGGTTTGGCCTCCGATTCTTGAATTTAAAAATTCTAGTCTCCGGTTCTTGAATTTTAAAATTTTGGTCTTGGACCGATGAACAACCCTACTCCTAGTTATGGGTGAAATTTTGGTTTATGTTTTAGATTATGGCCCAAACCGGAAATATTTGATTTTGGATTTTTTTAAATCCAAGCGAATAGGTTTCACTTAAATCTAAACCAAACCAAATTTTCAACATATAAACTGAAATAGTTTGACCTAAATTTTGCAGGTTTGCAATTTTTTTAATTAAAAGTTGAGCAAATTCATACAAACTTAATGACAAATTATAAATTAATAAGATCTTGATTATCGATAATTTTTAGGATTAATACTGTTTTTTAATCTCAGCTTTCACCAATTTATTTTTATTATCCCAACTTTGGATTATTTCTCAATAATCCCAACTTTAAGGTGCCCTATCATTCTTCATACCCAATTGGTAACTGAACCTGTTATATCAGGTCACTTTACACGTGTCAAGTCCTGATTGGTCTAAAAATTAAAAAAAAAACAAAACAAAAAAAAAAAACAGAAAAAAACCACAAAATCAGAAAAACCCGGCTAACCTCCCCTTCCCATCGTCCCACCCTAACCTCCACTACCATTGCCCAGTCCGCCGCCCTTCCCCTCCCCTCCCCTCGCCGGAATGCCGAGTCTCCTCCACCCCTTGCGTCGTCGTTTTCCCCCTCCTCGAAACCCCTCCCATTCCCCCACTCAGCCATCGAAACCCCAAAATCGCAGCCGCGAAACCCACAATCACAGCCACGAATCTCCAAAATTGCAGCTACCAGCCACGAAAACGGAGGTTTTAGCCAGAAATCCCAAATTGCTCCTCCCACCACCACGAAACCTTAGCGGCTAGGGTTTTTGATGGTGGGGGAGGGATTTTTGGTGGTTTTCGAGAGTGGGGAGGTGGTCTTAAGGGGTTTTCGAGTGGAGGAAGAGCTTTCAAGGGAAGGAGTGGTCGCCGGAAAACGGGAAAGGAGATAAAGAGGGAGGTTGGGGAATTGCAGCAGGAAAACGGGAAACGAGTGAGCTAAATCAGTGGGATTTTGGTTTTGGGGTGGGGTAGGGTGGGTTTCCGCTGAAGTGGGCTAGGTTACCGGGTTGGTTGGGTAGGATTTCGAGGTGGTCAGGTGGAGTTTAGGGGTTTCCAATTGGTTGGGTGGGGTTTCGGGTGGGTTATTTTGGTGGTTTTCTAGGGCGGATTGGAGTTAGGGGAGCGGCGCCGGAGGGTGAAGGGTGGGCAGCACAGGACATGAAAGGCGGTGGTGAGGGGGAGGGGTGGCAGAACGGGAAAGGGGAAGGGGTAGCAGAATGGGAATGGGGAGGGGAGTGTGTGGGGAGTACGGGAAGGGTGGCTGGGTGGGTTTTTTTTTTTAATTTTTTTAACCAATAAATTTGCGACACATGTCATTTTAACAAAAAAAAAAAACAAAATTAACTCATTCAACCGGTAACCGGTTTTTGTGATTGAAGAAAGATAGGTCACCTTAAAGTTGGGATTATTGAGGAATAATCCAAAGTTGGGATTAATGAAACTAAATTGGTAAAAGTTAGGATTAAAAAACGGTATTAATCCTAATTTTTAAGGCTTAAATTTACGCAAATATAATCTTAAATTAGTCTTTACATGAAAATTAGATAGACAATTCCATCAACCCTCAACATTTCCCTGAAAAATAAAATACATAATCAATAAAATAAAAGAGTTAAATCGAAAATTTAATTAGCATGGAATAATTGAAATCTATAACTCTTGGTACGTAGATGATGTTATTTGTAAAGTTTAATGTTATCCTTGGCTTCAAGAACTATAGTTTAAATCGTTGAATTTGTGGACGAAGAAAAAGAAACAAAGAAAAATCAGAATCGAAGGTTAAACTTGTAAGGAGAGAAGAGAGAAGAGAGAAAGATGATTTGAGCAAGAAACTCTCAGAGAAGCGAATAAAGGATTTTTTCGGGTTTTGGGATTTTTTGGGGTTTGTTTTTCTTTTTATAGGGCTGACTTAAGTTGGTGGACTTTTTGGGCTTGAATTACAGTTAAACATGGACTTTCGTAGAGCATAACTTGATTTGGTTCGGTTTTGAGGACCCTAAACCGAATCCAAATTGAAATCCAATTTTTTTTCCCAATTCGATTTACAATTTAAAAATAAAAAAAACCAATCTGAAATAATTCCAATTCGAATTCGATATGGTGCGGTTTTTATCTGGATTACTTTCACTCCTACTCCTGGCATTGAGGGCCAAATTAGCATAGCAATTTGTTACAATATAAAATTAATAACTACCGTGCATTGTTGAGGGGGGGGGGGGTTAAGCTAGTTCTATTATATGAATGAAGTTACAATAGTTATGACATGTGTTGTCGTTTTATTAGCCTATTAGGAGACTTGCTTGGAGTTCTCTCTTTGTACAAAGACTACAATAATTGGTATACGAAGGGGATTAACTGGAGTAGAAAGATAAGGAAACTTCCTTAAATAAGAAGGTTTAATCCCAAGACCTTAGAATTATAAGGGAAAAAGTGATCACTACTCTTTTTTACGATTGGAATTGAATATAAAAGAGCCTGATATGGCCCAAAAAACTAAAATAGACTATCAAAGCCCAATGTAGCAACAATAACATCCCCCCTTCAGGCCTTGGGGCAAAATAATTCTCATCAATGAAGCTGTGAAGACTAGCTCGTAGACTCTGTTTTTCTTAAGTACTAACAAGCCTCACATTTATGCACAAATAAATATATAATAATGGCAAATTTGTAAATATTGACATTTTGAGAATACTATTGAGAAGTAATATAGTAATACTGAACATTCTCAGTATTTCTATATATAATTCCAGTAAAAAAATACTCTTAGTAGTACTTAAAAAAAATCTCAGTAGTACTATTAGGATTTTTAGTAGTATAAAAGGTTATTATGCAAATTTGCTTGTGTCTAACGGTGATGTACTATGATTTCCTCCATTGTGAGGAGTAGAGGTGGGCACGTGCCGGGCCGGCACGCGGGCGGCACGGGCACGGCACGGCCGAGGCACGAGCCCGCCTGAGGCACGGCACGACACGGTGGCCCACCCGTGGGCCGTGCTGTGAACACCGATTTTGGGAAACAGCACGAGCACGGCGTGTCGGCACGAACATTGGCCCGCTGGCACGGCCCGCTAGCACGGCACGACCGGCCCGTGGCACGGCACGAGGGCACGAGTCACGACACGAGCACGACCCGACTCCAACGGCTTAAAACGGCTATAATTATCCAACGACCATATTAACGGCTATATTAACGGCTAGTTTTGCATCCCAATTACTATAAATACTCCACTTCTTCCTCCATTTTTTTCCACAACTCATCTACTCTCTTATTCTCAATTTCTCATATTCTCTAATTTCTACTCTCTTATAATCTCTATTTCTCAAAAAAAAATAAAATAATAAATATGTATAATAATAACATAAATAATAAAGAGTAAAACAACTATAATAAATTAATAATAAAAAGCACATTAACAATATAATAATACAAAAACATAAACATAATTAATAAACTTATTTAAATATACTTATTTTACAAGTTGTTTTAAAAAAAATATATATCAATTTTTTTTTTAAAAAAAAAAAAAAAAAAAAAAAATAACTTCGGCACGCTGCCCAGCACGACAGGCACGTGGGCCGTGCCGTGCCGTGGGCCGGGGTGTGCCAAATTGTGGCACGGCACGGGCACGGCCCGCGACTTGGCCAGCACAGCACGACACGGCACGAGCCAGCACCGGGCACGGCCCGTGACGACACGGCACGGCACGGTGCCCACCCTTAGTGAGGAGGCACCCCATCAGGCTCAAAATTCATCTTGCAGGCACCGTACATGACCTGAATCCAAACTCAACACGCCAACACCTTCACCAATGCACCCCACTATCCAAATTAAAACACCGATATTGGGGTTGATATCCAACACATGAGATCAAATCTTTTGTACATACGTGATATGTCACTATATTTTTTGCACCTCTATTTACAACAAAGAGAAATAAGTACTGTTATTATAATTTTTGATCAAATTATGGCACAATATCTTATTCTTTTACATAAGATGAAATATAAATACATTACATAAATCTAATTATTCTTGAGTAGTTACAAGCTCTAACTCATTCTTATTTCCATCACTACCTCTCATTTGCAATTGAACAGGCTTAAAAGTGTAAAACTTAGCACAAAATAAATAGTAAATAAAATTAAACACCTGCATTAACGTGATCAACCAATAAAAGTACTCCAATTTTCCCTTGTTGAGATTATCATCCGGCAACCAATTCAACCCGTCTTTAGTAGCTGTAAACTTGTGCACCATCGAAACCATAAAAGTACTCAAGTAATTCCCTAGAGAAATCGCGGTCCAAAACAATGCCATCGCGGTGCTCTTCATGCTCTCGGGTGCTTGATCATAGAAAAACTCTAGGTGACCAATCGACATAAATGCCTCGGCCATACCATGAAGGGCATACTGAGGCACAAGCCAAACAAAAGACAGAGGAATAATGGCATGGGGGTCGTCGACTAGGCCATGAACAATTGCCGCATGTTTTCTCTTTTGTTCAACAAAACCAGCAACAAAAGTAGCCACTATAGAGATAACAAACCCTACCCCCATACGGTGTAGGAAGGTTATACCGCGATCAAGCCCTGTAAGTCTACGCGTTATAGGGATGAGGATACGATCATACATCGCGATTGTGGTTAACATTGAAGATATGGTGAAAAAGGACATTGAACCTGCTGGTATATGAAATGTTTTAGTGAGGTGTCTATCCATGGTTTTGGCTTGTTGCAAGGAGAATGTGCTTTGTTGTGCATAAGCTGTGATTAGAATGATCCCAGCAGCCCAAATCGGTCCCATTCGAATGATCGATTTCAGCTCTTCTACTCGGTGAACTGTGTTTAGCCTCCATAGGTTTGGTGTCTTTGGGTCGTCTTCTTCAGTTACTATAGCTGCCTTGTCAAGAAATCTACACAATTTATATTAGTGATTAATATGATAATTTTGTAAAACTATATGAAATAATAATAGATCAAAATGCTAGGTATCTATGTAATTTATTAGTACAGTTGATGAAGGGACTAATATGACTTGAATGTAAGAAAATAAATGGGATAGGAGCTTAGGAATTTTGAATTACATACTTCAACTTAGTGATCACCTGTTTTCTCAATCTAAAGATAATAATTACATGTTTATTTTAAAATTTTCTATAAAAAATAACATTTCCTAAATTAGCAATTTTTTGTAATTGAATTTTCAAAGGCGTCTTAAGGCTATGTCTCCTTAATTTTATTGATGATGTCTCCTTAATTTATTTGAGTTGAACTTACTAATTCCTGTTGAGCTTTTATTATATCTTTTACTTAACTATTTTTGCTGAAATTAAACCTATTTAAATAAACCGAGGAATATAGAGTGAATTGAGTTATCACCTAAATATAGACTTTTAAATGGCCTATATATTAAATAATCTTTAGTAACATCGATCATATTATATTCTTCAATATACTTCATAAAATTGCTAATCAATCACATATACAATTTACATGAGTTATTATCGAATTGACAAGCACTATGTGACAGTTATTTACAAATTGACACACAAGTTTTTGTTAACCACCTATTGTCTCTACTCTCTAGGCCTAACTTTAGAGTTCAATCCCATAAAAGAACATGCACATAAATCACAAATAGTTACAAGAAAAGGTCATACTAAAATTGCAAATTTCAGTCGTAATTCTTAATGAGTGGGACCATATATATTTGACCCAAAGTATTTTGCTGTTTTCTGATAATGTAGTAGCTCATTTTGACATTTCTTATAGTACGGTATTGGAAAGTTTGAGGTATCATGCTTGAACATACAATAATTCAGTTTATGTAGCCCTCACCTTGGTCACTTGGTGTTACGTACTAGCTACTTTGTATTATTTTCTTATTGTATGCTACTGAATTGAACTAAAGGCCAATCATCAACTTGCAATGATATGAAAGAAGAACAAGTAAATAATTATTGAGGATTTCCCATCAACTTGATCCAATACCACAAGTAATGGAAAGACTTCAATGTGTGCAACGAATCACATGATTTAATATAGGTATCTAATGACGGATTGAACCCATCGCTAACTAGCGATAAATTTCATGGAATTAATGACCGTAGATACGTAGCATAAGTAGTGAGAGGATTGTCTCGAACCCTTATGAATATATCTAATAGTTGCATGCACATACCCTTTTATTTTATCAATTGTTAGGAACTTTTATTTTCTCAGGAATTGGAGATTTCTTTTTCAATGTTTGCAAACGAAAAGACTCAATACAAACACACATGAAAACATAACATAGAAGGCCATAAGAAAAAAAAAAAAGCAAAATAGAGAGAGGAATGAGAGACTCACTTCATATGTTTGGTGTGAATGAGCTTCCCTGCAAAAGAAATAGGGGCATCAAGCCCCTCATTCTCATAGAGCAACCTAGGGTCATTTACCATAGGCAATTTCCTCTTCTTGTAGGCAGCCACACATACATGAGCAAGCCGGGTAAACGGGCTCCCGGACGGATCCAAATGCCGGTAAAGCCGGTATCCAAATACAAAACTAGTTATAGAGAGGACCATTAAGACAGTTGGTATGCCAAGGCCAACTCCCCATCCAATATTTTCTTGGACATAAACCAAAACCGTTACTGCCACTAACATGGATGCACCCATAGCAAAATAGTACCAATTGAAGTACTTCCATGTGCTATTCCTTTGCTTAGGATCCGACTCGTCGAATTGCTCCGCCCCGAATGCCACGACACAGGGTCGGATCCCACCCGACCCTAATGCTGCAAGATAGATGGAGATGTACAAAATTGCAAGTTGTCCTCCACTTGCCTCTTCCCCGGGTGGTGGCCTTAGCTTTGGTATTATTGCTGATATTGTCAAGCTTATCATGCCCTATTTTGTCGTACAATACATTGTTATTGTACAAAAATGGAGTTACTTAGATTTTATACTCACAAATATATATGACTATGTAAAGTAAATTAAAATTTTTAAAACATCATAAAGACATAATTATCTTTTGAACCTAAAAATTTCCACATAATTTCGTCTAAATTACCTATTTTGAATCACAAATTCTTATATGTGGCTGGCCACACCGTGTGGCCAACTATAATAGGGATTAGTTCGTTAGTGTTATACACTTATAGGGGTTACTTAATCACTATTACAGGGGTTATTTCGTCAATGTTATAGGGGTTGCTCAGTCAATGTTACAGGGGTTACTCGATCAGCATATTAGGGTTACTTTGTTTTTTTTACAAACGATCACATGGTATGGCTAGTCGAACACAAGACGGGCTGATTTTTAATATTCTTTAACGTGATTTGGTAATTTAGTTACATGGTTTGTACCACATGATTTGGTAAATAGTTATGGGGCCTATATTTCATGTATGCTATTTCATTTTGAGTGCATTTTATGTGATCTTCCTACTAAACGTATTAATTATCTATGAACAATGAACAACAATGAATGACATTTTTACACAAATTTAATCAGCCTAGCTTTTTATTAGTTAATGTTAATATCTACTAATTTTGATTACAATTTTATAATGATAATTTATTTTCATGCGATCAAAATCAGCTAAGATTTACAAGTTTATTAATTGATACAAATACAGTACAAAGTACGTATTTTTTTGGACACCATTGAAAGAAGATCACCACTCTCTTACGTTAATTTTTTTTTTAGATATTGAACATACAAGTTTATACTCTTTTGAACACGTTTTATCTCAAAATATATTTCACCTTCTTACAAAATTCTCTTCTTTAGTCTACGTAATGTCGTAATATTTAGTAATTTAAGATTTGAGGATAACTTTTCAAATAATTCAAAACGTTATTTTTCTTACATACAACACGCCTATAAAAAACAAGAAAGACAAGACAAAAACTAGTTTGCACTATTTTAAGTAAGCCCCACTACTTAAACTTGCATTGGATCATTTAACTCAATTATCAAAATATAAGAGTTAAAACATAGATGTTATTAATATCAAAATTTGTTATAATAATAAATGAACTTAGCTATATTAGAAACTATATGAACAAATTCTATGTAATTTCCTAATATGACATTCAATTTCATAATAAAAGTAGTTACAATGAACATAATAAAAGTGAATCATATAAGTGTATTTGATACAGTGGATAATATCTACAAGAAGAAGATGGTTTACGTACCAATTGGTAGATGATAGAAGCAATGGTTATAGTCCAGAATTTGCCGGCAAAGGAGTCGGCGATGAAGGCACCAAGAAACGGCGTCAAGCTTCCGGTGCCTCCGAAGTTGGTAAGAGTGTTTGCAGCTTTGGTTAATGGCATGTGAAGCTGTTCAGTTAAATAGCTTATCATATTCGTCTGAAATCCTACCACGGCCAACTTCTCACACACTTCATTTGCTGCAAAACAAGAAGATAATCATTTAAAGACGATGATTTAGTACCACTAAAAAAACACATACAAGACAGAACAAGGTACTACCTCCTTCCCTAAATAAGGTTGCCAACAAGGCCTTAGATAAGGGACGGAGGGAGTACTTAGTTAAAAACCTAACTTGAGCGTAGAAATCATACCGAAGATGAAGGGCATTGTAATAAGGCCACCCTTAGGCCTTTGGTTAGATTTGGTGGTGGTTCTACTGTGTTGATGATCCATATTTTCCATGTTGTTCATCGCTCTCTAGTCTCTATGTTATTGTACGTAGCATATGATCTTATATATTGGCTTGGCCCTTTTTTTATAGGCATTTTGAGGGAATTATTATTTATTTATTTATTTATTTGAAAAGTCTATCTTATGAGTAATAATGATAATGGAGGGTAGATATTGGTAGTCAATTTTTACAATCCGAAGCGTACGAGTAACTAACATACACAATATCAATCATTTAATTATACAAAGAACACATGTAAAAATTACATTTCAAAACTATTAAACAAGGCAACTAAAACTTACAAGTTCTCATATGACTACGTTTTGAAAACTATATGTACAAGTAACTAATTAACTAACTAAACTACTTGTATGTGTCTTCATCACACACTCAATTACTATTAACTAAGAAAACCAAAATTATTGATTAAAAAAATCATATTTATCTTCCAAAAATAATAACCATTAATAAAAAAGGCGTAAAAATTAACCGTACCCAAAAATGTAACTATTAGCAAGAAAATCATAACTAATAACCCAAAAGCATATATATATGAATCATAAGGAAATTATAACCATTAACATGAAAACCATAACCATAACCATCCTGACGTTGTCCAAATCTCAATAACTACAAACCTAAAAAACCATTAAAAAAAAATGACTAGAAAACTATAAATAACTAGTATTTGATTACATATAGAACAACTTTTGTTTAAAAAGTAGTATAACTAAATTACTTAAGCATATAGTATTTGATCACAAAATGTACAATATTTAATTTATTAGAAACTAATTAATTGAACATAACCATTTGAATACAAAGTGTCACCTTTTTAATAGAAAGTATAACTAAATATGTTAAAATAGTCAATAATAATATAGTATAACTAATTAAAATGTTCTTATAGTAATACAATTTAACTCTTTTGTGAAGAGTATATCACACATGCATGTAAGTTGGGAGTAATTGTCCTACATTAATGAATAAGATTGATGAAGGGCTTAATTAAATGAGCTATTGAATTCACAATATACCAATTGGTATCATGATGGAGCCCAAATTAACACTTGTATGTGGTCAAAATCTTTCATGGCTTGGGTTTGTGTTTGTCCCATTTATGAACTATATATTTTGCTCTTCATTTATGACCGGCGCGTTTGGTTTTACACAATTCAAATATTATTTTTATTAACGTAGTTTTAATAGTATGTATTTAGAAAAATAAAGTCCGGCCTGTTCATTTTACCTTATTTAATTTTTATTGAAGTTAAATTATTGTTGTCGAATTTAAATTATTTTTACTAATTCTCTATTATACTTTTTCTTTAATATTACTAATTTTTATTGAACTAAAATTGTTTTTACTGAACTGAACTTATTTTCATTAAACTTAAATTATTTTTTACTAAACTGATTTTTTTTTGAATATTACTTGTTTTTTTTAAGGTGAATTGAATATGACCTACTTTTATTATGTTATCAAATTTATACGTAGTATATTTTAGTAAACATAATCAAAATCCCACCGTCTTAGACAAATAATATAGGTAATTAAAATAATTAATGATTAAAGTTTTCTAATGACAAAGTGAAAATCAAACTAGAGAGGGAAATAATGTTGATGACGAATGAAATGACGAAAATACTTTTGAATACGAAGTATATCTTGGGATTTAGCCTAATTTGATTCTAGTTCATTTGGTGTAAAGATAATATAGTATAAAACTTGTGGTGTGGCGATTCAAATTGCGGTAAATGTGTGTCACAATCATATCCATTATGCCATGAGATTTGCTCTTGTTGTAATATGAAGTATTCTACCCCTTTATTCTTTTGTTTCCTTAATTTTGGACAAGAGAATGTATTATATTGCACATATTTTTGTGATTAGAATATGTTGGTCTATAAAATTTGTGTTCATTTTATAGGATTTTCCATGTTAAATAAAGTTGTAATTTGTATCTTATTTATGTCATTGTTTTTATCTTGAATCTTGTTAGTGGATGAAAGATCATCGAGACTAAAAAAAAATAAAGTTTAGAAAAAGTTGGAAGACTTTGGAACAGTGTATGGCTTTCTAGCTAGCAAGCACATGTTTCCATGACAGTATTTAAATGAATAATGTTAATATATCTTACTAAGTTTAATTCACTTAACTACTAATGAAAATTCAATCATACCGACGCAATTGTACTGTAAATTGTGTAAAGATTTCATTAATATAAGTACACGTTAGGTGTGGATGTCAACTTATTTAGTTGATTGAAGTCTTGGAGATGGTATGACCTAAAATCAAATTCAATCTATTTTATTATTTTTGCAGTTTTCTAAACACCATTTTTTTTTAAAAAGTACTTGCATATAGGTCACAATAAGTAGAACCTCTCATTTTTAGCACAGTGTATCATATCCATTAGTTTAATTTTGTTTGCAATCATGGCGAGTCAGCCTCCTTCTACCTTAATAAGCGCCATTTCATCTGATTTTTCTTATGCTTCGTCAATTGGATTATACTCCATTCGGTCATCAAGCCATTCAACGAAGTTTTAACCCGAGGAAATGATCCGCAGAAGCTATAGAATATAAAAATTGTTAGACTCCAACAATCAAATTGGGCTTTTGGTTAAGTGGGTTCTTTAACAAGAAGAAATAGATTACATTGAGACGTTAAACACGATTTGTTCCTAAGCCTCCTACTATATGTCATTTTCTTTCCTCAAATGTACAAGCATTATGAATATCATGATTACCATAATTTAGAATCCCATAAGAAGAACAAGATATAAAAGGGAGCAACGTGAACAACGAAATACAAAAAACACTCAATTAAAGAAAAGTAAACACCAACTAAAAGATCATTAAAATAATACTTCAAAATTAAGTTGACATTTCAATTACATGTTGGTTGTTATTATTGTGTAACCATATCTAAATGAGTTGTACTATTGTCTACCATAGCTTTTTGCAAGACAATAGGGCCTAAAATCAACAACGCCTTATGATATAATGGAGTGTGTACTCATGTTGAAATGGTGTTCGGTATGGTTTTCCCTTAAAGTTCAATGAATTATCATTTGCCACATTATTTTGACAGTCCAATATAATACAAAAGAAGATTATAACGGCAATAATTTTGCGTCACACCAAGCTTAGCATGACTCTTGACACCCCAAAATTGCAAACCATAGAAAGTGCTCTTTGACGCTAGAAATGACGCAAATATTCATTTTTACGTTTTTTTTTGTTTTTTTTTTTTTTTTTTTGTTTTTTTTTGTTTTTTTCCCTTTCTATTATTGTGTGGTAATTTTTATGGTTTACTCTTTTTGTCTTTAAAGGATGCTAAGTTATTTACAAAAAAGGTAATTAAGGAGGCTGATTGGGATGGAGAGGTGAATCCGGACATGACTTGGTTACGAATGATCATGAAGAACTGTTTCCTAAAAGTGGCCAAAGAGGTCTTAGGGGAATCAAGGGGAAGAACTTCGATGCAGAGAGATACTTCGTGATGGAATGAAGAGGTGAAAGCAGTAATTAAGCAAAAAAGGGAATGCTATCAAGCCTTGGGAAAATATAGGAGTGACGAAACCTTTGGAGCGTATAAGGAGGCTAAGAGTAAGACAAAAGTAGCTGTTCGACAAGCGAAAGAAAAGGCCTATCAAGAGGTTTATGAAAAGCTTGACTCCAAGGAGGGAGAAAAGATCATTTATAAGATGGCAAAGAGAAGACAAGAGGCAAGGAAGGATGTTGGCATGGTAAAGTTTGTCAGAGATAAGAACCAAATTGTCCTAGTACAAGAAGAGGACATCAAGGACAGGTGGAAGGGGTATATCAATGAATTGGTTAATGGAAGTAATGGAGTTGTGACAGGAAATACCTCCATGAGTGATGAAAAAATCAACATGAAAATGTGTGGAGGATTAGATTAGAAGAGTAAAGGTGGAGATTGCACTGAAAAAGATGAAGCCTAAGAAGGCGGTTGGCCCTGATGGTATACCGATAGAGGTGTGGAGGTGTTTGGGTAAGATTGGTATTGATTGGTTAACATACATCTTTAACAAGATACAGAGGGCTACGAGGATCCCGCAAGATTGGAAGAAGAGCACCTTGGTGCTGGTTTATAAAAACAAAGGAGACGCTCAAGATTGTTCTAACTATCGAGGGACCATGCTTATGAGCCACACTATGAAGTTATGGGAAAGAGTAATTGAACATAGGTTGAGAGCATGCACAAGCATTTCGGATAACCAATTTAGTTTTATGCCCGGGAGATCTACTATGGAAGCAATCCATTTGATTAGACAAATGATGAAGTTTTATCGAGTGAAGAAGAAGGATCTTCATATGGTCTTTATTGATTTAGAGAAGGCATATGACAAGGTGCCAAGAAAGGTACTTTGGAGGGAAATGTTGAAGAAAGGTATCCCATGAATGAATGTGGATTTGGTTAAGGATATGTATCGGGATGTGTCAACAAATGTGAGGACATGTGGAGGGTTGGCAAAATATTTCCCTATTACAATTGGATTGCATCAAGGGTCTGCATTAAGCCCTTTTCTTTTTGCAACGGTTTTAGATGAAATAAGTAGACCAATTCAAGATGAGGTTTCATGGTGTATGTTGTTTGCGGATGATATCGTTTTAGTGGATGAAACTAAAGATGGGGTTAATGCTAAGTTGGAGCAATGGAGGCAAAGGTTGGAATCTAGAAGGTTTAAGCTAAGTCGGAGTAATACTGAATATTTGGTATGTCGCTTTGGTACTCAGAGAGGGACAAGCGATGAAGTGGTAAGTTTGGATGGAAAGGAATTGACCATGAGTGAATGTTTTAAGTATCTTGGATTGATCATCCAGAAAAATGGCGACATTGATCAAGACGTAGCCCACAGGATTAAGTCGGGATGGCTTAAATGGAGAGCGGCCACAAGAGTGTTATGTGACCGAAGCATTCCCTTACAGTTGAAGGAAAAATTCTACAGGACTGCCATAAGACCAGTATTGCTCTATGGTACAGAATGTTGGGCTTCTAAGAAGGAGCACGTTAAGAAGATGGAGGTTACGGAAATGCGCATGTTAAGATGGATGTGCGCGAACACTCTAAGAGATAGGATCAGAAATGAGGTTATTCTCAAAAAAGTAGGTGGGGCAGGCATTGTAGACAAAATAAGGGAAAATCGCATGCATTGGTTTGGGCATGTAAGACAGAGACCTGAGGGTGCACCGGTTCGAAGAGTAGAAGAGTGGGACCATGGAGGGGTTAAACGAGGGAGAGGGAGACCGAAAATGACTTGGTTGGAAGGAGTTAGGAAGGATATGAAGACTATGGATTTGCATGAGGATGAAGCATTGGATCATAAGGGATGGAGGAGGAAGATTTTTGTGGATGACCACACAGAATAATCAAATTTGGTTCATGTAGCCGACCCCACTTATGGGATTAAGACTTTGATTGATTGATTGATTTGACTCTTTTTGTCTCTAATTATTTGCTTTGATTTTCTTTTTGGCCTTTCTCGATTAATTTGCTTCATAGTGGAGTATCTTACTTCGTACTTGGTAAACATATTTTCTCCCCCTTTTTTTTAGTTTATCCTCACACCTCCTTGACACATCTTCCTTACAATATATTTGTTGGGTGTGGCCCAAATTTTATAGGCCAATTATTTTGGTGGAGTATTTATGCATATTTTACAAATTTTCGGACACATGTAGCATGGTTAGTATTAGTTTTTATTTCTCTATATTTTTCTACTACTTTGCATCATGCTAGCCACTAAAGTGATCTAGAGAATTTTTGACATTGTAAGAAACTAGAAGATATATGTTCGTGAAGATTCTAGAATATTATGTTTAGGCCTTGTTTAGTTCAACTTAGTTTTGCTTATTTCTGAAAAAATAAGTTAAAATCAGACCAGATAAAAAAAAAGTTCATATCAGAAAAAATAAGTTCAGATCAGATCATTGTTTTATGTGCGGTTTTTCGTCGCAACATATCTTTAATTACATAATGAAAAAATTATAAAAATTATGTATTAATAAAATAGACGTTAATACGAATCTAACAAGACCCCACTTGATATATTTCTTCTTTATCAATTATCGTACACATAAGGTCAAAATTTAGTCAAATTAGACAATCAGATCAAATCAGATAAGACCTAATTAGATAAGCAAAATAAGGTGAACTAAACAAGCCCTTACAAGAATGATGAAGGACGTTCGAAAATCTTCTAGCCATTTCTTCCAAGTTTCACGTTCAACTATAAATATAAGTCATGAGAGAGTGAGTGATAGCTCAAGTGGTTAGAGCTCCTATCCCGATTTTAAGAGATCCTGAGATCGATTCTCACCCCTACCCTTGTGGCTCTCTAAACACAAAAAAAATAAAAAAAATAAGTCATGGGCATTCAATCAATAAAAAGCCTTCCTACCCTCCTTGTATACATCCACCTTCTTTCTACTAATCAATCAACTATTTCTTTTTTTTGTACTACTCCTTTGTGAGTTTTTATAGTGAGAGTTTGTGAAAGAAATGGTGTCCTTCGAACAAGTGTATTATTCCGATAGAGGGTTCGAAATTAATTAGGAAAGCTAATTATTCAGTGAGGTCAAGTGATCGGAATTCCTAGCTTGGGCTGTTTCCGATCAGTAATACTAATGTAATACAGAGTATTAATATTACAACTTGCTCTTAACTGAATCCTTTGGGTCACACAATCGTGTAACCGAACCGAAGCGACGAATTAATCCGAAGGATTAAATGAGTCGATAGAGATTTTACGAACTAAGACGTCGGATTCCGAGCTTAGAGCTTCGAAAGTCAAGTCGAATTTAGGAATTGACGAGACAGAAAAATCAGTCAAACAACAACTCAACGTGCACGGAAATCCTAGCCCCGCAATGGCCTAGCCATACGAGGGCTCGGTAGGCTACCATGGCCAGCCGAGGTTCATGCCGCAAGGCCAGCACTGGCCGCAAGCCGAGCTTGGTGCGCGCACGCTTAAGCTAGGATTGCTAGCCAAGTGCGTGGCGCTATCACTAAGACACCAACAGCTATGCAAGAGCAGCGTACTAGGCAGCCTAATGCTGTCGCAAGCTCGCACCCGCATGGCCTGCTAGTAGCATGCAACAGCCCGCTAGCTAGCGAGGCTTGTTGCTGCTTGCGGGCAAGGCCGTTGGGCTTGGTGCAGCCAACCAGCAGCGCATAGCAACCCAGATAGTGGTGGGTTTGCGGTGCGTGCAGGTCGGCCCAGCCGAAGACACAAAGGCCTTGACCGACCATTCCTTGTTGCCCAAGGATATTGACCGGTCTTGCCTTATTGTGATTGATGGGTTTGGTGGCTTGGGGAACAAGGAGGCCATGTGGGTTGTCCTTGTGGTCCTTGTCGTTTGAGTATTGCCTTGCCTTTTTAATTTAATTTGGAATTAAATTAAATCTTATTTTTTCTTTTTACCATCTATCCCACATTGAAAGATGATGGGAATTCTTGGGGAGATTTCCTTATAAATACCCATTATTGGGTATTGGGAATTTCACTTGAGTTGGTGAACTCTAAGGGATTTCCAAAAGTGAGAAAACCTTAGTTCGTAAACTCTAAGTTATTTTTGGTCTAGCCCCGTCTAAGCTACGGGTAGGGATCAGTTACGGTTTGGTAGCAAGGGTGTGAGCCGTTGGAGGTTCTCGCACGAAGAAGGACCATTTCCGCTCATAGAACCTGGAAAAAGGTTCAAAAAAACCATTCGATAGACGAACCGGGGTACGACAGAGAGTTTCAGATAAAGCAAAATCGCCTTACGGAACTTGAAGCTTTCAAGTCTGAGCTCATCGGTTGAGCGAAGCACGCTTCTAGGGTGAGTACTCTTTCTTTTTCTTCTCTCGTGTTTTGTTTCTTTTGTATGCTTTTGTTTATGTTGTAATTATTATGCATGCAATCCGGTTATCGGGTTTGTTTCTGCGCGGTGTCGGACACCGCAAAACCCAACAGCGGAATAAGAGCCTCTTGCATTTATTTTTTACAACTAAAAATTAATTAAGCTGATTTAAAATGGATTTAAATTTATGGTTTAGCATCCTAATTAGATTAGGAGCTCGTTTTTAATTAGATTAAAATCGTGTTTATGCTAATTTTGGATTATGAACTCCGATTTTGACTCAAAAATAGTGAATTTTGGGTAGAATCGACGTTCTAAATCGGACTTTACCCACTTTGTATTTAAAAATGGCCTTCCAGAAGCCAAAATCTACCCAGAAGGTTTTTCGAGGGGTTTTTCGTTTTTGACAAAAAAGTTTTAAATTTTTAAAACCTTGATTAATTATGGCATGCAATTGTTGGATTATGTGTTTGATTATACCATTAATCTTCTACAATTTTAACACTTATTAAGCATGTTTATGAAGTCATATTGATGCTTAATTTGGTTAGCTCTTATTTTTAAATAAACTTGCAATTTCACATTTTTGCAAATTAATTGCTTGGAGTGTGAATGTTTATGGTGAATATGCAGTTTTGAAGCCCCTAAAGTGTTAAAGATTCAATCTTTAATTGGTTATTTGGTTGGATATTAACTTTCTAAAATCCACAATGAACTAATTTTTGGTTTTAATCATTTTAAGTTGATTAAAGTCTTAAATGTTCATACTTGTGCTTGAAATATTATTGTTCTTCATATTGGAATATTACAATATTCAAATGTACACAAGTGAGTGTTGGATAAATTTTTTCATTGGATGAATGATTATTTATTCAACTATTTTTTGTCAAATCTCATTATTAATTTATGTTGGTTAAATTAATTGTGAGAATAACCCTCAATTTTTGTAGCATCAATTTGAGCCAAAAATAATTTAAAGAATGCTTTAATTAATTTTAGTTTGTGCACTAAAATTGAATTTATTTAAGTTGGACTTATTTAATATTCATTATTGCACAATATTAGTTCTAAAATCAATTTAGAATTAATTTTTTATGTCACACACAAAATCGGAATAAAACTCCGAGGCATAAGCACAAACGAGGCACCAAGCCTCGAGCACCACCCTCGGCTAAGCAGCCCACATGTGGCTGCCGAGGGATTGCACCATGCTGGTGCGTGAGTGTGTGCGAGCAGCATCACTTGGTACGACAGTGTGTGCGTGTGGTGCAATGTTGCGACTGCTAGGCAGCGCCAACCCGCACAACAAGGCTGCGGCCAGCACCAGCATGGGCACTAGCACGCTGCTATGCCTGTGCGAGCAACACCCATGCTTGGCAGCAGAGCCTTGGTGCCTAGCAAGCCGAGCCTCGTGGCTTGAATGCTAGGCACTCGGCCGTTGAGGGGCTATTATTTTGCGATTTTTTGCGGTCTTGTTTTAATTACACTACTACATTTTTGATCAAATGCAACGGCCTAATAAAGGCTAAGACAATGGTATTTTAATTGTCGTTGCAGTAGAGTAGGCTAATGCCACGGATTTAACACTAATGTTCTTAGAGGTAGAGCTATTGCCACGGCTCTAAAGAACCGTTGCATTAGACTAGCTATTTTAACAAAAAAGGGAGCTATTGCCACGGTATGTGTATTGTATGATGAAAAATTTAGAAGCGCCCGGAGTACTTCCCTCTATTTTTTTGCCCAAATATTTTGAAAAACATATGTTAGTATCACCCTGTAACCATTTTCTCACAGTACCCATTTTCCCCAATTCTCCATATTCCCCAATTCTCCATTTTCTCACATTCTCATATTTTCTTCAATTCTCCAGAATTACTTCCAAATTCTGAGAGGAAAATTACTCAAAAAATGTAAGAGGAAAATAAGCAAAGAAATCTAAGGAAGTAGACGAAGGCGGAACTCAGGCGGTGGTGGCTGATAGGGGCACTCAGGCAGTCTCATTTTCATCTTGCATGTCCCTTCCTTGAGCTGATTTGCTTGAATTTCTGTTCAAGGTATAAAACGAATTTTTCGTTTTTGAGATTGCTTAATTGAAATTTTGTTGTTGCATTTTGTGGTGATTATATTTGAAGTTTTTGCTTTTGTGTTTGGGAATTTGTATTTGATGCCATGGAAGATGAAGTTTCTGCTCTCGTAACTCTTGGAAATGGCTAATGGGTTTCGTTTAACAATAATGATTTTTTTATTTTATTATTTTTAAAACCTAGCAGTACTGAATATTGTATTTGAGTAGTCTAATGGGGTTTTTTTGGGGAATTTCATATAAATGGATAAGAAGATATATTGATTTTACTTAGTTCTTGTATTTGTGAATTATTTTTCTGAATCTTGTTTTTTGAGTTCTGTTGTGATTTGTCCTAACTTCTTGATTAATTAAGGATGAATAATATTAAGTCGAATAAATATTTTTGGCGCTTGATGCGTATATTATTGTGGATCTTCAGTACCAGAATTATAGTCAATTCTAAGTATATGCCAAGAGTTGGACTTGGGTCAATGTAGCAATCCTATTATAATATCATACAAAATCTGCATCCAACTTTAAAGGACAATATAGATGCTAACTTGCCAAGTAGCACTGATTAGACTTGTGTACAAATGACTACAACTACAACTTGGTATAATGACTAACTGATCTGACTATACACCTCATTGAGTTTCTTGTCTGATCATGTTAAAATGAGTTAAAACTGAATTTAGAGATATAATCCAATCTATAGCGTGTTTGTTGCTTGTCTCTTGAAACACTTGTTTATTTTGAGAAAAAAAAATGATCTGTAAGGTTGTGTTATTTTATCATACTAGCTACTAATATAAGTGAATTTGCAGATTCAGTACAATATGCATGTCTTTGTTGCTTGTTCCCATGAAACTCTCACCTTCTTTTTTGAAAAAGGCAGGAAGACTTTTTTATTTTGGATTGTCCAATTTGGTTAGTGAGTTCAAGTTGAATTTATAGTTTATTAAATTTAATCAGTAATGTCTTTAGTGCTTGTCTCGTCAACTATCATATTGCAGGATCTAATGTTTGATAAGTCACATTCATGTATGTTGCTTGTTAATTGAAATCTAGATTGCACATAGCAAATTGAAGATGGTTTTTTTTTTTACTTATTGCTTCATCTAGTTGTACACTTGTACCCATGAATATATTATTTTAATAAGTATAATCAGGGGTTTTTGTGTTTCATATGAAAATTATAATGCTGTTAGTATTTCAACAGGATTTCTGCTAAAAATTAACCTGTATTTACTTTCGAGGAAGTGCATGACAAGCTAGCTGATCTTTAGACTGAGGTACTTCTGATCTTTCATTAATGTGACATTATGTGTGAGTATCTTAACCTGATTTCTGGTTCAAGAGCCTTATCAATGATGGCAAATTTTGATTAGGTTACCAGGGTGAATAGAATCCCAAAACCAAGGCCCAAAGTAGAGAGTTTATTAAGAATGACACTAACAGTGAGAAAGCAGAGAAAGATTCGAACTCTACTTCTGGCACCAGTGACAGTGGGGAGAGCTCAACCAAGGAAACGCCAGAAACTTCTGATGGCTCGGATACTGATAATGCTGACGTTGGATCTCATGATGAACTGTTATGTGATAGCTACACCAATAATAAAACCGAATTCATGGTTATAAATTACTTCTCCCACCGAAGGCTTTTCTTGTCGGAACAAAGTTCTCTCTGATGGACACATTCCTTGCCAACATATTTATTGGCTCATAGACGAGTTGGCATAGATGTTTCCTTGATTAAATCACATTTTATCTTGAGCCATAGTTTACTGAGCCTGTTCGACCCCTTTTAATTGGTTTGAGATACGAAATTTTGTTAGAAAATACAGTAGCAGTTAAAGGTACTTGTACTAACCCTATTTCTTTGCTTGATATAAGGTTGGCTAATGCAGACAGACATGCGGGGAATATATTGTATAGCAAGGACAAAGTGACTGGTCAGACTGTCCTCATTCCCATTGATCATGGATACTGCTTGCCGGATTATGTAAGTGCCATTGCATTTCTACCGGTTAATACTTTATTAGTACATTTGTGTTTTAAACGTGTGATAACTTTATTGCTTACTGTAAAAAACGCTGCTTTGTAGGGGATGCAAATGGTTTAGTTCATTAGACTGCAATTTATTGATTGGTTTTGTGATATTTGTTTGGAGCTTATTATCCCTGAAAATTGAAGTATCTTGTAGGCATTCATTTTGTTGAAAATTAGTATGTTTGAACTTTTTGAAAGCAAATTGATTGACGGTTAGTTCTAGCTTTGTGTCTTCTTTTGGATGATTGGGTGATTGTTAATCCTACAAGGGTAGCTAAACAATTCATTGCCTTGGCAATATGGCTAAAATTTGATCTGCTTGAAAGATGCATTAGTTGGAGCTCTGAATTTTGTCCTAACTGTTTGAGATTAGGAAATGTTATATCAACTCATTTGGTTGCAATTTTTGAACAGAGGTTTTGAATTGAAACAGGCTGGCTGTCTTGTGTATGAACTCTGTTTTATACCTGTCTTGTGTATGAACTCTGTTTTATGAATTTGTTTGCCTACTTTGTCTCCAAGTAGCTTAGAAAAGCTTAATTGTAACATGATAATAAGATTATAAACTAAGTGAGATTGCATTGTTTACTACATATTCATGTCGAGCTATTTATGGTTAACATCTTTTTATTTATTTAACCAAGGAGTATCTCATTATCTAAATAAGATATAAAAAACATTACAATTATTCATCTTCAAGTTAGGTTTCTTTCTCCATGAAGCAATTTCTAAGTTCCTCTTTATTGAAACGACTCATCCCTCTTGGGTAAGATGTTCATTCAAAATTTTATCTTTAAGTTATTTTTTTTGCTGTTATCTTGTTGCTTCCCTGATATTTCCCTCTACTGCTACCCTGCAATTTCATCCTTGCCTGTCTTTGTGTTGCTACTGCTGCTGACCACTTGTTGTTGGTGTTGTAGTGTGGCATCGTGCTTCTTCACTATTGTGTACTTGGTTCGAATTATAATTTAAATGCTGGGAGATGATGATGTTCATAAAGTTAATCAAATTATAAATCAAGCGAATATTGTTTATGTGGGACTAATTAATTGAATTTTGAGTTATAATGTGATTAAATTTATGAGTAATGACTAATGATATGTGTAATTATGATTAAAGAATATCATAAAAAATAGTCGATTTTTTGTGTTTGTAATTTTTCGATGTAATCAAGTATTCGATCTATGTATAGAGATTTACTTTAAATAACTTGGAGTTGGTTTAGAGGTATCCGAGTATTCAACCATAGGAGTTGGTTTAAAGTTATTGGATTATTGTTGATGTTTGAATTGGATCTTTTGTTATGGTTAAATGTATATATGCATCACAAATTCATTTTGGTCATATCTTGTTTAGAGATTGTGTTTCAATTTATCTAATCTCGTGATTATTAAACCTTGCTTTTGAAATGAGAATTCCTATTAGGCATATCGGGTTGATTTTAATAGCTTTGAGAGTAAGTTGGTGGCAGTTTTGGGCATTGTGCTTTGACATTGTCTTTTTTTTTCCACTTAATTTTACGGATTCTGTTTGTATCAGTCTTGCACAAGGAAATCTCATGCCACCCAAGATTAAGGTATATCTGTTCTGTTTTTTCATTTAACTATATTTGTTTATCAAGTTCCTAATATGACCTGCTTGTAAATTTTGCAGCTGTTGATTGCTGGTGGTAGGCTTATTATCGCCAGTGGTGGTGTGGGATATTAAAAGTTTTGAAGCAGCACTTTGTTGTAGTAGTATGATTTGATCAACAGAGATGCAGCTGTTCAAATTGTCAAGGTATGTTGAACAATCGTATGCTTTGTTAGTCACAAGTACCAATAAAGTAGTAATCTAATTTTAATCTGTCTTGAACTACTTTTCCTATAAAAGCTTATGCCTTACCCTTTGTGTACCATCCAATTGCAGGAGGTGGATAATACTGAAGTTGAAGAAGATGCTTCATGAATTGCTTTACGAGAAATTGGAGAAGCAGGAGAAAGAAATGATAATGCGGTCCAAAGAATTGCCGAAAATGTTGTTTGGCGGACAAAATGATTTAGTTTTAACTTTTAATTGTTTTTTTTTCTTAGTTTAATTAGAGATAATTTAATTTTGTAATTTTCCTTATAGATAACAATGTACAAACTTTGAATTCATATTAATTAAATTCAAATCTTTTTTTTTTTTTGAAAATTCTAATTTTAATTGTATTATTATTATTATTATTGACATTAGGTATAGTGAACCGTGGCATTAGGGTATATGCATTGTGTGGCATTAGGTATAGGGAACCGTGACATTAGGTATTATAGCTAATGCCATGGCAATAATGTTGCCGTTGCATCAGGTATTGATCTAACGCCACAGATCATTGATGTCGTGGCATTAGGTGTCATCAACTGTTGCATTAGACCTACTGCAACACCAGTAGATGCCACGTTACATGGCTGTTGCATTAGGCCTAATGCCACAGATTTTGACGCCTAATGCAACAGATTTGGGGGTTGAAATAGATAAAAAATCTAGTAGTGTTAGGTTTTTCCTGGCACTTGCAAAATAATTTGGCAAAATTTTGGGTTAACCAGCTTAATTAATTTTAATTGGATTAATTTCAATTAAGTTGGATATGGAATTTAGTGGGAGTTTTTAATCGTTTGAGCTATTATTATTGCGTTAATTCACATAATCGGATAACAACTTTAACTAGTTTTAATTAGGCAAGTTAATTGGATTAACCACCTAAGTTAGTTACTAGTTTGCGCGTGTTTTGCATTGTTGCTTGATTTATCTTGTAAAATGCTTGGGTCATTCACTTTAAAAGTGAATGGATGAATAGAATAGATATTCTAATGCAAGTTTTACAAAATGGCAACTATTGGGGCCCGACTAGGATAGTAAATACGGACTGCGTTCCGTTTTGTATTTTTGTAAATCTAAATACGGACTACGTGCGTTGAGTATTTTTGTATCTTAATATTTAGCTTAGTCCTAGTCTTATTAGTAGTTTCATAATTGGTGGTGATGTCTCGAAGACGACGTTTATAAGAAGACGAAGCCAAGAAGATGCAATGAAGACCCTTGAAGATTTGAAGATTCAAGTTTCAAGGGGTCATGCTAGTTGCCAAATGCATCTCTATTTATGCCTTATATATTTTGCTTATACATAATTGCGATATTAGATGCGTGTTTAGGATTTTGAATGTTGAATGATTAATTTAGTTCACTTAAATCAACTAACATAGAAACCCTAAGTCCCAAAATATATTGAGTTAAAAATTTCCATTCCAAAATGACACTTACGGTTGTAATGAGAATAGTAATGGGCTATGCCATAACAAGGCCTTACTACTTTTCTAGGGAAGTAAGGTATGTTGATGGGTTTGCTAAAGCAAGACATCATATACACATTAGTTTTGGTTAAACTCAACGATATCAGTAATGAGTCCTTAGATGTCGTGGCAAAGGAGATAATCGTTAAGGAAGCATTGGATGTGACGATTTATCGAACCAAGAATAGCTTAGAGCTATTAGCAATTAGAATGCTTACCTTAAAATATTAAGTGTTAAGACAAGCTAAAGCATGCTTAATCACTTATTGATTTTTGGGATCTTGGAATCATTTTATTCTGGCCAAATTGGGACAAATTTATAAATGTGTGAATAGAACGTTAATAAGTTAATTGAAATTGATAGTTTGCATGTAGTTCAATGCTTATTATGTTATCTTGATAAATGGTTATACTTTGCACTTATATTTGTAGAATTCTAAATCCAATTATAATGTTTCCAACGATTGGTAAAAGAACACCTTTTGAGAATGGTTCTCAAGGAAAGAAGAGGCATTTCTAAAATACAACTTCTCACGAATGAGTTTTGTGGCTAAGTCCGAAAGGAAGTTTGGACATCATGTATTCAAAATGCTAGGTAGTTTTGATAAACATGAAGTATTGAGTTGAAAAACTCAAATTGACAATAGTTGACAACCAACATATCTTTTCGCTTTATACACTACTGAGTATGACTCATTAATGTAGTAATTCAAGTACGAGTTAAAAGAAAATATAGAACTTTGTTTTACGGTGCATTAGATGCTTAATTATGCCTAACAAAGTATAAAAGTCAAAACACTTAAAGAAGTGGTTCTTAAAAGTTATGAGATGATGTATGATAAGAAATATAGGAAACAAGGAACAAAGAAAAGGAATTTGAGATTCCAATTCTACCTATGAGTTCATGTTATCATAGTTCGCTTAGCAACTTATCTTCACAAGTATCAGATACTGCTTGAGTGTTCCATTATAAAGTAACCTCAAACCATTGAAGTTAAGCTAAGTTATTAACTTACAAACTTGGAATGAAGCAAGTAATGCTACATCAGTTGTAAGGTCATCTTCTTTGTTTGAAGACCTTTTAAGCTAAGGGTGGAACAAAAAATGGTTATTGTGTTCTATAATCAGCAAACGATCCACTTACAAAGACTCACATTCAAAGTAAAAGAACAATAGTTGTTGGTTTATTTGAATGGCATGGTTGTCTAAGCCATGAGTCAAAGATTCTTGATTATAAACAAACATTTCTCTAAACATGAAAACTCACAAGGTTCAAGTCATGGACATGATTTGTGTTCCGAACATCTTTAGCAATGTCACATCGACAAGAACGCACTCAAGGCTCTATTAGATAGACTCTTGATAGTTAATCGATTTGGAATTGTTCTAAGGCAATCAAGTCTTACTTGTTGAAATCACTACTAGAAATAGGCCGTTTTCCAACTCGTTCCGACGGAATATTCCGTCTGAAACAAACATTTAGGGTCTTCCGATGGAATAGGTACGTTATGACGGAAAATCCCTCGGAATTCTTGCGACGGAATTAAATTCCCGCGGAACTAAATGCTTTTGACGGAATATTCCGTCTGAAAAATATCTTCCGATGGAATATTCCGTCGGAAGAATTTAGTTCCGAGGGAATTTAATTTCGTCGCAAGAATTAGAACATAACAAAATCAAACCCCTTTAACTTTATTGATCCCCTTTCCCCTCCTTATTATTTCTGCCTCTTTCCCCACTCTTTTTCCGCCCTCTCTTTCTTTATCCTCTTCTCTTCTCTTCTCCTTCCCCTTCTTTTTCTCTGAATCTCTTTCTCTCTCCTCTTCTCCTCCCTCTTCTTTTCTCTTCTCTTTTCCCTTCTCTTTCCTCTTATCTCTCGTCTTTCTCGCATCCTTCTTCTCTCATCTTCTTTCCCCTCCTTTTCAAACCAACAACAAAACCCACCGCCGCATCTCATACTAACGTCAACAACATCAACACTGCCGCACAATAATAACGACGCAACCAACACCACCACCACCGCCACTATACAACGTTAACAATTTTGTTTCGATTATTTTAAAGGTTTTTTAGGCCAAATTCGACCATTAAAAGCCTAAATCTAGACATTTCATGGCCAAATTTGGCCTTATTAAATCGTGTTCGTGGTGAAATTCGAAGCCCATTTCAATTTAAGGTATGTTTTATGTTTTAAGGTTTAAATTTGTTTCTGAGTTTTTTTTCTTTCTTTTTCTTAAAATTTTTGGGTTTCTGAGTTGTTGTGTATTCGTGTGTGATGTGTGTGCGTGTGGTGGGTGGCGATGTGTAAATTTTGGTTGGTTTTGTGGTTTCTGAGTGGTCTCGTTGGGTTTGGTGGTGTGGGTTAGGGTTAGTTAGGGTTTTGGTGGTTTCATGGGTTTGGTGGCGTGGGTCTGGGTAGTGGTTGTGGGTGGCCTAGGTTCTAGATCTAGGTGGTTTCGGGTAGAAGTGGTTTCGTTAGGTGGTCCTGGGTGGTTTCTAGGTGGTCTTTCTGGGTCTGGGTGGTGGGGTGGTGGTTGTGGGTGGCTTGGGTTCTAGATTTGGGTAGTTTCGGGTAGAAATGGTTTCGTTGGGTGGATCTAGGTGGTTTACGGGTTTTGATGGTGTATCAGGGTGGGTTATGGGGCTGGTGTGGTGGATCTGGGAGGGGTAAGGGTTAGGGGTGGGGCTTTTTTTTTTTTTTTTTAATTTTTATTAACTTTTTCAACGGAAATTCCGTCGGAAGCGTAGTTGTTTACGACGGAATATTCTGTCGGAAAAGTGTAAATAACGACGGAATTTAGCCGTCGGAATATACGACGAATTTCCAATTTTAGTCAAACCAAGCTCCGACAAATGTAATTCCGTCGGAAAAAGGGCAAATTTCCTACAAAAGGTTTTGCGACAGACCTTTCTGACGGAGTCGGAAACTCGATTTCCAACGGATTTTAAAGTGATTCCGACGGAATTTTTCCATCGAAAAACGGCCTATTTCTAGTATTGAATTGACAAAGAAAGGAGCTATTGTGCTTGGTATAGACAATTGACTCCGAAAACTAAAGAGGATTCCATTACTTCAACGTTTTCACAAGAATTTGAATGAATATGACTATATTCATCAAATGTGAATAAACTGGATCTTGAGTAACTCAACAGTTCAATGAAGTATAGAATCGACTTGGAAAGATATCAAAACATCTAGATTAGATCGAGGGATGTTTGCTTAAGCCAAAAGTGATCATCTCAAGGTTATGGAATTGGAATTCCATAATCAGCTCCACAAAGAATATAATATGTCTTGACGGAGACCTCGATGCCATTTGGAAATAACTCAAATGATGATGGATCGCATCCCTTCCTATAAAGTTCTTAAATATTTGCACAAATGACTAGTGTTACACTAAACAAAATTGTCGAAGCTAACAAAGGACACCATATTCAGTTATGGATAGAAATAGTTTCTAGCGTCTTTTCAAGCATTTGTCTAAGGCTTTTACCCTCAGTGGGAGCTCATTGGCTCAATGGGAGCTAAGTGGCTCAATAAGGGCTAAGGTAGCTCAAGTGGGAGCTAACTGTCTGTTTCGCAATGAACTTTTACCTAAAGACAATGTACATGTCTCTTTATAAGCATTCAAGTGAGACTACGGGCATTACTTCCACAACCTAATTGAGAACATAGTATTTGTTGCTCTAAGTAGTGTCTTTCTAGAAAGTAACATATTTCCAAAACGACAAGTGGGAGGAAAATGAACTCGATAACCATCGAGACGAGCAACAAACCAGAATTGAGAATCTCGGAAGACTTTAGAAGAGCTTCATGAGAATAAATAATCAAGAATACTCAAAGGATTTTACAAGTGCCTTAAGAGAGAATTCATTACTCACAAAACTTTAGAAGTATTTGAATAAGATCAATATAATCAAAGGGTTTTAAAAGCACCTTGAAACTCAGTGTTTGATGCAATTATGCCGTATAGGTAAAGAATTCACCAAAAGGCTTGGATTGAATCCTATAAATTTCTATTAATTAGAAATAAACCTAAAAATTACAAACATACTATTTACTATTGGATGGTTAGGGAATAGTGTCTTGTAAATTAGATACGACAAATCCAAATTCCGAATAATGGTTAGAGGCCATAAAAAACTGAAACAGACTCCATGTTTGAAAATCATGTTTGAAACTTGATTAATTTGTATGAAGGGTAAAGACTCATCAATTGCAAATAAGTTTTCAAGGAGAAAACTAACAAATATGGAAATTTATATGCATACATAGCTATATTGGTTGAAAAGGTTACAATTAAATTCACGATGTTGATTTAATAAAACCTATTTACTAATCGGAATGCTTAAGTCTTTTCATGATTATTCTAGCAAAATTGCGCATATGAAATATGGAAAAATAGATATCGAAACCGCCTTCCTAAAAATGGGATTTTGGAAGAGACTATGGATATAGTCTAAGGTTTTTGCAAATCTAAATAATAGATCAGATTTGAAAGCAAGCTCAAGAAATCTATTGGTGGATTGAGAGAAGCATTGCATGTAAAAAATGGAATGTGTTTTCTCATAAAGTTAGAAAAAGGTTTGGCTTATGGGGAAACATAGAAATTCTTATAGATAAGAAGTTTAGTGGGAGCAAAAGTCGATTTTGTAAAGGACCAACAAGAGGTTTACGAACTCTATTGTGAAGTGCCTATCAAATGCTAAATGCTTAGACTTGAAAGTATTTTCGACAATGGACTAAGCTAAAGCGACACTTAGTACATAGTGGGAATTAAGATCTATTGGATAGACTTAATAAAATGTTTGAACGAGTAAAGGAATTTACTGTGTTAAACATGAAGGACTTGAAAAGTTTTCGACCCATATGTATAAAACTAAGTAAATGTTTGAACTAAGTATAAGCTAGGCAAACACTAAGTCAAACAAGAAAGACTCTAGCAGAGACTTTCAATCATATCATATAGCAAAAGGTTTAGCAAGGCTTAATGGAATTGGATGAACTAAAAGTTACATGAATGGGATGAAATTAGGAATATTTCTGCAATTAAATCCATCATGTATGCTACGATATGGAATCGTCACATGACCTGCATGCTTAGAGCATGACAAGTATAAAATACAAATCAACTTGAATCTAAGCAATGGATCGTTAGATTATGATCAAGAACATCCAAAGTACTTGGTTAAGTAAAAGGATGAGTTTTTGATACATGGAAACAAATATAATTTGAGTATTGATGTTGCGAGCACAACCTTAACAAGGATTAGATCCTTAATGAGGAAGCCATTTATAAGCACGAGCTTAGATGCGTTGTGGCTTGAGAATGGCAACATGGACTTATGTCCATGTGTATTGTGCGAAAATTTAAGGTAAAATTCCATAATAAAAAATGATCCAAATCATTGTGAGCTGGTTGGAGTAAAATCCAAGCATAGCATCATTAGAAAATCTACTTAAATATATATTGAGAATATTGTTGCCTTAAAGGCAATAAAAGGGATGTTGTTCAATGGATAGTTCGTTGTTGAACTTTGATGATTATAGGTTGCCAAGTTTAATGTCTCAAATCATTAAAATGAGTGGGATCCATCACTTGGACAATAAATCCTAAATCCGTAAACACACTCGAATTTTATCATCTTATTATGAAAGTGTTCGATAATGAAGATGCTAAGATTTGCAAAGCAATCATAACTAAACCTATGCAATAAGTGAACCACAACATTCACAATTGCATAAAAGAAATCAAGCATATTAGATATGGGTGTGATTTCTATAAATGTTTGTAAAGAGTATTACTCTTAAAACATTTGGTGAAAACCATTTATTATATGATGAAACGTTGAAAAGTTTCATAGTGGAATAAAATTTACTAATTATTCCACAAACTATTTATTTGTGGTTTAGAATTAAATAATGAGTCCATTCGATTTGACAATATTCAAAATAGGGTATCAAGACAAGTCTTGGATAAAGAAACACCTATTAAGTGAACGTTAAATATCATATCGAAATTATCCCTGATCGACGTCATTGAAAGTTGGACAACTAGTGACCGTGAGAGATTAGTGTGTAATATGATTCGTAGCACTGTTTCTTGTGCTACAAGGACAAGAATGTCATAAATCATTTGCACAGGTTTTGGTTTGGAACTATACCGGATCGACCTATGAGAATACTTTAAGAGATTGAACAATCGTCATAAGTATATTACTCATTATGGCTATCGAAACCTCTTTCCTCAACCATGAGTATTGTTAGTTCTCTTGTTTGAGTACTAGTCCTCTTTGATGTTGTCAAACATCTGCCGTACAAGGGGATTATAAAGGCAACGCTCTGGCGGCTAGGGTCTCTTAGTAAGGGAAGCTAACAATACAAGACTGGGAATGTCCTCCTATTAATAGTAGGGAACATGTCTTTGATGTTTACAAGGCCTCTCGAAGAGTGAGACTGTGAAAATGCATGGTTGTGCTCAGATGGATTTTAGAAATCATCTGCTTATTGACAGTCGAACTCGGAAATTGAGAAACACTTCTAGATGTAATAAGGATGACAATGAATCTTACCTTATAGTTCATGAAGAGACATTAAGTGACATAGGAGACAGGCTATACACAATCAACACACTTGCCCGGAAGGACAAGTGGGAGATTGAAAGGAATGGTGTCCTTCGAACAAGTGTATTATTCCGATAGAGGGTTCGAAATTAATTAGGAAAGATAATTATTCACTGAGGTCAAGTGATCGGAATGCCTAGCTTGAGGCTGCTTCCGATCAATAATATTAATGTAATACGGAGTATTAATATTACAGCTTGCTCTTGACTGAACCCTACGGGTCACACCTAATCGTGTAACTGAATCGAAGCGACGAATTAATCCAAAGCATTAAATGAGTCGATAGAGATTTTACGAACTAAGACGTCGGATTCCGAGCTTAGAGCGTCGAAGCCGAGCTTCAAAAGTCAAGTCAAATTTAGGAATCGAGGAGATGGAAAAATTAGTCAAACAACAAGTCAACATGCACGAAAATCCTAGCCTCGCAATGGCCTAGCCATACGAGGGCTAGGTAGGCTAGGTAGGCTAGCCGAGGTGCATGTCGCAAGGCCAGCACTGGCCGCAAGTCGAGCTTGGTGCGCGCACGCACAAGCTAGGATTGCTTTGGCCGAGTGTGTGGCGCTATCACTAGGCCACCAGCAACCATGCAAGGCGCAGCGTGCTAGGCAGTCTAATGCTGTCGTAAGCTTGCACCCGCATGGCCTGCTAGCAGCACACAGTAGCCACTAGCTAGTGAGGCTTGCTGGTGCTTGCGGGCAAGGCTGTTGGGCTTGTGGCAAGCCAGCCAGCAGCACATAGCAGCCCAACTAGCTAGCGGTGGGTTTGCGGTGCGTGCAGGCCGGCCCAGCCGAAGCCTCAAAGGCCTTGACCGGCCATTCCTTGTTGCCCAAGGATATTAACCGGTCTTGCCTTATTGTGATTGGTGGGTTTCGTGGCTTGGGGAACAAGGAGGCCATGTGGGTTGTCTTTGTGGTCCTCCTTTAACCCCTTGCTCACCTTATGCCACTTGTTGTTTGAGGATTGCCTTGCCATTTTAATTTAATTTAGAATTAAGTTAATTCTTTTTTTTTGGCATTTTACCAACTATCCCACATTAAAAGATGATGGGAATTCTTGAGGACATTTCCCAATAAATACCCATCATTGGGTATTGGAAATTTCACTTGAGTTGGTGAACTCTAAGGGATCTCCAAAAGCGAGAAAACCTTAGTTCGTAAACTCTAAGTTATTTTCTGTAGTGAGAGTGTGAGCCGTTGGAGGTTCTCGCACTTACGGAACTTGAAGATTTCAAGTCCAAGCTCATCGGTTGAGCGAAGCACGCTTCTAGGGTGAGTACTCTTTCTCTCTCTTCTCTTGAGTTATGTTTATTTTGCATGTTTTTGTTTATGTTGTAATTATTATGCCTGCGATCCGGTTATCGGATTTTGTTTTCACGCGGTGTCGGACACCGCAAAACCCAACAGTTTGGTTGTACTCTTCATCCAAGGGTTCTTGTAATCTCCTATATTCACATAGTGGATTATTTCGGATGCTCGTTGTTCGTGGGTTTTTTCTAAATTTTTCCCACGTTAAATATTGTGTATTGCCTTTATTTATCTACCTATTATTACACTCAATCTCTACATCTTTAATTTGTTTCCAATGTATGCTCACCAATCCTAACAATAGTTCTTCCGTTTTATACGTTATGAAAAATATAGTAATGTGGGATCTTGTTAGATTCGCCACAATATATATTTTCAAAATATCAACTTTTTATAATTTTTGTTTATCAGTAATTAAATATATTAATGGTTGAAATTTTGCATTGGTAAATGTGACTAAATAAACGTGTCAACTAAAAAGGAACGGAGGAAGTATTAATGATTGAAATAACTTATTGACAAGCGTGTGATTAGAAGTGTTGTATTAAAATGAAAAAAAAGGAGGTATGAAACTAACCTATATACACGCGCAATGCGTGCGATAATTGCACGCTATGCATGCAATAATTAAATTATTAGTTAAATATAAAGTAAAGATAAATCTCGTATAATTTTAGAATCGTGACATTCTGTGGATTAAGCGTTGAATATTTGGTGTTAAATTCCCTCATGTTTTTTCTTTTGTTGTTTGAACAAATGTATTTGTTTCAAATGTTTCCCCATTTATAATTATAATTTACTTAATGGGCTTGGTATAAAGTTTTAAGTTATATTATACTCAATAACTCATTATTATACATGGAACATATCTCATTTTGACCGGTTTATTCCACTTCTTATTTGTATTATGCTTGTATGATATTGTTTGAAATTTCCTTTACCGTTCAGTAGAATTAATAATTTACTCTAACATTTTGAAGGTATACAATAGATATTGTCCTCTGTATTTTTGCATTGTTATGAAATGAATCTTGTTAATGAGCGCCTTTAAAGCTTGAGATAACAATTTAAAATATTTTTTAAAATGATATTAATTTGAAAATACATGTCAAAATTACACGTTGATAAGTGTATTTCATATTTATTTCAATTTAATATTTCACTTTAAGCCATCTTATCCAAGGCCTCCAGAGCATTTTTAACTTTTGCCTTATGAATTAATGTTGATTAACATTGATATTTTGGTCACTAATTGTGTTTTTGGAAAATTAATGCCAGTGTTTTTGATTGATTATCAAATTATAGTTGAGTATATATCAAATTTAACATTAATTTATAATTAACTATCAATTTAATGTCAATGATTTATAGTTTCACAATATTAAACTTTGAATGATAGCTATACTTAATGTCATTTTCTAATTGTATTGTTTTGATGATAAAATTTCCAAAATTTTAATTTTTGATTATTGATTGGCAATTTAAGGTCAATGGATAATTTTTTCCTTGTATATTGTTTTTTTTTTTTTTAAATAATACATTCACTTTTGGGATTACTAATTGTCCAAAATGTCTCAGCCCAATAATGTTAATGAAATATGAGTGAGGGTACCGAGATAATCTTAGGGGATACCACAGCCTCTCCTTTGGCTTTATTGTAGAGTTACGTTATGCATTTGAGAGTAATTAGAGCTACGTACGGGTCAGGCTGAATGAAAACGGCACAAGATTGCTACAAGCCTAGCTTGCTACAACATAAAAGACACATTGGTCGATCATGAGGTATGCATGGATATTAAATTCAAATTTTGGCACTACATGAGTGTAAGGGGCTAGCTCTGGCCTACTAATTTTTGACCAATTCACACATATACTAGATAATTGATTAGAGGATCGTTGGCATGGCACGACATTACACTTGGACTAGTCTATGCATGGACTTCACTTACGAAGATTAACACAAGTCTAATATGAGCACGACTTTTTATTGGCCCATTTTAAGTGTGCTTGAGCACAAGACCTGATGGCACAACATGTGAGTTTGTAAGGCTCGATCCGTGGCCAATTTTAAGGCTAATGTAGACCACTCATAAATCACAAGATTCTTCATGACTATATTTTTTCATATCTATAAATCACAAATGCTAGTCGTCAAAGTTGAGTTTATGAATCGTGTCAAAAATCAAAACATGTCGACTTATGAGTTCAAAAATCAAAAAGTATACAAGTACTTCATTTGGCTTAAAAAAAAAAAAAGTATTACATGAGTTCAGACTTGATTAAACAAATATAAGCTATTAGACATTTCATATAAGTTTTTTAATATCTCAATTTTCAAAATTTAGATATACAAATAAGTTTTTGGACATTTCATATAAATTTTGAAAATTTCATACTTCATACTTCCTCCATTCTGTTATTATTGTATCATAGGGGCTGGACACAAATTTTTTGGTAGTGGAAAAAAGGATGAGAGAGAATGGTAAAAATACAAAATTGCCCATGTGATTGTATACAGAAACTAAAAAAAAAAAAATCAAGTGTGTTGAAAATAAGGATATATTAGATATTTGTAACGCATACATTGATATTTCTTTTCCTAAAATGGATATAGTGTAAAATTTGTCAAATTTCTTTAAAAGGCAAGTGATGTAATATTTTAATAAAATATGGAAGAAGTATAAGTCATTGGATACATCAAATTTTTTGGAATTTTAGGTATTGGGTGAGTGAATTTACAATGATGAACCAACTCACCTAATACTTTATGTATGTGAAGTTTAATCTCCCATGAGAATTTTTCACTTATTTTCCACTTATCTAGAGGGTCTTGATAAGAAGATCTTAGCAAAGTTCGAATGGTCATGTTTCTACGAACCAAACAACACCATATTTTATACTTACTACTCCCTCTGTCCCTTTTTATTTGCCCACATAGACCACAATATATCTTGGGGTTAAAACTTTAAAAACATTAACTATAAGTTCTCACTAATCTATCAAATAAAATAGGCTTGTGAGATTTTGTTAGATTGGTTATAATGTTTATTTTATGAATATCAAATTTTTGTAACTTTTGCATATGTAGAATTGAAAATATTTATGTTATAAGATAAATCTCAAAACCATAAAAAGTCAAATGAGGCAAACAAATAGAGAAAGGAGTACAACGTCGGCCCTTTTTTTTTTTAATATATATATATTCTCTCTCCTCTCCTCTCTCTAAAACCCTAGCCTCTATTGTTGAATTTTGGAGGGGCTTTCATCCGTTTTTACCGGTGAAAGCCTCATTCTTTGTTTTTTATGTGCCTTTTTTCTTTAATTTTATTTGTTTTGGATTTATAATAACTCTTTCTCTTCTAGGAGATTTCTCACTCAAAAGATAGGGTTTTTCTTCTTCTTTAGGAGGATTTTCTCCTTCGAAAGACAAGGTTTTTCTTCTCTCCTTTGAGGGAGGATTTGCTTTTTTGTTTAACAGATTGTTGTAGTATTGTTTCATGGGTAAAGATTTGTACGAGATCGAATAAGACGTTAATCTTGAGATTACAATTAGACGAAAATTTTCTTCACAGTTACAACAAATCGATAGACCCCCTCATCGAAAAAAGACTATAAATCACAATGATGTGAAAAAGAGTATTAAGAATAATGTACGATTTGTAACAATGATCGTAGCTTTGTTGAAAGGATATTTTTATTTGATTCAATAGTTATTTATTTGTTCGATATAAATCTCAACACTACTAATATGTGAGAACAAATTTAGGCCTTAGGTACAAACATTATCAACGACTCACATCAAACGCGCCCCTATAATGGCAAAATAGTAATAAAACCAAACTTTTCCTCCTTTTTAGAAAATTACTTACTGCTAATCAGAAAAACTTAGGTTGAAGAACTTATGAGCTTCAATCACAATTTCAACGAGATTCAAGGATTTTAAGCACAAATCCGTTCAATTTATGTCAGATTTCAGCAACAACAAGAATCAACAAGCTTTATTGAATAATAAACAAGTAATTGATGGTCTTAATTTTGGCTAGTAATTTTCAAATTTCATGCTTTTAATTTCATATTTTCGTTAAAATATTCAAATTGAGTAATGTTAATTTAGTAAATTTTTGAATTTGATGTTCTAATATTCGATTTTAGTGTTCTGAAAAATTTCGAATATGAATGCTCTCAATTTAGGATTTCGTTACAATTTTCATATTGCATGTTAATTTTGGTTAATTTAAGCTAATTTTCGTGAAATTTCCTATTGAATGTTCTTGTTGTGGGAAATTTTTTGTCAAGTTATTCGAAAATTAATGTTATAAATTTGATAATTTCAATCGAAGATATGTGAAATGCGCATTAAAATGAGCAAACCTAAATATGCAAAGTAATATAGTAAAAATAAAATGAGCAAACAAAATCAAATTGAGCAAATAAATAGCATAATGAATGTGTGTATATTATCTTATTTTCATTCGAATTTCTTTTTCTGATTTTTTGGCAGATTCAAAAATTTCGAACTGGATGTAATAAATTGATAATTTTAATCAAAGCTATGCTTCTATTTTAGTGAAAACTGATATAATTAGGTTAAATTTATTAGAAATGATTACTTGGACTAATTGAGCAACAATTCTTTGCTCATTCATCAAATAAGCAACAATTCTTTGCTCATTTGTCAAATGAGCAAACAATTCTTTATTTGTTTATCAAATGAGCAAACAATCTTTGTTCATTTATCACATGAGCAACATTTCTTATCTATTGTAAATGTTCCTTTAAGTTAAGATTTCATCTTCTTTTATTATATATCAGTTAGGTTTCAGCTTCTTTAATTTATATATTAGTTTTATTATATATTATTGTAAATGAGCCTCTGAGTACTGACTGATTATTATAAGTTATTATATTTTCTCAATTGTCGAGTGCCTACAATCCTACATTATTGTGACATCAGTATATAGGTGGAAGTTTGAAAGCCTTAGAATGGCTTGAAAGTTGAAGAGTAACTTAGCAGATTGTAAATACCCATATTCATTGGTACTTAGGTCAAAGTTTGAAAACCTTCAAATGGCTTGAAAGTTGAAAAGCATTCCAGCAAATTGGGAATCCAAAACGAAAACTTCTTCAAGGTTTTGACCTTTCTTTGCATCGTAGCATGTGAACTTTGTAGGACTACAGCTCTGTTTCTTTGCTAGCTCAGTATTTAGTTTCACTACAGGCCTCCCTTCAGTTTTCTTTCCAAAATAGTGTATATAGCTGACTTTTTCTTACATGAGCAGTTTAAGTTTGGTTAACAGCCTTGCTATTCTTTTATTTTTGGCATCCTCAATTTATATTCATCTCTAATTCTATGGTTTGTAACCTTTGGGTGCTTTAATTTGGGCCTTATCATTTCTGCTTCTCTTTATATTTAGGCTTAAATGGGGGACTCAATAAGTCGACAAACCAGCAGTACAGTGTACTTTGTAGATGCACTGTAAACCATTTTATGATTTCTATAGTTAAAAGCTACATTGGTTGTATTTTATAACTTCGTACCTGCTCATGTACTTGATATGATTCTAATTTACAATTTTCTTAGAGCATTCACAGCATCGAGGAGAAAAGCCCTCACGAGTAAAAATTAAGGTGTAAAAAAAAAAACCCGAACACTACATCAGTGAGTGAAAAACCACTCACCGTTGAGTGAAACTGATTTTCCTCAAGAGTTGAGGGTTTTTGAGGATGAACAGTAATATGGTGGGGCCCACAGCACGTGCAAATTTCTATTTTTTTCTGAGATTCTTAGCCAAAACGACGTCGTTTGGCGCTTAAAACAGCCAAAACGACGTCGTTTTGGTCTTTGAATCAGAAAAAAAAATGGGAAAGGTCGCGCGTCAGCCCAGCCAATTGGGAAGTGACACGCGTCAGTGCCTTTATGCTCAGCCAATCAGCTATTTTCGTGAATTTTTACAACGGTTATATTTTGTAATCAAAATGTAACCGTTGTAATTATTTAAAAAAAAAAATCACCAACGGCCATAAAATTTAATTCTCTATAAATAGACATGCATTTTATTATATTTTGATATACTTTAAAAAAAAAACCATAAATTAGAGAAATTAACATATTTTCCCAATTTCTTCTTGTTATTATTATTATTGTAATTATTCTTTAAAAAAATTCCCAGTCAAAATTATAAAAAGAACGTAATTGAAAAATTAAATATTATTTTTTAATTGTATTGGAAAATCAAATACGTAGTATAAACATTATTTCAAAATAAAGATAAAATAAAAAGATGATGTGTATATAGTGGGGTATAGTAAATAGTGGAGGAGAAAGTGATGAGAGGTTTTTTTCTCCTCATTGATGTGGTGAAAAAAACATTTAATGAGAGGAATTGTATGAGAAGAGTGAGAAAGTGGGTAGAGAGAGATTGAGAGGTTTTTTTTTCCCTCACTGCTAATAATGGTCTTAAAGGCAAACATGTATATAGCAAGAGTTTTGTACTAGCCACCAGCACTGTGGATACCTTTATTACGTCATTATTGTAAAAGGTAGGATTGCTAGTTTCTCTGTGATCACTTCAATTTTGGTTGCATGGCTACATGTTATATTGGCTACTGGTTTCCTTTTTAGGTGGGTTGAGCATAATCTTTGTAATTCCTATATCTGAAAGTGATATGCTTCATTAAAAATTTGAGATGATTCTTTTGACAATTTTTTTTCTCATAAAACTAACCTACTAGCTCAATTGGTAGAGCATTGTGCAAACACTACTAGAAATAAGCCGGTTTCCGACGGACACGTATTTCTGTCGGAAAAATCAGAAATTCCAACAGATTTTTATTCCGTAGGAAATCCGTCGGAATATATGGGCTTTCCGACGGAATATTTCGTCAGAATAAAAATTTCCGACGGAAATAAAATCCATCGGAAATTTCGTCGGAATATAATTATATAATAAAAAAAACAAACCCTTAAAAACCGCCCCTCCCCCTTTATTTCATCAATTCTCTTTTTCTCTCCTCCTCCTTCTCTTCCTCTACACCCCTTCTCTTCCTCTCCTTTCCTCTCGTTCTTCTCCCTCCTCTTCTCCTCTCTCGCTCTTCTTCTCTTTCTCTCCTCTTCTTACCCCTCTTTCGGTTTTCACCATTTTCGTCAACAACAAATTTGGCCATTTTCGCCATCAACATCAACAACAAAACGCCGACATCAACAACAAATTTCCGTCTTTTTCGCCATCAACATCAACAACACAAGGTTTTCAAGTCAAATTCGACCATGAAAACTCTAGATCTAGAGTTTTCATGGTCGAATTTGGCCTCGTAAACCCAATTTCGAGGTTTTCTGTGGTCGAATTAAGGTATGTATCTTTTTTTTTTTAATTAATTTTGTTGTTTTTTCGATTTTTTTTTTTGAAATTTATGGTGGTGGTGGTGGATGTTGGAGTTCGGATTTTGGTGGCTGGGTTGGTGAGGTTGTGGTGGGTAGATCCGTTTTTTGGACGGAATTTGTTGATGTACTTTTGGGTGGTTACGGTGGTGGTTTTGGGTGGTTTCGGTGGTGGTTTGGGAGGGTGTGGAATGGCGAGGTGGGTGGTGGTATTTGGGTGGTGGGGAGGGGATACGGGTTAGGGTTAAGGTGGTGGGCGGGTTTTTCGGTTGGACGTGGTGGTGGTGGGTGTTGTGGGGAAAGGGGTTGGACGTGGTAGTGGTGGGTGGTGTGGGCTGGTGGTACGGGTTAGGGGGGCTGGTGGCCGGTGGTATGGGTGGTGGGAGGCGTTTTTTTTTTTTGTTTTTTTAAAACCATTTTCCGACGGAACAGTATCCGTCGGAAATTTCCGACGAATTTTTCTGGTGCCGGAATTCCCTTTTCGACGGAATTTCATAGAAAAAGGTCATTTTTCCTACAAAAGATTTTTCGACAACCGGTTCCGACGGAATTCCGTCGGATACGGATTTTTCCGACGGAATTTAGGGTGATTCCGACGGGATTTTTCCGTAAAAAATGGCTTGTTTTCTAGTAGTAAAATGCACAAAGAAAGTGGGTTCAAATCCCACATAGGTTTACTAATGCAAATGAGCAAAACTTCTTAAATTTGAGGAAACACGTAACAAAACGTTTTTTTTCATCCAAGTCTAATAATCATACATATATTCTCATTTGTGTAACAACTAATCACAATGACCAAAATTTATTAAATTTGAACAAACTATTAGAATGATAAAACTTGTGAAAGGACTGCGCATCTATACTTGTTAGCTCATTAGTATCAATTTAATGAATGAACAAAACAATTTTGTTCATTCTTGAAATAAGGAAAACAATTTTACTCATTTCACAAATGAGCAAAAATATTTGCTCATATGTGAACCGAGCTTTGCTCATTTATGAAATGATAAAAATATTTCTCATTTATGAAATGAGCAAACACTAAGCGAAAAATATTAATGAGCACTGGTTCAAAACCCCCATTTAGAACCGGTTTTGAACTGGTCCAGATTTGAGGGATGCCAAAAACCAGAAGATTTCGCACCGGTTCAAAACTGGTGCCAATTCTTAGATTTCGCACCGGTTCTTGCTGTGAACTGGTGCAAAAAATGGCCCAAAAAAATAAAAATAAAAAATTTAGCACCGGTTCTGTTTCAAAACCGGTGCCAAAAATGCCCCAAAAAAATAAATTTTTGTTTTTTTTTTTGCATTTTTTTCACTTAAATTGATATATAAACACTAACATATATATAAAGTTACATATTTTCATTAAAAAAGGCTATAATATTACAATTAACCAGCACTTCAACATCTTTATGTTGTAACCTTGCTGGTAGCTACTGCTGTTGTTGGTCCTTTTTGCTGTTTTATTGTGATGTTGGTTGTTCATGAAACTAAGTGTGTATCTTCTTATCATTTTCTTTCTGATTCTCCTCAGTTCTATCTTGATGCTCTAATTTCTATAGAGCCAAAAAAAAAAAGGATTACACAGAAATAACAAACTACCAGAATCCTTTCTCTTAACATCCAAAGAAAAATTCAAGTAGGAATCCTAAATCAATTAATCTTAGACTGTAATATGACCTAAAAACAACCACGACAGAAGAGAGTAATGTTGCATAAGAAAAACACAGCTATCTCAGGCCCATTCTTTACCATTTTTTTGTGCCTTATCTCTAGATCCTTCAACAAGTTCAGCCACATAGCCCACATAAAACCATCAAGCACGCAGTTGCAGAGAAATTTGAATGACTTTAATCTCATTGCATATGTACAAGGGTAAAAAGAAAACAAAAATAAGCAGCCAAGGTTGTATATCCCGAGCCTTCAAACTGGTAAATTAGTGCCATGACTTGAAGCGGGTAGAATTGGTGTGTGTGTGTGTGTGTGTGACTGGACATTAGATGCACTTCAAGTTCTTACAGAACCATAATACAGATACTACAATCAAAAGAACAAAAGTTGTACAAACCAGAAAATTCTTCTTGCATGACAATTACTCAACAATAAAAATAGAATTTTAAATTGTATTAAGTCCAGACATCACAGCTCAGAATCAAGTCCATTACTAAAGTTCATTGGATATTTTATTTTGATGGTTTAGCATAAGATTCTCCAAACAAAACAGATACCATGATCAAGAGCCTGAAGGCCTAAACTAGTTACACATAGAAGGCTCTGTCCCAAGGCGGAGGCTGGGGGTAAAATAACTAAGATTCACATAACCTTACACTGGTGATTACAAATTGACCGTTCGGCCGTTCCTAATTGATTGTATACCGTAAATGCAACAACCAATCATTCACAGTTTACGAAGTGCATTGGCAGCAAACCTTGATGCATAAACTGTGACACCAGAGCTAGGTGAGCTTCCAACCCCCTTTGCAAGAGCGTCTCGTAATGATTTCCCATGCTTCTTTCTGCTGTATCGTCGCCATGCTGCCTGTATGAAACAGGCTGTCCATGTCCTCCACTATGGTGATAGAACCTGAATGCATCACAATAGACATATAAGTTCTGGCACAAACATTAAAAGTGACAGTCATCTCAGAAGTTATGAATATATTTAGACTTAACTTCAAAAATTTGTAGTAAATTCACCAATTTTTAGGACTGGAGTTGAGCTTTAAACAACAAAATATATTCTGGTCATGCATTATATTTTATTTTATAACATCATGCATTCATTCCTAACCAAATCTAGAAGATTATTATTTTATTAGAGGATTTTGAAAAGGAAGGTCAAGAAATGAGAGAAAGGGTAAATGCTTTGAAAGAGAAAGCAAAGTGTTGCCTAATGAAAGGAGAGTCCTCATATGAATCATTGGATCAACTTATTAGTCACATTTTATCATTTTGTGGTGCTGAAATGGTGAGGAGCAGAAATAATCAAACAATACCATAGATTTAACAAATAAAGAGTCCTTATTTTTCCATAAAAATTGACACATGTTCCTACATCAGATTATGTTATTTTCTACTTTTAATAGCAGCCCTATGTATTTCATATGTAGTTAGCCCTTCTCGCTTCAAATGGTATAATCAAATTACACAGTTGTTCTTTACAACTTTTATTTCTCCCATTACCCTCCAAAAGTCTCTATTCTTTTTGTTCACTACTTGAATGTGTCATCCATACACCTTACCACAAATAGGTAGCAAAGCAACTACGCACTAGACATGCAATATAACATTAATTGAAAAGCCATAATTATCATATAGATACACCAAGTTTAGAGGAAATTTCGCATAATTAAATTAATTTACTGCATAATGGGATTGAAAACAAATCATAATCATAAATTGCTTGATGAAGTACTAAAATCAAGCAACAATCAACTAACAAATTTGTGTCGTAAAAGTTTACTGCAGAGTATTAATTTTGCTACATGTATTTATGTACATACTACTAACACTATCAGCTTTATTTAATACTCCATCTCCTCTTTTCAAATTAATGTTAATAAGTGATACAGTGAAAACTGAATACATAATGTACAAAAAATTTATATAATCTAAAAGATTATACTTTTACTCGTCAGAGTAACATATTCACCCACAGTAACATAGCATCAATAAACCATCAAAAATCCCAATTCACCCAAATCAACCAAAAAAATGCCCAATTTCCACAACATTAACACTCTTTTTAAATATGCATGCATTGTCATAAATGATTCAGAAACATCAAAATCGCATAATTAATTTCATCGGATCATCCAAACCAGCAACGATTTTACAGAAAATTAACACAAAAATCCTTTAACCTAAGAAAATACAAAATTGACACAAAAATCCTAAAAAAGCAAAAAAAATTCACAGAAAAAACAAAAGAATCGCCAAAAAAAATTAAAAATAATTACTTGACCTTTAACCTTGAGATTGATATGAGTAGATTGATCAGGAGCAGGCTTCTTATCTTCATTAAAAGCGTTGTTACCTCCATTGTTGTAGGTATCAGTTTCTCCAGCCATCTTCAACAAATTTTGAACAATGTTACATCAATTAAACCAAAAATTTCAAAGCATTTAACATGAATAATTAGACCAAAAGACCAAAATATAACGCAAAGCTAAATAACCCAGAAACCCTAACCTCGAATTTCTGATTTTTGGTTCGAAATTGATTCGAATTTGTTGTTGTTGAAGACGCACGCACATCGAATTGATTTAACATAGACGCGCCCAGAAACCCTAACCTCCAATATTGTAGATTCAGGAAATAGACGGCGGCGGCGATGATGGTTGTCCTTGGTTCAAATTGACGCCGGTTTTCGAAGGAGGGCAACAGGTCATTCAAGGCCAAAATCTTCAGTAGATTAGGGTTTGTTTGAGGAGAGAGGAGAGAGAAGAGAGAGATAAGAAGGAAGAGGGGAAACAGAAAGAACGAAGAGGGGAAATAGAAAGAAGGAAAAATTGACGGCAGCGGCGATGTTGGTTGTGCTTGCTTCTAATGACGCTGATTTCGGACAGAGAAGGAGAAGGAGGTCGAAAGAGAGAAGAAAGGAAAGGGAAAGTGGCGGTTATGGAGAAGGAGATCGAAGGAGAAATAAGGAGTTTGAGGAAAGTGCTAAGAGAAAGCTCAGAAGCCCCTTCAATGGAGAATTTTGAGTACGCTTCAATGGAGGAGAGAGAGAGGCAGATGAGAGAGGAGGAAAGATCAAGGAAATGAAAGAGTATATATACAGACCGGGTTTTTTTTTATTTAACAATAGCTTTCGCACTGGTTCGGAGATTAACTCATTTTTCGCACCGGTGCGATTAATTAATTTTTTGCACCGGTTTGGTTAGAACCGGTGCGAAAACTTTTTCCCTCAATCCCGCCTATTTTTTTCGCACCGGTTTTTAATAACCGGTGCGCATTTAAGTTTTTCAACTAGTGAAAATATATTTTTTACTCAATAATTCTTTGCTCATTTGTCAAATGAGCATAATTCTTTGCTCATTTGTTAAATGAGCAAACAATTTTTTTGCTCATGTATCAAATGAGAAACATTTCTTTGCAATCTTATAAAATGAGCAAACAATTTCTTGCCCATTATCAAATGAGCAAACAATTCCTTGCTCATATATCAAATGAGCAAACAATTCTTTGTAACATTTATCAAATGAGCAAACAATTCTTGTGTTTATTTATCAAATGAGAAAACAATTATTTGGTCATGTATCAAATGAGCAACAATTCTTTACTCATTTATCAAATGAGCAAACAATTCTTTACTTATTTATCAAATGAGCAACAATTCTTTGCTCATTTATCAAACGAGCAAATAATTCTTGTGTTTGTTTGTCAAATGAGAAAACAATTCTTTGCTCATTTGACAATTCTTTACTCATTTATCAAATGAGCAAACAATTCTTTGCTCAATTATGACATAAGCAAAATTATTTTGCTCAATTATGAAATGACGAAATATATTTTGCTAAATTATGGAATGAGCAACATTGCTTTGCTCTTTTGCATCAATCGGCTAAAATGAGCAATATTTGTTTATTCATTCTAAGAGAAGGGTAATCATAAGTTAAATGTAACAATTGTGACTATATCCTATTAAGTTCATTAGATTGAATACAAATATAAATGTTTTTTTACTACTAGCCTATGTAGGATTTGAACCTACATCTTCTAATATGTAATGAAAAAACACAGTGTTCGACCAATTGAGCTAATAAGCTAACAATTTTATGTAAGCAACAACACACCAATATAGGAACTAGTAAATTCTTGGCTGATCTTGGCTTAGCTAAGACCAAAATCATTTTGGCTAACAGTTAAGGTCAAGCAGATCTAAGACAAATGGTTAGCAATTAATATTCAGATTCAAGCCGATCTAGTGGTTGCTCAGAAGGTGGTTGCACAGAAGGCGGTTCCTCATAAAGTGGTTGCTTAGTAGGAACATCGGGAGGTTGCTCAGAAGAAACATCGGGTGTGCATTCTTTCACAGAGGAACCATTACTGTCAATATCTTTCCTGCTCGTATATAATGAAATTAAAGTGAGCGAATTAAACTAAAATTAAATGAGCAAGCTAATAAACTGAAATTTAAATGATCAAACTAAAATAAATTGAGCAAAAACACATACAATAAAAATGAGCAATTGAGAAAACCTAAATGAGCAAAGAAATAAAGTAAAATTCAAATAGTTAAACCTAATTAAGTGAGCAAAACAATAAACCTATTGAATTGTTTGCACATTTAAAAATGAGCAATGAATTATTTGCTCACTTGACAAATGAGCAAACAATTATTTGATCATTTGACAAATGAGAATTGAATGGTTCAATGAGCAAACAATTATTTGCTCATATGAAAAATGAGCAAATAATAAAACTATATAAGTGAGCAAAACAATAAACCTATTCAAATGAACAAAAAGGTCATTTTGTTGTGTATACTGTAGATGGAAAATGGTTTATGATCTCCTTGTCATATCTGAAGAGCGAGGTGTTTAGAGAGCTGTTTCGAATGGCAAAAGAAGAGTTTGGGAGAGTGTGTATCAACTAGAAGAACCTACGAAACTACCTATTTTAGGAAGCTCTTGACAACAAAGTATTTGTTCTAAGGAAGGGAGAATTAAATCTTTATGCTCGTCAGCCACTTGCTGATGTTGAGGCTGCTCTGAGGTCATTGGTGTCATTGGTGAAATGAGCGTCAATAGTTTGTGCAACTGTCACCTATTGTTCACAGGAATGATACATTGGTTGCATCAGAATCAACATCTAGTATGGCTTATCTAATGAACTATTGTCAAATGAGCAATTAATATTTTGCATCTAGTATGGTTTATCTAAGGATACTTTAGGGGAGGATCTGGAGTATGTTATGATAGAGAAGCATAGGCTGATAAATTATCTAATGAACAATTGTCAAATGAGCAATCAATATTTTGCTCATTTAGCAAATGAGCAAATAGTTATTTCCTCATTTGTCAATTTGTCAAATGAGCAAATACTTAGTTGCTAATTTAACAAATGAGCAAAAACTTAGATGCTCATTTGTCAAATGAGAATATTGCTAGTTGCTCATTTGTCAAATGGACAAACATTTCTTTAATCATTCATTAAATCAGCAAGCATTTCTTTGCTCATTTGTGAAATGAGCAAACATTAGTTTGCTCATTTGTCACATGAGCAAATAATTAGTTACTCATTTGTAAAATAAGCAAACATTTCTTTGATCATTTGGGAAATGAGCAAATACTTAGTTGCTAATTTAACAAATGACTGCAACTCCAAACAGAACATACATTTCATCATATATGCTATACAAAATCAAAAACCTGATATTTCATAAATGAGCAACAAAACATAAAATGAGCAAGTTTTATCCAAACAATAACTATTATATTGACCAAGAAAACATAAAATGAGTAAATAAGAAAACACGTACATTTACCTTTCCAAAGGTACATCCATATAATCTTTAGCATTGGTAGAATCAATAGCATTAGTAGAATCCATAGCAACCGAAGAATCCATAGCACTGAACAGTTCTACTTATATGTAAAAAAAACGAAATAAATGTATGCTAACTAAAACAAAGGAAAAAATCAAATTAAGAAGCAAATTTGTAAGAAAACCCTAAACCAAGATCTTCTAAATGAGGAGACGTGTTTAGATCCTACATGCTGCATAACCAGCTCAAATATCACAAGGTACATATGAATGGTATGCTTATTTCTCCTTTTAAGATGGATTTGAGTCATTATCAATTTCAATTATGTCAGTCGGCTTTTAACCAAACAAAATCCCTTAGCCCAACAAAATCATCAAGACACAAGCACAAAAAAGTCTAAAATAGCAAGAATTGATTTGAAATTCAACATATTAATAATCACAGTTGCATTCCAATTTACAAACACTATCTGCAACTGTAATCTTCCGTCACAACTACTAACTAATTCTAATTCTTGCCGGTCAAGCTAAACTCCGTCACGTAACCTTGACCATAAGATTGACAGCACACTAGGTGAATGCAACCACGAATTTTCACTAAATTCAACACTTCAAGAATATTAAGCTCAAGTCATTAACGAACCACCGAGGATTAACATAACAAGCAAAACACTTATTTATGAGGTGCCTCTAGTAATGCAACTAGTGACAAAACCCTAAAAGGCATATTATGAATATGCTGTGAATCTTTTGTATTCTTGTCTATAAAGACCTTTAGCACACAGCAGTGTGAAAAAAGTATTCATATATCAACGCAAAGGAGGATGGCATGCATGGGAAAATATATTCATAATATGAAGAGAAATAAAGAGGGGGAAAGGGGGGTTCACCACATTTCTAACAAGAAACAGAGGATCCTAAATGTGAGAAAATAGTGTCCTACCAACCAAGAAAAAGTAAGTCAAAAGGAACAAATTTGGGTAGTTTCTATACTACAATGGTTTAATGAATCAGAAAACTACCCATTTTTTCCCTAAAAAAAAAAAAAAACTACCCATTTTAAGAACCTTGAGAGTTGTGATAATGTTAACATATAAGCAAAGACAGATAATCTTAACATAGTAGCCTAGTTTAGGGAATTGGAAATTTTCAATGTGAGAAAATGTAACTTTCTGCCTAAAATCTACCAAGAATCACATATTTCCTATATGATTGTTCATTTTGGATAAAGCATGAATATCTATCCAAGGAAAGATTCATTGCATATACGAGAAAAGTTGTTCAATTTAGTTACTTGTTTCTGCCGCCTAAACAAGCAAATGACCAATCCTTAACACAATCCAATAATGACTCATCACTAATTATGCAAACAATAACCAAGTACACAGATGAGGGGGGTGAGAAAAATTCAATAATGACTCATCACTAATTCTTATAATCATACTCCTCCGTTCTCTACTCAGGTATAGCCTCCTCCAACCTACTCTCAAGATCAAGCTCCTCCAAGCTACTCTCAAAATCAGGCTCTTCTAAACTGCTCTCAAAATTAGGCACTTTTAGAAATTGATGAAGAAATTGAAAAAATCGAACACAAATTGATAAAATTAAGCTGAAATAGTCGAGCACAAACTAATAAAATTAAGCCAAAAAATTAAACACAATTGAAGAAATTAAGCCGAAAAATTAAACAAAAATCAAGGTAAAAACACAAATATAAAATAATTACTCAAATAAAACTAAAATCAAATTAATAATTATTCAAACAAACCTAAAATCAAAATGAAATCAACGTAATAGCACAAATAAGCAGTGATATCTAGGTTTCCAAAAAAAGAAAAAAATGTAAGATAGCGAAAATAAAGCAAAAATAAAACTAAAATCAACTTAATAACTACTCAAAAAAATGAAAATCAAACTAAAATCAACGAAAATCACCTTGATGAAGAATCAATGAAGTTTGAAGAAGAATTGATGAAGAATCAGAGCAAATAGTAGAGAGAAAGAGAACAGAGTACGGTGAAATTGAAGGAGGAGAAAGAAAATAGCATGTCAAAATGGAGGAGAGAGAAAACGCTGGATTTTTGTTTTGAAAGTATGTTTGACCGGGATAAATGGTAGCCATTGGATGCAATTGATCCAACGGTTGTTATATGTCCTCACATATACTAGGTTCTCACATAAAGGATGTGTGTCTCACATGATCCCATTATATATATATATATATATATATATATATATATATATATATATATATATATATATTTGAATAGTAAAAAAAATTCATTAATAAAAAGTCATATGACATCTACAAAAGAGATTCGGCTTTAACAAATATATAAGATATTGAATCAAATAAAAAATTTCTTCATACAAACTAAGATCGTCGCGTAGATCTTGCATTGTGGAACATCTCCTGTGGAACATCTCCCGCTTATATCACTGGAAAATACAACCTTGTTGGATATACAATCTAACGATCCTTTGTAGCCGTGAGAATTTTTTCCTTCTGATTCATCTGTCTGTATTCGAAAGCTTGATAACCCTTGCTATCTTGCATAATTTTTCACCAACGAAATAATTTCACAAAATTCCATTAGATCTAATATCATGGATTCAAAAATAAGAAGATTCTCCCCCGAAAAGAGGAGATAAACCTTATCTTTCAAAGGAGGTCGAAAAACCCTTGTCTTTCGAAGGAAATCGGAAACCCTTTCTTTCGAGGGAGAAAAGTTCCTCCTAAAAATAGGAAGCATTATTATAAACCTAAAAATCATTTTGTAAAGAAACAAGAATGGGGGCTTTCCACCGGTTACAATCGATGAAAGACCCTCCAAAACACAATAGAGGCTAGGGTTGATGAAAGAGGAAGGAGGAGAGAGGATATATATATATATATATATATATATATATATATATAGGGTCGGGATCCGGTGAGAACCACCTTCTATGTGAGAACTCATCCTATATGTGAGAACAAATCTCAGCCATTAAATTATATGCAATCCAACGCCTGTGATTAATCACATAAAACTTCTAAAAATCACACCTAATTGTCATCTCTCTCCACCCAGTTGCTTCATCAATGGCGTCTAATCTCTCCACCACGAAGCTTCATCAATGGCGTCTAAATAATAAATTCATCTTCATTCAACTATCTCAATTATTCTCTCTGCACTGCTTTACGGCCCTTTATTGCAATTATTAAGACTCTTAGTAACGCTGTTTCTCATTGCTTCGAATTGGATCCTCCAAGTAATCATAAGCAAGTTCACACCGACCTCATTCGCCTTGCTCGATATTAGTAATTGCAATTGCAATCGCTGCTGCAAAATCAAATTCGCCAGGTTATTGAATTGCATGTTAATTGCATGATAATTTTCGATTTTTGAGGTTTGTTCTGTTCTCACTAAATTGCATGTTTAATTGTATCAATTTCTAGGTTATTGAATTGCATGTTAATTGCATGATAATTTTCGATTTTTGAGGTTTGTTATATTTTCATTGAATTGCGTGTTTAATTGCATCAATAGCCAGGTTATTGAATTGCATGATAATTTTCAATTTTTGAGGTTTGTTTTGTTCTCATTGAATTGCATCAATTATTGATTTGATTGAATTTACTTCTTTGAAGTTTTTTGAATTGAATCAATAATTTAAGTTAGATTAATTTGATAGAGATTGAAAATTTGCAATCAAATTTAAAATGAGCAAATAAATTGAAATGAGCAAACATAAATATGTGTAATAATATAGAAAAAAATATAATGAGCAAACATAAATAAAATGAGCAAATCCAGAAAAAATGAGCAAAATAAGTTGGTGATGGTGGTGGTGGAAGGGTGCAGGGGACAGGGGCGGCGGTAGGGGAGTGAGAGTGATAGAGGTGGTGATAGTGGTGGTGGTAGGGAGCAGGGGCAGGGACAGGGACAGGGGCGGAGGAAGTGATGGGAAGGCTTATGTAGCTGCTTCGTGAAAGGTGAAAGACTACTAGGAGCCTTGCATTAGTGAAGCGAAGGCAGTCCTTTGGGGACTCAGCTTGCTGTAGATTTCGGCTACTGACAGCTCACAGTAGAAAGTGATTTCAGTTAAGGAGCATTCATGATTGATTGCAGATACAACATTATCCAAAATCAATTTCTCCTGCATCTGCCTGGTCTTTAATTGACTGTTTATATAAAATTGATCATTCGATGTAAATTTGGTTCTATAGATATGCTTTATGCTTGATGTTTCTGCGTTGTATTGCGTTATTTTGACAAGATTTCAAGATTTAGTGAGCTTCCTGAAACTGTGGAACCAATAATACTATGATGCACTGATCATTGAATTATTTGATCATTTATCAAAGAATTGTTTACTTATTTCACAAATAAACATTGATTTCCTTGGTTTGCTTGCCTCCACACAAGCCCCACCCCCTTCTTCTTGGTCAGTTTCCTGAACACCAACCACACTCCCTTCTTCCACTTCCCTATACAAACCTATACCCCCTGCCCCTCATCTATCTGCATGCACTTTTGATTTCCTTGGTTTGCTTGCCTGCACACAAGCTCCACCACCTTCTTCTTGGTTTATTTCCTGCACACCAACCACACTCCCTTCTTCCACTTCCCTATACAAACCTATACCCCCTGCTCCTCATCTATCTGCATCCACTTCTGATTTCCTTGGTTTGCTTGCCTGCACACAAGCTCCACCACCTTCTTCTTGGTCCGTTTCCTGCACACCAACCACACTCCCTTCTTCCACTTCCCTATAAAAACTTATCCCCCCTGCCCCCTCTTTTTTCTGCTTGCACTTTTGATTTCTGAAACTGATTTCAGTTCTAATTTTACATAATGAAATTATTTTGTGTGCATGTGTGTGTAAGTGTGTTTAAGGGGGTGCATATTCACTTATTACTATTTTGTGGAATTGTTAATGACTTGTTATTTCTATTATATTTAATGTCAGAAATGATGAGCAACAACGAACAACTTGACAGTCATTCTAGTACCATCACAAATGTGCCAACTACTCCTACAATAGTAGTTTCTCCTAAAGTAGCACCTTTGCTCACTCCTGGAGGAACAAAAGAATGGCTTCCAATATGCCCCAATGAGTTGAAACCAGCTATAGGGATGAAGTTTAATAACCTTGAAGAGGGCCTTGAATTTTATAAAAGTTACGCATTTGCTGCTGGATTCAACACAAGAAAGTCTACAACTAAAAGATAAAGAAGAAGCAAAGAATTGAAATCACAGTATATCTTATGCAATACGGAAGGATACAAAGAGAAAAGAAAGGCTACGGTTGAAAAAGATTTAAATAACAAGGAAGGAGAAAGCAATGAAGAAAAAGCTTCAATCAAAAGGAAGAGACTTGTTACCCGTGTTGGGTGTAAGGCACATATTGTCATAAAGCATTGTGATGATAACAAATTCATAGTGTCGCAATTTCATGAGGGACATACACATGCACTTTATACACCTAGTTGCAATCTCTTCCAAAAAGAAGGAAAATGAACATATTGCACAAAAAAATAATTGTGAATAATTCTAAGGTAACACTTTAAAGTCTGTTATGTTTCATGAATAAGCTATATAACTAATAAAAGTTGTTTGCTCATTTGACAAATGAGCAAATAATTATTTGCTCATTTGAAAATTGAGCATTGTATTGTTTGTTCATTTGAAAATGACCATTAAATTGTTTGCTCATTTTAAAAAGGGCATTAAATTGTTGAGCATTGAATTATTTGTTCATTTGACAATCTGTTTTGTTCTTTAAATAGGTGAATATTGGTCCCGTTACAACTTTTCGAATGATGAAGGAAATTGTTGGAGGATATGATAACATTGGTGCATCTAAGCAAGATTTCAAAAGAATTTCATAGAGTTTTAAAAGCATACATTCAAGGAAGTGATGCTCAAATGTTTGTGGATAACTTTAGCAACAAAAAGCTAATGTGGAGCGCTTTTTTCTTTGATTTTGAGATGGATGAAGATTATTGCCTTTGCAGAGCATTATGGGCAGACCCCTTTTGTAAAAAGAGTTATGCTCTATTTGGTGATATGGTATCCTCTGATACCACATACCAAACCAACAGGTAATACATAATAATCACAATTTATTTTTATGTTATAACCATGGCTTAACTTAATAACTTTATAAAATTGTTTGCTTATTTCAACGTGAAAAGTGAATATCGCCTTAAGTCTAATATTCTTTGATAACGGTTTGTATGTGGGCATTGAATTGCATGTTCATTTGACAAATGAGCACTGAATTAATTGCTCATTTGACAAATGAGCAAAGAATTGTTTGCTTATTTCACAAATGAGCAATGAGTTATTTACTTATTTGACAAAATGAGCATTAAATTATTTGCTTATTTGAAAAAAGAGCGAAGAATTGTTTACTTATTTCATAAATGAGCATTGAGTTATTTGCTCATTTGACAAATGAGCAGTAAATTATTTGGTCATTTAAAATTTAATCTGTATGTGTAAACAGGTACAACATGGTTTTTACTCCATTTACAGGGGTTGACCATCATAAGAGCTGCATTACTTTTGCTGCTGGTTTCATAGCAAAGGAAGATATTGTGTCATTTGAGTGGCTATTCAGATCATTTCTCAAGGCAATGGGGGGAATGAACCTAATTGTATGATCACGGATCAGGATCCAGCAATGAAAATTGTTGTTGCAAGTGTGTTTAAGAAGACTGAACATCGGTTCTGTATGTGGCACATAATGAAAAAGTTACCAGATAAGGTGGAGAAATCAATCATGCAAGAAGAAACTGGTTTCCTAAAAAAATTATGTGCTTGTGTTTGGCATCTTGAAATTAAACTAGCTGAGTTTGAAGAAAGGTGGAACAAGGTGATGATTGAATACAACTTAGAAGAACATGGGTGGTTAGGTTATATGTACAAGATAAGGGACAAGTGAATTCCGGCATATTTCAGAGATGTGTTCCTTGGAGGTATAATGCGTACAACATCAAGATCTGAAAGTGAAAACAACTTTTTCTGCTCCTTTATCAATCCTCATGTGTCACTTGTTGAGTTTTACTTGAGATATGAAGCTGCAATTGATGCCCAAAGACACACTCAAGGTCAGAATGAAAATGATTCAAAGCACAAATATCCAGAGTGCAAAACACCACTAGGGATAGAAAAGCATGCCTCGCATATATATACTAACTCTGTCTTTTATGAATTTCAATATGAAGTTGAAATTGCTTGTTTTTCTTGTGGTGTTGATGAATTGAAGAAAGAAAATGGATTGGAAGTTGCAAAAGTAAGTGAAGGAAATCGGGCTAGAACATTTGATGTTGTGTTTAATCCAACTAACTATGACACCACATGTTCTTGCAAGCTATTTTATAGACAAGGAATTCCTTGTAGACATATGATTTGGGTTTGGAAAGCAAAAAGGTTTGAAACCATTCTTGACCGGTATATGCTACACAGATGGACTACTATGGCATTGAAAAAACCAATTTTTGACTTGGGAGGAAACATGTTGGAGCAATGTGCTAATATAATTGATAAGAAAAAACTGTTAAATGATTTATGGTCAGAGATACACGCTTGTGTGAGTTTGGAAAAAGGCAAAGATGAAGATATTCAAGACCTTGTGATAAATGTTCAAGATATTTGGAGGAATAAGAAAATATTTGGAGGCTAAGAAGATTGCAAGAAATAATGAAACAACAGCTAGAAGTACAAACAACAAAGAACAAGACATTGAGCTATTGATTGGCGCTAGTGTGCCAACTGAAATAACTGTTAAACCTCCAAAATTTTCAAAGAATAAAGGGACTGCAGTTCATGTATCAAATGAAGAGACTTCAAAAAAGAAAGGGGCTGAGATTGATCTTGAAACAAGAGGTAGAAGTGCAAAAAGGCTGAAGGGAGAAAAAGGAAAGGTTGTAGAACAAAACCAATAAAAGAAGAGATTATGCAGAGGTTGTGGTGAATTGAGTCATCATGATATTAGAAATTGTCCAAACAAAGTGTAATGATACTTTTATATAAATATTAAATTTAAAATTTTTATATAAATATAAGATTTAGCATTTTGTGTTTTTAATTTTGTTGAAATGAGAAAATAGTTAATTGTTCATTTGTCAAATGAGAAAACATTTCTTTAACCATACATTAAATCAACAACCATTTCTTTGCTTATTTGTGAAATGAGTAAGCATTAGTTTGCTCATTTTCCAAATAAGCAAATAAATAGTTACTCGTTTAAAAAATAAGGAAACATTTCTTTGCTCATTTAGCAAATGAGCAAATAGTTAGTTGCTCATTTGTTGAATGAGAAAATAGTTAGTTGCGCATTTGTTAAATGAGCAAATATTTATTTGATCATTTGGCAAATGAACAATTAATCTTTTGCTCATTTTGGCAAATGAACAATTAATTTTTTGCTCATTTAAAAAATGAGCAAATAGTTAGTTGCTCATTTGTCAAATGAGCAAATACTTAATTAGCAATTTAACAAATGAGCAACAGCTTAGTTAATAAGATCAACTTTTAGAAAATGATTTCCATTACATTGACATACCAAAAGTTATTCTTAGAAAATCCTAAGAACATCATAAAAACATTTGATCAACTAACAATATTTGTCACATTTGTCCCATTAAGAAAATCATAAAAACATTTTATCAACTATGAACATTTGTCACATTTGTCCCATTAAAAATATCATAAAACTAACACTTCTATTGTTCTATACAAATCCTATCCTAAGAACATCATAACAATTGATCAACTTCAGTCTCCAATTCTCTCCATTGAATGCTCTTGGATTGCTGCCCCTAGCTTTCTTCAATATCACTTGCTTCTTCAGTCTTTTTTTTCTTTTGGACAATTTGTTAACAGGTTTAACAGTATTTACTTCACTTGAAATAATTGAGAAGATATACTTCAAACAAAGTTTTTCAATGATTATGACCTGCAAAGAGAAAAAATGAAGGAATAATTCAGGGTAAGTATAGGGTAAATAATGGATAAAAAGTGCAATGGAGAGTACATGCAGTGGAGTTTTGTTCTGTGCTGATATATTGGCGATATCTGCCCGCAATTCAATACTATTGGTATGTCTTATTGTGATGCATATAGAAAAATCACGACAGAGCTCAAGGCTACTTTTAGATCATAACCACATTTATAATACTTATATGAGAGGAACATAACCTATAAGTTGCAACAACAAGCATGAAATGTGAAAGACTTACATTATTTTTCCTTAAACCTGAATTCCACTTTTGCAAACCCATATATGTTTCCATATGCCTCATCGTTGCAACACCACAATGCAAATGATCATCATCTGAAGACTTCCAAGGTAAATCAATCACTATAGACTCCATAGACTTTATCTGTTTTGACAAAACAACACTTTGTATTTTTCCTTCACCATCCATGAAATATGAAAATGCACTTTTCTGAAAATGAACAAATAAATTAAAATTAGAACAAAAACAGGCAGAACAAATATAAGCAGAACAAGATCAAGATAAATAACTAAACTCTAATCATTTTTCTAAAATAATCTAACAATATTGAGTCATACCAAATTTTTAAGAAATTTCTTGTTTTCTCTAGGACCATCACTGTATTCAATAACCTCCATTGTACCACGCTCTGTGGTGGTGTTAAAACATACTAAAAAATAATGATCTTTTTCAAATACTGGGAAAAAGAAAAGCTCGATATCTTTCTTTGGGATGACTGTTTTGCTGAATTCCAACTTCACAATATCAAAAAACATTTTATTCCTTTGTTGAGCACGATCACTTTCGTATTGAAAAAGGCAATCCTAAAAAAATACATAAGGAAAAATACATAAATAAGATGAATATAAATGAAAAGAGTAAATATGAAATGAGCAAAGTGAATATGAAATGAGAAAAGTCAATAAAATGAGTAAATTGAAATTTTTTTAACAAATGAGCACTGAAGGTTTTGCTCATTTGACAAATGAGAAAAAAATTAACTGCTCATTTGACAAATGAGCAAAAATTAATTGCTCATTGTCAAATGAGCAAAAATTAATTGCTCATTGTCAAATGAGCAAATAATTAGTGACAGGAACACAACTTTCTTTGGGATGTGCCCACCCCCATCATCAGCAAACTCAGATTCCCGATAGCGTTTACCCAACTTGTCTTTCACCAAACTAGGATCACTCCCACCTACACCCTTTCTAGCAATTCTCTTCCAAGTACGAACACTTTTGTCACCACTAGTCCCCTAAACCATGCCTATTCTTCAGCAAGCAGATCCTCATAAGTAATGTCATAACCCCACAAAACGTTTAAAAAGATAGTGTTATATGAATCACTTCACTAGCAACAACTCCCTCCACAAATCCCTGCAACTTATAAGACTACGTTTAAAAAGAGTAAGTCCCCGGCATAAGAACCTTAGGGTCTTTAAAACAGATGAGATCAGAGCCGCTTCCGCTGGAGTTATGATTTCATAGGCCAAAAATTAACCACCTACAAGAAATAGTTTCCTCTAGAACACATCTAATCATGCTAATCAATCAAAGGGGAAGAAAAGATTAGTTTAGTATTTCAAATACTTTATCAAAAGATTTTATGCTATTTAGTATCCAATAAGAGACTTAAATTAGTTCAGTATTTATTTTTTGCTCATTTGACAAATGAGCAAAAAATAAATATTTATTTTCAATGAATGAACAAGAATAATTTGACAAATGAGCATTGAACAGTTTGCTCATTTGACAAATGAGCAAAGAACTAATATTAGTTTTTGCAAATACAAAACAACATCTACATTCAAATATAAAAAAATTATATGAAATGAGCAAAGTGAACATGAACGAAATAAAACAAAATAAAATGAACGAGTTGAACTTACAATTGGATTAAGACTGAAAAAGAAACGTCCACTAGAATTGATATCTCTATATTGCTCATTATAATTCAGAACAGTAGACCATGCATTAATGATATCACCATGAATTTTGTTCTGATTTTTTAGCATTTCAAGTTGAAATAGCATTACTTCACTATTAGGCTCACCCTCGCATAAAAACCCTGCATCACTACATATAAGATTTAGGGAAGTTAAAATAATTTCAATCGAAGATATGTAAAGTGAGAACATAGAGCTAAACTTGTTTTAAGAAAGAAAAATAAGGTTAATTGTCAATTTCCAGAACTGAAAAACTGAATAAATACTTACAAACGATTTTTCTTCTCATGAAAAAATGGATCCATAACACCTTTCTGAACTGCTGTTAATGGTGTATAAATGTTGATAATCCGAGACTTAAAAGGAGATCTTATCTGCAACGATGGTTGCACTTTACGCTTCTTCTTTGAAATAGAACTCTCATTTTCAGCATCTCCTTTTCTCTTAAGCGTAGTTGGATCTTCTTGAGCATTCAAAGCATCAGCAACAGCTGATTTAGAAGCACCAACTTGTGCACTGACAGGAGCAACTACAGGTTCATCAGTAGGTGTTATGCTAGGGGACTTCTCCTAAGAATCAGTTTCTTGAGAAAAGATTCCTAAGCTGAATGAAGGAGTTCCACATCCTTTGGCAACTGAACTTCTTAAACTATATCTGATACTTGACTCTCCGAGTTTTTTAAACACATGTTCAGCAGCCCTAGGTTGTATGATAACAGATGGAGCTTCAACATCAGATATACCACTTGCTATGTGAACACATTCAGCAGCAATCTTAGTAACATCAATTGGTTCTGATTCATTCAAATGATCAACCCTAGCATTGATTGTAGATTCAGCATGCTTGTCATTGCCTGAAATCTTTGAAAACCTATCCCAAGCTTCAATTACAGCTGGATCTTGCCAATACTGTTCATCTTGGCTAAATGAGAGAGGAATATCTTCAGTCAAAGCTTTAGAGCTCGTCTTTTGCTCATCACAAATGCTTATTGCATCTTCCTTCAGCTTTTGAATCTTCTCATTGTTTGGAAAATACTTGACGGTAGCTTCATGTTTTTGACTGAAATCCATGTATGACAAGACTAGATTTGTAGATGCTATTGCAAGCTCCATAAGGCATTTCTGTAAAAAAAAAAAAAAAAAAAAAAAAAAAAAAAAAAAAAAAATCCATAATAAGATGAATATAAATGAAAATAGTAAATATGAAATGAGCAAAGTGAATATGAAATGAGCAAAGTGAATATGAAATGAGAAAAGTGGATGTGAAATTAGCAAAATCATATAAAAATGAGCAAATTAAACTACATATGAGCACTGAAGTTTTTGCTCATTTGACAAATGAGCAAAAAATCAATTGCTCATTTAGGATGTCCCAATTGGGATCTATGGGAGTTGACGTTCTCCCTTGTAATGGAACTCACATTACAACCTTATCCCACCAATCCCTTCCTCATGGATATCAAAATTAGAATATTTCTTCCCCTGACCTTAACCCAGGACATCATATGCCTCTAGTCAATATGGTTTTACCTTCCTCATCACCAATGACTCACCCCTCTAGCAAAACACCTAATAATACTACCTCTAACTCAGCTCCTATTCCTTCTGGTCAACCTAAGTTTCCTTTTACCCCTGTAGCTAACTCTTTTGTTCATAATATCATGTCCTCTGTTACTTGCCTTGTGGGTAAGGAGAAGAAATATGGTGGTCTTGGTATTAGAGATTGTGAGAAATGGAATAAAGCTGCTTTAGGTAAGTTTGTGTGGAAAGTGGCTATGAAAAAGGACTCTCTTTGGGTAAAATGGGTGAATAGTGTCTACCTCCATAATAGGGACTGGTGGACCTACTCACCTAAAAATTCTGATGGTTGGGCTTGGAAGAAAATTTGTGGCATAAAGGAGGAGCTTAAGGCTGGGTTCACTCAGGGCCCCTGGAAAGACTCTAAGTACACAATTGCTAGTGGTTACAGGAGGATAGTGTTAAAGTTCAGTGGACAGGTTGGATTTGGAACAGGTACAATATCCCAAAACACTCTTTCATTGCTTGGCTGGCTATTTGGGACGGACTTCAGACTAGAGTAAAGCTTAAGAAATATGAGGTATGTGATAGTGATCTCTGCCTACTGTATGGCTCTCAACCTAAAGATCAGCATCACCTGTTTTTTGACTGTCCTTACAGTAGGATTTGTTTGACTTTAATTAGTAAATGGCTTCACATTCCTGATAGGCGTTTTGACATTGAGAAGACCTGGAAACATTGGAAAAGAGCTATGTTGGATTGTATTAAGAGGAAATCTGTGTTTGTTGTGCTCACTGGTCTTGTCTATTGTATTTGGATGGCTAGGAATGAGACTCTATGGAACAAAGCTGTTATTCACCCTAGAAGGCTCTGTTACAGACTGTGTACTAGTATCACTGATAGAATCCAGCAGGTCATTAGTAGTAAGTGGAATAGAAACCATTATAAATGGTTGTATGAGCGAAAACGTTGTATTCCTAGTTAGACTGTGTTGTTGCTGGCTGTTTCTTTTTGCTGTTTGTTCCGTTCCCTTGGCTAGCCTGTTAGCCTTGGTGGTGGTGTTGTGGCCCTGTGTGGGTTGTTGTAATTTGGATTGAGGGCTTGCCCTCTTTCTTTTTTGGTAATAAAATCTGCTTACTTACCAAAAAAAAAAAAAAGAAAAAAAAACAACTAAACTAACAACCTAAATACAGGTTCCTGCCATGTTTCCAATTAAACCAACAAACAACCTAAATATAGGTTTCTGACTTCTATCATGTAATTCTTCAGGCATGTCATAATGTTAATATAAGTGATCCAACACTCAAAAATTTTAAAAATGAGCAAAGAATTAATATAAGTTTCCAGAAAACTCAAATAAATACCTTCTTTGGAACCTGTTCAGTTTCTTCATTTTTTGTACGAATTGGATCAGATTGTTCCTAAAATCAAGCAAAAACAAAAAATAAATAAAAAAATAAATAAAGAAAGTTAGAAGAAGTTGAAAGCAAATATCCTAACAAATATAAACCAAGCTTTCTTATAAGACATAACCAATTGTATAATTTGTTCATCTGTCAAATGAGCAAAAAAATATTTGCACATCTGTCAAATGAGCAAAAATTATTTGCTCATTTCAAAAATGAGCAAGTAATTGCTTGCTTATTAGCTGTCAAATGAGCAAAAAAATATTTGCACATCTGTCAAATGAGCAAAAATTATTTGCTCATTTCAAAAATGAGCAAGTAATTGCTTGCTTATTAGCAAATGAGAAAAAATTAGTTGGTCATATTCCATAAAGAACAAAGAATATTACAGTACATATGATTACCTTATTGGCACCTACTTGAGTTTCCACTTCAGAAGGAATGAATTTTTCCTAAATAAAAAACAAAAAAGTTAAAAATGTAGAATAAAAAGGAAAAGAATAAAATAAAAAATTATAGTTAAATACCATTTTAGGCTGTGTCATGCTAGAAGAACCAGCATCAAGCTTTTTAACACGAATATTTCCAAACCTCCCTTTAAAGATTTCCAATTTCTCACGTGTTGACAACATAGCTGTTGTCCACCCTTTCAAGATTGGAATTTCACGTGCAGCTCAAACTTCCTCAAGTACAAATTGATCAACATACAATAACTACAAACAAGAAGAAAAAAAATTAGTAAATTAAAAATCAACAAATAAGTAAGAAATACTACATTAAAAATAAACAAAAATTATATTAATACCATAAGAAACAATAAAGACCCAGGAAAAGAACGAGTTGAACGTTCTTCCCAGAAAAGCTTGTCCTTCACAAGACAATCAAGGATATACTTTGACCAATTCATGTCCTTGATTTTATCAACATCAGAAAGAAATGTAAGAATATCAGAATTAATATTCATGTTTTGTTTCCCTGACAAAAAATGAGCAAAACAAAAGAAAAATGAGCAAACAGAAATTCAATTGAGCAAAATAAAATAGAAATGAGCAAATTGAAAGTAAAATGAGCAAAATAAAAATAAGAATTTACCATCCATCAGTGTAGACACACAAAGAACTACAAAGTTCAGTTTGAACATAGCACCAGCTGACTTATGCCCCCTCAAAAACTCTTTCAGCTCCCCTATTTTGATAGAGAGTGAGTTGCTTTGAAATTGCTTTTTCCATTGCTTAATGACATTACTATTTCTGGAAAAATTACTTTTATCAATCTCTATGCCCCCTATTGGCAACCCAAGAACTTGATGCACATGGTCTTCAATAATACGGAAAGGATCAGAGTTAGGAATATTTAATGAGCATGTGTTAGCATCAAAGTGTTGCACCAACCATAAACCTAACTGCAAAGGCAGTTGGGTCACCTTCAAAAGCTCCATCGACCCAAATCCTATATCCCTAACTGCTTTCAACTGATTTACTGAAACTGATTCCATAACTTGAACAATGGATGAGGGTGACATCCGACTATGCAATGTCCCATGAACATGAGACTTCAAACCTTTCACTTCATTGCCTGACTTCAAACCTTGTGATTTGTTGTTGGATTTCATCTCTTCTAGCTTAATCATCTGGTTTTTTTTTCAATCCCTTTTTAACCTTTTTTCCTTAACCCTTAGTAGCAGCTAATTTGATTCTCTTCTGCTTCTTTTCAGTGAGCTTCTCTTCTGCCACTAATGCCTCTGATGAACCAACATTAGCAGCAGCCCCTGTTGAACCAACATTAGCAGCAGCCCTTGTTGAACCAACATCGGTAGCAGCACCTGATGAACCGACATCGGCAGCAGCACCTGATGGACCAACATCGGCAGGAGCCTCCTTTTCAATAGACTTCCTGCTCATACAAAATCATAAATAAAAAAAAAAAATCACATAGATTTTTTTTAGAAGTGTAGTGAAATGGATACTTTAGGGTAGGATTTAGAGTATGTTATAATAAAGAAGCATAGGCCGATAATTATCTAATGAACAATTGTCAAATGAGCAATCAATATTTTGTTCATTTAGCAAATGAGCAAATATTAAGTTACTCATTTGTCAAATGAGCAAATACTTAGTTCCTTATTTTACACAAATGAGCAAATACTTAGTTCCTTATTTTACACAAATGAGCAAAAACATAGATGCTCATTTGTCAAATGAGCAATCAATTTATGCTCATTTACCAAATAAGCAAATAGTTAATTGCTCATTTGTCAAATGAGAAAACATTTCTTTAATAATTCATTAAATCAACAAGCATTTAATAATAAAACATAAAATGAGAAATAAGAAAACACGTACATTATCCTTTCCAAATGTACATCCGTATAATCTTTAGCATTGTTAGGATCAGTAGCAAAGAAAAATCAAATTAAGAAGCAAATTTGTAAGAGAAATAAAGAGGGGAAAAGGGGGGTTCACCACATTTCTAGATACTAAATGTGAGAAAATAGTATTAAAAAATCACAAGATTATAGGACATGATAGCAGTCCCTGTTTTCTCAAACCAACAGAAGGTACAATCTGTATAAAAACCAACACAAGGTACAATCTATATTTGGTCTGCATGCAAGCAAAAGAAATGCCAAGTATAACATTAACTTAATCTACAATGTTGAATCAGGTAACATGTCCATCAGCATAATCTTATCAAGCCACCTACGCATTATGGAAACACAGAAACACCTACATGTAGTCTCCTTGTGCTTGTTTTGTTCCTTATTCTTATCCCCATTCTGAGATACTTTGTGTTTGACAATGAAAATGCCCTTATCCTTCACAACCACTGTATCTACCCCCACATTCCTCCAAATTCTTCTTAAGAAACCATCCATTACAGCTAATGGTGGTCTTACAATTTGCCACACAATTAAAGCATACAACTAAAGAATTCCATAAATCAATTTCATCTTGTATGTCATCTATATCAATTTTCACACAATCATCTTAAACAGAATCAGGCTTGTTAACATTCAACTCAGTATAATTCTTAACTTCAGCATCAAAATTTTGTTGCAAATTTTTCGAATCAGAATTCACAAGTAAAACAGGGGTTTAAGTGTTTGGATTACCTTGAATGTTCGAAGGAAGCTATATACTGGCTTTAACAGTACTGACAACCAAACCAAAACCGCAACATAATCGCAACAAAATCGAGAAACATCGCAACAAAACCACAACATAATTTCGCAAATACACAACCAAAACAAGAATACATGTTAAAACCTAAATTCAGGAAAAATAAAACTAAAATCAACTTGATAATTACTCAAAAATACGAAAATAAAACTAAAATCAACAAAAAAACAAACTAAAACATAATCGCACAAAGTAACCTAAAATTAGTGAGATGAAATCAGCACAAATAAAACGATAATCAAAACGAAGATAAACAATGAATGTAACCTAAAATTAATTGAAAAACAGCAAAAAAAATAAACAATAAACTTACATTGACGAACAATTGATGAAGATTGAAGAAGTTGTGATGAAAATTCAGAGAGAAAGAGAGTAGAAAACCAGATGAAATTGAATGAGGAGAGAGAAATTGCGCGTGAAAGAGAAAGGAGAGAGAAAAAACGCAAAATTTGTTTTGAAATTAAATGGTTTTGTTTAAACCGGGATTGTATTGTGACCATTGGATGTAATTGATCCAATGGTTATAATGAGCCCTCACATATAATAGTGTTCTCGCATAAGGAGTGTGGTCTCATATGATCCTATTTCTATATATATATATATATATTTGGAAACATTTCTTCAAAAAAAATAGTATTAATTTGGACACTTTACTTTATTTTATATAAAACGTACTGTCAAATTGTTGAGAGTAAGGGGGAATGTAAGAGAATCCCCCATTTCGAAACACAAGTGTATGGTGAGACTCGAATCGTTAACCTCAATCAAAATTACAAGGTAAAGTCCCCACTATTTCCACCAAACTTGCTTGGCTTATGTATTTACAATAATTTAGGTGTCTAATTAGTAATTAATGTATTTGTGCACCATAGAAAAAACATATTACGGGGACCAAATTATGTTAACAGCAGCAAACTTACAGGAAATTATACATTTATACATACAGTGGTCATCAAATGGGAAGTCTGAATGGCGAGGTAGGGAAATGCAAACGACCAGCTGAACTTCTTGACGAACAAGAGCTAAGAAAGCACCATCATTAGTTCCCACAACTTAATCCTCAAAACTCATGCACATGATCTAGAAGGTAGTTAGCTGTGAGCTCCTCATTTTTGTTGCAAGCAAAATACGCCTCTAATACAGTTGATCGATCAAAACCCATAGCTTCAAGCTGCACACAGTAGGGAATGAAAACAGAACTCAAAATTGTTATTTGTTAGCTAAAACCTCCCAGAATGGTCTTCTCCCACTACCACGCAACTGGAGTAAGCAATGTAGCGCAATATGATGTAGATTCTTCTCTTCACCTTGTTACTAGTTTCGGGTGAGTTTGTAAGTTTTGAAAAAGATCAGAAAATTCACATACAAGTCTATTTCAACTGAAAAGAGCAGGCTTGTCCTGAACCATGTCTGCTGAGCAATTAACATATTAAACCACACTTTCCCAACCACAAATTAAAAATAAGCAAGAAAAATGAAAACCCTTCAATGGAGTAGAAAGACATTTAATTTTATTAATCCATATTACCTGAATCTATACATACGACTGGGGTTTTATTGGTACAGTGAGTATAATCAGAAATGGCAGATGATAAGATTTTTAAACAATAGTTTCAAACAGTGGAACCTGGATTACTGGATAAATGCATTGGTGCAAATCCTGCTGGTTTAAGCAAATTCATAACCACCCAAATATATGGATTTACCATTTGATCCAACATCCTTACACAACAAAGATTGCATGACATAATGAGCAAGCGGATAGTATATCATTCTGTCCTTCAGAATAATCTAAACTCTGGAGGAAAAACAGAAGGCCATTGAGGACTTATCCGCTCTATGGCTGCATGCTCCCCAGCAGTAACTTGCACAGCCTGAGGCATTGCAGGGGCAAATTGCTCAAGTATATTCCTAAACGGGGATAATTAATTGGTCAGGGAGGGAGGTGGATAGCTATCGCATGATGGCTAAAAACATATGTATGCTGACTGGTCAAATACTCAGATAACTAATGACAGACTCAAAACCTTTACCCTTTTTCGCCTTCAATAGGCTCATTTAACAATCGGTGGAATTCAGTCTGATGTTCTTGAATAAGTCTCATCACGTTTGGATTATGTTTTCCAAACTCTTGAAGCATCGGCTGTCATGAAGAAAGAAAATAAGAGCAAAAGAGATCGATGAATAACACATGACAGATAAACAAGATCTTAACAGCCTCAAATCATGGGGAACAAAGTACTTGCAAAATCTGCGGATTAGCTTGCACCATGGCTCGCAATGCTTGAAACTGCAGAGAAAATTTTCAAATAGAGTAAGCTGTCCAACACTCCAACTCTCCCTTTCTCAAAGCCCCATTCTACTCAACTAGTGTAAAGGTGATTGATAATAAAGATGACTTAATAAAACAAGCACATGTACAACAAAAGTTATATCAAATTTGGACAAGCAGACAACATACCTGTTCACTGTTACGCAGAAAATCCAGGGCACCAGAGGGAACAGCATTGGAACCCACACTAGGAAGGCCCTGCTTCCAAAAACAAATTTAGACCAAGATAATTCTCCGAAGTACTGCAGAAACAGTCATCACCCATTGCATACCTGAGGAAAGGTATTTAGAGGACCTGCACTAGGTCCACTAGATAGCACTGATGCTGGTCATCTGGGTTGCTGAGAATCAGAAGAAGTATTTGTATGCTGCCGAACCCCAATCGTCTGAGCAAGAAACGGCACTTCAGATTTCTCAGGAATACCCTATAGCATTAAGTATATCAGCATTTCATAAAAAATGATAGCTGACAAATCTACTCCAACAAGCGAATAATTCATTGTGTATGACTTAAAAATTGTTAGCTACAAAACTGAGTGAAAGAAGTGTGGATCTTAACTCACAGAATAAAGATATTCAACAGCTATCTCAGGGTTATTGGATGCAGCACGAAGGGCATGTACAACAGTGTCTCTGTCCCAAATTCCTCCGCCCATATCAAGTATGAGCTGGATTGTAATGAGTTCATTTCTAACAACAAGATTTGAAGCTGCCTGACCACCAACATCAGATTCGGGCCTGCTTTATAATTACATTTCAGAAAGAATCCAAGCCTAAAAATAGTTTGAATTTAACCTGATAGGAGTCAACATATATAATGTATTGAGTTTGGAAATTAAAAACAGAGTACACACTCACACAGAAGATTTAATAGGAGCTGGCACTGAAGTAGGCATAGGTGCAGGGCTGCCAATACATATATCACACCATAAGAACACAAACTTCCAGCCAGAATTGCTTGAAAACGAAACAGCATAGTATATCAGAACTCACAGAGATGCATCAGTCACAGTGATTGGAGGTTTAGTAAATGCCTCAACAGGAGGAGACTCAGGACTTGCAGGAGCCTTAAAGGTGAACAAATATCAGTTGTAATCGGACTATTGCTTTCAAAATATTAGCTAGCAATTAATTACAATTTCACAATTAATGCAGTAACTTCTACAATTGATAACATACGAAATGACAAGTTCAAGGAAATATAGACTAGGCTGGAAACTATGATAAAAAGCATCAAGTATTTAACATGTAGCATAAAGATAGATCATTGATTTGCATATAAATTGGTAGAAATGTATGGCACCTTGGACTCTTGGAGACAACGACAGCTTATACAACCAAAATAAGGGTAAGAGCGGAACCAAAACGGAGTACGTGTATGCATTTATGAATTCCCAATCTCTTTACAGAATGAGAAGGGTTTTTTTTTTTTTTTAATTTATTTATTTTATCTCTCCTATTATTGTGCATCTTTAGAAGATTGCCAGGAAAATAAATAAAAAAAAAAAGAAATTTGAGTAGTCCTTCAAAAACAGACTTTCTAAATTCCAACAGCTTTTAACCACTTCATATATTTTTTGGCAAATAAAGAGCTAATATTAACAGTTTTTAACAATAAAAGGTTATGATATTATATTTTTAAACCTCTCCAATCCCCTTCTCACAAAATGGGTTTTACTTGTTGCTGCAATTGAACTGTACATAAAACCAGTGCCCGCTGCTGGTGAGTCAACCCCCTTCCACCATCAATTGTAACACATTACAAAAATTTGAAACATATGTCATGCACATTGTAAAGCGGTTCTTACCTCTGCTGTCATAGCTGCTGCTGCCACTGAACTATCCCCAGCCAAACTCTTACTCTGAAAATACTCATTTGTTCAGTATCAATGAAAAACGCATATAAAATACAGACTATGAAAATGCAAACTTAACATGCACATATCACTAATCAATGAAAATCCCCTTTTATATAGCTATAATTTGTCAAAAATTCTTTAACTCCACAAACCCTAAAATATGAATAAAACAAGTTGAAAGATACAGAGTTTTCAAAGGTCTGCCCTTTTCATTCATTTTAAATTACTTGTATATAAGTGGAGTCGATTACATGAACCATTATTATTGTGTGAAGCGCTAATTTAAGCTGTTAGTGAGTGAGTGTGTTTGTATGTAGGAGTGAGAGAGAGTGTGAGTCAATGAGTTAAGATGCTGCCACCTGTCATGTGGAGAGTGGATATCAAACCAACGTTCCTATAATCTTCCTGAGTCCCTTGGAAGTTTGGAGTACTCATTTTGGCATAAACATTAAATTTTAAATTTTGGGACTTCCCTTTCAGGGGCGAAGCCAGAAGGGGATATGTGGAGACACTTGTCACCCCATTTTCAAAAAAAAAAAAAGAAAAAATTTAAAAAAAAAAAAACGGAAACAAACACGCTGCTGAGACAGAAAAAAGAAGAAAAGAAATTGCAAAACTAAACACTTGTCTCCATTACTTGTCTGCTCTCTGATCTGATATTATCTCCCTGCCAGTTTCTTTCTCTCATTTCAATGGCTGCTTGGCTATCTGAATTTTATAATGAATCTTTCATTCTCCCTTTCAATATAAGAAATAAAAGTCTGACTTTGCATGGATATGTCAGTTACGGAGTATTTGCTACTTGCATTTTATTTTATTGTTGTTTAATTTAATTTAATGTATAAATACTTGATACGATGATGATAAAAAATTTAAAAAAAAATAATAAAAAAAAGAGATCAACTGAGTTGTACGTCAATTCAACATTAGCCAATGCTCTACACAACCTACAAAGTAACAAATTACTTCGTATAAGGTTGGCTTTATACACATTGTTTCATAATTTACTTTGTTTGAAACTAATAGTCACTCTGTTTTATATTGTTCTTTTTACTTTGACCAATTTTATCTCACAAACAAATTTCAGGTAGAAAGAACAATATGATACAACATCCTTAAGGTTATAATTTAAATAGCTAAAAATGATTATCTTAAGCCTAATCAAATGTTAATAGTAACAAATGACATGTAATTTTGTCATAAATTTTTATATGAATTCCATATTAGGAAATATAATGAATGCTTTTCTATAATCCCAAGGGTTGTGTATATATTATCCAATGAAAGATTTGTTCAATTGAACCCCATCAGATTTACAACACTTGTTTTGTTGTGTAAATATGTACAAGATTAAATTCATGATTAGAGAAAATATAAAGTCAATTGAATGCAAAACAAAATGAAAAATAAAAGGCTTATTCGATACACCTGCTCCTTATTTCCTCAGCAGCAGTTATGTCAATATTACACCGTTTCAGACGTGATCTTTTTGTCTCCCTCCCTTTCTGTTTTTGGACCTTCATCATTTACTTTAGCCTTAATTCATTGTTACTGCCAAAATCTGGTATATTTGTAGATTTTGCTCTTTAATAAATCTCATCATTTTCATTTCTCATTTAAAAATCATAATATCTTAATTTAGAAAATATCATGCAATTTTTTTATAGGTTACTCTGTTATACGAGTACATATATACATAATATACAAATTTGCAGATGATTTAGATCGATGTTGTGATCATATGGAGTTCTACGAGTTCGACGAGGGCCTTAAGTTTTCAGGTTTGCCTCTTATTTTATTGTATTTTATCTTCTTTTCTTTTTGCAGTCAAAATTGATCAAAGCAAGTCTTCCATATACGAGACCATCTCATGTGAACTTAACAAGCTCAGAGACACACGTGATGTGTGCGTGTGTAATATAAAAAATCTATCAAGCTCGATTTATTTATTTCTTTTCGGATATGATTTATCTGGAAAAAAAAAATGAAAATTAAACGAATGTTAACTTTTTTAAAAAAAAATAAGGATAGTAGTTTTTTTTAAAATAAAAAAAAAATGAGAGATATTTTGAAAAAGTGAAATTTATATCCAAAACCTTTTATATTACACTATAGATTTAGCAAATTATAAAGTTTTAATCCTACAATATATGCAAATATATATCTAAAAGAGCTTTGGCGTTATTAAATTTGTCAAATGATGCAACCACCTTAAAAGTTGTAATACATTAGTGGGGACAAAACTTACCATAAAGAAAAAAACAAAGCGAAGAGTCCAAAAGTAATGTACTTGGGCGCCAAGCAGTACTTTAATAAAGTTTCACATTCCATCACATAACTGTTATTGTTATTATACACTACTCGTATAATATTTGTACAAGTATAAGGTTCGCTGCCTTGCCGATTCACCGGTGGTCACCTATCTACTCTCCTCCAAGGAATCGTGGGTTTTCACTTCTCAATTTTAGTTTCATTTTTTCGGATAAGTAAATGAGGATTTTTTTTTTTTTAATGTCTTCTTTGCGTTTTAGGATTTAGAGTTCTCCATCTCCAAATCGCAAAGGTAAGTTTGGTTTTTTTTTTTTTTTTTTTTTTTTTTGAGGGGGTGGGCTTCAATTTGTTACGGGGGACGTCGAAAAACTAATAAGTATAGTGGTAGTAGTTTCCATAAAATAAATCATGCAAATATAGTATTTCATGCACACACATTTAAATATGTGATTTTTACATTACCTACGATGTTGTATAGAACAGACTATTCTTATTGATTTTATGCCAATGCAGGTTCTATAGGTAATATCGAAGATGGCAAATCATAACATTGTTCTGTTTCTGCTGATTTTTCTTTTATTTTCTCCAACAAGTCAGTCATGGGGTTGGTTCTCATCTTCTGAAAACCAATCAGGAAATAAGGATATTATGTCCAAAGGTTTGGTTGCTGAGTTTTCTGTTGATGCCCTTGATAATCCAAAAGCTGCTGAATTGCTTGAAAATGCCAAGAGAAAGTTGGGAGGGACAAATCCTTGTTGGTTCAGAGCATACCAAGATTTATTTTCGACTTGTTCTGAAATATTTGCTGCAGAAGAAAAGAGAAAAAGGTTTGCTTGGCATCTGAGTGATTGTTTTCAGAAGGATACAGGGAGGACTCCCTTCCCATCTTGTGCCAGAAAATCTGCCATGGTCGATTGTTTAAGGAAGTTGAATAATGATGATCATAAGACTTACCTTGAATTTTACCTTCAGACAAATTCCATTTGCCATCAGTTACAGTAAGTAGTATGATTTATAAATTTAAACAATTTTTATTACCCCTTTTCTCTTTAAAAATTTTGACACATTAGTGCTACAGGTCGAAGGCTTTCAAGTCTCAGCTAGAAGGTTTAGTGAATGACCTGAAAGATTCAGCACTGGTTGCAGAAGACAAATTGAAGATCATTGAAGAAAAATCGGATAATCTTCTGCATAGTTCGAATGGAATACATGAATCTATAACATCGATTGATGCACAAACTCAAGTTGTTGGGGAGACTTTGAAGAAGATGTTTGGATACTTGGGTGCTGTTTTGAATCACTCGAAAGAGCTCAACGAGACAGCTAAGGGAATTGCAATGTCTCAGGTAGAGTTGCTAGAGGGACAGGGACGAATGAAAGACAAATTGGAGGAAGATATGTTGAAAATTCAAGAATCTTATCAGAATTTAGGTGAAGAAATACGTGGTTTACAGAAGAAGACTGTTGATGTCAAGCAGGAGGTGAACAAAGTTGGAGAAGCAATGTCATCAAAGATGCAGAATCTCCAAGGAAAAACTGATGATATTACTAAAATGGCCAAAATTTCTGTAGACAAACAACAAGAGCTTCTTCAAGGTCAATCGATTGCTCTCGAGGGTCTTAAGTCTCTCACTACTTTTTTGTCTCAAGCACTTCAAGAGAGCAGGTAATTAATTTCTGTGCAGTCCAAGGAGGGATAACAAATGTGATCTTTGTTTAATTTCTTAATGCTATCTTTCTTCTTTTCAGGGTTTCTTTGGAACAACTAGTGGACTTCGCAAATGGGCAACACCAAGAACTATTGAAGCAACAGCAACAACTTCTGCTAGCTAATGACCACTTGGCTAACAACTCAAAATCCATATTAGCAGCTCAGGTGATTGACTTATAGATACAAGTAATACAAAGCTATAAAAAAGTTAGCTGAAGTTAGCATTTGTGCAATTATTGCCCTGTTTATTAACTAATTGCTGAGTCTTATATGTTTTTTAGGAAGCATTTGAGTCGAAACAAGCAAGCATGTTTGCTGCCATTGATAAACTCTTTGCCTTGCACAATGCCATGTTGCTCGAGTCAAGGGTTATCAAAGCTTTTTTTGTGTACTCCATCTTAGTCCTTGTTCTCTACATGCTGACAAGCACAAAGCAAACTTATGGTGTGAGATGTAGACTTTATATAGGTATGTGTCCAATTATTACTTGTACTGAATCGAATTAATTTCTACTGATCTTAACTGTCACTTACGATTCTTGCTCATGACAGGATTGTGCATTGCATTCGCAATAGAATGTGTAATACTGCGTTTTACATCCAACGAGATTGAACAACACATATACCTAAGGACTGCTGTGAAGCCACTTTTTGGAATCTATGCTGTCATTCAACTTCTGTACACCATCTTTACATTTAGGTATATATTCCTAACTTGGATATTTTTTAAATAGAGGAGAAGATTATTATTTTTGGTTATGCAAATTGATATTTGTTTCAATTTTTGTAGGGATTATGAAACGTTGAACTATAATATGTTGGTCTCCCTCCTGGACAAGGTAAACGGGATGAAGAAAGGAGATGATTTATCATGGGATGACAATAATGACGATGTGGATAGTGAAGTTGACTGGATATTTTGGGTAGAGGCTGAGTTGCCTGAAGACATAAGTGTTATGGAAGACCCAGATTATATGCTACCAATTGCAGGTGAAGAAATGGGAGAGAACTCTGTTGCTATAAGCACAGAAAGAAGATATAATCTTCGTTATCGACGATAAGCATTTTTGACTAAGATATGGTTATGGACACATAACCTCAGCATATACATAGAAAATTTTGTTTTCATAATGTCATTATATAGGTAGATGATGAATACATACATAGTTTTATTGGTAAAATTTTACTTTATGATCTGTAGTAATAATGTGGTGTGAGGGACAGAGGTAGCCCAACTATGGTTTTCTACACGTATTGTAAAACTATGACTTATCCTAAATCTTGAGGGATACAACAATATGACAACTATTTTCGTAACGAAAATTAATTATTTATGTAAACAGGTTAAGCTATGTTGAAAATTATACAGTATAATATGTACTCATTTCCAAATTTTTAGAAATTTTTATTACATTTTAACGTATGTTACAAATTCCGGTAAATAACATTCCACTTATCAATTCAAATTTCCTTAGAGCTCGATCTATTCTCAACTATTCCCCATTCCTCATACAACTTTTATTACCAGGAAAGCAGAGAAACGATCAAACGAATTGAATGAAAAAATGCATGTATTATTTACAAATTACAACCATAAGCCATTTTACAAAGTTGATAACTTAGCAATGTGGAAGATTTTTAGGTGGAGGCAATACAGAGTACTCTGGCCCTGGTCCGTCTTCAACCATAAACGCAATTTTTAGTCCCCAACCCGTATGAAGCTCCAAATGACAATGCATGAACCATACTCCTGCAACCAAAGTCAATTATTAGTAAACATAGTAAACCAATTCAAAATATATAGGAAGCACAAGTATGTAGCTGCAATGTTGATATTGTACTAACACACCCAAGCTAGCCTATGTTATATATGTATGTAACAAGTGGTGCAGATGTCAACCGATCATAAGCGTTTAACACTGTCATTACCTGGGTTATCGGCTCTGAATCTGATAGCTGTCCAACCTCCGGGAGGAACTCCTACGGTATTCCTCTCAGGGGGATCAACCAAATTAAGTTTAGCCGCGTCCTTAATGGGATCAAAGTTACCAACCCCGGTACCAACCACAAAGAAGTTGTATCCATGAAGATGGAAAGGATGAGACTCTACGGAAAGCAAATTGGAGTCCTGCAAAACCAGCTCAACTGTGGAGTTGAAAGCAATCTTGCTAATTCTTGGCATTGCTGATTGGACCGTCCTAAGGTTAGCAGTCAATGGAGCTCCAGTGTAGTTAAATGAGGTAGGAGGCTTGTCCCAGAAGTCAGTCCTGAACACTCCGGACATGTTGAAGTAGTGTGCTTGTAAAAGCGCGGTCTTTGGCATAACAAAGGTAATGTTGTTCAATGAGGCCGTAAAACGAGTCCCATTGACACATTAGGGCATGGGTTCACCCCTAATCCGATTGTAAAGAACAGCTTTCGGTCAACTTTCAAAGGTACCTTGGCAGGAAACTGAGGAGTGTTTAAGCTTCTAAGCTTCCTGTTGTAGGATAATGCAAACGAGGTGTCGTTCGGTGAGGGAAGTTGTGGTAAGGAAGGGATGATGGTGTTTGGGACGCCTTTGTATTGGAAGATTGCTGTGGCGGTCTTGTTGTCTACTGGAATGGGTACGTCCATGAAGGTTCTTGTGGCCATAAAGTAATGGCGGGGGGTTTGATTTGCTCAGACTAACACATTAGTGATTTGGCCTGGGGCAATGAGGATGGACTTAGTTGTGAATGGTTTGACATAGACAGCATCTATTTCCACCAGAGTCATGGAGTGGCCTGCAATTCCAAAGAATAGCTCGTCGTTGAGGGCAGCATTGATGATTCGCAGGAGGTACGTCTTTCCTTGTTCAACCTCCAAGGCATAAGTGTCTACAAACAATTAAATGGAAGGGATTATAAAAAAAAAAAAAATAGGAAAAATTGCTTTAAATAATACCACCTTTCACCCGTCCGCTAATAACAAGTCGACCTTTAGATTATCTCTAAATAATACCACCTTTGGGGGGTGTCCGCTTTAAACAAGTTATTTTACCTACAACCTGAATAACCAGTTACATTTTTTATTTTTTTTTAATAAATTCATTTAACAATGTAATTAACGCTTAATAACAACTTTAATTATGATTTACTAGCAATTAAATCAAAAAAAAATATAAAAAACAATTAAAAAAAAAAGAATCAGCCCCTGCCACCCATCACCCTCCTCCCTTACCACCGCTCCCCCACCACTCCCTCACTTACCCACCTCCTTTTGCCCCCTCTCCTCATCCCCACCACCAGACCCGCCCCTCACCTTTCCGACCACCACTGTCCACCCCACCCCCATCCCTAGCCTCACCGCCCCCTCCCGAAACCCACCCTGACAGCCCCTCTTCCCAGAACCAAGCCCTGAAACTGCCTGCCGTTCGCCCTTCAAAAGCCCTTCCCCGAAACCCACCCTGAAAACCCCCCTTTCCAAAACCCCCCTTTCCAAAACCCAGCCTCGAAACCGCCCTAAAAATCCCCTTCTCGAAACCAACCCTGAAAAACCCCACCCTTCCTGAAACCGCCCAGAAACCCCTCCTTCCCGAAACCAGCCTTGAAACCTAACCTGAAACCCCCCCCCCCCTTTCCCGAAACCCAGCCCTGAAACCTACCCCTCCACGAGCCCAGAAACCCTACTCACCCTCCACCACTATCAAGAACCCATCAAAATAGGTCGAGATCAGGGTCGGGGATGGCAGGGTCAGTGGTCGTTGGTGAGGGATGACAAAATGGGAAAGGGGAAAGGGAACGAGAAAGGGAGGGAATTACGGGATTGGGGTTTTTTTATTAATTTCTGTAATTAAAAAAATTATATTTTCAGACCAATAAAATGATGGCACGTGTCCATATAACCTATTAATCAGGTTACCAACAAGTTACAACTTGTTTAAAGCGGACATCCCCCAAAGATGGTATTATTTAGAGATAATCAAAAGGTAGACTTGTTTTTAGCGGACGGGTGAAATGTGGTATTATTTAAAGCAATTTTTCCAAAAGAATATTAATAGTAATGGCATAAAATTAAATGTATCATGCTAGAATACAATCTTACTCTTCTCTGAGCAAGTGAATAAAGGTCCTGGCTTTCCATTGATAGTGTGAGCATCTGATATGTTTGGCGGCAAACCCTTTTGATCGCCTTTTTTGAGAAGCGTCTCAACATCAGCATTCCACCATTCCCCTGCGCAATCAGTCAACAAATTAGCAAAAGCAGGAATATCTTTGTCATAATTAAGTGCCTATGCATAGTAAATTTAAGATTAATGAAGTTGAAAGCACTTTGACAGTTTAATAATGTCCACCTAAGATCAGGTTTGCTTCCATGTGAGGTTGAGGAAATGGATATGGAGTCCCTTCTATTGGCATGATGACAATGGCACCATAAACTGTCGCCCTTAGCCATGAAATATGTGCATGCCACCATAGTGTTCCTCTTTGGCCTGTAATGTTGAAGTCGTAGGCGTAGCTATTCCCCGTTTGAATTGGACATTGAGTTATGTATGCTGGTCCGTCAGCCCAACCATTTCTATATTGTTTTAGTCCATGCCTAGAATTTTTAAACAGAAGAAAACCTCAAGCAAAAGAATAAGAAAAAGGGGCAATGCAATATTTTACTTAATACTTGGTATAAACTTACCAGTGAATAGACATTTTATATTGTGCATGGTTAGTAACCTTAACCATAACTCTATCCCCTTCTCTAGCATAAATAGTTGGTCCAGGATACATTCCATTCACGGTCACTATAGGCTTTGCATGGCCCAGCCTGCTCACATTCTTCACTTGAACCTAAAAACACAATGACAAAAGACTCAAATGTAAACAAAATTGATCTTCAAACTTAAATACATATCCTAACATTACATACATATATGCATGTATGAAGTATCTGTAGCAAGGAAGACGTAAACAAGACATTTGTATAACTCACGTCAAATTGATACTTCTTCACAGCTGCCTCTGATGGGAGGAATTGTATAGCAAGAAAGACAAAAACAAGACATTTATAAACATGGCGAGAAGTACCACTCAGGCTACACAAGCCGGCCATTTATACTGGCTCAAAACTAGCTTCAATTCTTGATCAATTGAAAGCGAGAGAACACGGTAGAGATAAAAGATCAGAGATGGATGAGTAAGGAGATAGAAGAGTGGAACAGATATATAGATATGATGAACAAATAGAGGGAGGTAGAATAAACGAATCAGTTTGTTGAAACCCATATAAAGAGTGACTTGGCATGGTGATTGACTGACTTAGAGGTTGAGAAAAGATGAAGCCTATAACAAGTTTTTACATATTCATGGCTTTAAGTTAGTACATTTGAGTAATAAAATAAACAAATAATGTTAGTAGAAATGAGAGGAACTAATTGCCAACCTAGCCTTGTGTTTTCAACTTTGCCGTTAAGGATGTCTTTTGAACAAAAAATATTTACTTATATTTTTGGTGTAAGTTTACATCCAAGTAAGCATTTTCTTTTTTCTTTGATTTTAATTGTCATTCATACGCAAATTCTATAAGTTATTAAGTATAAGTATACCTTTCACAAACTAATATGCACACTAGATGATGGAGAATTGGAGATTCGATAATGAGGGTGTTCACATGTGAGTTTTAATGTAAAAAACTATAAAACTAAGTATTGCAACTTCCTTCTTTTAAATGCCTTTTACTAACTAGGCCGTTAATGCAACATATAAAAGGTTTATCAAAGTAGAACATGCGGGGTAGCTCAAGATTAAAGAGCATATCAATGTCAAAAACAAAAAATAAAAAATAAAAAAAAAGATTAAAGAGCACATAACATTGTTACAACATATTGTTCCAGTTCGTTTGTTAATGTACGTATTTTTTTTTATTAATTTTTGTTTTTCTTTACGGACAAAAAAAGAGTTTGAAGAAATTTGGGTGAAAGGTATAAGTATACCTTTCACCAAAACTAGTATACCTTTCACAAACTAATAGAAATTTTATTTTAAAATTTGTAATTTTGGACAAAATAATAGATTAGAAGGTAGGTCACCTCCTTAGAAGCTTGATTGTGCCACTGTGTCCACTCTAGTATTCTTTATCGTTTCATCACATTTCATTTTGTCAATAAGCTCACACTAGAAAGAAAAAGTCAAAATGTTGCCATTTTATTGCTTACAAAAAAATCAACTTCTATGCTATACAATACTTCACATTAAAGTTTTAACTCTTTTATCTCACCATTTCCAGCATCAAGACTTACAGCTGCCTGTCCACCGACATCAGATTCTGACCTGCATCAACATAAGTTTCAGAAAGAACCCAAGCCTATAGAAAACTTGAATCTAAACTAATAAGAGTCAACAGAATCTCTTTTAAATATAGCAATTTAAATGAGACTAGACACTCACACAGAAGATGAAATAATTTGAGTTGGCACTGATGTAGGCATGGATGCAGGGCTATAAAATAAGCAGATGTTGTACCATTAGAAAACAGAATTCCTGCCAAAACTGCCTAAAGAACTAAACAGCATAGAAATGCAAAACTCACAGAGCTTCTTTGGGCACAGTAGTTGGAGGTGTAGTAGATGCCTCAATAGAAGGAGACTTGGGTGTTGCAGGAGCCTAAAGGTAAAGAATAAGGATTGTAAAAGAGAAAATCGCTTTCAAGTTTCACTAGAAAAAGATTATCAAATCATAAATTCAGTCAACAAATAAAACGGCATGATTAAGAAAATCAATGTACATTGAACAAGGCTGACAACCATGATACAAAGAATCAGGTATTTACTATGGAGTATATCACATACAGAGTAACAGAGGGCTTATGTAGTTCTGTATGCATTTACCACTAGTACTATTGTCGTGCAACTAAGAAACAAAAAGAGTAAAAAATTTCAACTACAAAATGTGTAAAATGTTGAGAGTTTGAGACTTCATAGCCATAAACCAAAGGTTGTGCTGAATCATGTCAATGATACATTATGCCATCAACCAATGACTATTTAAACACTAAAATTTTAGCAATAGATACAAAATGAAAGATGTTTTCAAAGTAGCTCAATCCAAATATAGATTTTACAGCTCTGTATGCAAAATAGGCCAAGTATTAAGAAATTACATTCTTGATCTTCAAAGGTGCACTTATTTAGGCCTAAACATTTTCCAGAGTACTCTAATTTTTTATTTTATTTTTTTTGAGGGATTTCAGAGTATTCCAATAGAACTACAAATCTATTTTTGATGAAGAAGACCAAATTATCCTAGATGAGATTTATGTAAACCCAACCCCGAGGGGAAATAAGAATTGAAGGAGCTATTCAAGTATTCAGTTTTTTTTACAAGGTTTCACCAAACATTTACCTTAAGTTTTGTTATGATTGGCTTAGTTAAAAAATAAAAAATAAATAAAAAAAAATGACTCGATGTCACCAACCTGAGAAGATTCATGACCAAACGAACACCAACAATAAGATTCATGGTGATATATTAGCAGTGCGGAACAAGTGTATATGTATTGATTCTTGAAGTGACAATTCTTGAAACTCATATTGATCCATATTAGAGTTACGTGTAATAGACTAACCTAAGTAGGGGCAATATGGGTAGTCTAGTATTATACTTTATTAGGTTAATACTTAATAGTCTTTAGTTTTAGTATAAATAGAGAAAGAGGAAAAGGAAACAGTAGGCAGATTTTGGAAAGATTGTTTTAGGAGATTTGTGACCTCAAATCACTATTAGGAGATTTGTGACCTCAAGTCACTATTGGAGAGTTGTAAGCTAAACCTACTATTTTGTAAGAAACCTTGTTTATTTCAATCAATCAAGACTCAACCTTTCAGCTTTATTTCCTATTTATTTTGAAATCTCTATCTTTTACAAATAGTAGAATCATCATTTTTGGTCAAGCTTCAATCTTGTCATTGATGTGTTTTTTTTCTAATTATATGTGTGTGAGTTTGGTCTACGATTTTCAGTCCATTACATTACGTCATGCCAACACAATGATAATATTTTCAGTCACCCATTATCTGCAATACCACAAGTCCACATCACAAGCAATGAAGGCATTTCAATTAGCCAATTCACTTAGAATAACCTTGTTGAGAGTGATCGGTAGGGATGGAGGGGAAAGATTTTTGTGGATGACTATACGGAATAATCACTTTTGGTTAATGTACCGACCCCCCACTTATGGGATTAAGGCTTTGATTGATTGACTTAGAGTAACCTCTACTTCATGGTTACCACATCTAAATATTATGATCACTAATTCAGAAGTTAAACAAATACCATCAACATTACCAAATTTCAAGATAAACTACAGAGGAATTCGGATGTAGATTTTGTCATGCATTGCACAATAGCACCTCCTAGAAATTCATACAAATTCTAACAAAATAAGTTCCTATAAGGATACTACATGAGTACATGATGCGATTACGATAAGAAACAGCATTGTGATAACAATGATTGTCCTTGCAAATCAACGAACATGGCTAACTTGGTATCTTTCCGTAGAGAAACACCTCGCCTCCTCATTGATTTGAAATCAAACACCTTCAATTTCCGCAATTTCACATAATTAATCAGCATGAATAGTTCATAACTAATGGGAATACAACATACTTGAATCAGGTAAGTTTTATTATTGGCTTGCAGTTACCAACATACCTGAAGACTTTATGTTATATAGCCTTCAACAAAATTCAACCATTCCAACATATTACATAAGCTCAATTCCCATTTAGCACTAAACCCCACTTCATAATTACTAGTTTAATTAACTTTGTAATACTCAATTTCTGTTAAATTTTGTGTTTGGCTGGTTCAATAATTCTGGCCAAAATGAATTGCAATTGCGAAATTTCCCACAACAGTGACAAAATACCCAGAATTTTTTAGGTACAAACAAGTCCATTAAACAATAAAATAGAGCAATGTGAACCAAAATAAGCGCAAAATTTTCTATAAAAACATTGCAGTTACAATCAATATCTCAAAAATGAACACGATTATATTATTTATGAAAACAAAAAGGCAGATTGCGTGAATAGGACAGAACTAAGAAGATGAAGTTGAAAATTTCGTAATATAAAATTGGAATGATTGAGATGGAATGACGAACCGTGTCTTGGGGTTTGACTTGAAGTTGAAAATGATTTCCTTTCAAATTCTTGACAAAAAATCTTCATTCTCAGTTTCTCACTCTCACTCCCGACTTTCCGAGTCTCTTCTTTGAAAGTACTCCGTACAATAATTTTGTGGAGGGAAATAGTCTAGTGAGTGCAATAATTTTGGTAAAGCGTGAATAATAAGGATAAATTCTCTCCACAGTGTGGTGCCTAGGGCGGTTCATCTGTCCAAGACCGGATCGAACCGGACCAATCTGGACCAGACCGTTTTGGACCGAGTTAAGAATTTTATAAAAAAAATTACCTAAATTTTAAAATATTTATCAAAAACTCGAAAAAAAATAAAGGCGAAACAATATTTTAACGTCTTTTTTTGTATGTTTAGTATAAAAAAGTTCATACGACTAAAGTTTTCCAAGCTTGTTAAGTGATTAGGGGGTTTTTATCCACCAATCACCTTCTGACAAGTGGACCAACCAGGTTCCGCCACGTGTCCTTCACGAAGGACAACAGGAGCCTGCCACGTGTCAGTCACAGATACGTCCTCTACGGACCACTATAGACACGCCACGTGTCCACCCATGCCAAATGGGAAAACCGGCCATCAAGGCCCAGTCCAGTCTAGAGGCCCGGTCAGCCCTAGGTTTACCTTAAACCTAGAGAGTTGCACGCTTCTCAAGGCTATAAATACTCGATTAATCCTCATTAATCACGGGATCGAATAATCACGAGATCAAGCAGAGAAGAACAGAGTTATTAACAACCGGCTAATCTCGCTAACGACGCAGATTACCAACACTAAGCACTCTCACCTAGAGAGATCTCATTACTATAATTTCTGTATTAATTACTCCTTAATCAGGTACTAACTTGACCGTTGGAGGCGGAGCTCTCAGGAGTCTCCGTTATTTTGCAGGTACAGGCGTCCGGTTCCAGTCTCGGAATTGTAACTCTCCCGCAGGACATCAGAAAACCCCGAAACATTTGGCGCCGTCTGTGGGGAGAGTACTTCAGAGATGGCATCCAAGTCTGTACCGACTCCAGAAGAGAGGCGTCCCCTAGACGACCCTCAAGTTCAGTCGGACCATGATACCGAAAGTGAATTTGAAGTTGAAACTCATACAGCTCCAGACGGGACCCTAAGGGCCCGACGTACCCGTCATACCGAAATGAGGGAACGGGAGTATCCTCAAACAGGAAGCGAGCCAGCAGGCGCACCGCTTGCTCGGCAACAGCCGACTGATGGGTCTGCTCCCATCACAAGGAACGAACTCATGACCTTCATGAGGGACTTCAAGGGAGAGATCCAAGAGTTGATCAACAAAAAACCGCCTGCTTCAGTCAAAGAGCAGTCGGCCAAGAAACCTTCCACTTCACTGAAGAGGAAGCCAGTTCAAGGGCGAGAGGCGACTCCCCATCCTAAATCCAAGAAGCGGGAGCCGTCTGCTCTTGATTTCACAAAACTCCGTTATCCTACGGGAAATAGGAAACCGGTTCGTCATATTCAGGCGGACGGGTCAAAGCAAACGTTCACAGATGCTCGGCACCTGCTAGAGCAGAAGAAGAGTGACCGATTATCAGAGTCGGCTTCTACTTCAAATCTTCAGGACAGTTTGCGAAATGCCTCGATGAGGCATACTCAGTCGTACCATGAGAGTCAGTCAGGCGGCACCTCCCGTCAGTCCGGCTTTCATAGTGCCCAGGCGGTACCAAACTTACCATTTGTGCCGCAACAACAGTATTTTATGCAGCCACCTCCATTTGGTGGACCTGCAGCAAAAAAACGTCCAACCTATGGACTGGCAGCTACGGCTGCTTAGACTTGGTGAACAGCCGTCGGCCTTCTCCAAGGAAATTACTGAAGCCGCTCAGCCGGCCAAAGTAAAAAATGTTCTAGTAGGCGCCTATGACGGCACTACTAACCCAGAAGACCATCTGATGGCATTCACCAACCTGATGTACCTTCAAGGGTTGGATGATCCCACTTGGTGCAAATGTTTCCCAGCGACTCTCAAGGGAATTGCACAGCAATGGTTCGGCAACCTGCCGACTGGTTGTGTAAACAGCTTCAGGACGCTTGCTTACTTATTTGCCTCCAACTTCGCAATGAACATCCCTGCGAAGAAAACGACCCTTGATTTGGGAACAATTCAGCAGGGCGAGAAAGAGGGGCTTCGTTCCTACATCAGGCGGTTCAACCTGATGAGAATACAGATTCAGGGGTTACCGGATGAGGTAGCTTATACTGACTTTTTTAGAGGTCTCAAAGACGGGTCTACCTTCAAATTTGATTTAGTTCGAAAAAGGGTGGCGACTCTTCAAGAGGCCTTGATTGAAGCAGAAGCCTATATACAGGCGACTGATCTGTGTACGATGAAACAGTCGGACGGGAAGAGGTTCGACAAAAGAGAGGGACGACAGAAACAGTCGTCCAACAAAGATGAAAAAAGAAAAGAGGTCTGGGCGGCTGATTCCTCTAAACAGCCGGCCCAGAAAAAGAAAAAAGAATTCAAACCATACTCCCCAAAGTATGTGTTTAACAAGGATAACCAGTTTATCCTAAAAGAAATAAAGGGACGGCTCTCAATTGAGAAGCCGCTCCCCATGAAGGGTTCTGCGAGCAACCGGAACCAAGACAAAATCTGTGCTTATCATGATGACATTGGTCATCACACCAATGACTGCATCAGTCTCATGCGGTACCTAGACCGCTTGGCTGATCAAGGTGATCTTGACACTTATGTCAAGAAATCTACGGGGAATACTTCCTCAAAAAAGCAGTCGGCCAAAAAGAATCAACAGGCCGACAGTTCCGATACAGATGATGCAGTCGTCTACACCATTGCAGGCGGCTTCTCAGGAGGCGGCCCCACTATTAGGGGCAACAAAGATAATATAAGGCGGTTAGATGTAAATTCCGTTCACCAAGAACAGCCGTCCAAATATACATTTCCTGAGATTGTCATCACTGAAGAGGATCTAGGAGGAATAAGGGGGCCGCATGACGACCCTCTCGTTATTGAATGTAAAGTGGCCAACCAGAGAGTTGGCCGAATCCTCATAGATACCGGGAGCTCCTCAGATCTCATCAGCAGCAAATGTCTGTCAAAACTGAAATATCAGACGGACTGCATACATCCGGCCTCCCACCCTTTAATAGGGTTTGGAGGAGGAGTCGTCCACCCACTGGGACGAGTAGATCTACCCATTCGCCTGGGCGAAAAAGGGGAAGGACGACACATGGTAGTCCGGTTCCTAGTAGTAGAGGAACTCTCGGCCTACAACATGATTCTGGGTCGACCAACCCTGAATAATTCCAAGGCTGTTATAATCCCGTCACTTATGCTGCTTAAGTTTGAAAGGGATAATGGAACAGTCGGCTCCCTAAGGGGAGATCAGAGGATGGCCCGAGAGTGCTATCTCTCGGATGTCAAGCCCACTGTTATGGCCACCGGGTCAAGTGGAGAAAAAACAGACCTTGACAACGTCAAGGAGAGTGCGCCTGTTCAAGAAACAGGCGACAAAAAGAGAAAGGCACCCCAGACAGAGTCCGCAAGAAAAGCAAGAAAATAGCAATCATTGGCAGAGGACCGGCCGGATGAGTTCCGACCTCAGCCGGCTGGTGAGCATGCGGACCTGATATTAGACGACTCCCGTCCTGACCGAACAGTCAAAGTTGGGACGACTGCTCTGAGAAACCTTGGTGATGACTTTCACAACCTGTTGAAAGAATACAAGGACATCTTTGCATTTGAAGTCCATGAAATGCCAGGCATTAGTCCTGATCTGGCAGTACATAAACTCGCTGTGGATCCGAAAAAGAAGCCGGTACGGCAAAAGAAGCGGAACCATGGTGAAGAAAGAGGTCAGGCGGCAGCCGCCGAAGTCAAAAAATTACTTGATGCAGGGTTCATTCGGCAATGTTACTTCCCAGACTGGGTTGCAAATGTGGTGCTTGTTAAAAAAGCCGAATGGCACCTGGCGAATGTGTGTAGACTACACAGACTTGAACAAGGCGTGCCCCAAAGACAGTTACCCTCTGCCTAAAATTGATAATCTGGTCGACTCAACAGCCGGCCATGCCATGATGAGTTTTATGGACGCCTATTCTGGTTTTCATCAAATTCCTTTATGGAAGAAAGATCAGGAGAAGACGGCCTTCGTCACTGATCAGGGATTGTACTGTTACACGGTCATGCCGTTTGGTCTTAAGAATGCCCCGGCTACCTTCCAACGAATGATAAACACAGCGTTCTTTGATCAGATTGGGAGAAACGTCGAGGCATATATTGATGATATGATTGTCAAAACTAAACTTCAGAAAGATCATCTGACGGACCTCCGAGAAACGTTCGCCACACTCAGGCGGCACCATGTCATGCTCAATCCCAAGAAATGTGTATTTGGAGTTGAGTCTGGGAAATTTCTCGGATTCCTCATCAATCAGAGAGGAATAGAGGCGAACCCTGAGAAGGTACAGGCGGTCATTGACATGCAGTCGCCTCGTACCGTCCGAGAGGTTCAGAAGTTAACGGGTTGTCTGGCGGCCTTGGGGAGATTCCTAAGCCGATCAGGCGACAAATGCCTATACTTTTTCCAGGCAATTAAGAAAAAGGCAAGGTTCGAATGGGGGCCGGATGCTGAGGCCGCCTTCCAGAAATTAAAGGTTCACTTGCATTCCTTGCCGAGGCTGGTCAGCCCTTTGCCCAAAGAAGATCTCTACATGTACCTGGCCGTCTCTGATCATGCGTTAAGCGCTGTGCTCCTTGCTGAAAGGGACGGCTGTCAGCTCCCGGTCTACTTCGTCAGTCACGTACTGAAAAATGCCGAGTTGAGGTATCCCCTAGTGGAGAAATTTGGTCTTGCACTCTTCATGGCTGTTAAAAAATTGAAACCCTACTTTTTGGCACATGCAGTCGTCGTGTATACAGACCAACCTATCAAGCGGCCACTTACCATCATGGAGTCGTCAGGCCGAATGATCAAATGGGCCATAGAAATACAGAGCCTCGAAATTACTTTCGAGCCTAGAAAAGCAGTGAAGGGGCAAGCCTTTGCTGATTTTATTGTAGAGATGACTCGTCCTCCTGACTCTCAAGTTCCAGACCAAGTCTGGAAGGTATATGTGGACGGAAGCTCTACTTCAAATGGTTGTGGAGCAGGCGTCGTATGTCAATCTCCAGAGGGCGACAGGTTCGAGTATTCCCTACGCTTCAGTTTTCAGGCTTCAAACAATGAGGCAGAATATGAAGCTTTACTAGCCGGGATCCGCATGTGTAAGGCGGCAGGGGCAAGAAAAATAGACGCCTGTTCTGATTCACAATTGATAGTGAGTCAGTACAATGGCGAATACGAAGCAACACATCCGGCCATGATCAAGTATTTACAGGCGGTCCGACAAGCTGTCGGCCCCCTTGAGGATTTCAATCTGATCCAAGTGCCGAGATCAGAATACAACCAGGCAGATGCACTTTCGAAATTAGCATCATCCGCCTCCTCCGATACTCCTCGAACTGTTTTTTGGGAAGTAATGGAGAAGAGAAGCATCGAGGAAAACCCTATTGGAATCCTAGACAGAAGCTCAACCTGGATGGATTCAATCAGGGCATATCTGACAAACGGTACACTGCCGGATGATCCTCAACAGGCGGCAGCACTGAAAAAACGAGCCTCCTGTTTTGAAATGATACAGGGAGAACTTCACAAGAGGGGGTACCTTCAACCCTTCTTAAAGTGTGTTACTCCTGAAAAGGGACGAGAGATACTAGATGATCTTCACTCTGGTTTCTGTGCTTCCCATATAGGTGGTAGGATGCTTGCTCAAAGGGCAAGACGGCAGGGCTACTTTTGGCCTACTTTGGAAGCAGATGCAATGGAGATGGTGAAAAAATGTGACAAGTGCCAAAGGTTTGGCAAATTAATTCACCGTCCGGCTACTGACCTCACTACCATTCACAGCCCACTACCGTTTGCTAAGTGGGGCATGGACATTCTGGGTCCATATACGCCTGCTACAGGCGGCAGAAGGTATATACTTATTGTCGTTGACTACTTCACTAAATGGGTAGAGGCGGAGGCTGTAAAGGGAATCAAGACGAAAGATGTAATTTCATTCATTTGGAAAAACGTCATCACTCGGTTCGGGGTTCCCATGTCTATGGTTTTTGATAATGGTCCCCAATTTGAGACGCCTGTTCTCAAAAGCTGGTTGGGAGACCAAGGAATTGCACATTACTTTGCATCTGTCGGCCGTCCACAAGCAAACGGCCAGGTAGAAGCCTTTAATAAAATCATATCAGACGGTCTCAAGAAGAAGATTGAACGAGCAGGCGGCCTATGGGCAGATGAACTACCACATGTTCTCTGGGCCATTAGGACGACTGAAAAAGGGGCGACTGGAGAAACTCCATTCCTCCTAACTTATGGTGCAGAAGCTGTTCTTCCAATAGAACACTACGAGCCGACTCTTCGAGTAATGCTATATGACGAAGAGGCAAACTGGGAAGCTATGCGCCTGGCATTAGACTCACTTCCTGAAAAGAGGGGCAATGCTGTCTTGCGCCACGAGATCTATCGCCTGAGAATGACTAGATCATACAACAAAAAAGTACACAGGCGTCCACTCAAAGTAGGGGATTTTGTACTTAGAAAGATGGAAGCAGTCGGTAGGGCTAATGAGTCTGGCAAACTAACTCCCAACTGGGAAGGACCCTACCGAATCTATGAGGAAGTCAGGGACGGTACCTACCGTCTGGAAACACCAGACGGACAACCGTTGCCCCGAACTTGGAATGTAGATAACCTTAAAAAGTATTTCTTCTGAATGATGTAAAGTAAAGAGCTACTTAATAAAGTTTGCACTTACTATTCAATTTTGTATTACGAGGGGCATGCCGTCTGTACTTTTACAGTCGGCTACTCTCCATGGAGTTTCACTCTATCTTCAGAGGGGCATGCCGTCTGTTCCTTTACAGTCGGCTACTCTCCATTGAGTATTTTACTCACAATACTTAGCTAAAAAGATTAGGGCCTGGCCGACCCTGTGCCTAACAGGCGGCCACCTTTCTTTTACTTAGCACCTACGTTCACCAAGAACTTACCAAGGCCACCGGCCGAATGATCAGACCAGGCGCCAAGCCAACTGATCAAATCTACAAAACTAATTCGACCTGTCCCAACATCATAGCAGGCGTCCGACGGCATCCCTCCGGATGAAATTCGTCGCAGAGAGCAGCTCCCTTTTGGGTGGAACATTGTTCTATAAACTAATTACACGGCACCTATACGACTGTCCCCAAGGACAACCACGTAGCCGTTTTTGAGACAAGGATAACTCTATCACTAACCAAATCAGTGGTAGCAGTTGACATCTGAGTCAGATAACCGCCTGTATTACTTGGGATAGATGCAGGGGGTACCTATTGAGTTAATAGCCAACAAACATTGGCGAATCAAGGGGTCTAGCCGGCCTACGCCGCCTGGTACCTCTACTTCTCAAACAAAAGTGACGGCGACTGAGTAACTCCAAAGTCAACTCATAGTCACTCCTTCAAATTTGGTATGGAATCTAAAAAGTTTGAGTCGTCCGCCTGTTTTAAACAAACAAGGGCACTCGAACCCCTATTCCTACTGGATAACCTACTGAGTTAACAGCCAACAAACATTGGCGAATCAAGGGGTCTAGCCGGCCTACGCCGTCTGGTACCTCTACTACTCAATCTAAATTGTGACGAAGACTAAGTAACTCCTATGTTAACTTAATAGTCACTCAAACTTAGTATGGAGCCTAAAAGGTATGAGTCGTCCACTTGTTTTTAATAAACAAAGGCTCTCAACCAATACTCTTGCTAGGTTAACAAATAACGAGTTAAAAGCCAACATTGGCAATAAAGGGAAACAACCGGTACCCGCCGCTTGTTTTCCTACTTAATTCCCTGGCTACTAGGTAATTCTATTTACTTGGTCAAATTGAATAAAGAGTTCGAATACCGATTGATTAAATGGCCGACTGATCATCTATCCTGGAAACAGACAACCAGTCGTCCAGGGGCATAGGCGGCATACTTACTATTTGTACCTGTCTTAACATTCGGCCATACACAACAGTCGGTCTAGTGAACAAATTAAAAATACTTAGACAAATTTGAACCAAAACAAAAATTTGATTAAAAATGAGCCGGCCATAAAAGACCAGCAGAATATTCAAAACCCCGGCCCCCTGGCCGGGTAATTACAAAGCAAACGGCACGCAGGCCGTGAAAAGAAAAAATACTTGAAGCTTAAGAAGGGGGCAGTTCAGTATCAGCAGCAGCCGCCTGGTCAGCACTCTTCTTGCTGGACTCGGCCTTAGCTGCACCATCTTTTGATGCCTTACCCCCAAGTGGCACAAGCGCCACAACCGGCTCTTCCTCCTCCAACGCACCATCCAACGCCTCTTCTTCAGCAGCCGCCAGGATCTGTTGATTATATATTTCCGAACACTGGCGGTACGTTCTTTCCCATGAGGCAAAGTCGGCACTGGGGAACAGTCGTTCCCAGGTCATGCGTTGGATTTGAGCGGAGTCTTCTACCATCTCCCGGACGAGCTCTTGTTTCTCTTGCTCGGCCTTATCCGAGAGCTCTTGGGTAAGACTCTTCTCCTGGTTCACCAGGCGTTCTTTTACGTTGGCCAAAGATTTCTCCATGGCTTCGTAAGAGTGCATTTTTTGGCGAAGGGGTTTCAGCTCGGCTTTAAGGTTGGTGACGGTCCCCTCCAGCTCGTCAACCTTCTTTTGGGCCGCCTCTAGCTGAGCCCGAACAGCGGCGGTCGCCTGCGCCTGATAATAAAGAAGATCAATGGTCAGTACTTCATTTTGGGCAATTTGAAACATTGCCTTATCACAGCTGGAGGCGGCCATAGCCTTTGCGGCCTTTACCTCTTTGTTTTTCCGATCAATCGGCTTGCGTAGGCTGTTGACTCGGAGCAGGGCCTAAGTACAAAGAAAAACAGGCGTCAGTTTCCAGATAAAAAGTTAACAGGCGTCCTAGAACTCAAAAGCTCAAAAATATACTAAGTATACCTCAGCAAGGACCCCTGAAATTCCATCAAGGTCAAGGGTGCCGGCACCCCTGACCGCCTCCCTGTCAGATGGAGGAACTACTTTAACCATAGACTTGGCTACCTCAACCAAGTCAAGTCCCTGGGGGCCGGCTGCATTAAGCGAAAGGAAAAAACAAGTTAGACCTAATCAAGAAGGAAGCAAGGGTGAGTTTTTACAAGCAAGTGTCCATACATCTAGGCGGCCCCGCCTGGGTTTTTGAAGAAGTGGCCGGCTGCTTCTCAGCCGCCACTGTTTTCCTGGAAGACCCAGGAGAGCTTGCAACAGTCGTCCTCCGGGCCTTGGGGTCCGACTGTTGCGAGGAAGAAGCCCTTGGAGTGCCAGACTGAAAACAAAAAGAGTTAGTATATGCATAAGACAACTAAAAGGAGAAGAGTTTTCAAAGCTTACCAAGGGTGCCTCCTTGTTGGGGGAGTCGGCATACGACTGCTTCATTAGCGAGACCCGCAGCATGGCCGCCGCAGTCTTAGATGCTGTTATTTTACTCATGGCGTCGGCTGCAAGAAATAAACAGCAAAGTTAGTAAAAATCCCAAGTAAACAAGGCGTGAAAAAACAGAGTATTCGTCAGGCCGGCTACCTCTAGAGCACCGACTGCTGAGGCCACAGGCGGCCAAGAAGTACTCGTCATAGAGCCACTTGAAGCTCGGGACGCAGTTTAGGGGTACTTGCTCTCGTACCCCTGAAGTAGAGTTCACCCTAGTCTCTACTTTGAAGAGTCCTTTGTCTAGGATCTCTTTTTTAGCCTTTGGGGGAACAGGCGGCATGCTGCGGCCGCCTGCGAGAAGAGGCGGATCCCTATTCCACTTGTTAAAGCGTTTGTTCAGCTCCGTGTCTGAACTCTCGATAATAAGAAAGGTGTTCCGCCAATCCTTCCATTTGTTTGCCTTACCTCTCGTCATGAGGTAACCCCTATGGCTTGTTAATTGATACCAGCCGGTACCTCCCGACTTAGGGGTCCGGCTGAGATAGTTCATGTGGGCGAAAGCCTCAAAACTTGGCTCCACCCCGTTCAGTTCGCACCCGGCCACATAGCCGAGTACGTTTACCCAAGAGTTGGGGGCTAACTGCCATAACCCCAGATCATACCCATCTAAAATCCGCTGAACAGCCGGATGTAATGGGAAGCGCAGTCCAGCTTTGATGGCCGCCACATAGCAGCCAAAGCAGCCGTCACCATAGCTGGTACCAGCCGGCCAGACGACAGTATCTTCTGGATCCGGCACAAACAGTAAAAACTCCGGGCCCATTTTGTGGTTAGCAATAAAGCTCGCCACGTTGTCTTGCATGGTTGCGATCCGGCCCCGGGGTACCCTGCAGTAGTAGGGGGCGTTTTCCTCTCTGTAAGAGGCGGACGGCTCCGCCCAATTGTCCCCCTTCTCAACTGCATGAGAACGTCTCGCCTCTTGTAGGCGGCTATGTTTTTCTTCTGAGCCAGGAGAACTGTGGCCAGAAGAACTGGACTCAGACTCGTCCTCTGACGAGTCCGAGGAGGACGACTCCTCCCCTCTCCTAGAGGGGCCCGCCTCCTCTCCCTTAGAAGGAGCAGAAGGAAAATTAGACATGTCAACAGTAAGATGGGAAGGGAACACCTTGGCCCCTCTCTCAGAACTGTCGGCTTGACAGTCGCCTCGTTCTACATCTGGCGCCTGGTCAGATGTTTCACTAAGGAGCACCCTTTGGGAGGAGCCGTCTGAGTTTGATATCATAGCAGTCTTTTTTGTTCTGGCCATCACGTTCTGCATAGACACAGATACAGTCGGACTTTGTATAAAGGGCAAAGATGGGTCCAGAAAAGGGCAGGCGGCACTCCTAGTCCTAGATTCAGCCGTCCCCGGTGACCGGCTGATCACTAACTTAGGGCGTGTCGTGTGCTTCCATGGTGCCATTTCAAAAAATAAAAAGAAAATTAAGGGTAAGAGAACTGAGTTACCTGAACGAGTGACGGTTGATGAAGTCCTGGAAGTTCGGGTCAGTCGGCTTGTCAGAACAGGTGGTAGGCAGAAAAGGTCCGAAATGTCAGAGCAAGTTCAGGGGTCCGAATGTTCTCGCAAAGTTCTCAAATGTGAAAATGACCGAAGTCAGCACTTCCTTTTATAGGCAAAGTGAGAAGGCGAAAGGTCGCTTCCAAATTCAAAATATGGGCGGGAAAATCTCTCGGCCGTTTGCAAGGTGACACCTGTCACAGGCGACCCGTGACCAGTCACGTGCCACCTGTGAGGGGCAAATGATTAGGGGGTTTTTATCCACCAATCACCTTCTGACAAGTGGACCAACCAGGTTCCGCCACGTGTCCTTCACGAAGGACAACAGGAGCCTGCCACGTGTCAGTCACAGATACGTCCTCTACGGACCACTATAGACACGCCACGTGTCCACCCATGCCAAATGGGAAAACCGGCCATCAAGGCCCAGTCCAGTCTAGAGGCCCGGTCAGCCCTAGGTTTACCTTAAACCTAGAGAGTTGCACGCTTCTCAAGGCTATAAATACTCGATTAATCCTCATTAATCACGGGATCGAATAATCACGAGATCAAGCAGAGAAGAACAGAGTTATTAACAACCGGCTAATCTCGCTAACGACGCAGATTACCAACACTAAGCACTCTCACCTAGAGAGATCTCATTACTATAATTTCTGTATTAATTACTCCTTAATCAGGTACTAACTTGACCGTTGGAGGCGGAGCTCTCAGGAGTCTCCGTTATTTTGCAGGTACAGGCGTCCGGTTCCAGTCTCGGAATTGTAACTCTCCCGCAGGACATCAGAAAACCCCGAAACATTAAGGATAATTTTAATTATTATTAAAGGCTTTATGTATAATTTTAAGTAAAAAATCGATCCGTTTTAAGACCGATTTTTATAGGGTTTTGGACCGAAGACCGGGAAAATAAATTTCTCAACCCGAAGACCGGACAGATTAATTTGGTCCGGTCCGATACGAGGTCGGTCCGGACCAATCCGGTCCATTTTTTCGATCCAGACCAATTTTTGAACACCCCTGATGCCTAGCTTTAGAGCTGTCTAAAACTGACCCGACCTGAAATTTTATCCGAATCTGATCATGACTCGACCTGTTTGAACCCAAGAAATTGGTGACCCGAACCCGATATGACCCGACCTGAGATCCGAGTTAACCTTAGGATTCGTGACCTGCACCCGAACATGACCCGACCTGAGATGATCCGACTTGAACATAACCCGGACCCAAATTGACTCAAACCCGTTTTAACCCGAAATCAACCCGACCCGAATTCAACCCAATATGTTACTAACCCGACCCGAATTCAACCCGACTTGTTACTAACCCGACTCAAATTCAACCCAACCTGTACTAATCCGACTTGACCCAACAAAAACCCAATAGGTTGCATACTTGCATGACCTGATGTTACCCAACCTGAACATGGCTCAACTTGAATCTGACCTGCATAGTTTCCAGTAAAAAATAAAAATAAAAAAAAAATAAAAGTAATCTAGTATAGCATATTAATAATTTAAATAGAAAAAATTGTAAATAATAATCCCAACTTTGTTGTATTTTCTTTTAATAATCCTAACTTTGGATTATTCTGGAATAATCCGAACTTTGGGTGTTGTTTACTTTCTTCAATCCCAATTACATGTGACCAGTTGAATGGTTTAATTTATTTTTTTAAAAGTGACACGTGTCACAAGTTAATTGGTTAAAAAATATTTTAAAACAAAAAATTAAAATAAAAAACAAACAAAATAAAAAAAAAAAGCAAAATTTGTCAGATAAGACCTTTTATAACCCTTTTGTTATGCAAAAACACCTTATAAATTTTTTTTGTTAAATCACACCTAAAACCAGTTTTTTTTTGCGAGAACACACCTTACCCCATTTTTCAGGCCATTGAATTGGTTTATCGGCGTTAACCCCCTCACGTGAGGGTCACGTGTTTAGAATACCCCCTTTCTCTCTCCCCAAATCCACCATAACCACAGCCTAGCCAACCCTAGCCGCCAACACCACTGCCTAGCGGCCAACCTCTCAGCCGCCGACACCACCACCCATCAACCTAGCCACCATCACTACCCACCCAAATCACTCTAAACCTACCTGAAAAATCCCCCTCCCTTTCTTCATCCGTAACAATCATCCTCTTCATTCTGAGCTCCTCCAACGCCGGAAAAGTTTTGGAAAACGCAGCGATTCGCGGCAAAGCGTGACCACCCCAACCATCAGGAACAAGATTAAAGTGTTGTGGTGGATTTGATGTGGATTTTTGTTGGGGATTCTTGCTCCATTGTTAGCTCTGAGAAAAAGTTGCAGAAGATTGAAGATCTAAAGAAGGAATAAGTGAAAATGGAGGAGAGAGAAATATGTGATTTTTCGAGTGGGTTTTTGTTATTTGGGTGGACAGTCATGGCGGCTAGGTTGATTGGTAGGGGTGTCGGCGGCTACGAGGTGGTTCTAGTGGCGGCTAGGAGGAGAGAGAAAGAGGGTATTCTCAGCACATGACCCTTACGTGACGAATCAACACTGGTGAACCAAGTCAATGGCCTGAAATCGGGGTAAGGTGTATTCTCGCAAAAAAAATCTGGTTTAAGGTGTGTTTTAACAAAAAAAAAATTATCAGGTGGTTTTTTTACAACAAAAGGGTTATAAAAGGTGGTATCTGACAAAATTTCCATAAAAAAAACAAATTAAAAAAAAAAAAAGCAGCCAAACCCTTGACGTCGGCCACCAGCCACAAAATCCGACCACCAGCCACGAAATCCGGCCAAACCCCTTTTCATTTTCTCTCTTTTCTCAATTGCCCCCAGCCACGAAATCCGGCTACCTGTACGCTGGCCGGTTGCGAAACTCCCTTGAAACCCCTCCCCTACTCCCGAAAACACCTAACAGCCCTTCCCCCCACCATCGAGAACCCTAGTCGCTAGGGTTAAGGGGTGGGAGGAGCAGCGATTTGGATTTTTTGGCAGTGGGGAGGGGTTTCATTGGTGGTTTCGTCGGGAAATGAGAGGGAGGAAAATGGCAACGCGGCGGAGGGTGTTTCGAGGTCGGGGAGGCGTGGCGGGCCGACGAAAGAGGGGCGGCAGGCTGGGCAATGGGGTGGAGGTTAGGGTGGGCCGGTGGGCAATGGTTTTGTGATTTTTTTTGTTTTTTTTATTTTTTAAAATTTTTTTGGACCAATCAGGACTTATCACATGTCAAGTGATCTGATATAATAGGTCATTTACTTTTGTTGACCCGATTGAAGAAAGTAAACAGCATCAAAAGTTCGAATTATTCCAGAATAATCCAAAGTTGAGATTATTAAAAAAAAATACAACAAAGTTGGGATTATTATTTACAATTTTTCCTTTAAAATATTTCCCGAAAAGGATTGTAATCCAAATTATAAAGCTGGTTTTTCTAGTCAACAAGCCTATAAAGTTCTACAAATTTTTCTACATTTCCGATCGTTTAATAAGTTATAGCCATAGGAGAATCTCGTAATCTGAGTGTGTTCGACAGTAGCTTTTGAGTAGCTTTTAGGTAGATTTTAGTGGTTTGACTTATTCAAACCATTACATAATAAAAAACATGAGTGTTTGATAAGGTAGTGGTAGGAGTAGAGTTTAGTGGTTGAAGTAGCGTTTGTAAAAAGTTAATATTATTAGCTTTTGTGAAAAGCTAGGTAGCTGTTGGAATTATTCTTTATATTTTTAAAATTTTACAGCTAATAGCTAGTCAACAACTATTTTACCAAATAGTCATACTTAATTATTTATTTTCAAAGCTAACAGCTACACATACAGTTATCAACTACCACCACAGCTAACAACTACCTCTAGAGCTACATTTTGCCGAGTATATTAGTATATTAGGAAGGCTGCACTCTAATGGGAGACTGGCGACTTTATATAGCGATATTTTTCCCGATAAAAGCTCTATTGTAACTGATATAGATATTAACTTTAGCAATCTTCAACTTCTAATATGAGGTCCTAATGTCCTATTATTGCTTTTTAGTTTATTTTATTTGTTAGCTAATCAAGTCAGCAAATGTATCTTTTTTTTTTAAATTTATCTTCAACTTCCATATGAGTTCCTTTTATTGGTCTTTTTTTCTAATTTAAATTTTATTATTCAATTGCCTACTTAATCTTATAAAATTATATAATGTCATTAAAAAAATGGTTTTTTTTTTTTTGTGAAAGAAAACAAAATGTTAACTTGGATTTGAACATATAAAATATTTTAGATAATTTCAAATAAAATAATTTTTAAGAAAATAGAAAGAAAAAAAGTTCGAACAAAAAAAAAACTCAAAAATATAAATAAATTTAGATAGTTTTAGTTCAAATAAGTTTAGAAAAAATAATTTCAGATCAAAATAACATAAATTCAGCTGAACAAAGTTCGAACAAAAATAAGATCAAAAAAATAAATTTCACATAAAAAATTTCAAACAAAAGTAAGTTAAAAAAAAATCCAAATTTAATTGAACTTATTTTATCATATGTATTTTGTCTTATCTAAACTTATTTGAACTTATTAACTTAGATATGAACTTATTATATATTTTACTCTCTCCGTCCCATAATACCTGATATAGTACACTTCCCATCAATATATGAAACATTACAAAAAATAGCCTAGGACCACAATTTTAAAACTATTTTTTTATATTCTCCATGAGCCCACTTACTTTTGAGAAATGATAGGAAAAAAAAAACCACTTACTTTTTCTATTTTAACAGTATTAAAATACCTAAGAGAATCTTTTATATATTAAAGTATTAAACAATTGTTTTATATGGTCCCACTTTAAGTTTTATTAAACTACGTGTTCATTCTAATATTCCATGTATCTTGGGACAAAGGGAATATCTTAATTATCTTATCTGAAACTGTATTCTCTAAAATGAGTAAAAATATTGTGAATAAAATAGAGAATGAACTTATTTTAACTCATCTAAACTAAACCTATCTAATCCGCATTTATATAAACTTATTATATCTTATCTAAACTATTTGAACTTATTAACACAACATGAACTTATTAATGTTATTATACCTAATCTAAACTTATTTACACTTATTAACTCGAATATGAAACTATTTGAAATTGTTTTCCCAAAATAAGTTAAAATAATGTGAATAGAATAAGGTCTAAACTTATCTTCTAAACTAGACCTATTTTATCCAAATTTATATGAACTTATTGTATCTTTTCTAAACTATTTGAACATATTAACTAGAATAGGAACTTATCTAAAATTATTCCCTAAAATGAGTGGAAATAATGTGAATAGATCAGAATAGGGTCTGAACTTATCTTCTAAATTAAACTTATCTTACCCGAATTTATATGAACTTATTATATCCTATCTAAAATTATTATTTGAACTTATTAACTTGAATATGAACTTATCAAAAATTGTTTTTTCTAAAAGAAGTGGATATAAATGTGAATAGAATAGAGTCTGAACTTATCTTAAATCTAAATCAAACCTATCATATATTCTTATCTGAGTTTATATGAACTATATCTTTTCTAAAATCTAATTTAAACTTATTTGAAGTTATTAACTAGATATTAACTTACCTGAAATCGTTTTCCTTAAAATAAGCGGGAATAATGTGAATATAAGTACTGTATAGGGTATAACAAAATCGCAATGGTTAAGTTTTCAACTTGATTCCGAACTAACAAAACCGCAATGGTTAAGTTTGATCGAATAGGGTCATTTGCCTCAACAATGTCAAGAGAGAGTGAAGGATGAGTGAGAGATACCTTAATTGGTTAGAGCTTTGGTCTCGGTATTAGGGATCCTATGATTGATTTTCATCACCAATCCACCTAATTAATTGGATTTTGGCCTAAAACTAATCCACTTTAGATGATATTAACATCAATATCATTTTGTTGTGGATAATTGCAAGGAATGAGTATAAATGTATAATTAGAGAATTCGGATTAGATATGATTAGGGGTGTCAAAAAATTGGTCTAGATCGAAAAAATGGACCGGACCAAATTAATTGGTCTGGTCTCCAGGTCGAGAAATTTATTTTCCCGGTCTTCGGTCCGGTCAAAACCTATAAAAATCGGTCTTGGACCGGATCGATTTTTTGCTTAAAATTATACATAAAACCTTTAGTAATAATTAAGATTATCCTTAACAAGCTTGGAAAACTTTAGTCGTATGAGCTTTTTTTATACTAAACATACAAAATAACGTTAAAATATTGTTTTTCCTTTATTTTTTTTGGAGTTTTTCATAAATTATTTAAAATTTAAAAAACTTTTTTATAAAAATTCTAAAATAGGTCCAAACCGGTCCTATCCGGGTTCGGTCCTAACTTAATCGGTCCGTTTTTCAATTCTTGAAATTCAAATTTTTGGTCCCGTCCGGTCTTGGACCGGTAAACAGTCCTAGATATGATAGTACAAATTGATTATTAGTGACATAAATGGTCAAAATTTGCAAAAAAAAATAATAGATGTAGGATAGAACAGTGTAGGAAATAGAGTGAATTTTTTATAATTAATCCACCTAATTAATTGGGTTTTTATAATTTATACCAATTAATAATTAATGATATTAATAGTCAAAATTTTACATTGATAAATGTACATGTATTGTCAAATGGTAAATGTACATGTATTGTCAAAATGAAACAACTAAAAGATACTCAACGAATTTATTTTTTAATAGTTTATATACGCACCCATATTGACAATTTTTTTGCAAAAAAATCATAGATGCAGGAGAGAACAGTGTAGGAATTAGGAAATAGAGTGAATTATTTTTATTTTTGTTGGGGGAGAATTTTAGTATGAATAATCATGCCATGATATAGATGATATAAATGAATGAGACATTGAAAGAGACATTGAAAGAGACATGAGGAATTGATGTTTTTTCATCTCCAAATGAAAAAGTCTACATGTCATGTTCCTCGCTTCATATCATCAACTTACATATTTTTGGTCTGTAAAGAACATGCAACCTCAAATTTCAACACTACAAATCTTTCCACTGCATTTAAATTACATTTAAATTATTCATGTTATAGCATTCGTGTATTGGTCAAACTGTAATAATTAATTAAAATAGAAGAAATAATGATTAATTTCATGAAAAGATCGGAGCATTGCCCGTACTCAAATATGGAGTATTAGCTAGACATACACTAAAATAATTAAGGGAAATTCTCTTTGATAACACCCTTTTTTTTTCAATTTTCTCTTTGATAAATTGTAAAAAAAAAAAAAAAAAAAAAAAACTTATTATCATTAACAATCATAAACTATTTATAGTTATTACTTATAACATTAATGATTAATTTAGGGTATTAGGTTTGGAGGGCGTGGCTCATGGTGGGGGTAGGGAAGAGACTCGTTTTGGGTGGCGCGTTTTGGGGTGGGGCCGGGGAAGGGGAAAAGGGCTGATTCAGCCTAATGGGAAAGGGGGTTGGGGGATGGGGGTGTGGGGGACGCCGGAGGGGGGAGGCTTGGCGCAAGCGGGTGTCAGACGCTGGCAGGTAAAGGGTGGCTGGGCTGGTGGAGTGGGAGTGGGTTTTATTTTTAAAAAATTATTTCTAAAATAAATTAGTCATTTAAAATTTAAAAAACTAACCATGGTTAATGATTTTCATTAAAATAGTTATTATCTTTGATAATTAATAATACAATGTTACCAAAAATAATAGATATTTTTACAATTCACCAGTGTAAAAATTAAAAAAAAAACGATGTTATCAAAGAAAATTTCCCAATAATTAAACATTGTATAAAAACTATAAATGTATGCCCAACAATCCAACATGTTCTTTCAAAATTATTAAACTCTAGATTTCATAAAAATTACTTATAATGATGTTTCTCCATTCGTCACATTAAGTTTTACAATTATTCAATTAAGTTTTGACCTTCAATATTCGTACGGAGTATTACTTATGACATTGTTTTTACTGACATTTCACTCTTTGTAACATATAAGTAACACATGAGTATATTATTCACTTCATTCCTAATGGATGAAATCTAATACTTCGTACAAGAAAGATAAATACTAGTATATATTTCAAAACAAAAGTCATGTTAAATTTGTCTTTATTAAAACATCAAATTAGAATTTATAAGCAATAAATGTTACTCCGTATCATAAAATTAGTTTAAGTCCATACTATAAAAACTTGTCAAAATTCGGTGTAGTGACATTATGATAGTAGAACTAGTAATTCATTATACCAACAGCTGAAATTTCTGATAGATCAAATTGTATCAAGATATCATGTAATCAAACATCCCTAAACTAGCTTTCTCATTAAAACTACGTAGTAAATGAAAATACATACTTCTACAATTCTCTATATACGGAGCATCATTTTGTACATTATCTTTAAATTAATTTTTTTCATGGGTATTTCTCAAAAATAAGCCCAATAAAAATTTATTCAAACAGCGGGCAGTGTATCGGGTCTCCGCAAAAAATCCGACCCGAAATTAAGATCAGAATGATCAAATATCCCGTCTAATGCCACGTAATCATTGTGGTCCTGCTCATACCCGATCGTAAGCCCAAACGAGTCATAACTCGGAAAATCCCAAAACTCACCTACCCCGGACACCTCCGACGAAACTCCAATTCCATCACCAACACGTGTCTCGCTCTCACTCTCCTTCAACAATCCGACGTCGTTTTCACAAAACTGTCCAATTTCCGACGGATATTCCCCGGAATCCGACGTTAAATCGACAATATTCACCGGAGAAGAGCGAGATCCTGAACCCGTAATCTCCTCTTCGAAGCTCCGAATCACCGAGTCGAGATCGTGAGTCTGACTCACTGAGTCACGCTCGGGTACATGGTCCGAGTCGTCGAGTATTCTCAGAAGATCCTCTCGAACCCTCTTGGCGTCGAACTCGGGTGGGTCCGAGTCGACTCTGGCTCGCTTTTTCTGACTCAATTTGAGTTCTTCCATATTTTCCTTAGAATAATGACAAGTAAAGAGAAGTCACTGCAAAAAAAATGTAAATTTTTTTTTAGAGATAGAAAGAAATAATGCGTTGTGAAGAAAATGGGAAGAAGAGGAAGTGGTTTAAATAGTGAGGAGAGAGAAAGTGGAAATACAAGGATGGGGTCGCTACGTGTGGGCGCGAATCGTCAGGTCATCACGAGACGCTGATTTTCTTTTTTTTTTTTTAATTTATTATTTTCTTTTTATTTATTTGTTAAAAGTCTTTCTTTTTTTACTAATGAAATGAATGAGATTCGTTTAAAATGTTGAAAACTCATCTCATAGTCCACGTACTACTTCATGTACTAAAGATGCAATTTTCTTATTTGGGCTTGCCGACGTATGTGATTCCTAATTTTAGGGAAAACATGTATTACCTCGTCTACCTATTAGGAAAGATACACGTTTGCTAATGTTTATATGTTATTATGTTATACCTTCCCATAAATATGATGAGATTGATGATTTGGTGCTATATCGTTAGTATCCATGCATGTTGATTTTGCAATTTTTGAATTCGACTATAGTATAAAATACGATGAGATTGATGATTTGGTGCTATATCGTTAGGATTTGCAATAGATTTTTTTTTTTTAGGAAATTTGCAATAGATTCTAATAATGCAAGGTTTTGACCGTTAATTTTTTTATTCCGTATCAAGAAAATTTATTAAAGTTGATATTTTAAAAGTATATATATTTTGAGGCAAATTTAATAAGACTTTACGTTATTGTAAAACATTTCCTCCATCTCAAATTAATCATCACATTTTTTTTCTTTTTAATGGCCCAAGTTATTTGAAGCGATTTTCCTGAATAATGCTAAAATGCTCCTTTAGTCCCATAATATAATTCCTGTTTATGTTTTTTCACGATATTCAAGAAATAAGAGGAGAAAGTAAATAAAGTACATTAATAAAAGTGAAAATTACAATCATAGACAAAAGTTAGAGAGAAAAAGTGAAAAAAATACAAGGCATGTGCAAAATTCAAGGGTAAATTAGGAAGTGCAATGAATAAAGTTAAAAAAAAAAGTAAGGGTATAATAGTCTTTACATACTATCCAAAAATAGAAACAGGAACAATATTATTTTGGATCTCCAACATTGGAAAATAGGAACTATATTATGGGACGGATAGAGTACAAATTAATTCCTTATATAAGTCAGTTTAAAAACTATTTTCCACAATAATGTCTACGTAAGATCAGTACCTAGGTTTGGAATTTGATAGTATAAAACCGCTAATAATGTTGGCGGTTCTATATACAGAACTGCTAATCCTAGTAGAAGCTCTATGCATAGAACCCCTAATTAGCAGTTCTAAGTTCGTTGAAGTTATCATCGTTGTAAATTTTTTTCAATATCTTTCTTACCTTACAAGGTGAAATACACGCTCATTTTCTCTCTCTCTCTCTCTCTGTTCTTTTTATTTTTTATTTTCTTGCAATTTGTTTCAAAATGATTAACAATAGCTAAATTGAGGTCGATCAAAGCTAAACTAAGGTACATCAGAAGGGTAAGGGTGAAAATTATTTGAATTATATCCAAAATTCAATCCAATTGAATCTGAATTAATAATTCAAATTAAATTATTTGTTTAATCAAATTGGATTGAACTTAATTTTTTTCCTAAATCAAATATTCGGATCAACATGCTGGCTCAAAACACCAAAAACAAACCAAAATCATACTAATAGTTAATTACCTTTAAGAGTTATATTATGTTTGTGTTACTGTTTTAGAATTTTATTTCTCTTAAGATGGTTATATATGTAAGTTTAGACTTTTGTTACTTTTTAATTTAATTTATTATTTCAAAATAAGGTTCACAGGCTATTATACATTAAAATGAGTCGTATTTATTAATTTGCATTTTTGAATAAAATCTAATTAACTAGTTCTAAATTGATTTGGATTATATCGATTTGGTGAAAATTGGCATAAAATTGGATTCAAACTCCAAAAACTAAATTTTATTTTGGGTTGGGTTAAATTTGTCCGATCCTAAATCCAACCTGAAAAGCATTCAAGCCAGCCAAAGTATATTATGATACTCTTTGCTTTCCAACCTTTTCAAGCTTGCAACCTTTTTAACTACTTAATTAATGTCTCTCAAAATTATACAAAAACCTTTTGTAATTGATACCATGCAACCATATATATCAGCCACACCACCTTATATTTCCAACTCTACAATTATTATACAACTCCTTTTTTGAGATGTGACTGACTTTTATTTCTAATAAATTTTTGGAAAATGTGTGAATGAATGTAATTAAGATAGTATACCATGGAGTATATACTCATATACTGAAGTGAAATTTTTTATTGGAATTTTCCCTCTTAAACCCGCCTAGTTTTTTTTTTTTATTTTTTATTTTATTTTTATTTTTTTTTTAACTTTTTGTCTATCTTAAATACTACGTATGTAGGCCCCGTTCATTCCACCTTATTTTTGCTGAACTGAAATTATTTTTACTGAAATTAAATTATTTTTACTGAACTGAAATTATTTTTGCTGAACTGAAATTATTTTTTACTGATTCTCTATTATATTTCTTCTTTAAAGTTACGGATTTTTACTAAATTGAAATTAATTTTACTAAACTTAAATTATTTTTATTGAACTAAAATTATTTTTGTTGAATATTATTTTTTTAAGGTGAAGTGAACAGAGCTTTAGTAATAAATTTATATTCACTTGATGAACTAAAAGGCTATTTTAAAAAATAAAAAATAAAAATCTCCATCTTAATAATTGAAAACATCAAATATAACTTTTTATTTATAATTATATAGCTCCTTATTATACCTTTTTTTTTTAATACTTACTCCAATTTTTAGTTGCTATCACTTTAGTTTTTACTTTAGGGTGGGGAATGTTGTTGCTCATCTCATCGTGAGATGGGATGTTGGTACCGACTCTGTAATAATTTTTGAAGACCACTTTCCTCAGAGTATTATTTCTCTAGCGTAAACGGATATGATTTAATTTAATAATGATAATACCCCATTAACTTTCTTCGAAAAAAATAGGACACATGCTAGAAGAGAGATAAAAAAAACTTATTAGTTAAAAAGCAAAGTGATGCAACTAATTTACAACTTCCGTCTTAGAAAAGTGGTGTAACTAAAATAAACGGAGGAAGTAGAAAATATATATATATTGTAGGTCAAGTACCAACTCATGACAATTTGTGGGAAGTAGAATTTCCTAATTTAAAAACACTTCTTATACTCCCTCGGTTCCTTATTTAAATGTCGGAATTCCATTTCGGGTGTAACATTTATTAAAACACTTATTAAAACAAGATCACATTTGGTAAGTGTAACACTTATTAAAACACGGAGAGAGTAAGAATCACCCAATTTCCTGAATAACTATGAAAATTGAGAAATAAGCATGTAAATAAGGGACGAAGAATTTCATCATACACCCGAGTGTATCAGGCACATGGTGCGTGCACCTGACATAGGTTTTAAAAGACGCGGAAAAAACATTGTATACAAATATAAAGTACACGAGCAAAAAACATTCAAAATGATTCCCTCCTTGATTTAAGGGATTGATTTGTAATTTATATTCCTTAATTTATGGAATTGATTTATTATTTACATTCCATATTAATAAAATATTTTTGGTGAATAAATTTTCATTTTTTTTATATAGAGCTAGAAATTAATTTTATAAAGAGAGAGAAACCATAATAAATTTTGAATTTTGAAGTGATTCAATGTTATTACTGATTAGGGGATTTTTCCTCGCCACGTGGACCACTCACGTCCTGCCACGTGTCGTCCACGTGGACCAATCAGAGTCCGCCAGTGTCACCTCGTGAGAGGTCCAGGGTGGACCAATCAGGCCACGACACGTGGCAGACGTACAACCCATCAGGAAATGGCCTCCTACGGCCCAAATTCCTAGGCAAAGCCCAGTCAGGCCTGGGTTTACTAAAACCTAGTAGTAGGCACGTTTTCCAAGGCTATCACTAGTAGAAAAATAGAAATAGGCAACCCCCCTATGGCAACGGTTCATAAAAACCGTTGCCAACTTAAGTGAGCGCCATTTAAAAAAAAAAAATATTGATTAACATTGGCAACGGTTAACCGTTGCTAATTTTTTTTTTTTTAAAAAAAATGATTAACATTGGCAACGGTTAACCGTTGCCAAAAAAAGGTTGATTTTAATTTTGCGTTTTTTTTTTTTAAAAAAAATGCGGGTTTATACTGTTCATCAACGTCTTCAATTCATGCAATTGCTTCATTTTAAATGGCCTGGTACGAACTTGCTCATTCTCTTTCCTTCTGCGTTTTCCCTCCTCCTTCCTCATTCCTTCAATTCTTGATGTCTTCAACTCCCACGCAATCCCTCTTCTCTTCTCTTCTCCCTCCATCTCCATTGAAGGGATGTGCGAGCTTTCTCACCTCCATTGAAGGGCTGTGCGTTTGAGCTTTCTCACCTCCATTGAAGCAACTTCAAGGTATTTTATTTGGGTGTGCGTGTGAGCTTTCACACTAGGTTTTTGTGTGTATGTATTTTATTTGGGTTTCTTATTTTTTGAATTACTATGCTGATTTGAGCTTGCATTGTGATATTGCATAATGTTTTGGGTTATTCTTTGTTGGCTTTTGCATAGATTGTTACCACCAAGGTTGAATTTACAATTAATTAAGTTCAAGTAAGTTTAGGTTAGTTTAGTTAATTGAAGAATTATAGGTTAGTTTAGATAAGTGAAGAATTATAGTTTAGTTTAGGCTAATTTACAATTAATTATAGTCCCTTATTAGTTCAATTAATGGATGCATGTATACATACTTACTAACTTTTAATGTGTTTTTTGTCTAATTGCGTTTTTATAGGTTCATATATGAATTGAAGTTCAAGCTAGTTAAGTTTGAAGACTACACATTAATTAAGCTCAAACAAGAAGTTAGAAAGAATACATCCATTGTGTTGGTATGAATTATAAACTTCTCTAAGCTATAAATATTTCTTTCTCTCTATTATTGTTTTAATAAAAGTTTTTTCATGCTTGATATTAGATTTGTGTATTATATAATGACAAACTAAATACAACAATAAATATATGAAATGTTTGCATTGCATCATCATATGCCTAGATACCCGTTCAAGGCTTTCTCATTAGGAGAAAGTCTTGAATAGTCCCCGGTTGGGACTATTCTTGAACGTTTACTCTCACTCAGGTGGTGAATGTATGACTTTTTTATTTTTCAATTTTAAGGAACATCTTGGCTTACCATTTCCTCGATCACCATGTTCTCTGGGTACATATGTGGGTAAGTAATTACCTACGTCGTGTACTTGGAGAACTGGGGGGAAATGCTGCCGGATTTTCCTTAAAATTGGAAAGTTGACATACATTCACTAGTGAGAGTAAACGTTCAAGGATGGGTTAGGTTGGAGTGATAAGGACCCTTTGGAAGCATATATTCATTTGTGTATGTATATGAAAGTTATATGCATGGTGTGTGTTTGAATTTGATTTATATATATAGAAGATGTAGCAATTATACATTATCATTCGTAATATGTTGCCATGTTTAGAGACAATTTACTTAATGGAGGGATCGTGGATGGATGTATGGTAGACGTGATACATTGGAATTCTTTAATGGGGTTCAAGAGTTCTGCGAGACGGCTTCATCTTATCAGCGCAGAATGGGTTTCGGGTGCCTCTATTGTCCTTGTGTTGATTGTAATAATGTGAAGGTGGCCAATAGTGTTGATATCATTAGAGATCATGTAGTTTGTCGTGGGTTTAGGGTTAAATATCATGTGTGGATTTGGCATGGTGAAGAAGGAGAGTACAGTGGGGATGTTATTGGGTACGATGTGCATGATGATAGAAGCAATGATATCCGTGTGGACGAGGAATACAAGAATGATGAACATATTGATGATGATGGTGCTGAGGAGGGATTTGAGGATGATCATGAGGATGAGGTTGAGGATGAAGGTGTGGATGAGATGATGCGTGGTTTTGAAGGTGACGTGTTTGAGTCATTATCGGAGGCTTCTAAAAAGCCTTTGTATCCTGGGTGCAAAAAATACTCCAAACTATCAGCCGTGCTAACTCTTTTTAACATTAAGTCGAAGCATGGGTGGACGGACAGTAGTTTTACTTCCTTGTTGAGCGTGTTAAGTGAGATGTTGCCAGATGGGAATGAAATTCCTAAGTCTTACTATTACGCTAAGAAGCTCATGTGTCCATTTGGTTTGGAGTATAAGAAGATACATGCATGTCCTAATGATTGTATTCTTTACCGAAATGAATATGAAAAATTGGAGGAGTGTCCAAGATGCAAGAAGTCGCGATACAAGCGCAAGAGTTGCAATGGTGGTACGAAGGGACCTCCTGCTAAGGTGTTGTGGTATCTTCCCATAATTCCTAGGTTTAAGCGTCTGTTCTCTTTACCAAAAGACGCTAAAAACTTGAGGTGGCATGCAGAGGGAAGAAAGAAAAACAGAATCCTGAAGCACCCAGCCGACACCCCGCAATGGAAGAACCTTGATATGAAGTTTGGGGAATTTGGTGATGAAGTCAGAAATTTAAGGCTTGGTTTGTGGACGGACGGGATGAATCCATTTGGCACTCTTAGTACCCAGCACAGCACATGGCCGATACTTTTAGTGATCTACAATTTGCCTCCTTGGTTGTGCATGAAACGGAAATATGTAATGCTTTCACTCTTGATATCGGGGCCAAGGCAACCTGGAAACGACATTGATGTGTATCTTGCGCCATTGGTTGATGATTTGAGAAAGATGTGGGACGAAGGGGTTTCCGTGTTTGATGCTCATAAGAATGAGATGTTCACATTGCGTGCAGCTCTTATGTGGACCGTTAATGATTTTCCTGCATATGACAACTTGTCTGGGTATAAGAATAAAGGGAAACAGGCATGTCCCATTTGTATTGATGATACGCCAAGCAGACGCCTTGATCATTCTTTCAAACAGGTGTATTTGAGGACAAGAAGGTTGCTCAGGCGCGATCACCCGTACCGTCGGCAGAAAAAGCCTTTCGATGGGACGGTGGAGGAGGGGACTGCTCCTAGGCCACTGACTGGTGAGGAGGTTTACGCTCGGGTCAAGGGTGTATGAACAGTATTTGGGAAATCTGAAAAAGCGGCGGAATCAGTTGCTCTCTTTAAAAAAGAATCAATCTTTTGGTTGCTCCCGTACTGGAAAGAACATGACGTTAGGCACTGTCTTGATGTAATGCATATAGAGAAGAATGTGTGTGACGCTCTTGTGGGAACGCTGATGAATATTCAAAACAAGACAAAGGACGGAAAGGGTGCACGTTTAGATTTGGAAAAGATGGGGGTGCGTCCAGAATTGTGGGTTCAGCAAAAGGTTAGTAAGGGAAAGGAACAGGAAAAAGAAAAAGAACTGGGTTCGAAAAAGGGAAAGGGAAAGAGAAAGGGAAAGGGAAAGGCCGCGGATGCGTCGAAGAAGAAAAATGAGGGAAAAGCCAAAGAGGGGAAGGCCTATTTACCTCCGCCTTGCTACACATTGTCAAGGGTAGAAAAACGGAGGTTTTGTGAATGTCTGTATGGCATTAAGGTTCCATCAGGGTACGCATCTAACATGAAAAGATTTGTATCCTTAAATGGAGAATTGAAGCTGACAAGTATGAAATCCCATGATTGTCATGTTCTGATGCAAGTTTTTCTACCAATTGCAGTACGTGGTATTTTTCCAAAGCACGTGAGGGAAGCTATTACAAGCCTCTGTTCGTTTTTCAATACAATATGTAACAAAGTGCTTGATCCTTGTACCCTTGATGCTTTACAGGCAGATGTGGTTGTGACTTTGTGCAAATTCGAGATGTACTTCCCGCCCTCGTTTTTCGACATAATGGTGCATTTGATTCTTCATTTGGTGCGTGAGATTAAGTTGTGCGGTCCAGTGTTCTTGAGGTGGTGCTATCCTTTTGAAAGACACATGGGTACATTGCAAGATAAAGTTAGGAATCGGGCTCACCCGGAAGGAAGTATGATTCAAGGGACCGTGGCCGAGGAGATTGGTAATTTTGTGGCCGACTATGTAGCCGTTGCTGAACCTATTGGTATTCCTACTTCTCGACATGAAGGTAGACTTGATGGTCATGGCACAATCGGGTCGAAACGAATGTCACCTGATCGAGAGAAGTTCTTAAAAGCACACCTATATGTGTTGCACCATGTTGCAGATGTTCACCCATATTTAGACGAGCACATGGCTAGTTTGCGTGATGAGTTTCCGTCGAAAGGTGAAAGGGCACTGATGCAGTTGCACAATAAGAAGTTTGTGAGTTGGTTTCGTGATCGAGTGATGGGTGGAATGGATGAGAGTGTCACAGCTACAGTAAGGTGGCTTGCTTATGGTCCTAGGGATGATGTTCGCTCATTTGAGGGATATGACATAAATGGGTACACATTTTGGACCGAGCGTCAAGATTTGAAATCGTCCTCGACCCAAAACAGTGGTGTAACGGTTGTGGCATCGTCAAGGGAGTTTGCAAGTGCTAAGGATAAATCACCAGTTGATGCGGAGTTGTCATACTACGGTCGAATTCAAGAAATATGGGAGCTTGATTATTGTGACTTCACGATTGCTCTTTTCCGGTGTAAGTGGGTTGATAATATCAGGCGTAACGTCAAATTTGATGACTTTACTCTTGTAGATCTTGGCAACCTGAATGATAGTGCGGAACCATTCATCCTTGCATCTCAAGCTAAGCAGGTGTTTTACGTATCTGACCCTGCCGACTCAAAATGGTCTATTGTGCTAGCCGGCAAAAGAAGAATCCTTGGCGTTGGAGATGTTGAGGATGAGGAAGAATATGATGCCTTTGATGACTCGGCACCTTTCACTGTTCCTAGACCTACTGTGCCAAATGAGATAGACGACCAAGCCAATTACATGAGATCAGACCACGATGAAGGAATATTAGATTGAGGTACTGTATATTTTCTGTTAGTTTGAATTGCAGGCGTAGAAAGAATAAAAAAATCACATTTTAGGTGAAAATGAATGAAATTGTTGAATTACTTGCCCATTTTTCTTATATTCTTTTAAATGAATAAAGTAACTTGCATCACCATTTTCAGAGTTTATGTGTATTATAATTCAGCAATTTGTATATGATTATAAGTTTACCTTACAATTTAGCAGCTAATAACGTGTTATGTTTGTAATGACATGTTTTAACAACTAATGGCGGACGATCGATTCCGTGTTCGAGTTGAGGATGTTGAATCTAACTCAGATGATTCATCTAATGATGGGGACCAGCCGTATGATGTGAACAAGGAAACTGATTTGGGTTAGCCAGAAGATCAGGCGCAAGATGTATTGGAGAGAATGATAGATGACTTTGAAATTGCAGCTGAGCAAGCGCCTCCAATCGATAATGCCACTATGGAGCCGTTTCGTGAGGATAAAAGTGGAGCGGGGGTGCAGGCACCAGCGAAGAAAAAGCAGAGGGGTCCGACGACAGCTTTCAAGAAACCTGTCGGTCCTATGGTGTTGGAGTATGACAGGGTAGGGCAACCTCAGGTAAATGGCGTCGTCAGTATGCTGGTCAAGTTGGGATTTGTGCGCGCAAAATCCCCATTACACTTCGTATGAGCGACGTACCTACAGGCTTGATTGACATGTTTTGGAATGATACCAGGGTAAGTTTGATTTGATGTGATTATTTATAAACAATTTCAATTTATTGTTATGTTATGGGCAAACTAATAATGTTTGTTATTTGTGCTTGCAGAGTCTATTTAACATTCCAAATGAGTACGCCAAGCGAAGGGTGTTTGAATCCTTACTTGCGGCAAGATTCAGAAGCTTCAAGTGTAACTTAGTTCGTCGGTTTATCACAAAGAAACTTGTGAGGAAACCAAAGAACAAGAAAGGAGATGCCAGTGATGATGATGTCATCGATGAAGAGAAACTCCCATGGCAAATATGGCCTAGCATCTCGAAGGATGATTGGGAAGCTTTCGTTCTTCAAAAATGTAAAAAAGAAGAAATTGTAAGTTTAAAGAAGTCCGATGAAAATTGCGTATTTAATTTATCGTTCTTTTTATTAGTAATGAAACTAACATATCTTTTTGCGTAGGAAATGAGGGAGCGGAATTCCCGGAATGCATTGCAAAAGCAATACCACCATCATATGGGAGCAATGACGTATGATGAGTGGAGGGATACGTGGGTGAATGAAGGAGTATACCCCACTGCGCTTCTAGGGTCCTCCACAGCGCCGTCTGACTCCACGACCAGTACTTTGGTGAGTCGTGCTGGGGATTTCTTTTGCTCTATGCATTCGCGGGACAAGAAGACCGGAAAATGGTCCATCAAGGCTCCGGAAACCAAAGAAATGACGGATAAGCTAGTAAGCAACTATGAACTAGTGAACTAACTTATTCATTTGCATGTATATCACTTTATATAAACACTGATTCATGTTGCCATTTTGTTTTTGCTACAGCTTGAGTACACTGGAGAGCTTGTTGAAGGCAAGCTCGTCCCGACGGTAGAGAATGACCCCTTCACCTTGGCTATGGGAAAGCCCTACCATCTGGGACGGGTATTAGGTGCTGGGGGGAGCTTGCTAGGATGGGAGAAGGTAATGGGTTCCGAATATACCAAATCTGGAAGATCCCGAGCAAGTGTGAACTCGCCACAGAACTTCGATGCCACAGTGGCTTCAATTAAAGAGCAAGTGCGCAATGAGATGCGCGAAGAGTTCAATGCATGGGCGAAGCAAATGAATTTGCCGACCTTGCCCTTTTCCTCGACAACACCGGCTGACTCAAGTAGCCACCCACGAAGAGAAGGAGAACAGGAGGTAAATTATTAGAATTCAACTCTATAAGTTTTGATATGTTGAGTTACGTGGGTACAGTTCTAATTAATGTTTCAATATCAATACACTGTTGCAGATTCGTACTCCTTCCCATGCGAACACAAGGGGGCTTGATACTCTGACACCTCATCACTTTCCTATTCTCAAGGTGATTTTGTGCTTACTTGTTTGTATAATGATATTTGTTTTTTGATTGTGTTGTGAAATGGTTAAGTTGGCTGTGATTTAACTCCTATATTACATGTGTTGTTCAATGGTTAAGTTCAATGCATATGTTGTTCTTGTCTGCTCTTCCTTCTCATTCTCCTCATTCTCCTTCTCCTTCTCCTTCTCCTCCTCCTTCTCTTTCTTCTCCTTCTCCTTCTCCTTCTCCTTCTCCTCCTTCTCTTTCTTCTCCTTCTCCTTCTTTTTTTCCTTCTCCTTCTCCTTCTCCTTCTCCTCCTCCTCCTCCTCCTCCTCCTCCTCCTCCTCCTCCTCCTCCTCCTCCTCTTTCTTCTCCTTCTCCTTCTCCTTCTCCTCCTCCTCCTCCTTCTCTTTCTCCTCCTCCTCCTCCTCCTCCTCCTCCTCCTCCTCCTCCTTCTCTTTCTTCTCCTTCTCCTTCTCTTTCTCATTCTCCTTCTCCTCCTCCTCCTCCTTCTCTTTCTTCTCCTTCTCCTTCTCTTTTTCCTTCTCCTTCTCTTTCTCATTGGGAAGCGGAGGGGCTGCCGGAGGGGATGCCGGAAAGGCTGCAGCAGCTGTGCAGCACAGCTCCTGCAGTGCTGCTGCAGTGCTGCACAGCTGCTGCAGTGCTGCCCATCTGCCCTTCGCGCTCGGTTTTTTTTTTTTTTTGGACTCGTTTTGGTTTTTTTTTTTCTTTTTTCCTTTCTTACACCTAAGATACTTAGTGATGAATATGTATGGCTTGAAACAACCTTAAAAAAGCAATGTCACAAGAATGAGGTTCATTTACAGTATTTACGGCTCGATATGGCCTAAATCAGTTCTAACTTGCCCATTTTTCATGATTTTAGCTCAATGCTTGATATAACTCAATGATTACACCTAAGATACTTAGTTATGAATATTTATGGCTTGAAACGACCTAAAAAAAGAAATTTCACAAGTTTGAGGTTCATTTACAGTATTTAAGGCTCGAAATGGCCTAAATCAGTTCTAACTTGCCCATTTTTCATGATTTTAGCTCAATGCTTGATTTAACTCAATGATTACACCTACGATACTTAGTTATGAATATTTATGGCTTGAAACGACCTAAAAAAAGCAATTTAACAAGTTTGTGGTTCATTTACAGTATTTACGGCTCGAAATGGCCTAAATCAGTTCTAACTTGCCCATTTTTCATGATTTTAACTCAATGCTTGATTTAACTCAATTATTACACCTAATATACGTAGTTATGAATATTTATTCCTTGAAACGACCTAAAAAAAGCAATTTCACAAGTTTGAGGTTCATTTACAGTATTTACGGCTCGAAATGGCCTAAATCAGTTCTAACTTGCCCATTTTTCATGATTTTATCTCAATGCTTGATTTAACTCAATGATTACACCTAAGATACGTAGTTATGAATATTTATGCCTTGAAACGACCTAAAAAAAGCAATTCACAAGTTTGAGGTTCATTTACAGTATTTACGGCTCGAAATGGCCTAAATCAGTTCTAACTTGCCCATTTTTCATGATTTTAGCTCAATGCTTGATTTAACTCAATAATTACACCTAAGATAAGTAGTTATGAATATTTATGCCTTGAAACGACCTAAAAAAAGCAATTCACAAGTTTGAGGTTCATTTACAGTATTTACGGCTCGAAATGGCCTAAATCAGTTCTAACTTGCCCATTTTTCATGATTTTAACTCAATGCTTGATTTAACTCCTATCTTACACCTAAGATACTTAGTTATGTATATGTAAATGAAGTATCTTCGTAATTGGTGCAGGAAGAGACCCGTTGTGAACTTCTTCACCCGGGCGAATCATATGACGAACCTTTGCATGTTGTTGCCTATGGTAGTGCACAACCGGCCGAACAAGGTACGGTCCATCTTCGACCTCTTCTGCCTGAGCATTATTCTGTCGGGATCCATTCTGTGGTTCCCGGGTCCGAGGACCTCTTAATACCTGTGCCCGTGGAGGATGAGGAGTTCACTACACTCTGGGCAGCAAAAGGTAGTTTTGTGCAATGGCCATCTGCTTGGATACGGTTGATGAACCAGGTAATTTAGATTTAGATTTCACGTGTTAATCCTTTCATCCCAAAAATTGTGATGAAAATATTTTCTAACCATTTGTGTGTTATCATACTTATTAGCCATCGAGGATAAGCCAAACGCCAAAGAAGAGGGTGGAGGGGCCAAAGAACAGAATTGAACATGGCTCGGTGAGTGGAAAGGCGCCGATGAAGAGCCCTTCACTAGGTTCAGCTTCGAAAGCTACTCCATTAGTTGAAGACACGGTGCTTCAATCGCTGTCCCAGGAGTTAGCTTATTTGCACAACCGTGTTTGCGTGTTGCCTGATGACAGCCCCATCCAAATTCAGCTTCCTAAGGAAATGTTCCACTACGATGATGATGCAACGACATGGCTATTCAAAGAAGATGTGACGGAATTTCTAAGCGGTGCAATGCTTAACATTTCCCTCATTCAAATATGCATGAGGTAATTCAACTGGTACTTAATTTATGTTATTCAATTTAGTGGTATTCAATTTCTAAGCGGTACAATGCTTAACATTTCCCTCATTTTTTATCATGCATGCAGAGCACTCCAGGAGCAAATATGGGAGCAAGAATCTCCTTTTCAAGTTGGGTGGTTATGCCCTGAGCAGATGTCCACCGCTAGAATCTTAGGAAACTCTGCTGACGTGTTGTACTATGCTGAACGGGGTATCAGGCAATCAGTGAATGCGGGAGACAATTTTATATTCGTCCCATATTATGAGAAGTACGTCTGATTATGCTAGTCAAGTTCATTTGTTTTCCCAGTTTATTTGTTGTAATAGGCTGACTATTGATTTGTTTGTCTCATGTGTAGTGCTCATTGGACCCTACTTGTGATTTGTGTTTCCAGTAACACAATCTTCTACTTTGACTCTGCTCGGTTGCCTCAAGTAAGAAAGCGCCTCGTGAGGTCCATACTACAAAAGTAAGTATCTAGTTTGTTTCAATTCTTGTTATTCATTTTCATATCTTAACTCATATGTATTGATTATACTAGTCAAATTTGAACTTATTACTTTGATTTTTCGTAGTACCATGAAGAAGATAAATCCTCGATCTCCTCGAGGTCCTACATGGAAAGCACCTAAGGTAATTCACCCATGATGTTGTGATTTTCTTACTTTACAATGCTTAAGATGTCGCTTATTTGCTATGCATTTTGATTCATGTGCTTTGTTCCTCATGCTAGTGCGCACAACAGCAAAACGGAGTTGACTGTGGCCTATACGTGATGAGATTCATGTATGACATAGTGATGAGTCATTGTACAGACACACGTCAGCTTGAAGAGGTATGCCATTTTGGTTGGAATTGCGTCCCAAAACCTTTTACTTGCTCTGTTCAAGTAATCTCAAGCATTAGTCACCTATAACTAAGTGATAATGACATGTTTTAACTAGTTATGAGTTCAATAGACAAGAATTGTAGAAAATAGGCATCCTAGTAGCCAAAATGGCCTTACTTTAGCCATTTTGGTTGAAATTGCGTCCCAAAACCTCTTACTTGCTCTTTTCTTGTAATCTCAAGCATTAGTCACCTATAACTAAGTGATAATGACATGTTTTAACTAGTTATGAGTTCAATAGACAAGAATTGTAGAAAATAGGCATCATAGAAGCCAAAATGGCCTTACTTGATCCATTTTGGTTGAAATTGCGTCCCAAAACCTCTTACTTGCTCTTTTCTTGTAATCTCAAGCATTAGTCACCTATAACTAACCCCAATTATTATTATTTCACTTCTTTCTAACTCACGTTTTGTGTATTCTAAGTTTTGCAAGGGGCAAACGGGACTTCCATACACGAGCGAGGAACTCCATGTAATTCGGGAGATGTTGGCGACCTACATCACATTTAATTTGTAAATATCGTCATACATTTTTGTACAATATCATCATATCTCTTCATCAATCCTAGGCTTGGCTTAGCTTATTAATTATGTATATTAGTATACATGAAATATAATTCTAATTTATATCATCCCTTGCATGCGATTGTTATTATTAATTATTTATGTTTTGTTATTAAAGTTACTAATTATTGTTACTATTATCATATATAATAATAATAGTAATTATTATTATTATTATTACTAATTATTATTATTATTAATATAATAATAATAATAATAATAATATTGCAGCCAAAAAAAAAAAAAAAACAGGTCAATATTAGTGCAGCCAAAAAAAAAAAAAAACAATACAGAACATTGGCAACGGTTAACCGTTGCCAATGCTTAAATAAAAAATAAATAAAAAGGCGCGAAACAAGCAATTGGCAACGATTTTGAACCGTTGCCAATTTTTTTGGGATTTGGCAACCCTAAAATACTCAACGGTTCAAAACCGTTTCCTTTGGGGAGTTTGAACCGTTGCCAATTTGCTTGTTTCGTGTAGTGTATATCAGAGAGATGTTTCCCTCCGAGCTCATGATTCTCATGACAAGTTTCAAAGGGGAGATTAAGGATCTTATTGATAAACGGACGGTTGTTCCTACCAAGGAACAGTAGGCCAAAAAGCCCTCTCATTCTGGGAGGAATAAGCCGGTCAAGGACCGAGAGCCCACTCTTTACCCTAAACCAAGGGAAGGGCCGAAGCCCTTGATAAACTTGGCAGGACTTCGGTTCCCTGAGACAGGGAAGAGGAAGGCCATCCGGCATGTACTACCAGATGGTTCCAAGAAAACATATTCCGATACTCGGATGATAATCTAGCAAAAGAGGAACATGCAACTGTCAGAGTCGGCCTCAACGTCGAACTTCAATGACCTTTTTCAGAATGCCTCGATGAGGTATTCTTAATCAAACCAAGAGGACTGGACAGGCGGCATGTTCGCTCACTCCAGTCCTCAGATATTCCAGACGGCCCCGTATGCGCCTCAACAGCCATACATGCCGTATGGACAACCTTTTATGCAGCCTACTCTCTTCGGAGGGCAGGCGGCACCTAACGTCCAGCCCTTGGACTGGCAGCTTCGTCTGCTAAGACTTGGAGAACAACCTTCAGCTTTCTCCAACGAAATAACTGAGGCCGCACAGCTGGCCAAGGTGAAGAATGTGTTGATAGGCACTTACGATGGTACCTCCAACCCAGAAGACCACCTGATGGCATACACCAACCTTATGTATCTTCAAGGGTTGGACGATGCTACATGGTTTAGATGCTTCCCGGCCACATTGAAGGGCGTCGCCCAGCAATGGTTCGACAACCTGCCAGCCGGTTGCATAAGTAATTTCAAGACGCTTGCATACTTGTTTGCGTTGAACTTCTCAATGAATATCCCTGCAAAGAAGACAAGTCTTGACTTGGGAGCTATACAGCAGGGAGAGAAGGAGGGGCTGCGCTCCTATATCAAGCGCTTCAATTTGATGAAAATTCAGATTCAAGGGTTGTTTGATGAGGTAGCCTACACAGACTTTTCAAAGGTCTGAAGGACGGGTCGGCCTTCAAGTTCGACCTCGTCAGAAAGAGGGTGGCTACCCTCCAAGAGGCATTGGTGGAGGCGGATGCCTATATATAGGCGACCGAACTCTACAATGTTGGTAAACAGTCGGACTCAAGGAGGTCTGACAAAAAAGAGAGTCAGCCGTCACAGCGAGCTAAGAAATAAGAAAGAAGAAAAGAAAAGAAAACAAGTCTGGGTGGCTGAAACTTCTGAACAGCCATCCCAGAAGAAAAAGAAAGAAGCGAAGACGTACTCCCCAAAGTACGAATTCAATAGACTATTATTCCATCCACATGGAGATTATGGATCGGGTCTCTATTGAGAAGCCGGCTCCTATGAAAGGTTCTGCCAACAATCGGAACAAGAACAAATACTGCCACTACCATGAGGATATTGGCCATGATACTAACGAGTGCTATAGCCTCAAGCGTTTGTTGGATCGTCTGGCCGAAAAGGGAGTACTCAAGTCCTATATTCTGAGATCCAAAGTTACCCTACAAACTAACACTGGGAGCCGCCCAAAAAGAAGTCCCACTCTGCTAATAGTTCGAATACTGAAGAAACTCCGATCTATACAATAGTAGACGGCTTCGCTGGCGTACCATCCGGGGTAATAAGGACTACATCAGGGGGCTCGATGTTAATTCAGTTGACGAGGGACAGGCGTCCAAGGATTCCTTCCCCGAAGTCATTTATCACTAACGATGACAAGGGCAGAGTTAGGAGGCCGCATGATGACCCTGTTGTAATTGAATGCAAAGTGGCCAACCAAAGAGTTGGACGAATCCTCATTGACCCGGGAGTTCTTCAGACATCATCAGTCACAAATGCCTGACCAAGCTCAGGTACAAGCCCGAGAGTATGCACCAAGTCTCTCATCCCTTAGTAGGATTTGGGGGTGGTGTGGTACATCCGGTAGGTCGAATAGACTTACCTATTCGACTGGATGAGAAAGGGAAAGGACGCCACATGGTGGTCCGGTTCTTGGTTGTTGAAGAAATGACGGCCTACAACATGATTCTGGGGCGTCCCACCCTGAATGAATCCAAGGCTGTTACCATTCCTTCTCTTATGCTTCTCAAGTTTGAGAGGGACGATGGAACAGTCGGCTCCCTACGGGGAGACCAGAAGATGGCCAGGGAGTGTTACCTCTCTAATGTAAAGCCCACTGTGGTCGCATCCGGCCCTAGTGGAGAGACTACTGACCTTGACCAAGTCAAGGAAGCTGCGCTTGCAACAACAGCAGCCGGCAAGAAGAGAAAGGCCAACCAAATGGTGGCCGAGAAAAAAGACAGGCGATAACAATCACTGATCGGTCAAAGGCCGGATGAACTCCATCCCCAGCCGGCTGGTGAGCACATGGAGGTCGTCCTAGATGACTCTCGTCCTGACCGGACTGTTAAGGTTGGGATGACTGCTTTTGCTGAACCTGGTGCAAGCTTGCACCACTTGTTAAAAGAATTCAAAGACATCTTTGCCTTTCACTAGTAGAAAAACAGAAATAGGCAACCCCCCTATGGCAACGGTTCATGAAAACCGTTGCCAACTCTACCCCTTTTTTTTTATTTTTAAAATTGGCAACGGTTATTAAAAAAAAAAAAAAAAAGGGTAGAGGTTGGCAACGGTTTAAATAAAAAACCCGGGTATACGTTATTACTCATCTTGCTCAGAGTCTCAATCCTCTCATCCTCTCAACTGAACTCTCAAACTCTCCTCTCATCCTCTCAACTGAACTCTCAAACTCTCAATCTTGCTGACTTGCTGTCGCCGCCACTCGCCGGCCGTCAGGGTTGCTGTTTAGGGTTGCTGTCGCGGCCTCACGGGGTTGCTGTTTAGGGTTGTTGTTTAGGGTTGCAAGCACAACCACCATTGCTAGCGCCAATTCGAACCATGCAAGCATCAATCGGCCACCGCTGCCCTCCGTCGGAAATCGGCGTCATTAGAACCAAGCACAACCACCATCGCCGCCGCCGTCAATTTGAACCAAATACAACAACAACAACAAAATTGAATCAATTATCGATTCAAAAATCACAAATACGAGGTTAGGGTTTCTGGGTTCTTTAGCTTTGCATTTTGGTCCAATTATTCATGTTAAATGCCATGATTTTTTTGGATTTAATTTATGTATTATTGTTCGAAATTGCTGCTGGTCCTGGAGGTTTATGCAGTTAGGTGTTGGCGTTGTGGGTTGCGGCAGGTTGTAGTGAAGGCTCAATTAAAATGAGGTACTCCTTGATGTTTAATTCTTGATGTGTGGTGTGATTGTGTGTTGGTGTGGAGGCTACCTTGTGGCTTAAATTGAAATTACGGGCTGCTGTGTGTGAGGAGCAGAGCAGGGGCAGTGAGGGAGTTGTGTGACTGTGTTTTGTCTATTTTAATTGACACATATGCCATGTATTTGCTTCTGCAAATATGATGAAATTATTAATTTAAAGATGGGAATTATCAGTTTAATGGCAGCCTCAATAAGAACAACAACTATGATGAAATTATTAATTTGAAACAGTTTACTAATAATGCAAATTAATATAAGCCCTTGTAAATAGTGAAGACATGTAATTAGTTTTACTATAAGTTTTGCCAACTATGATCATAATTCATACACTGTTTTAGTCTATTTAAGTATATAAATTCTGATTATATGGAAACTTAGTTGAGCTAACTGTGCGTTCTGCCAAACTGCCTTTGTTTTTGAGTTATAACCTTATGCTTGAGAAAACGAAATGCTTGTATAGTTCAAAACGCCCGTTTATTGCTACCCCCAACAATGCAATCTCTGCAGCTTCTTAATCAGACTCCTATTGATTTGTATCTGCTATGAACTCACCAAGACGTTCTTCAATTTGTTATTTTTGTCTGGGAGTTTTTGCTTTCTTTTAAGAGAAGTCTAAATTTTTCACTAGCTTTTTACATGCTTTAAATTGTAGTAGTTTTCTTATTACTTCTTACTCATTTAATCAATCATTTTCTTCTCCTTTTTAATCTTTCACTAGTTTAATATTCTGGCAGCTCTGCTGCTTCTGCACCATGCATGAATTATGCTTTCATAGTCATGGCTGCTTTACATTACATTGTTTCTTATCATTGTAGAAAACGTAAAATCAGAAGTCGCCCTTATTAACTTCTGGTTCTTCTTTAAGTTGCATGGCATTAGCTATTTTCACTTCATTTACGACATATTCTGCTTCTGCAGCAAAATCCCCTCTTGGCTTACCACATTTGCACCAGCAGATTCCCTCCTTCTGAAAGAGGAAGCCTGGAATGCATATCCCAAATGCAAATCAGGTTATCATATATTCAAAATCTTGTTTCCTTCTCACAAACTTGTTATTCTTATAATATATACTGATATGAATGTTCTGTCTATATGCAACTGGACCCTGAACACTAGTGATTAAGGTATGTGTCCTGCTGACATAATCTTGAATTTCTGAAGCGTTTCTCTTTGATGATTCATCAGCTAACTAGTTCCTTATTATATACAGTGTTCAAGCTTGAGCAAGCTGCTTCTTACTATTGATACGATTCACGTTGCAGATAATGGAAAATCAGAAAATGTAGGTGTTATTGAATTTGTTGCTACTGCAGACTTTCTATGCATTCTAGTTTCATATGGACTCGTAATTACATACTTGAGCTACTTAATGAGAAAATAACATGAACCATCAACACAAGCTTCAAAATAGGGAGAGAGGACATCTATGCTAAAAGTGATATCTGCAATGTATATCTTGTTCCAAGTCACTTGTGGACTGCACTGGCCAGTGGCCACTCCTGACTAGTAGTTGTGATTTTACAGGTACACGGTCTAAACAAAGATCAGCTGGCATCGAGGCAGGTGGAAGTTATTGATATTGCATCATCTGTAAGGGACTATTGGAGCTATTTGGTTGGTAGCTGTAATGTCGATTTGTCCAAATTCAAATCAACAAGGACCAATCGTGGACCTTTGGTGGAAGGCTGGAGAGTAAGCACTTATTGGGCTTTGTTTGGTGTGTGTTTGCATTGGTGAAGTCAGGTACTGGTCTGCTGTTTCAATGGCTGGGGGCTGTGGTGCTGGTGGCCTGCTGGGTTCGTTTTGCTGCTACTGTCCCTGTTTTTTCTGCCTTGCTGTAGCTGTCCTATTGGTTTTTGCTTCTGACGGCTGAGCCTGTGTTGTGGTGCTGCTGATGGTGTCTGTTTACTGCTACTGGTTTCTGTTTGTTGTTGCTGCTACTGCATAAACAAAGACGAATAGGAAGATTTTGTTGAGAATTCTCCGTCCTTGGTGATCTTCCAGTAAACAAAATCATCTTTATATCATCGTTGTATTATATGAGTTGATGAAGACTTTGTAGTAGTGTAGTCAATAAGTGCTAATCTCGTTCTCATAGTATTGGGGTTGTTCTTAGGGTAAGCTAAGGTTGTACCAATATTTAACTAAACATAAGGATGGGAAAACTTGTTCTTACAATCTATTCGAAGATTGATTGAAGTGTCAATGATAATGCAAAATTGTATGGCCATAGCATAATAATCATCCATTGAATATAATATTTATAATTATTATTATTAATATTAATATTATAATATTAATAATATTGCCGCCAAAAAAAAAAAAATACAGGTCGATGGCAACGGTTAACCGTTGCCAATTATTAAAAAAAAAAAAAAAAAGGGCAATGGCAACGGTTAACCGTTGCCAATATTTTTTTTTTTTTTAAAAAAAAAGGGCGCCAATTACTTTGGGATTTGGCAACCCTCAAATACGCAACGGTTCAAAACCGTTGCCTTTGGGGGGTTTGAACCGTTGCCAATTTGCTCTTTTCGTGTAGTGTTTGAAGTGGACGAGATTCCAGGCATCAGCTCGGATCTTGCCGTCCATAAACTTTATGTGGATCCTAAAAAGAAGCCGGTAAGGCAGAAGAAGAGGAGCCATGGTAAAAAAAGAAGCCAGGCGGCAGCCGCCGAGGTGAAAAAATTGTTAGATGCTAAGTTCATTCGGCAATGCTACTTCCCTGATTGGGTTGCTAATGTGATGCTAGTAAAGAAGCCGAATGGAACCTGACGCATGTGTGTTGACTACACAGACTTAAACAAGGCATGTCCAAAGGATAGCTATCCTCTACCAAAGATCGACAGTCTGGTCGACTCTACAGCCGGTCATGTCTTGATGAGCTTCATGGACGCCTATTCGGGCTTTCACCAGATACCCTTGTGGAAGAAGGATCAAGAAAAGACATCATTCGTCACTGATCAAGGGTTATTTTGCTATACTGTGATGCCGTTTGGTTTGAAGAATGCGCCTGCTACCTTCCAGAGAATGATTAATACAGTCTTCGTTAATCAAATCGGAAGGAATTTAGAGGCATACATGGATGATATGATAGTCAAATCCAAACTTCAGACGGACCATATTACAGATTTCCGAGAAACATTTGCCACACTCAGGCGGCACCAGGTCATGCTCAATCCCACGAAATGTGTTTTTGGTGTTGAGTCTGGGAAGTTCCTCGAATTTCTGATTGATCAAAGGGGGATAGATGCCAATCCAGAAAAAATACAGGCAGTCATAGACATGCAGTCGCCCCGTACTGTTAAGGAAGTTCAAAAGTTAACAGGTTGTCTGGCAGCATTGGGGAGATTCCTCAGTCGGTCATGCGACAAGTGCCTCTATTTCTTCCAAGCAATCAAGAAGAAGGCTATGTTTGAATGGGGGACGGATGCAGAGGCGGCCTCCCAAAAGTTCAAGGAACATTTACACTCTTTGCCAAGGCTCGTCAGCCCACTGTCAAAGGAAGGGTTGTACATGTACTTGGCTGTCTCTGATCATGCTCTCAGTGCCGTTCTCCTTGTTGAAAGAAACGGTTGCCAGCTCCCCGTCTATTTTATCAGCCATGTTTTGAAAAATGTTGAGTTACGGTACCCCATGGTTGAAAAATTTGGCCTGGCCCTCTATATGGCAGTTAAGAAGTTAAAACCTTACTTCTTGGCACATCCGGTCATGGTCTACACTGATCAACCAATTAAGCGGCCACTAACAACCATGGAATCATTCGGGCGTATGATTAAATGGGAAATTGAAATCCAAAGCTTAGAAATTACTTTTGAGCCAAGGAAAGCAGTGAAGGGGTAGGCACTTGCCGACTTCATTGCTGAGATGACTAGGCCGACTGATCCAGACAATCCTGATCAAGTCTGGGAGGTATTTGTGGACGGGAGCTCCACAATGAACGGCTGTGGTGCAGGCGTCATATGTCAGTCTCCTGAGGGGGACAAGTATGAGTATGCATTACGTTTCAAGTTTCAAGCCTCAAGCAATAAGGCGAATATGAAGCCCTGCTAGCCGACATTCGAATGTGTAAGGCGGCTGGGGCAAAGAAAGTAGACGCCTGTTCTGATTAACAATTGATTGTTAGTCAATACCATGGTGACTATGAAGCCACACATCCGGCTATGATCAAATATCTACAGGTGGTCAAAGAAGAGGTTGGGACACTTGAAGAATTCCACCTGAGTCAAGTGCCCAGGTCCGAGAATAACCAGGCGGATGCCCTTTCCAAATTGGCATCATCCGCCTCTTGTGATACACTAAGGTCTGTTTTCTGGGAAGTAATGGAAAAAAGAAGCATTGAGGAGGAACCTATTGGAGTCCTTGATCGAAGCTCAACCTGGATGGATGGCATCCGAGCATACTTAACAGACGGCACCCTGCCGGATACTTACCTAGAGATGATCATAATGAAAAAACGTGCGTCTAATTTTGAGATTCACAAAGGGGAACTTTTCAAGAAAAGCTATCTACAACCGCTTTTGAAATGTGTTACCCCAGAGAAGGGCCGAGAGGTCCTAGAAGACTTTCACTCAGGCTTTTGTGCCTCCCATATAGGCGGCAGGACCCTAGCAAAGAGAGCCAAGCGGCAAGGCTACTTCTAGACTACCCTAGAAGCAGACGCCATGGAGATGGTTAAAACATGTGACAAGTGTCAAAGGTTTGGCAAGCTCATCCATCCACTGACCTGACGACTACCCATAGCCCAGTACCATTTGCCAAATGGGGCATGGACATTATGTGTCCCTATACGCTTGCTACAGACGAACGGAGATATATTTTGGTAGCAGTCGACTACTTCACCAAGTGGGTAGAAGCGGAGGCAGTCAAAGGCATAAAAACAAAAGATGTCATCTCCTTCATTTGGAGAAATATCATCACTCGATTTGGGATACCCGTGTCTATGGTTTTTGAAAATGGACCTCAATTTGAGACGCCTGCTCTCACAAATTGGTTGGGAGATCAAGGAATCTCTCATTGTTTTGCATCAGTCGGCTGCCCCCAAGCAAACGGCCAAGTAGAAGCCTTCAACAAGTTGATCTCTGATGGCATCAAGAAGAAAATTGAAAGAGCCGGCGGCCTATGGGCTGACGAGCTACCGCATGTTCTATGGGCCATCAGGACGACTAAAAAAGGGGCGACTGGTGAAACTCCATTTCTCATGGTTTATGGGGCGCAGAGGCTGTTCTGCCTATTGAGCACTATGAGCCGACCCTTCGAGTCATGCTTTATGACGAAGAGGCTAATTGGGAAGCCATGCGGCTAGCATTGGATTCGCTTCTAGAACGTAGGGCAATGCAGCCTTGCGCCATGAAATCTATCGTCTGAGAATGACGAGAGCTTACAATAAAAGAGTGCACAAGCGGCCCCTAAAAGTAGGGGACTTTGTGCTACGAAAAATGAAAGCAGACGGTAGGGCCAACGAACAAGGAAAGCTAACTCCTAACTGGGATGGCCCCTACCGAATCTATGAAGAAGTTAGAGGCGGCACCTACTGCCTGGAAACACCAAACGGCAGGCAGCTTGCCAGAACTTGGAACGTAGACAACTTGAAAAAGTACTACTTCTGAGCATTGTAAATTATTTATATATTAGACATATCAATAAAATTTGCAATTTATTTTTCAATTTTTACAAGTCTCCTCAGTGGGGCAAGCCGCCTGTACACAGTCGGCATTATTTTTATTTATTCCTCTTGCATGAGTACATGATTAAGTCTAGACTTATCACTGTTCTCCAAACCTATTGAGGCCTCAGGGCGGATGATCAACCTAAGGCCCACAGCTAGATGATCCTTATGAAATTAAAACAATACGTCTGTCCCAAAACAAAGCAGGCGTCCGGCGACATCCATCTAGGTGAATTCGTCGTAGAGAGCATCTCCCATTTGGGTGGCACATTGCTCTATAAACATAAAACAAATGGCCCAACCGAGTGTCTTCTAGACAAGCTCGCAGTTGTTTGACCTGAGACAAAGATAAACGTATCGCTATACTGAAAAAACACGCGGTAGATAGTTAAAATCTGAGTTAGAAATCGTCTGTTATTTCTTGGGACAATACAGCCGGCATAATTTGAGTAAATAGCTAAGCAACACTTGACGAATAAAAAGGTACCAAGCGCCCAAAGCCGCCTGTTTCTTCTACTCACTCAAAACTTAAGTGACAAAGATTGATTAACCCAAAGGGTTAACTCATAGTCACATTGACAACCTTGAAAGGGAACCTAAACGGTGCGAATCAAGCCGCTTGTTCATTGGCAAACAGACGGTATTCGGCCACTATTCCCTAAAGGTTTGTAATCGTTTGCAAACCAACAGCCAACTGTCTCCAAATGCCGCCTGTTTCCACGCAAGAGAATGTAAACAAACAACTCGCGACCTGTTCCTTAAAAAACAGGCGGCACTCTTCTGTTTTTTCAAAGTTCAAGTGGCGGAGACTGATTAACCCTCAAAAGGTTCAAGTCATAGTCAACCTACTTTGGAACCTAAAAAGGTACGAATGAAGCCGCCTGTTCTTGTAAAAATTAAAACAAGCGGCTATCGACCACTATTCCTATTTAGGTCAGCAATATCACGAAAGTTACTTGGTTTAAATATCCAGATTAACGCTTGTTCTGTATAGGCACCAAGAAGACGGACTATTGATGATCAATAAAATAAACTAAGTACAACTTAGTATATTGCGTTTAACTATAAGGCCGAGAGCCGAGTTAAGCTAGATGTTCACCAGTTTAATGGCCGGCTGGACGCCTGGTTTGGGGCAATCACCATAAGTGATTGATTGACTCAGAATTAGTAATACTTTTTAAGTATCAAAAATTCCAAGTCAATCAACTCACCTTTGAAAAACCAGGCGCATGTCGCCCAGGGGCAAGAACAATCGGTATATATAGCATTCATGAAGACAAGAAGCTACCTACACTTAGCAAAATTCATGAAAAGCAAAAAATTCAGAGACTTCAAAAAATTTGGAGAAAAACCGGCAAAACGGTCGAATGCTTGATATTAACAGTAATGTTGAAATAAAAAATTGTTGAAAAACCCCAACCCCTTGGTCGGGTAATGATACAATACAAGCGGCACGCAGGCCAAGGAAAGATGACATAAAAGTTAAATTTAAGCAGTTGGAGGGCGTTCAGTGCTGGCAGCCTCAACAGGCACCTGTTCTTTCTCGGCGTTCACCTCCTCCTGCGCCGGCTCCTCCACGACATCTGCTTCCTCCTTGTCATCCCCCTCTTGGTCCGACTCCCCGGAGGTGGAGTCAGACGCCTCGTCCTCCGCATCCTCGCCGCCGTCTGCCTGTTCCATGATCTACTTGTTGTATTGATCAGAACAGACGGAGAACTAGCTCTCCCACTTTTCGTAGCTAGAGTCAGGGAAGAGGGCTGCCCAGGTCATCTTCATGACGGCGGTGCAGTCGTCCATCATGTCTTGAACAAGGGACACCTTCTCCTCATCCGCTTGTTCCTTAAGCTTCTGAGTGAGGTCAGCTTCTTGGCTCTGCAGGCGGCCCTTAAGCTTGTTAACCCGCTTGCGGAGTCCCTCGGCCTCTTTGTTTGCCTCCTTTAGAGGCGCCATCTACTCTTTGAGGTCCTTAACGGACTGCTCCAGCTCCAAGATTTTCTTCTTGGCCGCCTTTAAGTCCTTTTTGACCTGCAAAGTGGCTCACGCTTGGTAATACAGTATGTTAGTGGTCAGAATCTCGTTTTGAGCTATTTGAAACATAGCTTTATCAGAATCAGAGGCGGCCATGGCCTTCGCAGCTTTTACCTCTTTGTTTTTCTTATTGATGGGCTTGCGGAGACCGTACACTCGCAGCATAGACTGCAGTCGGCCAAAAAAGTCGTCAGATACAGGCGGCCAAGCAAATGCTTAAAAAAAGGGGGGGGGAAGAACTTTTTTCTAAGTATACCTCGGCAAGGAGAGCCAGGATGGCTTCAAGGTTAAGGGTGTCGACTCCCTTAACAGACTTCCTGTCCTCAACAGGGATGGCCTTCAACGTGAACTTGGCCATATGAACCAAGTCCGGCTCTTCAGGGGCGTCTGCAAAGTAAACCTTGGTTAATATGCAGCAGTAAAGTAGAAGACAAGCCGCCTGCTTTCTGAGCATACGGTTACTTTATGAAAGTTTGAAAATTTTAAAGAAGTTATACCTCTAGTCGCCTCCTTTTCCCTAGGAGGTCAGCTGCTACCAGGGGTAGCTGGAGTCCTTGCCCCGCTTTGGGGGGCCCTCCCTGGCCTTTCAGCCGCCGGTCGCCTGGCATTGCCAGGAGTCGACACATCTCCAGTCGTCTGTTTTCTGACCTTGGGGTCCGACTGGGACGAGGAGGAAGGTCTCGCCATGTTGCCTTACAATACAAAATATTTAGCCACAAACAAGCAACAGGCATAAAAGGGTTGTGTTGAATTAATAAGCAACTCACCCTAGGCGGCTGTTTGGCAGGCAACTCTTCAGCAGACCGCTTGCCCAGAATGGCTGCGCGGATTTGGGCGGCTGCTTTCTTAGAGGCCGAGATCTTTTCCATGGCTTTATTTGCAAAAAATGAATCAAGTGATTAGACACAAAAATCAACCAAGTCCAACAAGTCACTCAAATCAGGCGGCCTACTACCTCTCGGCATCTCCTCGCTTAGGCCACAGGCGGCCAGGTATGTCCCGTTGTATAGCCAGCTATACTTTGAGATGTAGTATTTAGGGATGAATTCCCTCAACCCAGTTTCAGGTTCGCCTGTATATACACTTTGAAGAGCCCTCGGTCAAGGATCTCCTCCTTGGCTCTTCGAGGAACAGGCGGCAGGTCAAAGCCGCCTGTTAAGTACGATGAATCTCTGTTCCACCTGTTGTACTTTTTATTCTTGATCTTGTCAGGGCAGGAGACTATGTAGAAGGTGTTCCTCCAATCCTTCCACTTGTTCTCCTTCCCCATTGTCATCATATAGCCTTTGTGGCTAGAGAACTGGTACCAGCCGGTCTCGCTTGTTTTTGGGGTCCGACTGAGATAGTTCATATGGGCGAACGCCTCAAAGCTTGGGTCCACCTCATACATCTCGCAGGCGGCCACATAGGCCAAAATGTTGAACCATGAATATGGGGCTAACTGCCAAAGACGTAACTGGTACCCGTCCAAAATCCTCTCTACAGCCGGATGTAGAGGAAACCTTAAACCAGCTTTAATGGCCACCTCGTAGCAGCCAAAACACTCGTCCCCGTAACTGGACCTCTCTGGCCAGACTACCGTGTCCTCGGCATCGGGCACCGTAAGGATGTAGCCATGATCCATTATATGGTCAGCCTTGAAACTCCCTATTTTCTCAGATATGGCCTTGCGCCTGCCTTTGGGGACATGGCAAATATAGGGAGTGTACAACTCTCTTTGGAAGGCGGCCGACTCTACCCATCCCTCCCCTTTCTCCACTGCATGGATTTCTCTCGCATTATGTAGCCGAGAGTGCCTTTCCTCGAAGTCGCTAGAGTGCCGACTGGAGGTGCTGGGCTCAGAGTCGTCGCTCGAGCTCTCGGCCAAGGCAGCCGCCTGCCTAGATAAATCAATTATGGAAGGCTCATTCTGTAGCTCCTCCCCTGATTCTGCCAGAATAGAATCGCTTGGGGTGCTAGGGGCGCTTGGGGCACATCCGAGATCTTGCTTATGGGTACATAGAATGAGGAGCCGTCTGAATTTGTCACTCTTTTGGTTCTTTTCGTTCTAGCCATGGTATCCTGCTTAGACACATAGACAGTCGGACTCTGGGCAGTTCGCAAAGGGTGGTCCAGCAAGGGGCAGCCGTCACTCCTAGTTCTAGATTCAGCTGTCCTCGGTGACCGGCTGATCACTAACCTAGGTCGTGCCGCGTGCTTTTGGGCTCCCATTTTTGGGAAAAAGAAAATCAAAGAGAAAAGTACAAGAGAACAGGCGGTTACCTTAGAGAAGAATAAAACTTTTGAAGAGCTTGGAGTCTGAGAAACAGGCGGTCTGTAAGCAAGCAGCAGTTGTCCAATGTCAGAGCAGGCGTCCAAGTTCTGTCTGTAAAGTTTCTAGAAAAATCAAATGATTGGGACACCCCTTATTTATAGGGGGGTGAATTCTAAGAGACAGCAAAAAAAAAAAAAAAAAACCCGTAAAATCTGTTAAGCCAATCATGGCGTGACACCTGTCACAGGCGCCACGTGGCATGCCACGTCACCCTTGTGAGGGAAAAATGATTAGGGGATTTTTCCCCGCCACGTGGACCACTCATGTCCTGCCACGTGTCGTCCACGTGGACCAATTAGAGTCCGACACGTGTCACCTCGTGAGAGGTCTAGGGTGGACCAATCAGGCCACGACACGTGGCAGACGTACAGCCCATCAGGAAATGGCCTCCTAAGGCCCAAATTCCTAGGCAAAGCCCAGTCAGGCCTAGGTTTACTAAAACCTAGTAGTAGGCACGTTTTCTAAGGCTATATAAGAGAGATGTTTCCCTCTAAGAAACAGAGCATTCAAAATTTTTTTTTTTCACATTACCTCTCAATTTGAGAAAGTCAGACTCCTGACACCTCAAACTGAGCAATTCTACATTGCAGATACTCTCTTGTACTCCAAGAGAGACCTTTTACCTTTCCGCACCTTACTCCTCATACACGTTCTAACTTGATCGTCGGAGGCGGAACTCCCACCCACCGGAGTCTCTGTTGTTTTGCAGGTACAGGCATCCCGGTCAGTCTTAGAATTGTAACTCACCCGCAGGACATCAAAAAACCCTGAAACAATTACAGAGGTTTTTTTTTATCGTTTCGATGAATCTTATAATAGAAAGATGTAATTGAGGAATTCGTTGTTGAGAGAAAAAGTATTTTTCAATTCTTTTAATTTATTTTCTTTTGGTGTTATTTTTTGAGGTTGGAGATGATGTTCTTTATTATGATGAAGGTTCTTCTATGATCATTTCTTGGATCCATATTCATTTTTAATTGGAATGAAATATGTTCTTTGAGTCTAATCAATATGTTCTTTGGGTCTGAAGTATATGTTATTACATCACAAACAATGTTCTTTTACACTATGTTATAACAATAGTGAAGGGAAAGGGATGGGAAGGAAAAAGAGGAAAGGGAAAGGAACATGAGGGGAGGGAGAATGTCACCTTCCCTTTTCCTTCTAAATCTCTCCAACAATGGAGGGATTTGGTTTATTAAAAGGAGATGGATAATGGATCCTTCCAATTCCCTCTCTTCCTTCCTTGCATTAGATATCCAAACAAAGGATAATGCATCCTTTCTTTTCTCTTCTCTTCCTTTACCTCCATTTCTTTCTATCCAAACATAGTGTTAAAATATGTAGATTAAAAATGTTATTTGGATTTCAAATACAAATTATTTTTTCGATCTTTACTTGAATAATATGTTCTTATGTGTTAATGTTAGTTTGCTTTGACACTTGTATTATTTTAGGTATTATATTTGTTTTATCATTGTGTCATTTTGTTTTACTCGTATCCCTTATGTTTTCAAGGTCTTGTTCTTTTTGTAAAGATTGTATGTGTTTTAGGGTCTATACGTTCTTAATTTAATTTATCTATTATATTCTTTGAATTTAACTCTGATCTTAATTTTTAATATTATACATTAAATCTATTTTTGTATATTAATTATCATCTAATTATGTATATTTCTTTTTTTGAAATCGGGATCATGAAGGTTGATGATGACAATATTATTTTGGAACCTCCTTTACCGATGATTGATTTTCAGATTTATTTAACATTCGTAATATTAATAAAAAAAATATAATATTATGTAATGAACATCATTTATATTTACACAGCATGATGTAAAGACAAAATTTAAAAAATATTTCACAATAAATAATGAACAGTATATGTGATAATAAAAGTACATTACAATAATTCACAACAAGAGCAGTTAGCTTTACGAGTGAGGTTAAACTATATCGAGGTTTAAACTGTGTGATATTAAATCCGGTAAAACGTCTTTTCCTTTATTAAAAAATATAGTAAGTCTCTAAGGGGTCGTTTGATTCATTAGGGAAATGCAAATTCCCATGAATTTTGAATTTGTGGGAAATAAATTCCATCATCAAAATCATGGGAATTCAACAGATTTGTTTGGTTAAGAATGGAGGAAGTAAATTTTCATGGGGATTCAACTTACCAGGGGGAGTAAGGTAAGTGAATTTCCATGTTTTGTGAGAAGCCAAAATTCTCATGAATTTTCATTGCCCTAATTTTCACTTTTATGTGTCAACCAAATAAGAGGGTGAAAATGAAATTTATGGGAATTTTGACTTCCCACAAAATATTTAGCCAACCAAATAAGGCCTAAAGCTCTTGCCTTTTCCCGCACAATAATTAACGTTCATAGAGCGCATGTTGTGCACACGTTGCCTTGGGAGTACCTTTCATTATGTACAACACAATTTGCGTCATGAAACTAATACGCCGCAAGGGGTTGTTTGGTAACGATCAAGTACGTCTACCGTTCACGTAAGTCTAAATTCAAACATAGACCAAGTTACGTTTCATAAGCTGAACTCCAAATAAAGTGGAGCAGTTGAGTGTATGTTGGTAGTCTAGACAAATCACAAATGTATAATAGATAAGTTGGATCATGTGGAAGTTTTTATTTATTTATTTATTTATTTATTTTTGACGAGTTTGCTTTTCTAGAATATAAGCTAAGATATACTAATAAATTAATTTCCTCTTTTTTCGTAAGTTGATGTAGAACTTTGGACAACTTGTTTAGAAAATTAGGCCAAATGGAAGGACATTAATCAAATCAATTCCTGTTTTATAAGAGTATGACTCATGAAGTCATGAGATAGACCGACCTTTGTATTGGAATATCCTAATCTGTAGAATTTATTTGACATGTTTTTTTTTTTAATTTTTTATTTATTTATTTATTATTATTATTATTATTCTATACCATTGGAATATTCTAACATATGTATTACATCAAGAATTTTATTTAGTTAATCAAGCACTACTCACTTACTCAGTTTAATCCTCAAGATTGTACTCCTTGTATCACAATTTTAAAATTAGTTTTGGGATCAATACTCTCAATCGAAGACAATAAGGCATGTATTTAGATAGTGGAATTCTCTTAGCATCCCTTTCCAAAAGGGTTTAGCTCTGAGTCAATATAACAAGGCTCCAATCTAATAGAATGTATTCTTCTAATCTATTACTCTCCTAGTTCCCTCGTTTCTGAATCATCAACACACTTGACTTCTTTTTTCTCAACAACTTACTTGTTAATTATATTTATATACAATAGTAATAAATGATTTTTAAAGTTGAGGAAAAAAAGTTAAGTATGTTAATTATTCAGAAACGAATAAAGTATGTCAATTATTCAGAAATGAATGGAGTAAAAAATTTGGCTTTTTTGTCCTTTTCTTCTAATTATGTAAGAGTTGCCGAATTTCATATCTTTTTTCTTTTCTTGTTTTAACCTCCAATATTTGCGTCAAAGTTGTTGAAAATTCGATGGAATGAAATCTAATTTAGCCCCACCATTGGACCTTTTTTTCTAGGGATATTATTCAACTAAATTACAAATTCTAAAAATGTAGCTTTTCTTAATTTTTTATTCGTACTTGGTAGGTTTTTTGTAAGGGAAACTTCTATCAATTGTTTACTTAAACTGTTGAACATCTTTCAATACGTTTTTTGTGTATGAAAGTTTTAGTAATTATTAATTCAATTTCGGCTAAACGTGCGGGGAAAAACGTTTGTCATGTCCCTCGTTGCCGTCGTGGGCCTTATTGCGACGGCATTCGTATATTTCAAAGCGTACTCGTAGTGTTGTAGACTCGTTCCTTCCAATGTTCATGTGTTTCTCATTTTTATTTACCCATGATTAATTAATACAGTAATACATTTATCATTTTTGTTTTGTATCTTTGTGATTAACTAATGAAAAGAAAAAATCAGAGTCGTATTAAATGTTTGATATTTTTTGTGATTAGCTTATGAAAAATGTGATTAACTAATGAAAAAAATACTACCTCCGTTAAATATTAGTTACAAGTTTAGGGTATTATTTGTAAGATATAAAATATTTCAAAATTATATTTAATACTTAACGGAGGTAGTATCAGAGCCGTATTAAATGTTTGATATTTTGTGATTAGCTTATGATGAAAACAAGACTGTTTTAAACCATTTGGAGGTCCCATGCTTATCATGTACTGTGTCTATCTGTAACACATCTTCGTGTTAGTATTTTTTAAGTGACATCCTAGGTTTTAATGGAGCATTAAGCGAGTTATACAAAATGTTAAGTATTACGGACGTGCTATGTAGGACAGTATGAGTATGATTATAGCATAGGGTTTGTAAGGGAATTAAATATTGTGAAGAATGATTATGGATTTTATAGTGTATATTAAAAAGAAGATGATATAAAAGGAGAGAAATATAAAAGAATATACAAGTGAGATCATAAAAAGAAAAAGATAATTTAAATTTTTGTAGTAAGGAATAAAAGGAGATAAATATAAATTAAAAATAGTGGAATGCTTCCAAATCTAGGAAATACTCCCTCCGTAAATATTATTTGCTCCATTTGTATTTTTTTCCACTAATTATTTAACCTATTTTGACTAATTTTTATGATTTACACAAAAGAAAAAGTCTAGTTTTATGGGTACTTGTTGGAATAGTTTCAATGAATAAATTATTAATTTTCAATTGTTATAATTTATAGTTAATGATAATTAAAGATTATTTAATTTATCAAACACTTATATTGACATGCGTGCCCAGGAGAAATGAAGCAAGTATTAAAATACAGAGAGAATATACTAATACTAATAATACTCTGTACGTTTTTAAATACTTGCTCTATTGCTCCATACACAGAGTTTTAGAAGAAATTGGATAAAGTAATAAAATATGGAGGTAGTGGGGTAGGTGAGAGAATAAAAAATTGTAAAAATCAAAAGTAGTTGAGAGAATTGGAGAATAGAGAATATAAAATTAATAAAATAATTCGTATGATTTATGTTGGGTTCACTAGTTAAGTGAAATGAATTAAATATTGTAAAACTTTCCAAATAAGGAAATGGAGCAAGTATTTAAAAAAACTGAAAATGAAAAGTGGAGCAAATATTTAAAAACAGAGGGAGTAATAAATAGAGAGAATATATTAACTGTTGTGTTGCCTAGGCGCTATTATGAGGATTGGGATGTTACTTTGAATATCATATTGTATCATTTGAGTTCCAAAATATAAACAAGGTAATGAAAATTAGTAAACACTAGAAAATCTGATCTAATGAATGAAATATAAAATAAACACCCTTAATCCAGCTATCCAAGCTAGATTTTTAAAGAACATAAAAAATTAGAGTTTAATTAACACTTTAAAGATAGCTAAAATTGAAAGACTTTCAACTCATCTCTTGTTGGTTTTGGGTCCAAACTCCACAATAGGCAGCTTTATATATCCATTATCAAATGTTCGTACAGATTTGAGTCTCTGAGAAAAGAGCTATATGTACACATTTATATGACAAAACAAAAAATATACTTCCATATTTCGAAAGAAACACCTATTTCCACTCCACTATATATCTAACTCGGCCCGCTCGTTTGTCATCGTCGCAAAAGAATGAATAATTATGTGAAACTTAAATAAGTGATGAATCCATATGATTAAACAGGAATAATTTCTCTAAACAAAGAAATGAGTCACAAAGAATAGATGCATAGAGCATCATATAATTGATTTAATGTCTAGACCAAATAAAAAAGTTAGTCAAAAGCATCTGGCAAACTATTTTCTACTAAGATTCTCATTATTCCCAAAGTGGAGAAAATCAATAAGCACGTGAATGGGAACTCATGATATGGTCCCTCATCATATAATATGTGTATATAACCATGCAAATGTTGTTAATTTTTATATTTTTATTAATTTTTGGGATATTTTCTAAGAAGGTGCCTAATTTCATGTTGTTTTCCAAACAACCACCTAAAAAGAGTACAAGTGGAAATTAAATTCAGCAAAGATTTATGGGATGGCATCTACAACTACAAATGTGTTGATCAAAGCAATACTCGTATCTACCTTAAAATGGATGGAGAACAATGTGTGCTCCAACCACTCATCTCCCATGGTTGAGGTTACACACAACCTATCAATTTTCCCCTACCACCAACCACCTAGATATTCTATTAAACATATGTCCAAAAAAAATAAAAACTCCTAAATGGTATAATAATTACTCTGTAAAAAATATTAAGAATTTAACCGTGTAATTACACTTTTCATTTATTCATTTTTATTAACGGAAAAATCCTTATTAATAACTCGAATCGTTATTTTGTTAAATATTTTGAGCCAATACAAATATTTAGTTGGGTGAAAACCTTGTAACCTTATAACTTTGATACCACAAGGTCGAAACTCCTAGTTGCAAGTATTGGAGTAAGGATCCCTTACTTTCCCTCGTCACTTCCAAGGTATTTTTATTTTACTACATAATTGGTAAGGATATGAGACCTTACTGAATCAACACCTCTTACAGATTAGTTATCCCAACTACACATGTCAACGCTTGTAAGTGGAGGGAGAATGTAAAGGAATCCTCTACTCCAAAGCAAATATATAAGTAAGTGGTGCGGCTCAAACTTGTGAAGATGAGTTCCCCACCATCTCCACCAAGCTGTCCAAGCATGCTTGGTTCTTCATCGCTTCTAACTTTCTAAGTGCCTGCTAGACCAAAAGAAATGAGGGTTGAAGGTTAGTCAGTGTCGTTTTTCCTCACTCTTACAAAAAATATATGTAGTATTTCTACATTATTTCTTTAAAATGTATTTTCTCCATTTTAATTGCACTGTTTGTCTTTATGAGAGGATATAAATATTTTATCATTTCCTTGTATGGTATGCTTCCATATACATTTTGCATGTATTATTAACACACCAAATATTCATTATACCCTTAGAGACATTTGATAACCACAGTTACTCCATGTTTTCTTTCTCCTTGGACAATTTTAGTATTCCCGCATTCTAATCCGTTTTCTAAATTTTATGCTCAAAGCAAATGATGCAATTATAATAACAGCAGCAAGTATGGTTTCAAAAGTGATAAAAATAAAGACATGTTGTGTGTCAGTGATGCGTGTTTTTTAAATATTAGGTACTCCGCACTTTACATTAGGCTTGTGCAAAATTATATAAAATAAGCGATTTGACTTTAGAATATTCGATCGGAATTTTCATTCCAAATCAACTAAATCCAATCCAAAGTAGTGAATATCATATATCCGTTTGGATACTATGCATTTTAAAATTTCGGATATCTTAAATCTGAACGGGATATCAGATATCTATTTCGTTATCTAAATTATTAAGGTTAAAATATAATTTATTTTTCATTTTTTAAATTTTATTTAATATTCATTTAATATTTACCACTTAAACATCCTATGCAACATAAAAATACAAAAGTTACAAATAGTGTATAAAATATATTCTTAAGCCTCAACCACCAGTTTAAGCTTTTGGTTGAGTTGGTCTACTAACATGGTATCAGAGCCAGCGTGATACAAAGATCACAAGTTCAAATCTTATCCACCCTCCACTTTCAAGTGGAATATTGCGCACAGTATAGGGCATGCGGAACACCTTCCTGTTCTTCGGGTCTCATCTGAACGGCTCGATGCCTATTTAGTTACTTTCTTTGTTTGGATTCCAGAATAGAACTACAGATCTTATCTTGGCCCCTTCCATCCGCACAGGATAGGGTATGCGGAGAGCCCATGCTGCATCCATACTTCAAGCCCAACGAGCTCTCGTGTGAGGGGGCGTGATTACAGTACAGAGTATACGATGACCCATGCTTCATCCACACTTCAAGCCCAATAGGTCTCGTGTGAGGGGGTGTGATTGATTATAAAATCAATAATAACTTAATACTAAAACAGACACCGGGAGTGACATGTGTCACATCCTAGCGCTGTTTTTTTAATTCCGAAACTGCCCCTCCTCTTTTAACAAAATTATTTTATTTTTGGAATATTTTTATAATAAAATATTATTCCAAACTTATATATATTATCTCTATATAAAATGTATTCCTTTTTATTGTGTTCTAAAATTTTCCATGCACATTTACCTAGAATAGTTTTCATACTCTTTTTTAATTATCTTTTACACGAGTATTATTAAGTTTTACCAAAAAAGTAATAACAAAATTGATTCATATCGAAGTAATTGATTTTAAAACATCACTTTAATTTTTATTTTTTTTCAAATTCCTTTTTATTTTGTTTATTAGACTAATGGAGTATTAGATATGACCATAAAATAAATGTTGTGTTCGACAACTATATTATATGTCTAATTCGAAAATATAAAATATCAATCAAATTTTTGTTATTACATTATTAAAAAAATTTAATATCTTAATAATTATTATCTTTTGCTGAAACACTTTATTGAGATAATAATTTTATCACATTCGACATTCATAAATAAGCTGGATTTTAAAAAACACGTCGGATATAGTGACAAGTGACATATTCTTGTGGGTTTTTTTTATCTTTTTTTTTTATTTTTTTATTTTTTTTTTGTGGGATAAATAGCTATCATTGACAAATAAAATTTTATGACAATAAACAAACAATGATCAAACTAGAATTATTGGATAGCTTTCAAACACATTTTTATATAATGACAAAGCTAGAGCGATGATATCATATAGTGCATCAATCTATAAACAGAAAATGTACTACTAATAATATAGGTTAGTGTTGCCTAATTATTGATTGTTATTGCCTTTAATGATCTAAGTAGTATTTATTTCCATTGAAATTATTTTATTGGATATAAAAATGATATATTATTTAATTTGTAATTTATATATTTACATGTATGTTGTGCCAATAGTTTTACTGTAGATTTTAGTTTGTTGTTTGATTAACGTTTTGATGTTTATTAAAAAGCATTTATAAAGAAGTCTTTAGTCATGTAGTCACTAGATTGTATAGTTTTATTGGAAATAATATGCATTATTAATGTAATATATTGTATACTACTTTTAAATATTTTCAACTCAACTAATCAACAATAATTTTTTTTCTTTCTCAATTGTAGTTTTAATGAATTTTGCCTTATTATTTTATTTTTCTATATGCATTGCGTTTGTTTATTCTACATGAGTTGCCTTATTTTTATATTATATCAAAATTCATTATGGAAAAAAGATTATTACTACTTTGCATTGTATAGGTACTAATCTAGTAAAATATATTTCTGTGCCTCAACCATCAGTTTAAGTTTTTTGTTGATTGGTCCACTAACGGTTACCAAAAAATAAAGTTAAAGAAAAAAAAAAATAGGTAGTGAAATACCAACATAGTAATAGTATACATTATACTACTAACATAAAAATAAAATTGATTAAAAAATTTGAGTGATAACCTGAATCGAAGTTGAAAGACGAGTACAAGCAATAACCAAATTATGAAAACAGTGTTTTGCTAATATCTGCTAGTCAGAGTCACATATCCATAAGTTGAATACAGAATACAACTGAAAATATTATATACAGTACTTCGTATTTGTATAAACAAAGGTTAAGAAAGTGCCGAATTTGACATGTTGTCAACTATTGGCCCAATTTTAGTACAATAACTGGACTTGTGGCAAAACCTAAGACCATGATTGGCTTGAATCGAGCTCAAAAGAGAATGAGCTTAAGCCAAGCCAATGAGTTTATTCATCATTTTTGGAATAAGCTAATTTGTACTATTTTATTTTTTATTTTTTATTTTTTTTTAAAGGTAAGAAAACTAAAAATTTAGAAAGCCCTCTTCACAAGGGGAACTCCTAATGTAAGCTAAGTTGTACAATTGGATAATGGAGATCCACAATATTAGAAAAACTTGCATGGACCTGGTTCTCAATAATATTATTGTGAATTCGAGGTCTATACATATACAACTGACCTTATATTGAACATAGTGACCTAATTTTAAATATAGTAACCTTAATTTTAACATAGTAACCTTTATTAAAACTTATGTGATTTTTAGTATTATTGCAAACCTGAAATATGACGTTATGTTGAACATAGTAACCTTAATTTTAACCTAGTAACCTTTATTCTTCATATTGACCACTATTTTAAAATTTTCATTAAATTAAAATTTTAATCTCTTATGACCTTTATAAAAACATAATCACTTTTATTTTAACATAATAACCTTTATTTTAACATAATGACTTTTTTTTGTTGAATAAAACGATCATAGTATCTCTATTATTAGTGTTCCACAATAAATTAATGTGAACTAGGTCTATTAAGAGTTTGTACCGCAATATTCTACTCCCTCCGTCCCTTAATGATAGTCCCTTTGGTGAAATTTCATGGAAATTAAGAAACTTAAATAAGAAGTAGTGAAAGTACATTTTTTTTTTGAATGGAAGTAGTGAAAGTACATTGGAAAAGCAAATTTACATGGGTATGCAAAAAAGTAGAAAGAGAAAGTAATTATATGAAAGTGCAAAATTTACATGGGGAAGCTAAATTTGTACAAATATTGTTGCAAATTGGAAGGAATTTTGGTACAAATTTAATGTTAATAGTTGTGGAAAAAGCATATGGGGTGAACATTTTAAAAGTAAAATTTGACCAAAATAGACTATTATTAAGAGACGGACGGAATACTCCATAATCGAAAACTTTCGGATATTGAATATACGTAGTTTTCGAATCTAATTTGGATATCAAATACAGCAATATTGGGACTCGGATATCTGATCCAATCTGTTATTTCAGGCCTACTTTTTAGGACTGCACTCGTGTCTAATTCTTTTGCAACTTGGCTTTGGGTTTTTAGATGACTTTATAATGTCAAACAAGAGTCTTTACAGCCCAAAAAAATGTCAACCCAAAAGTGGACTTAAAGCCCACACAACTACCCAAGTACTCAAATAGTGAAAGTCCTCTGCCCGCCAGAGAAAATTAATATTTTTCCATCATCCAGGACGTTTGATCAATCAAATCAAATGGCAACCACTGAAGGCTTGCCAATTATTAGCTCGTGTTACTTGGGCCATGTTATTTGGTGTCACGCTTTGGTGGATTTGGCTTTGGAGGAACGAGAGAACTTTTGCAAGGGAGGCTGACATACTCACATACCGTTTGATCAAGTAACCTTCATCCTAGCTCGAGTAGGGGATATACATAGAGCTCTAGAACAAGCGGGTTTACTAGGTGAAGATTCTGGAAAAAAGAGAGAAGAAGTGTATATTAGGTGGAGAACTCCGAGAGTTGGGTGAGTTCGGCTGAACACAAATGGTGCATCTATAGGGAACTCGGGGCAAGCCGGTGCTGGAGGGCTTATCAGAGGTAGTGGTGGCGAGCTTTATGAAGTCTTTGCCACAAATTGTGGTGTTTGCTCCAACACAAAGACAGAGCTGTTAGGTGTGTTGCGCGGTCTTGCTGTGGCTTGGAATGGTGGACATAGGCGCATTCAATTGTCCATTGATTCAGAGACAGTTATTTATTTGTTAGTTGAGCCTTGCCCAACTAACTCCCCTTATATTCACATCATTTGTAAATGTAAAGCTATGATCTTGAGGCAGGGTTGGGAAGTGACTAATCGAGCCACTGATTGGTTAGCTAATTTTGGTGTCAACTCTCCACAAAAGATGGTGCTTTTTGAGGCGATCTCGGGGATCTTTGGGCTGTTTTATTAGAGGATTTAAGTGGGAAGGCTATGGCTAGGCTGGTTCCTCGTGGAAGAGCTTAAGCATAGTTTAGGATTTTTTTTTTTTTTTTTTTTTTTTTTTTTTTTTTTTTTTTTTTTTGTTCTTGTTTGTTTTTGTTTCTTGTTCTTTGTTTTCGGGGCTTGCCCCTTTCTTGCACCAAAAAAAAATAGTTCGTGTTACTGGTGCATGATGCTTACTATGCACCCAATCTGAATATAAATGATAAATTAAAGAGTTTGAATAAAAGTAAATGTACATAAGAGTTAAAAACAAAAGAACATAAACTATAAGTGAACATCAATATCAAAAGACAGAAAACCAAAAACATGAATCACACAAGAAACAAGAAAGTAATATGAGAAATTTTTGTGTGGATCGGACTGATCGGACTCACCGTGAGTCCAATATAGTAATATCTGATAATAATATTCTAATATATGACATTAATATTCTAATATTTGACAATAATATTCTAATATATGACATTAATAATCTAATATTTGACATTAGATTATTAATGTCAGATATTAGCTTATTAGATATTAGATTATTAATGTCATATATTAGATTATTAATGTAAGATATTAGAATATTAATGTCATATATTAAAATATTATTGTCAAATATTAGATTATTATTATTAGATGTATTAGACTTATTGTGAGTCCAACTCACCCAATTTTTTCGTATATTTAAATCAAATGAGCATGGCCAATCGCAATGCATAAAAAATATGGTGCGCATGGAAAATAATATAAAATAAAAGAACATATTGCTCAAATTCTTAGAATGTGTAATTCAAATCCTAAAAACATGTTCAAACAAGAATTATCATGGGAAGAATTAAGAATCTAAATATATACATGTTCAATTGTAGATGTCTTATGACTTTAATTAAAGAAAATCAATGTTTTTTGGGATGTTAGTAAATAAGGGTACTTGTGTTTGATTAATGCGGAACAAGTCAATGAAAATTAAGAACGAGAAAAACAATAAAGAAGATAAACAAAGAACACAAGGATTTACATGGTTCGGTCAAATTAAACCTACATCCACGGGTAGGGGATTCGAGAGTTTTTTCACTACAATGGAGAAAGAACGAGAGAATAATACAAGGAATCCTAAATCTAATGGCTCAAAAAAAGTATGATCTAATTGATTAACTAAAAAGTCCTATATAACACAAGGAAACCCTAATAAAACCCTTAATTGTTCCTCAAGTATACTCAAATAGCCGTCATAAAAAAGATATAATTTTAGAAAATATTCCATAAGCTATCCCACAAGAACCCGAACTACCGAGCTATAACTTGGAAGCTAGCTCAAGCTTGCCTCAACCTCTATAGGAACGAGCTATAGTTCACTCGCATAGAGCTATAGCTCGCCTTCTCGTCGCATTTTTATAGCTTCGTTAGGTTTTTGTAAAACGACCATAATTTTCTTGTTTCTTATCGGAGTTGGGCATATGACCTATCATTGGAAAGCTCTTGAAATAAGCTATCACCTCTAAATTGAATCACCTCAAACTCAATTATAGTTTGAGAGACTTCTGCATTCAAAGTCAACCCTAGTAGATTTCGAGTCACAATTTAACATGGGACTTCTTCATAAAAAAATCTAAACACGTTCATTTTCTATTCAATTTTTTTTTTTTAAAAAAAAACATGGGTCTTAATAATAATAATAAATTTTAGGAAAAATACACTTTAATAATCCCAACTATGGGCGATTTATTTCTAATAATCTCAACTATGCTATGTGTTTACCTCCAATAGTCCTAGCAGGTCAACACCAAGTCAACGACCTGTTATAACAGGTTACCATGACACGTGCCAACACGTGATTGGTCCAAAATTAAAAAAAAATTGAAAAAAAAAAAACAAAAAAAAAAAAAACCCTGATTGCTGCCCGCCTTAACCACCACCACTCCAACTCCTAACCTACACCGCACTAACTAACCAACAACACCATCCCCTGCTCCCACCAAATCCAAGCAACAGCCCATCACGCTGCACTAACCAACAGAGCACAACCCTGCTCCCTCACTCGCAGCCATCATCACCCACAATAACAGCCGCTACACACATCAAATCACCACCACCACCCCTACCACCGAAACCGGCCGACCGACCCACTACCACTACATCTGACCTACCCCCGACTCCAGCCATCTCCACCTCTCGCCACCAATTTGCGCAACTAGGCCACCACTCAGCTCCACCACATCATCACAGCAACAACAGAGCAGCGGCAGTCGCAACTCCAGCCACCAACAGAGCAGCGGCAGCCGCAACTCCAGCCACTAACAACAACAGAGCAGCCGCAACTTTCCCCAATTGTGACCGGCGGTGGTGAGACGACGATGTTGTGGAGTTCTGGCTTGTTGTGGAGTTGGAATTGGAGTCTCCTCCGATTAATGTTCGCCGTGTTGTTGACTTGAATGCTGCCGTCGCCATTGTTGATGAGGAGAGAGAAATTGAGAGAGTTGAATTTGGGTTTGGGATTGTGAGTGAAGAAAATTGGCCGGGGAGGGATAGGTGGGTGGTTTTGGGGGATCGAGGAGGGCTGCGTGGGTGGTTTCGGGGGTCGGAGATGGGTGGTAGAGGTCGGCCGGCCGTTTTCAGTGGTTAAGGGGGGTTGGTCGACCGGTTTCCGGCGAGGTTAGGGGGTGGGGAAAGGGTGGAACTTTGGTTTTTATTTATTTATTTTTTATGTTTTTTTTCTTAATTTTGGACCATTCATGTGTTGACACATTGCGATTTGAAAAAAAAAAAAAAAAAAAAAAACTCTTTCAGCAGGTCACAGGTCATTGAGACCATAGGAGGCAAATTGACCCCATAATTGGGATTATCAGAAATAAATCGCTCATAATTGGGATTATTAGAGTGTATTTTTCCTAAATTTTAATCTTGAAAAAAAAATAAAAAATACATTAGTAGTTCATAATAAAAAGATGACAAAGAACATTATATAGTTCAAACCAAAAGAACATTTAACCTGAATGAAAACATGCACCTTGAGCATTGTATACCCAAGTGCACCATCTAATTTGAAATCTATAATAACTGTAGCAGTAATTGGACAATTATTTTTATTTAATTGAATTATATTTTATATTATTAATTTATTTATTTATGGCATAATTGATCTCAACAACACGAACTTTTAATGAGGTGCAAGTAGGAGCACGAACTTTGACTAGTATCCATAGCAAAACAAACTTATTCATCAAGTGCACAAAATATCATAAATGAATGCTGGCACCAAAACTTCTATCGAAAACAGGAAATCTTTAATATTTTATAAAAAAAAACTCTTGAATTGCGTGCCTTGATTTGCATATGGGAAAATTGGCCAAATAAGGGTTCGAAAGTCATTTTAACCCTTAAGATCAATTTTGAGATCAACTTTTTAGCAAAAACTTAATAAATGCATCGATTTACATGTTGTAAAAATGCGTCAGTTAACATCTTGTGATCAATTTAGACCTTAAGGACCAAATGTGTGTGTGTGGGGGGGGGTTCAAAATTGGCCAAATTTAATAAAATATTAAAGATTTCCTATCTTTAGCATAATCTCTAGTTCCTGGTTTCATTTATGATATTTTGTACACTCGGTAAGAAGTTTTGTGCGATTATGACCACTAGTCAAAGTTCATGTTACTACGCACACCTTGTTAAGAGTTTGTGCTGTTGAAGCCGATCTTGCATTTATTTATATTTTATCTTTATTTAAAAGAACATGAGTGTGAACTTGAGAAGGGCTTGAGATTTGTTTTTTCTTAAAAGATAGATGCTTTAATTTGTGGAATTGAAGCTAATCTAATTTATGATTATTTTTTACAAAGATGTATAAATATCAAAACCAATATATAATTATCACTAGGTTTTAATCGTTGATCTGATCTACTTGATAGCTTGGTGTTTATTGTGAAATTGGAAAGACATTCATGTATCAAGAATGCAAGGCCTAATTCTTACTCTAAGCTTTTACCTACAAAGATGATGAAGTGTCATTGATCATGTGGCGCATGTCAACAAAAAATAGGATGACACATGATGTAAAACACATATTGTAGCTTTAAGTACTAATTATAGCATATATTATCGGAGTTTATTTTAGAACTTACATAACATTTTTGAAACATATCTAAACTATTTGATTTAGATAAATTTTAATGACTTTATAAAAGTTAAAACTTTGAAAGAAAGAGTGGGAATTATGTGAGTTGCTGTAGGGTTACACAACTCTAACTCACATTAATCATTTTACATAAGCTTTTGTTGTTTTATTTTTACTACGAGTATTATTTTTAGATATTCATAGATTTCAAACAAATATATAGAGTATATTAAAAAAAAATTGGAAATCACTAGCTAATACTAAAATTAGTACAGTGATTTCAATTTTTGTAAAGCATAAGCTATTTAAAAAAGAATTCTAGATTCGCTAAATGCCTATACAACTAAGAAAATCAATCAATTAGTTAGCTTCCTTAGTGTTTAGGAAAGTCAATAGAATTGTAATTTTACAGGCTCGTATACTAGCAGTAGCAGCTAGTAAAAGCCTGTAAGCGGTTTTTTAGGCTGTCATAAAATAAAATAAAAATTTATGTGTAGTATATTAGAGGTGGCCAGTGGGCCCACCCTAACTCGCACGGTAGGTGGGTCACGTGGGTCCGACCCGGTTTCAACCCGGCACAGCTCGGAATTAATCCGGGTTGTGTCATGGGTCCAAAATTTTCGACACAACCCATTTCAACCTAGCTCAGTTTAACCCATTTGATTCGACCCAACTCGCACAACCCGTTTTGACCCATTTAATTCGACACACCTAGCCCGTGAACCCACCTAACCCGACCCACCTGGCACAACCCAGCCCGCACGGCCCACCCGCACGAATGACCCACCCAACCCGCACGAGCCAACCACCTAACCCGCACGCATGACCCACCCAACCCGCACGGCCAGCACAACCCGCACGGCCTAACATCCATTTTAAAAAAAAAAACGGCTAGTTTTTTGTATTTGACGGCTAGTTTTTTAAGTGTATGATCATCCATTCTATTTTTCCTATAAATACCAATTCCATTTCAATCAAATTTCCACACAAACTCAAGCTTTCTTTCTCTCTTACTCAAAAATTCTTAATTGTTCTCAAATTCTCAAGTGTTATATAGAGTTATATTTTTGTTAAAAAAAAATCTCCTTAATATTATTATTAGTATTCTTAAGATTCTAAAAAAAAAAAAAATTCTTCTCCATATTATAATTAGTAATCATACAAAAAATAAAAATGAGCTCAAGTGGAGGAATGGGAAGGAGTCAAAGTGGTGGTCGAAGTGGTAGCCAAAGGAGTGGTGGTGCAAATTTTTCGTATGAAATTAATACGGAAAATTTAAACCAATTTGTCAATGAATATGGAGATTATGGTTTAGGAGATAGGCAAAATATTCAAACGTCTCCACCACAACATTTCTCCCACCAATCATCAAGTTCAACTATGCCACCTCCATCGCAACCAGCATCTCAACCTTCATCTCAAGGTAATTTCTAATTAAATTTTTATTGTTATGAATATTTAAAAAACTATTATTAATAATTATAAAGTTAGTTTAGTTTCCAATTTTCTATTATTTACAATTAGTTAATTACCATGAGAAATGCGTTTAAATAAGTATAATTAAATATTTAAAATTTAAAAGCTTATTTTCATGAATAGCGTTTAAAAATTAATTTCAATAATTTGATTTATGAAAGGTGGTGGCGGTGAAAGTAGAGGTCGAGCACAATTTTCTTGGGTGTGGAAACATATTGAACGAGTTGAGGTCACACCCCCGGGATGGCAACCTGGTCAACCAAAGAGGTTCACGTGTACATGCCTAGTTTGCAAGGCGCTAGGTGCAAATGTCAAGTCATATAATTGGAAAACGGGAGATGGAACCGGAACCTTGAGTCGGCATTTGCAAAATAAACACGACTTGTTCGAAAATGGCCCCCGTCCTTCGGGGAGTGGCGTCCAAACACAATTGGGTGGATACATGAACCAACCCGGCGGAGGTACACCTTTCATTTACAATAAAGATAGAATGATTGATGAATTGAGTACTTTAGTTATTGCTAATGAATACCCTTTTAGTTACGGTGAAAATGCAAACGTTGAACATTTTAATAAAGTTGCATTACAACCTGCATTTACTCGTGTCCCCCGAAATACCCTAAGACGTTATACACAAACTTCTTATTATAAGTATAGGAGTGGTTTGATTGAATTATTTCGTACTTTTGATGGTCGTGTTAGTTTTACAAGTGATACATGGACTTCTAGTTTTGGCGAACCTTTTCTTTGCATTACTGCTCATTGGGTGGATGATGATTGGTTTATTCAAACACGTATACTATATTTTCAAGCTATGGAAGAAAGGCATACCGGTTTTAACATCAAAGTTCGTATTTTGGATTGTTTAAAAGAATTTCACTTGAATAATAAAGTTTTTTCTTTGTCTCTTGATAATGCAACTGCAAACACAAAGTGTATTGACTATTTGAAAAATGACTCCGAGTTGAATTTGTTGTTGGGTGGTAGTCTCTTGCATGTTAGATGTTGTGCTCATATTTTGAATTTGTCTGTTCAAGAGGGTCTCGCTGAGTTGCAACCATTGCTATACCCAATTAGAACAGTTATAAAATAGATTAGGATTACTCAGTCAGTTAGAAGAAAGTACATAGCTATGTGTAAAGAGAGAGGTCTTAAGAAAAGACAATGGTCTATTGATACCCCTACCCGTTGGAATTCTACTTTCAAGTTGTTGAGTGATGCTATAAAGTATCGTGATATTTTGACCCAACTTTCCAATGAGACTCGTGTTGATCCTACTGAGTTAATAACCGAAAGTCATTGGACTAATGCTTCTTTTGTTCGTGATGTTTTAAATGCTTTTGCTGTCTAACGTTCATTTAGTCATAATTGAGTGTGTTAAAGTTGTTCACACCATCGAAGAGCATATGAAGATTGATGGACTTCGTCCCGTTCTTGATAGCATGAAACGTAAGTGGCATACTTATTTTAGTGAATTTCCAATCATTTATGGAATTGCTGCTTTTCTTGACCCCGGTGTCAAAGCTGAAGGTTTGGAAAATCTTTTAGAATTTTATTATACAAGTTTAATTATCGATTTATGATGTTAGTGAATATATTAACAAATGCAAATCTGTTTTGGGAGACCTTTATGATCATTATGCATCTATTTATGGTTTTGATCTGGCAACACCAACTACTACTAGACTTCCGATTCTAGATTTGGTTTTCTTGATAAAGTTATGAAAAAAAAACACAAAGCATCTACATCATTCTCATCATCATCTTCTTCAACACTTGCTATTAATGATTATTTGTCATATCAACATGAGACCAACAACAACTTTCAAATTATAAAATGGTGGCAAGAACATAAAAGGTTTTCCTATATTGGCGAGAATTGCAAAAGATATACTTGCAGTTCCCGCTTCATCCGTTGCTTCTGAGTCTGCTTTTAGTGCTGGTAGAATAGTGTTAGATGAAAAAAGATCTCGCTTAACTCCGGAAAGCATTCAAATTTGTGTTTGTAAGAAAGATTGGGATCAAGCTGAAAGAAGAACTCAAGGTTTAAAGGAAGACGAAGACGATGAAGATGATTCTGTGATGATATTGGAGTCATCAACGGATGATGCAGCTTCCGGGGATGATGATGCAACAAACATGGGTGGCTAGAAAAGTCTAAATCAGGTACGCTAAGAACTACGTGGGCTTTGATTCTTTCGGGATACGTAGGCAACTTATTTTTCGAAAATTACAATTTAATTGCAAAATTAAATTTTAGTTTTCTAAAGATAGGTCCAAGCCCCCCCCCCCTCCAAATTCCAAAAAAGTACAATATAAGAACTACGTTGGCTTTGATTCCTTATTTTATAATATAAGGATACGTAGGCATCTTAATTAAGAGCAAGCCATCAAATTGTTAATTTTGTAAAAATTAAAACACCACACAACCCACCTGACCCTAACCCACGAACCCACCCAACCCTAACCCACGAACCCACCCGACCCTAACCCACCTAACCCACGAACCCACCCGACCCTAACCCACTAACCCACCTTGACCCGTCTAACCCACGAACCCAGCTCAACCCACCCACGACCCGTCTAACCCACAAACCCAGCTCGACCCACCCACGACCCGTCTAACCCACGAACCCAGCTCGACCCACCCACGACCTATCTAACCCACGAACCCAGCTCGACCCACCCACGACTCGTCTAACCCACGAACCTAACCCTGGTGTGTCCAACTTCTCCGACCCAACCTACGACCCGGCCCACCCTACCCTATGTGTGGCGTGCCGTGTGTCATGAAACCCCAACCCGCGACCCACCTAACCCTAACCGAGCTCGCACGACTCACACGGTGGACACCTCTTAGTATATATAAGGTGAAAATGAAATTAGATTGCAAATTAGGATATAATTATATCTTACCTTTAATTTCAACATTATTAGAGTAATCTTTCATATATGTTATGGATATCTTATTTCCAAATTAATACTATTAATCTATTATCATTCTTACAGCTTAATCTACCATATGATCATTTTTATAGGCATTACAGCCTAATTTACCATATCACTATTCTTATCTGTTATATTATTTTTATCTGTCACATAATTATTCTAATCTACCACATCATCATTCTTATCTATCATATTATCATCTAATGTGTACATATATAAGCTTTTTGTTGCCTTCTTTTACAATCTTTAACATTTGGTTTACGAGTTTGCTCGAGTTATTAAACGAGACTCACACAGACGGGGAATACTTTTTCTTGCTACCTTGTACAAATTTTTATTTTTAAAGTACCATTACCACCGCCACAAATCAAGGGCAATCCAGTTTCCCACAAGAAAAAACAGTCACACAATTGTTAACATTGGACCCATCATCAATAATACTCCTAACTTCTCAAAGAAAAAAAAAAAAAAAAAAAAAAGACTTCCTTTACATTGTGGACCCTATGAACCATCACCAATCACATGCAAACACAAGTCATTTATATCATCATAGTCGATATACGCATACGAGGTGTCAAAAACTGACTGATTCACAAAAGTCCGATCAAATCTGTCTAATTTAAAGAGACTCGATTTAGATTTAATCAGTATAGTCATGTAAACGCAATAATTATGCATGACCCAAATGCTAAATGGCTCGACCCAATCAGACCTAACCGAAGCCCGTTCGATGACTCGAACCCTCTCAATTATTACATCATAGAATCTTTCATTCATATCATACACCCATCACACTTGATTACCAACCCACCCTTGCAAATCTCTTATCCTCTGCCTTTAAAAGCGAACAAGTCCCAAAGGATACACTTACAGTCTGCCTCACTCACTTCTCTAAACATGTCTTCTTCCTTGCTTTTTTGTTTGTTGTTCTTCCTAATTACTGTCAACTTAAATGTAGTTTTAACTACTAATTCAACAAATAAACACTCTTCTAGTTCAACTAAACAACCCTCAAATTCCACTAAGATTGGTAATGGTTACCGTTTAGTTTCCGTTGAAGAAACCCATGATGGTGGTTTCTTAGCTTACTTGCAAGTTATCAAGAAAAATAAAATCTATGGCCCTGATATTCCTATGTTGCGCCTTTTTGTCAAGTGAGTTTGCTTTACCCCTTTTTTTTTTTTATAAACTTTAATCTCTTGATTTTTTTTTCAATTATTGGTGCTTTTGATTTTTTTTTGTTTGTTTGTTTAAAGATTTTTGCCTAGATTAGATCGAGGTCTGGAATGTGATACTTCCTGCGATTCTTTTTTGTTTTTTTACATTTTGACTCAATAATGTGGTTATTTGGTTGACATACACGTACCTCAAAATATTTTATATATTACCACTAGACGAACATTGCAACTTTACGAAAAGTGGTACATTCACCATGGCAATTTTATTTAAAATTTTTACCTTAGCTTCGAGGAATTTTATCTTCATTATTCAATGTAAATTTAGGATAATAGCTCCCTAATTTTATACCTTCCTATTTTTGGTGGTTCAATTAGTTTAATTATGTCTTTATAATTATGTAGATGAATGTACATTTTCCTCTACATTGCCACATTTGCCAACTTAATGTTAATGAGATCTAATTTAGCCCATTTAGATTATCCAATTCTTGTAATAATATGTGTAAGACCGTCTGACACGAGACCAGCTAATATAGATTTCCGATTTATTAGCATAACAGTTGGCATATTTTTGACAATTTTACCCTTTTTTACAGGCATGAAACAGAGGAACGTTTAAGGGTACACATTACAGATGCAGAAAAACCCAGATGGGAAGTACCTTATGATCTTTTACCAAGAGAAAAACCTCCCTCATTAAAAAACACCCTAGGAAAATCCAGAAAAATCCCTCTTTCTGATTCTAAAATCTCAGGAAATGAGCTTATTTTCAGTTACACAGTTAGCCCATTTACCTTCACAGTAAAAAGAAAATCAAACGGCGAAATCCTTTTCGATACAAGCTCGACACAATCCGACCGGTTTAACAGTTTAGTATTTAAGGACCAATACCTTGAAATTACCACAAAATTACCCTCCGATGCTTCACTATATGGGCTTGGTGAAAATACCCAACCACATGGTATTAAACTTTACCCGAATGACCCTTACACACTTTATACCTTGGATATTTCAGCTATTAATCTTAATACCGACTTATACGGGTCGCACCCGGTTTATATGGATCTTAGAAATGTTGGTGGGCAACCCTTAGCCCATGCTGTTTTGTTGTTGAATAGCAATGGGATGGATGTTTTTTACAGTGGTAACTCCTTGACTTACAAAGTAATCGGGGGCGTTTTCGACTTTTACTTCTTTTCGGGTCCCTCTCCTCTTGATGTTGTGAATCAGTACACTAGCTTGATTGGGAGGCCTGCTCCTATGCCTTACTGGGCTTTTGGTAATTTCTCATCTTATTACTCATTAATCCCTTATTTCGCATTATTGGGCCTTATTTCGCATTATTGTTTCGTTGGTTGATAATCTCTCTGTCCCTAAATTAAATAATACGTTCATGTTAGTCAATGTCGCGTAATGTTAGAATTGAGTTCAAGAGACCCTTCCCGCCTTTAACATTGATTTAATTAACGTACAAAATTTAGAAAGTCACGTATTATACTATTATTTGGCGTGACCAATGTTGGAGCTTATGATCTATGGTTTGTGTATCTATAATATGGCCAGATAAATTATGTTGCACATGAGAGAATGATGCTGATTTTGAGCTCTAAGAATAGAGTATATTTGCGTCAATTGTTTAACATTATCATCCCTCTCTAATCAGCATTAATATATAATTAAGGACACAATTTGTTTAAACACCGCGATTTGAGGGATCTGCTTTCATGTTTATTTGCCATCCCTTGGGCTGCGTTGCTCGGGCCATTTGTTTGTTTTATTAATATAAATTGGTGTAAATTCATGCATTCTATGGTTTTTACAGATTTAGGTACAACACATCAAATCTTACTTGGCTTAAACGGTGATCTACTCATATTATTATTATATATTTATAAACTCAATATTTGTCAGTATCATAGGGCCCTGGATTGATTTTTTCCATATGATTGGTTACTAAAAACACCCATATTTAGGAAAAAGGAATCAAATAAGAGTGATTAATGTATGTTCTAGGGTATTGTAATGGTACCTTTTGTCTCCTCATTTCCTTTTTCTTAGTAATGTTAATTTAAATTGATTAATAGGTGAACTTTCATAAATGATATATGTTGTAACGTTTATAAAACGGATGAAAGTATATAAGTTTCATTTATTGATTAATGATGGTTTTGTCCTGCAATTCATAATCGCTAAGTTCATTATATGATTGAGTTAGGAATTTTGGCACACAATATTTTAAGATGAGGTGTTTCCAATTGTTATCCACTTCACTAAATTTTTTTTTGGAAAGCCAAGTAAGAAAGTAAGCCTCCCTTTATTTAAGTTTGTTGTAAACAGTGCATCGATTTTACTTGTTACTTCAAATACTTATGTCTTTTTGATTAAGGTTATTAAAAGTCTAGTTACGTAGCCTTAAGTATGTACTATGTATTCCTCGGAAAAAAAGAGAGGAAGAGTGTCTCGGAACAATTGAGAGCTACAGTATATAGTTATAGCCTAGTATTGAACAAACTCCATAATATTCTTCCTATTGTGAGTTTATGACTAGATAATAGTATTCAGAAACCAAAACTTTTGTTTGGAAAATCTCACAAATCTTGCCTATGTAAAAGGAGGAAGAAAATCTTATGACAAAAATCTTTAACGTACTACAAATTAGAGTCATCATTGATGTGAGTAGAAAGTTTTACACATTTCTTGTTCAACGTGGAAGAATAGAAAACGACTTTTGCAGTTGGCTGGGCTATTTCCCCAAATACACTCATCAAAAGCAGCAACTAAATAAAGTGGTCCTTACAAGTAGATAGCATTTTCTGCATTCACGTTTCTTATTATAAAAAATATCTCACATGTTATACTTTTTCTTCCTTTGTTTTTTCTCTTCTTTTCGGCCCACATTTTATACTTTTTTTGTAAGTATCCTATCTATTTTGCACACTAATCAAAGTTTTCACAGAGAAACATATTTATACTTAAAACTTACCAATATGAAGTACTAAAGGTTGAGGCGGTGACCAAATAGAGGCATCGCTCTTTTACCATCTCATAAGATTCATTCGAGGGATTTCCCACATTTTATACTTTTACCATCTCTTTTACCATCTCTTTTACCATCGCTCTTTTACCATCTCATAAGATTCATTTGAGTTAGATAGAAGAACCGATTATATGATCCAAAACAAGCCGAATACTACCTCCTTGTGATACACATTGTAAAGCCTTGTCTCTACATTTTAGGCTTTTAGCTCCAATTATTTATGTTTGGTAGGTACACTTAATGGAAGAGAGACAAGTAGGTGATGCATTAAACTACTGTTTAGGGGTTTGGACCATTTTTATAAAGTGGCTCTCTTCAGATTTCATAGTCTTAACATTTATGTCATGGTTAATTGGTTATCACTCATAGTCTCATAACTGCTAGTAGTGTAATAATATAGTCACTTAACTCCAGATTTTTCTGCTGATTTCTCTCAATCCTTAGCTGCTAATATGTTGTTCCAAGTTCCATGTGCTTTATTTATCTCTGCTTTATTTGGTTGAGTGAAAGCATTAACTGTTATCTGTTCGATACATCAATGTTTTGTTTCTTGCTGCTCCTTACGAAAATAAGGTTGATGGCTAATACACCCTACTTAATGGTTATGAAGGAAAGAAGAGTATAACATATTGTCATATACACTAGCTAGCTATTTATAGATATCAACTTACCATTTTAGTGCTTGTATAGTGTGTAAAAGTTTTGGCATAGGCATTTCCCATAGGTAGTTCCTTGTGGCGATATTTGTAGCAAAAAACCATAACCCAACCCAAGTTATTGGTTATTTAAATGGTTAGAAAAATCTGGCAATAAACCCAAAAGGCCAAAATTGAGGTGTCTTGAAACCATACCGAATGACGAATCTCAGACTCTACCTCCTGAATTTGACCCGAATTGAACCTGAAATTAACTTGTTTGCCCCTCTATAGAGTATCCAGTTGCCTCTGCTATTCAGTGGTGCTAAAAAGAAATTGTGAGTTAGGAGTTTTATTTCCTTCTTGGTGATTGTAGCCCGCTCAATTAAATGCATATGATGAAACAGAATTCCTGTCCTCTTTTCTTACTACTTAGAACATTTCTATTCTTGTATTGGCTTGAAGTTTTTCTCTAGATCCAACTGCTTGTGTCATTAATCCTGTAGGTCTCATCTACTGAGATAGATGTTACTGGTTGTGAATTGAAGGTGTTTGATGTGTTATATCTGCTTTGTTTAGTTTTGGTTTAGAAAGGAGAAGCATGCTACTGATATGAATATATTTGAGTGACCTTATCTGGTGTTATGAGTTGTGTCGATTAGTGAAGCATACATATTTTGTCGATAGAGTGATGTATTCTTCTTTCTAGCGTTCAAAATGAGCAAAGAAGAGAACATAGCTGACATTCTTTTGGATTGACAGGTTTCCACCAATGCAGATGGGGTTACCATAACCTTTCCGTGGTTGAACATGTAGTTGAGAACTACAAAAAGGCACAGATTCCACTTGACGTGATCTGGAACGACGATGATCATATGGATGGGCACAAGGACTTCACCCTCAACTCTGTTAATTACTCGCGTCCAAAGCTTTTGAACTTCCTTGAAAAGATTCATGCTCGGGGAATGAAGTATATAGTCATCATTGATCCTGGTATTGCTGTTAACTCGACTTATGGAACATACCAAAGAGGCATGGCTGATGATGTTTTCATCAAGTATGAGGGAAAGCCTTACTTAGCCCAAGTGTGGCCTGGGGCTGTTTACTTCCCTGATTACCTCAACCCTAAAACAGTAAATTGGTGGGTAGATGAAATCAAACGGTTCCATGAACTTGTTCCAGTTGATGGCTTGTGGATTGACATGAACGAGGCCTCAAATTTCTGCACTGGGCTTTGCAAAATCCCAGAGGGCAAAAAGTGTCCCTCTGGCGTTGGACCTGGATGGGAATGCTGCTTAGACTGCAAGAATATAACAAAAACAAGATGGGATGATCCACCTTATAAGATAAATGCTTCAGGGATCAGTTCACCTATTGGTTACAAAACCATTGCTACCAGTGCAGTTCACTACAACGGCGTTTTGGAGTATGATGCTCACAGTCTATATGGCTTTGCAGAAACAATTGCGACTCATAAGGGACTTCAAGCCATTGAAGGTAAGCGGCCATTCATTTTGACACGCTCTACTTATGTGGGGTCTGGCCATTATGCTGCTCACTGGACTGGTGATAATCAAGGAACATGGAATGATCTGAAGTACTCAATTTCTACCATGTTGAATTTTGGTATATTTGGAGTGCCAATGGTTGGTTCCGATATATGTGGTTTCTATCCTCAACCTACGGAGGAACTTTGCAACCGTTGGATTGAATTGGGTGCTTTCTACCCATTCTCTAGAGACCATGCTAATTACTACTCACCGAGTCAAGAGCTCTACGTCTGGGATACAGTTGCTGAGTCAGCTCGAAATGCCTTGGGTATGAGGTACAAGATTCTTCCTTATCTTTACACATTAAGCTATGAGGCACACACTACTGGTGCTCCGATTGCTAGACCGCTATTCTTCACTTTCACCAACTACACAGACTGTTATGGATTGAGCACACAGTTCTTGCTTGGTAATGGTCTGATGGTATCGCCTGTTCTTGAGAAGGGAGCCAACAGTGTGAAGGCACTTTTCCCTCCCGGCTCCTGGTATAGTATGTTCGATATGTCTCAGGCTATTACTTCCAAGGCAGGCAAATACGTCACCCTTGACGCACCATTGCATGTGATCAACGTACATCTATATCAAAACAACATACTTCCGATGCAACAAGGTGGAATGACCTCGAAAGAAGCAAGGGCAACACCATATCATCTTGTAGTGACTTTCCCAGCTGGGGCTAGTCACGGACAAGCCAAAGGGAATCTCTTTGTTGATGAGGATGAACTCCCTGAAATGAAACTGGGAGGTGGATCCTCGACCTATGTCGATTTCTATGCAACTGTGGATCAGAATATGGTCAAGGTTTGGTCAGAAGTTCAAGAGGGCAAGTTTGCCGTAGACAAAGGGTGGACTGTTGGGAAGATATCTGTGTTGGGATTGGGTGGAAGTGCAGGATCTGTCGCCATTCAAGTTGATGGAAATGAAGTAACGAGTGCATTAGACATAGCTACAACATCATCAGAACAAAGTTACCACATACAGTCTGATGTAGATGCTGCGATGAAGACCGTGATGGTACAGATTAGTGGGTTGTCTTTGCCTATTGGGAAGAATTTCGCCATGTCCTGGAAAATGGGTGTTTAGGTTTTGTGGATGATTCAATGCATTCAATTTGTAGACCAGCTTCTTCATATATTTAGACAGATGATTCCTGATTTTTGTGCACAATTCCCTAACAGGAAGGGCAAGGAAAAGAGCAAACTTTGTGAGCATCCTTTTTCCGAAAAATAGACTAAATGAATTAAGTTGTAAGCAAGTATAGTTGCATTATGGTACGCAGTTTATTCTGGATTTTAATAAAAAAAATTCATGCTCTTACAAGTTACAATAACAATCAAATTCTCATTTAGAATTCATTTTCCTGAACAAAAAGTTCAAAGAAGAAATATAACTAAGAGTGATATAATATTTTGTACAATTATATTCATCATATTATTTGCCTTTTTTTCCAATTTAGGTCATATTGTCTCCACTTTAGGCGGCGTTATCTTTTATCTTATTTTTGCTAACTTTTAATTTTACTAGTCTCTTATGAGATTAAAACAAGTGTAAGTATTGACAATAGGGTTCTTGATTTAGAACCTTAGTTATTGGTCCAAAAATTGACCATTATGTGGTCAGTTTTTGAGACATAAAATTTCTAAACCATCAAGATAAGCGTAAATTGACAATCATTTATAGGTGTTTTGCCAACAGAGATTATAACAGAAGAAATTCATTGATGAAAAATTGTGAGTTTTACCAACTTATTAGTTATTACCACTGGACAAGAATATTGATAAATGAAGAATCTTTGATAAAAAAAAAATCAAAACTTATATTGAGAAATAGTTGTCCATGTAAATATGAAAGATGTGAGGATTTGAATCGAGATGAGCCTGAACATAAAGTTGACATGTGAATTTAAATTAATTTTTTACATCGAAGAATAAGATGGAGGAATATACATTAACGTAATTCATATAAGACTAGTAATCTCTACCGATTAGCTATTACCAATTAATTATTAGACTTAAATTTCTTTTATGTCACTAAGATTGCCACATTTAAGGAATTCATTATTTTAAAACTTGATTGAAGTCTTGCATTATCTTCTTTCCAATTTTTAAGCCTATATCTCTCCTCTTATAAGGTTAAGGAACAAAGTCAATGGGAGAATCATAGAAAGAATACAAAGCAATCTTAATAGGATGGAGAGAGTATGTGATTAGACTCTAAGATTTAGAGTGTGTTTGTACGATCAACCTATATTATCTTTTCCTTCCCCTTATTTCAAACAAAATGTATTTTGATACACTCACATATACGTTAAGTGAACAAGAGTTTATATTATATGGACTACAAAGTATAACTTTAGACTAGTTCAAATAATATCGTTTGAGAATATTCATACAAAGTTAAATTAAACAGAGCCTTAAGTTTATGCTTGCCCAACGAAAATTACTTTATTTAGTAAAATAGTATCGACGTATTGTTGATAGGATCTTGATAGGTAAACTTGACAAAACTGACCTAACCCGATACACACAATAAACAACCCAAGACAAACAAATCAACCTAAAGGCTGAAATGTTTGAAAAGGCCCATTTAAAGAGATTGAGGCCGTTTGACTCGCAATAGGCCTGGTCAATTGGTTGTCATTAATGACATTCCTATAAAAAGGTATCCTTAATCAACCCTAGATGAAAAGAATTTAGGGTTTATTTGACATCTTTTTTTTTTTTTTTTCCAGTTTTTTTTGAATTTTTTAAAACAAAAAATTCAAAATAGGAAACAAGAAAAAAGAGTTTTCACTTTTTTGTTGTCAGTTTATAAAATTATCATGATTTTAATAAATTAGCTAATTTATAATTCATTATTGGAAAATGCTATATGTAGCTCTAGCCTCTAAGGGCTATATATATAAGAAGCTAAAGAGGAAAGTACCAATGAAATATATTCATTAATCACATTAATTTGTGGGGTGATTTTGTTATGCATTTCTAAACTTATACTAAAAAAGGAAAGATATTAAAAGCTTATTTGTAGCCCTAAGGGCTATGTATAGCATTACCCTTGATTATTTGACATATATCATATGATTTTGAAAAATAAAAAGCCAAATAACATAAAACCAGTTAATGACAAGGGAACTCTTATTAATTTGATTTTAAAGTAACAATCATATAAACATTGTTGTAATTATTCGAACTAAGGAACTTGTTTGATCAAATTGATTAACGTTTTTTGTTGATCAAATGGCAATCTCGTAAATACCTTGCCTCGTATTCCGTAAAAAATTGAAAAAAAAAAATGCGCATGTGATCAGATGCCAGCTTTAAGTAACGTTATGCCTATAACGCCTGGTTAACGCTCTAGTAAACGGTGAATGGAATTCCGTCAATGAAGGGGTTAACTTGGTTGTACTTTTTTACCGTGGAGAGAGAAAGTAAATTAAGTAACTTTAAGGAGAAAGTAAATTAAGAGTATTAGGGAGATCGAGAAGGCCATTAAATTTCTGGAATTTGCGCTCGGCAAAGAGGTAATTTTTCTCGTCAATTCTGGCAATCGTTTTATTATCAACTGTTCATCGATGGTAGTTGTGAAATGTGGTGGTATTTGTTGGTAACGTAATTACTTGTTTAAGTGTCGTGATAATGAGAAAATTGGTGTTAATTAGTACTGGTTTAATTGAGGAAAGTCAAGTTAAATAATTCGGAGTACTGGTTTAATTGTGCAAATTCATGTGGATAAATACGTACGAATGGTTAAATTGATCAGATTCAAGTTATTAGATTTGGAGTATTGGTGTAATTGAGCAAAGTCATGTGAATAAATACGGATTAATGGTTTAATTTAGCAAATTCAAGTTAATGTAAGTTGAAAAATAGTTGTAAAATTGTAGGTTTTCCGAAAAAATAATTAGAGATTAGTTGTTATATTCAGTAATTAATTGTAAAATGTTAGGTTTATTGTTTTCAGTAGTATAATGTATAATTTAGGCTCATTTGACTTAATGCTGTGCTACAGGTACTCTTATAATTTAGTCAGTAACTATTGACCATTAATGTGATAATATGGCTGGCGATGTGGGTGGTGATTGTGATTTTTTGGCTTCTGACTGATAATTTGGGTGGTGGCTGGCCTGATTTTGTAGATGACATTGATCTTATGCCTCCAATGTCCCCAATCCGCGAAGGACAATCTACTAAAATTGTTGAATACCGTTCTCTCATTCAACCATTAATGTGATAATATGCCGGTGTGAATGAGGATGGTGAGTGGGAGTTAAGGAAGGTCATTAATGAGCACAGTCACAAACAAAATCCTAGTAACGCGATCTTAGTTAAAGAATATAGGATAAAGAACTACACCTCAAATGTTAGGAAGACTGTTAAATTTCTACGAAGAGGGTGTACCTGTTTCCAAAATTCGTAATGGCTTGTCGCATGAGAAGGAGGTGTTGCCTTCACTTAAGGACATGCAACATGAGGTTACAAAGCTAGGAAACTGAAAATGGAGTGGGGTGATGCGACAGCCATGATGGCTTATTTTGAGCGGATGCAAGCGGACAATCAGAACTTTTACCATTGTCACCGCCTAGACCAATTTGGTCGGTTGAAGGATGTTCTATGGGTGGATGCCAGGAGTCGGGCTGCGTATGAGTACTTTGGTGATTTAGTTTGGTTTGATGCTACTTATTTAACCAATCAATATGAATTTCCACTTGCAAACTTTGTGGGTGTGAACCATCATGGGCAGTCCATCCTATTGGGTTGTGCACTAGTTTCGCGCGAAGATGCTGAAACTTATGCATAGGTTTTCCGACAGTGGCTTGCTTGCATGGGCAACAGAGCTCCACGAGCTATTCTGACTGATCAAGCAGCCTCTATGAGGAAGGCCTTGGCAGAAACAATGCCCAGCTCCAGGCATCGTTGGTGTATATGGCATATTGTTAAGAAGTTTCCTGAGAAACTAGGAAAGTGTGACAAGTAAGTGCTTGGTTCATTGTTCTTAGTGTTGTTTTTGTTCATTTGTTATGTGTATTAGTGTCATTTGGGTATTCTGGAAAATAACCGTTTAATTCCTGGGATTTTTCCTGTTTTGTTGTGCATATGTGATTCTTGTACTGTTGTGTGCTGATATTATGTGTCTGTGTCAAAGGTGGATCTAATTTACAGTAGTTGATGTTTTGTTTTTTCTTGGATATATGCTTCTTAAATTTCCCTTTGTTAATTCACATGTGGGTATTCTATACATTTCATTGTTAAAGCACACCTCTGTTAATTCATTTGATCCTTAAAGTTGCCTTGGTTTATTGAATTGATGTCTGCTAATGTACCATGTACCATGGCTGTTCATTTGAAATCCGTTAGTATGAAAAGTGTTGTTAATGTAGCAATTTTATGTTTGTGGATTCTGTGACATTAGGTACAAATATTTCAAGAGTCCTTTGAAGGCCATAATATATGAGAGTTTTTACTGTGGGAGAGTTTGAAAGAAGGTAGTTGGATTGCATTAAAAAATATAAGTTGGGAGGAGAATGAGTGATTGGAGGGTTTGTTTGAGGAGAGACATGTGTGGATCCCTGCATTTATGCGCGAGTATTTTTGGGCGGGGATGAAAACCACGCAGCGAGTGGACAGCATAAACAGTTTCTTCAATGGGTTCGTTAATCGGAAAACCAAATTGTGTGAATTCCCCCGTACGTTACACCAGAGCAAATGATAAAGAGGGTTAAAGATGAGAATGAAGCTGATGCGAAGGCTACCAAATACATCAGACGCCTTGTGAGTGGATTCAAACATGAAAAATTGTTTCAAAAGCTATACACCGATGCTAAGTTCCAGGAAATTCAAAGAGAACTTTCCCGGATGATGTACTGTTATGATGGGGAGGTAAGTGTTAGCGATGAGAGCACGATTCGGTATGTGATTGATGATAGGGTGTGGATTGTACCGGAAGGTGAAAGTGAGGAGGTAATCACAGATCAACGTTGCAAGTACTCCATCTTGTTTAATCCAGTGACAAAGGAGGTTACATGTGATTGTAAAAAGTTTGAAACTCATGGCATCCTATGCAAGCACTACATTCGCGTCTTGGATAAGAATATGGTGGTTGAGATTCCTGACAAATACATTCTTGATAGGTGGCGTAAAGATATTGTTAGGAAGCACACTAGAGTGAGGGTTGCGTACCATGATCCCATGCAAACCCCTGAGGTTATAAAGTTCAACAAAATGATGAATGTATTTGAGCCAGTTTGTGACGATGCTGCAGCTGCTGATGATGACACACTTGACATAGTCATCAAAGCCTTATCTAAATATATCACCATCCATAGCTGTAATTTATGCCAATCGGGCCACTAAACAATCATTGTATTTAACGACATACAGGTCCACTGGGTGTTTGCAGCAACTAATTCCCCACTTACCACAACACATATCCAAAATTAACAAAACAAACACGACAAAATGGCAATTTACCTCAGTGAATCTGAAATTGGCATCACGTAACCCAGATGAAATTAACATAATAATAAACTCACGTAGCTAAAACTCACATAGCTAAAACGAATCTGATATTGCAAATAATTAATTCAATTTACGAAAACTAATGACATTTATTCGGAAACCTACCTAGAAGTCTCAATCAGTATATAACCATGTACTTTCATCTGACATTTAAATAGCAACTTAACATTAAAAACCATGCCAGCTCAGATTGCATATTAGCCAATCTCGAATTAGATCCAATTCTACAATAACTAGGGGTGGGACTTTTCAAACCGAACCGTGAAACCGCCCGTTATCGAACCGAACCATCACGGACCGATCCGTTTATAAACCGATAAATATAAACCGAAAACCGAACTGAACCGTTCAATATCAAACCGAAACCGAATCGAACCGCTCAATGTCAACCCGTTACGGACCGTAAACCGATAACAAACCAAACTGTGCAAATCCGAACCGAAACGAAACCGAACCGAATGGTTTATAAACCCGTTAATGACCCGAACCGTTTATAAACCGAAACCGTTTAAACCGAAAAAAACCGTTTAAACCGAACCATTTGTAACCCGCTAACCGTTTAAACCGACCCGTTTATGAACCGAAACCGTTTAAACCGCACGTATAAACCGAACCGTTATAATCCGCTAACCGTCTAAACTGAACTGCCATAACCCGTTAAACCGTTAAAATCGAACTGTTTTCGAATCGCAACCTGTTTAATCTGATCCGATTACAAACTGCTTAATTCAAATTGAATTATTTACAACCTAAATGGCTAAATAGTAAATACAATTAAATAATTAATGTTAATAAATGTAGATCTAATCAAACGGCTTAGGTTTATACAAAGGTTTATATCACCTAGATCTAGGCCAACGGCATTATTAATATCGTTTTAGATTACTTATTTATTTTAATTACAAGATATATCATTTGTATCATTTTCATTCCAGTAATAATGTTAGTCCACCCAAATTATCTTCATTGTTCCTTGATATTCATGGTCATCCAATAACACTCAAAGCCTCAAAGGTAACATAAGATTGGAGATGTATGAGATTGCGTTACACAAGTGGCATAAGCATTAGAATATTACTGTACTAGTCAATAAGGCGTACAATCATTCACATTACCACTTTATAAAACTTTCTTATACAAGTATTTTGTAAAGGGGAGGAATATCATTAAAATACGGAGGCATCCCAAATCTGTAGCCACAATTATTTCATAACATTACCACAAATCCAGCAGATAAATAACATTAAAATTAGAGTAATATCAACAAGCAATTAAAAAAAGTCACCATTTTCATTGATTAAAATTCACAATACATATACCAATACATAATGAAACTACTATCACTACTACCCAGATTAGATTTCAGATTTATCAACTGAAACATCATCAAGTTTAGGGTTGCAAAAAATGATACATGATAAGATGAAGGGAGGAGTGAGAATGTGAGTGATTTGGGAGCAGAATCTTGAAGCAGCAGCACAGCACCCAAGAGCAGAGGAAATAGCAGCAACAAGCAGGAACCAGCACACGCAATAACAGATCAGCAACTTATAAGAAGCAAGGAATAATATAAGCAGAAGGGACTCAGCAGGAACTTATTTTTGTTTTTCAAAATTGCTCTCAGATTTACGTTTATCGTATCATCACTGAGCAATGGCTGTTTTAACTTAAAACTTGAAAAATGCTGCCAGCAAGTACATATACATTGAAGTCTCAACATAAATGACAAGGGCAACGATGATTCAAGAAAAATTAAAACAGCAAGCATAAGAAACAGCAGCAACAAAACTTATCATAAATTCATAACACAAAAGGCAGCAACACAGCACCTCAAGCTGGCAGAAGGCAGGAACCAGCTCATGCAGGCAACAATATAGGCAATAACAACTCAGCAGAGACAACAACCAAAAGGAAAAAGCACTACCAGCAGGCAGCAACTCATAACAAGTTCAACCAACTTCAAAATTATAGCTTTTGTTTTTTAAAATTGCTCTTAGATTTACATCACCGAGCAATGGTTGTTTTAACAAAAACTTAAGAAATGCTGCCAGCAAGTACCAAAATACATTTAACTATTTAAGTCTCAACATAAATGACAAGGGCAACGATTTTAAAAGTCTTGAAAAATGCTGCCAGCAAGTCTGAAAATAAATGACAAGGGCAACGATTTTAAAAGTCTTGAAAAATGCTGCCAGCAAGTCTGAAAATAAATGACAAGGGCAACGATTTTTCAAGATAAAATAAACCACAATGAGACACAAATACCAGTTATGCAGATGAAGCACTTTCGGCTTCAATCTCTTTACCAATAAGGAGGACGTCTTCCTCAACATCCCAATAAATAAACAATGCATGTATTCCAACAATAATAATCACATAATCTGAACAACCCATCATCATTACTTTTAAATCGAGCATAATAAACAACAAAACAGCACAAATCTACCATTTTCCCGTAAAAAACAAAAATACAATCAACAACAGATTTTAGGCATATTTCGACTATATTCAAGCAAGAACAACAACAATAATCAAATACAAAAACAGAAAAACTGTATTAAAAAAAAACGAAAAGGAAAAAGTAATTACCTTTGACGGCTTGAAGGAGATTTGAAGATGGAGAATTGCCTGAACTGGAGATCAAAAGAAAAAATCAAGAATGTAGATTATCAGAACTTGAAATAAAAAAAAAAAACCGAAACGAAAACGAAAAAAATCGAATAAATTAACAAAAAAATTACCTTAGGGTTTGACGGCTTGAAGGAGAAGAAGATTTGAAATCAGAAATCATAAATCAGAACTTAGATCCAAAACAAAAATGAAACGAAAACAAAAACCCTAAATAAACAAACCGAAACAAAAACGAAAAAAATCAAAACGAAAACAACAAAAATTAACAAAAAAACGAGAATGTAAAGCGAGAAATCAAAAATGTAGATCCAAAACACAAATCAAACGAAAACAAAAACTCTAAATAAACAAACCGGAACAAAAACGAAAAAAATCAAAACGAAAACAACAAAAATTAACAAAAAAACAAAAAAAAACGAGAATGTAAAGCTAGAAATCAGAAATGTAGATCCAAAACACAAATGAAACGAAAACAAAAACCCTAATTAGGATTTTTAAAAGTTGAGAAGTTGAGCTTGAGATTCTTGAGAATTTCAGAACGAAAGAGTGAGAAACTGAGAAGTTAGAGAGAGAAACTATGACAGATTGTGAGATTAATCTAAAACGGCTGAAATGCTGAATGGCTGAGAGTGGGTTTTTTTTTCTAGGTTTAGGTTTTACTTCAGTTGATCTAACCGTCCATATTCAATCTCAACATCTAACCGTTCATTTTTTTTTGTAGATTCCAGAATATTCATCTAGATCTAACGGTCTAGATTTTTCTTCGTGCTTTTCTAGGTCTTTTAGACCGTTTTTTTTTATTTATTATTATTATTATTGTTGTTAGTATAATTATTTGTTAATATTATTATTATTACTAGTTTACTACTACTATTATTATAATATTATTATTATTATTATTATTATTATTATTATTACTATTATTATTATTATTATTACTATTACTATTATTATTATTATTATTATTACTTTTATTATTATTATTATTAGTTTATTACTTATAAGTTATAAATTGTAAGAAACGCAAATGTTTCAAAATTGAAATTGATTCAATACGACATAGTTAATGACTTAATGAGTTAATGCTCATCAATATCTGACATCTGTGAGTCTGTGACTGTATATCAGTATATATAATAAACTATAAAACTAATAATAACTTAATAAGTAATAATACTAATAACTAATAAAGTAATGAAAATCTAACCATTGTTTTTCATGGGCATTCAATCTAACCGTTGTATATTTGACTATTCGTACATTAGTATTGCATAATGATTTCATCACCACTTTAATTAGTGATTTCGTGATTTCGTCCATTTAACTTATTAAGTTGTTTGAGTTAGTAATCTAAATAAAGTAACAAACTAAATAACGAATCCATTTAATCTCGTGTAAGTTATAATTTATAAGAAATGCAATGTTTGGAAATGGAAATTGATTCAATACGATATTGTTAATGTATATGTAATTATAGATTAATTATTATGTATATCATATCGTACGAATGTACGGTTGGTATCATTATCATACTATCATAAGTATCATTGCCTCATTGAATTATTGGTATGTACTATAATCGATAATCATATTTACATATCTGATCATTAAAACTTAAAAGTTTAAAACACTTGTTGATCAATCTAATTGAATACTTGTACATTCTTAATTATCGATTTATCGTATTATAAGTATCAACTCATTAAATCATGGTCATGATTTCGTGATTTCGTCCATTTAACTTATTAAGTTGTCTGAGTTAGTAATCTAAATAAAGTAACAAACTAAATAACGAATCCATTTAATCTCGTGTAAGTTATAACTTATAAGAAATGCAATGTTAGGAAATGTAAATTGATTCAATACGATATTGTTAATGTATATGTAATTATAGATTAATTATTATGTATATCATATCGTACGAATGTACGGTTGGTATCATTATCATACTATCATAAGTATCATTGCCTCATTGAATTATTGGTATGTACTACAATCGATAAACATATTTACATATCTGATTATTAAAACTTAAAAGTTTAAAACACTTGTTGATCAATCTATTTGAATATTTGTACATTCTTAATTATCGATTTATCGTATTATAAGTATCAGCTCATTAAATCATGGTCATGACGCGATCTTTAAAACAATCATGAATTCAATTCATGACCCAAACCGTGAAACCGCTTATAAACCGAACCGACATGATCCAAACCGTTCATAAACCGAACCAATTGAACTGTGTAAACCCTCTACTAAACCGGCCCATTTCAAACTGAACCGACATGATTCGCACCGTTTATAAACCGAACCGATATTGACCCGGGTAAATCCGCCCCTAAACCGACCCATTTCAAACCAAACCGGCTTGATCCAAACCGTTTGTAAACCGAACTGACATTGACCCGGGTAAACCCGCCCCTTAAACCGACCCGTATCAAACCGAACCGACATAATCCGAATCGTTTATAAACCGACCCGCTTATGATCCAAACCGAATTTAAACCGCAAAGAAATAAACCAAAACCAAAACGAGCCGTGACTAACCCAAACCGAACCAAACCGACCCGCTAGCTAAACTAAACCGTTTCAATCCGAACCGCTCAAACCGAAACTGACTCAAACCGAGGTCAAACCGAACCGCCAGACCGAAGTCCCACCCCTAACAATAACCTCTAATTCGCTCCAATGGTGGATTACTCAGGTTCGACTTCTGACTTGTCTAGTGATTCCCCACCAACAAGGATCGACTCCTGTCCTTTGGTAATTTCACCACTCCAATGGTTCGATTTCTCAAGTACTTGGCCACTCCAATGGTGATGGTAGATCAACTCGTATACAGAAATTAAAGGAGTTTCCTAAGGAGAGAGAGAAATTTACCGAGGACAGAGAAATTTACTGAGGACAGAGAGAAAATTACCGAGGAGAGAGAAGACGTGAAGAGTAACGTCCTAACGTGGTCAACAAATCCGAAGTTAACGTCGTCAGCTGGCTGACCAAACAGCGTGCCATGCAATTGTCAGTATTACCCTTACTTTTCCAAAGGAAAGTACAACGTCACCCCTAGATAAACGAAATTTGTTTCTCATAGTGATAAACTTGCTCCATCTTATGTGCTACATATGTTAATTTTGAGAGTGTATAAATCAATTATGAGTTTTAAGTTTTAACCATCAGTTTATAATTTTGATTAATTTGGTCTTCTAAAATGTATAACATTGATATACTAATAAAACATGCTCTTTTCTTAAATGGAGGGAAATGTCAGAAAAAAAAATGAGCTTATGTTTATAAGGGAAATCAACGTTAATAAATCTTTTGTATAGCAGCCATATGTTAAATACTTAATACTCTGATTTTTTGCATAAATCATATATTCCATTTTGACAACAAATTTTTACCAATATATGAAAAGAAAAGTTAGTATTATATACTCCCGGTATACTATATATGGATCATGTACTCCATAACCAATATGCTTGAGTTATTTTGCCTAAACCTTGTGTTATTTTGCTTAAATCTTGTGTTATGTTGCTAAAATAATATGTTATTTACTTATTTTTGCTAAAACAATATGTTAAAATTGATAATTTTTGTTTTCAAAACCAACTTAGATGAGAGAATTAAATATTACATGAAAATTATTGTTAAAAGTATGGAATATTCAAAATAACACAAGAGTTTTGTACAGTGAAATGGTCGATCTTGAATATAAAGAACAACAATGCATGTATAAAATAACATCTACTTATTTAAAAATAAAATATATATAAATTGAAATAATAAGAAGTTCACATCAAAATAACATGAATTTTATAAACCTAGAGTACAGTGAATAATTGATGTTGAATATAAAAAATAGCATGCATGTATAAAATAACATGACTTATTTAAAAGTAACATATATATAAATTAAAATAATAAGAAGTTCACATCAAAACATGAATTTTATAAACCTATAATACCTTGTGCATGGTACTCCAAGAATAAGATAGAAATTGCGCTAACGTGATAATATAATGAAAACGAAAAACAAAACTTTTATCAAACTTGAATCTTAGACTTGGCTCAAATCATGAATTGAGGTCCAATTAGAACATAGAGACCTAAATGGGATATACCCTAATAAATATGACTTACACCCTATACTAACAACTCACTTGTTTCTTTTTTACTTATTATAGTTTGACCGTTAATATTTTTTAGGGAAATTATCAATGGTACACCCAAGGGAGCGTTTATCAATGGTACACCTACTTAACTATGGATTATCAACGGTACACCCAAGGTTTGATACACTCATCTACAGTAACCATTTTTTTAAACAAACATTAATCCTAGGTTAGTTTACTTAAAATGTAATGACTAAATTGCCCCTACCCCTACAGACATTAACTATCCCTCCAAAGTCCAACTACCCAAATTAAAAAACCTTTTGATCGTTCATCTTCTTCTTTTTCTTTCTGACTCTCTCCCCTGTTTCTGCTATTGTGAGGAACCTAATTGACGCGCATTTGAAGCAAAATTCCTGGAAATTCAGTGCTTCTTTGTTGATCGTTAAAGGTTAGTGTTGATCTGAGCTTTCAATATTGTGAATTTCACATAAAATTGTTTACGTGTTGGTATTAGATGAATTTTTGTTTAAATGGTTGAAATATGATTTCCATGTACAATTGTTAGTGGATTATGGTTTGAATTATGCACAATATGCCTATGATTATGATTTGTTTCTTAATTTTATCTTTGTTGCATACATAATTCGAGTTAGGTGTGTTTGATTTGATATTGCTAAGTTTTTTAGTGATAGGTAACCCTATGTCAAATTATGTGTTATTTAGTTTTGCATGCTATGTTTAAATGATTTTCATTCATTGATGATGGGATTGAATTGTGGTATTTTGTCCTAGTTTTGTAGAATGAGTGACAAGGTTGTACTAAGATTTAAATATAAGGTTCATAATGTTGATATTGAAGTGGATCCTGATCTTTGCAATCTCATGGATTTAATGATTGAATTTGAAGATAGGCTACAGAAAAAGGGAATAGTTATATTGAAACCCTATCTTTGCTTATGCATATAGAGGCAAACATTGGCCTATAGATGATGATGGTGGTATGATTAGGATGTTTAGAACATTCCCTAATGCTGTCTTGTTTGAGATTTTAGTTGACACTGCTAAGGATTCAAATTTTATGAAAGATCTAGTGTCTGAGTGGAGGGGGAAACAATTAGCTGCTGAACAAGCTAACTAGGCTTTACTTTCTGCACCACAACCACCTCCTCTAAATGAACCACCTCTGAATCAACCACCACCAACACCTCTTTACCAGCCTTCAAATGATGGTGCATCACCTACTGTAGGTCTTGAAATGAACCCCTCTTCAGCCCAACCTTCAAATGCTCCTATGACCAAACTCAAACCTAGGAGGAGATTGAGATCAACATACCAGTCCACCAATGATGATATTGCTAATGACCCCTCATTAGATGATATTGCTACTAACCCCTCATTAGATGATATTTTCCCTAGGGAGTTTAATTATGATCCAACTGTTACTGCTGCTGATATGCAAGAGGAGCTTGAGGATAGTGGTGTTAACATGTCTAGTATGGAATACACTAAGGCTAGGAAGGCATTTTGAGAAGGCATGTGAAAAAACTTCTACATCTAAGGGTAAGGGAAAGGGTAGGGGGAAGGGTGAGACTTCTACTGCACCTAAGGGTAAGGGAAAGGGCATAGTTGTGAGTAATGCTTTTGGTTAAAGAATTACCCCATCTCCAGAATCACTAAACACCATCTTCAAAACTCTTGCTGTGAGGAGGAGTTCTAGTTTTACAGTCCCAAAATCTAACCCCATCATCTTTTTATCTGAAACCACCTTGTTTGATAGGAAAATGCCTTAAACCACAACAATAAGGAAGGGTGTGTGGGCAAAACTTGCAAAAAAAAAAAGTCCAAAATGTGCAAGAAAATGATAGAACTGTTAGTGTTGTGAAGAGAATGGTGAATTTTGATGATGCAAGTGAGGGTGCTGATGATGCCAGTGGGGGTTCTGATGTTAGAGGGCCTGAAAATGATGATTTTGACAATGAACTCATCATATCTGATGACATTTAACCTGATGAAATAGAAGAAATCAGGGGAGTTCCACATGTAGAAGAAAATTGGGAGCCTAATAATTAGCATGGCTTTATTGATTCTGATGTTGATGACAGCTACTTCAACAAGCTGTACAAAAATGGAGAAATTTATGAAGAGAAAGACTTTGGGAAAATTTAACTTAAACCTTGGATGCTTTTCATTGATAAGGGTCATTTGAGGGAAACATTGAAGGACTATGTTGTCCAGGAAGGGTTTGCTTTGAATGTGGTGTATGCAGACAATAGGAGGTATATAGTCACTTGCTATGCTGAATGTTGTGATTGGAGATTACGTGCAAGAAGACTACCAGATGGCAGATGGACTGTGAAGAAAATATGGCCTGATGTGCGCACATGTAGGGGTTTGGAGACATACAACCCAATGTGCACTGTCATATGGGCTGCATATAAGGTGATGGAGAATATTAGGGCTAACCCAGATATCCCTGGGAAACCTTTGAATGAGCTGCTATTTAAGAGGTATGGCATATACATGAAGCAAGATTCATTGTACAGATTGAAGAGGTATGTTAGAGATGTCCTGTTTGGAGGGCATGATGAGTCTTACACTCACTTACCTACATATGTAGAAGTGATTAAGATTACTAATCCAGAATCAACAACATTTGCAGCATGGCATGAAAGTGAAAGCATCCCAAGGGTGAATTTGTTTAGCAGCATTTCATATCTTTTGCTGGGCAATGGAAGGGGCTCCTAAGTAGTTGCAGGCCCCTAATTGGTGTTGATGGGGCACATTTAAAAGGCAACTATGGGGGTATCTTACTGCTTGCTATTGCAATTTGTGGAAACAATGAGATTTTCCCAGGTGGCATATGCTATAGTGAGTGCTAAAGACAAGGAAAGCTGGTCATACTTCTTTTGGCATTTGCACAATCTTGTTAAACACTCAGAAAGGATAGATTGGACTATAATATCTGATAGAAAAAGGTACATGTCTTTTTCTTTCCATTATACAATTGCATCCATACTTAGACTAGGAGTAACTTATTTTATTTTGTTTTTGCAGGGTGTTGACATAGCTTTGCAGCAAGTTTGGCCTGCAGCTAGAAGAAGATATTGATGCAGACACCTAAGCAGAAAATTCAAAAAGCTCTTCCCAGGTCTATTGATGTATATCCTATTCTGGAGGGCCTGCAATGCAACATGCAAGTTCAGTTTTAGAAAAGCAATAGAGAAGCTTCAAAAGGAGGGAGGTGAAGAGGTGATGAAATGGTTTGCAAACATTGGTGATCAGTCCAGATGGAGAAAATACAAGTTTGATCCGAATGTTTGTAATGACTCAAACACATCAAACTTTGTGGAGAGTTTTAACTCAACCCTTGGGGTTGACAGGTGTAGACCTGTCTTAAATCTGTTGATGATTTAGAGTGTTGTATGGTGCGCGCTCGCGCCCATGTTAAGCGCGCCAGCGCCAGGTAGGCGTGGCCGTGAAAAGAGAGCGCCTAAACCGCGCACCTCTTTGGAAATCAGCATGTTGAATGAAAGTGGGGGCGCGCACGCTGCCTAGAAGAGCGCCTGCGCTAAAACCGCGCCCCTCACTGTCTTCAAGATTCATTCGTAGGTTTTTTGGGAGGAGCGCTGGCTCCAAAAAGTGGAGCGCCCGCTCCGCCAGGAGGCACACCCGCGCCTATTTGTGGCGCGCCCGCGCTGCTTCCCAGTTCTGCGATTATTTGCTGACAGTTATTTCTCTTATAAAAGAGAATTTCGTGGAAAACGAAAGATAGACAGAACATTTTCTCTCTTCCTCTCCAAAAGAAATTCTCCACAATTTTCTCTCAATTTTCTTGCAAACTATTGTGAGAAAACTCTTGAAATTTAGCCTTCATTGTGAATTCTTCATCGTGCTTCGATTCTAGTGCTAAGAACGAAGTTTGCTGTCAATTGAATCTCAAAGAGGATTTCCGGTTTAACCCAAGCACCGTGTGGGGGAAATAAACCTCTTTAGGAAAGTGTATACAGGCCTTTGAAGGTGTATCAAGGTTTGAGACTCAAGTGGTCATCATTTTCTCATGTTCATGTTCATCATATTCAAGGCTCGGTGTTGAGGCAAGTTTAGATTTTTTACATTAGTGTTTTCATTTGTAAATTCTGAAATACATTGTAATTTTGGTGCTTGGTTGTAATACTTTGACTAGTATTTGGTTTGTTGTATAATTGATTGTTATTATACACAATTTAGGTTTTGTTCCCACAAAAATTTTAAGTAATTCTTTGTTATTTGAATTGATGTAAAACCTAACAATCTAAAGAGGTTTATTCATCTTTAGTAAGCATGTCTAGTGTGAAAGAATTGAACACAAATTTTGTTAACTGAAAAAGTTTGACGGTGTGGAATTTCGGAGATGGAAGAAGAAGATGTATTTTCTTCTTACATCTTTGAATGTTGCCTATGTCATAAGTACTCCAAGGCCAGATGAACATGAGAATGAAACCTTGGAATCCGTTCGGGAGAGGTCGAAGTGGGACAACGACGATTTCATATGTTGTGGTCACATTTGAATGGGATGGAGGATGATCTTTTTGATGTCTACCAAAATGTAGAATCGGCTAAGGAGCTTTGGGAGTCCTTGGAGAGCAAATAGATGGCAGAAGACGCTTCAAGTAAGAAATTTTTAGTTAGCAATTTTAATAACTTTAAATTTGTTGATAGTCGGTCCATAATGGACCAATTTCATAAATTGCAACGTATTTATGGTATCTTGGAACAACATGGGATAGCCATGAATGAATTAGTTGTTGTTTCAAGTATTATTGACAAGTTACCCCCTAGTTGGAAAAATGTTAAGCATGACTTAAAACATAAAAAAGAGGACATGACATTGTCCGGTTTGGCCACCCATCTTCAAATTGAAGAAGGGATTCGAGCCATGGAAGGTGATAAGAATGGGAATCCTAGCACATCTACTGTTAATATGGTAGATGAAGGAAGAGCTAGTGCATCTACTAGTGAAAAAAGAAAGAATAACTATTCTTTCGAAAATCAGTCCAAAAAGAAAATGACAAGTAACAAGTTTACTTGTTGGGAATGCGGTAAAGTTGGTCACCGCAAGAAGGACTGTTTCTCTTTTAAGAGAAGAATGGAGAAAGCCAAGGAGGGCCGTGCTAATGAAAGCAAGGACCCATCCATCAAAGGTAATCTATTTCATGAGGTTGAATTTAATTTCGGTTTGGATTTAAATGCAACGGATCCTAACATTTTTATGGTGCAGGATGATGACTCATGGTGGATTGATTCGGGGGCTTCAAGGCATGTGTGCAAGAGTAAACATTGGTTCAAAACCTTTCAAAAGGTTGTTGATGGAGAAGACCTCTACATGGGGAACAACTCTACCATCAAGGTTCTTGGAAGAGGACAAGTTGAGCTAGTGTTTAGTTCAGGGACTGCAATTATTCTTAGGAATGTTTTGTATGCTCCTAAAATTAGCAGAAATCTTGTATCTGGGCCTACCCTGAATAGTCTTGTCTATAAACTTGTATTTGAAGCTAATAGATGCATTATTACTAGGGGTGTAACATTTGTTGGTCGTTGCTATTTGGATAATGGTTTGTTTAAACTCTCTTTGAAAGAGAGTGGTGTTTTGGATAATTTATGTTTGAATGTTGATTTCAATGACAATCATGTTGGTTTGAATTTTTTTGATTTATGGCATTCTAGGTTAGGACATGTGAATTATAATAAAGTGCTTTTCATGTCAAAGCAAGAATTGATACCTTCTTGTGATATTTCTCCTGATAAATGTTCTACTTGCATGTTGAACAAGATCACTAGAACTCCTTTTAAGAGAGTTGAAAGAAGTTCTAACATTTTAGAACTCATCCATAGTGACTTGTGTGATTTTCATAGTACTCCTTCTTTGGGGAATAAAAGATACATGATTACGTTTATAGATTATTATTCTAGATTTTGTTATGTGTATCTTTTACACTCCAAAGATGAAGCTTTAATAAAGTTAGATATTTATAAAAGGGAAGTAGAACTGTAAGTAGAATCATTAATTAAGAGAATAAGAATTGATAAAGGAGGGGAATATTATGATCCAGCTTACTTCCAATCTTTGGGTATAATTCATGAGACTACAGCGGGTTATGCACCACAATCAAATGGTGTAGCTGAAAGGAAAAACAGAACTCTTGAAGAAATGGTTAATTCCATGTTATCTTACTCTGGTTTTAGTGAAGGGTTCTGGGGTGAAGCAATGTTGACAGCTTGTCACATTCTTAACCGGGTTCCCACTAAGGGAAAACAATCTAATCCTTATGAACTATGGTACAAAACAAAGCCAAAATTGAAATATCTCAAGGTTTGGGGTTGTAGGGCAATCGTGAGAGTGCCTAGCAACAAGAAAAGAAAGCTCGGTGAAAGGGGCTTGGATTGCATTTTTATAGGTTATGCTGAGCATAGAAAAACCTATAGGTTCTATGTAATAGAGAAAAATGAATATATATCGATTCATTCGGTTACTGAGTCAAGAGATGAAATTTTTGATGAAAAACGGTTTTCATCAATGAGTAGATCGAAAGATCTACAAATCAGTGCCAATGATAGGGAGATAGTAGAGTTGAATGATCAACTTGAATCGCATGAAGATACATTTGATAATGAGAATGTTGAAACTCCTCAAGTTAGGAGAAGTGCTAGGGAAAGAAAAACTAGGAATCCTCTTGATGACTTTATAATTTATTTAGTCGAGGGTTCTAGGGATGTCCTTAGTTCTACTATTCCATATTGTTTCAATGTGGATAGTGATCCAAAGAGTTATAGCGAGGCCATTTCTTCTCAAGATAGTGCATTTTGGAAGGAAGCTATAAATGATGAGATGGATTCCATCATGGGAAATAATACATGGGTTTTAGAGGATTTACCTCCCGGTTGCAAACCTCTTGGTTGCAAGTGGATTTTCACTAGGAAAAGGAGACCGGATGGCTCCATAGTGAAATTTAAAGCCAGATTGGTTATCCAAGGCTTTAGGCAAAAGCATGGTGTTGATTATTTCGATACCTATGCACCGGTTGCAAGAATTACCTCTATAAGGTTATTGATTGCAATGGCTTCGGTATATAATCTAGTGATTCATCAAATAGATGTCAAGATGACATTCCTTTATAGAGATCTAGAGGAAGAAGTGTATATGAGACAACCCGAAGGGTTTGTTTTGGAAGGACAGGAAAACAAGGTGTGTAAATTGGTTAAGTCATTGTATGGACTTAAACAAGCACCAAAGCAGTGGCATCGGAAATTTGATGACACGATTTTATCCTTTGGATTCAAAGTGAATCAAGCTGATAAGTGTATATATAGAAAATTTGATGACAAAGGTCATGGTGTCATCATTTGTCTATATGTTGATGATATGCTCATCTTTGGTACAAGTCTACAAGTAGAATTGGCCAAGGAATTCTTATCCTCATCTTTTTAGATGAAGGATTTGGGGGAGGCAGATGTCATTTTGGGCATCAAGATTATTAGGGACAATGGTAGACTTATTTTAAGTCAATCTCATTATATTGAGAAGATGATCAAACGGTTTAATTTGTTTGATAAGTGTCCCGTGAACACCCCCATGGAACCTAATGTTAAATTGGTTAAGAATTCGGGGAAAACGGTTTCCCAATTGGAATATTCAAGGATAATTGGACCCTTGATGTATGCCATGACTAGTACAAGACCAGATATTGCATTGGCTGTAGGGAAACTTTGTAGATTTACTAGTAACCCGAGTGTACAACATTGGTTTGCAATTCGTAGGGTCTTGAGGTACCTTAAGGGTACATTAGACTATGGTCTGACTTTTAGTGGATTTCCTTCGGTTTTAGAAGGGTATTCTGATGCAAGTTAGATCACTAACAAAGAGGATGACTCTTCTGTTAGTGGTTGGGTATTCATGTTTGGGGGAGGTGTCATTTCATGGTCTTCCAAGAAACAAACTTGCATTGCGGATTCCACTGTGGCAGCGGAGTTTATTTCTATTGCTTCAGCTAGTAAGGAAGCTGAGTGGTTGAGGAATCTCATGATAGAATTGCCTTTATTGTCAAAGCCAATGCCACCAGTGGCAAGCTATTGTGATTCTAATTCGGCGTTGATAAATGCCTATAGTCAAGTGTATAATGGTAAGTCTCGGCATATTTCACTTAGGCATAGCCTAGTGAAAGAGCTTATCAATGATGGGGTCATAAGTCTTGACTATGTTTCAACAAAGTTAAATTTGGCGAATTGTTTTACTAAAGCAATGCCAAGACATTCCATCATATTTGCTATGAATGGAATGGGTTTATGTCCAAAAACACGAATTTGTGATACCCAATCTAACGCTTGAAGAAACATCAACTCTTAGATTCAATGTGGTTGAATTGCATTTTTGTTGTTTGTTAGCAATGTTTGTGACCCATATTGCTATGATACTTGTGACGTTAAAGGTAGCGTCTATTTAAAGTTCTCAAAGATTTAGAGTTGAGAAGCTCTAAATGAAGGTGTCTTATCATAAGGGCACTATTACGTATATGAGAACCTACCTATATAAGTTCAAATTTTAGCCGCTTCAAGAAGTCTAAATGGACATATAGACTTTGATGAACTTATGAAAGATACGGACACATGGCTGTTTAAAAGTGTCAAGTGATGATTAATTCGATTTGTCTTGTGTGTACTTCACCTTCGAATGGTTGGATATATCCGTGTGATTCAATCCGTATGGAAATCATGGGATGTGATCATCGTTAAGTGTGTTGTACTAGGTGTCAATTCAATCCGTAGGGACATTGGCATTGATGCACGAGATGTGGCTAAATTGATAGAAGTGGAGAATGTTTTAAAGGAGCACTCTAAATGGGGGAGGATTGTTGATGATTTAGACCGTTGTATGGTGCGCGCTCGCGCCCATGTTAAGCGCGCCCGCGCCAGATAGGCGCGGCTGCGAATAAAGCGCGCCTAAACCGCGCACCTCTCTAGAAATCAGCATGTTGAATGAAAGTGGGGGCGCGCCCGCGCTGCCGAAGCGCGCCCACGCTAAAACCGCGCCCCTCATTGTCTTCAAGATTCATTCGCATGTTTTTTGGGAGGAGCGCTCGTTCCAAAAAGTGGAGCGCCCGTGTCTATTTGTGGCGCGCCCGCGCTGCTTCCTAGTTCTGCGGTTATTTGCTGACGGTTATTTCTCTTATAAAAGAGAATTTCGTGAAAAACGAAAGATAGACAGAACATTTTCTCTCTTCCTCTCCAAAAGAAATTCTCCAAAATTTTCTCTCAATTTTCTTGCAAACTATTGTGAGAAATCTTGAAATTTAGCCTTCATTGTGAATTCTTCATCGTGCTTCGATTCTACTGCTAAGAACGAAGTTTGCTGTCAATTGTATCTCAAAGAGGATTTTCGGTTTAACCCAAGCACCGTGTGGGGGAAATAAACCTCTTTAGGAAAGTGTATCCACGCCTTTGACAGTGTATCAAGGTTTGAGACTCAAGTGGTCATCATTTTCTCATGTTCATGTTCATCATCTTCAAGGCTCGGTGTTGAGGCAAGTTTAGATTTTTTTACATTAGTGTTTTCATTTGTAATTTCTGAAATACATTGTAATTTTGGTGCTTGGTTGTAATACTTTGACTAGTATTTGGTTTGTTGTATAATTGATTGTTATTACACACAATTTAGGTTTTGTTCCCACAAAATTTTAAGTAATTCTTTGTTATTTGAATTGTTGTAAAACCTAACAAAATCTACTCGAGGGTATAATCTAAAACCTTGATTCATTTTCACTTAGTTAGTTGCATATACTATATTTTTTTGAATTGATCTTGGTCTTGTGATAGGAATTAGAAGGGTGTGTTTAGGATGTCAGCTAGGAATGAGAACTCAAAGTCATGGAATGATGATGACGTGTGTCCTAAGATAGTAAAGAAGGTTAAGGACATCAGCAAGGCAACTTGCAAAGGATACCAATCCAGTCCAAGGGAGTATGAGATACATGAGGGTAAATCTCAGTTCTCATTAAACTTGAACAGCAAGATATACTCTTGTGGTGCTTGGCAGCTATCTGGCATACCTTGCAGGCATGCCATTAGGGCAATGGTCCATGCACACAACAAGAATTAAGCTTATTTCCGACGGAAATTATCCGTCGGAAAATAATGAATTTTCGTCGGAAATGGTCATTTCTAACGGAATTCCGCCGGAAATGTCTATCGGAAAACCCTTCGTCGGAAAAAAGGTCGTTTCCGACGGAATTCCGACAGAAATGTCGATTCTGATGGAATTTCCGACGAAAAAAAGGCGTCGGAGCTTGGTGACTAGGGGATGGAAGTGTCCGTCGAAAATGTCCGACGGATTGGATAATCCGTCGAAAATAAGGCGTTTTCCGACGGAAATAATCCGTCGAAAATGGGGGAATGTTCCGACGGATTTATTTTTCGTCGGAAACCCCCCCTGTTCCGACGGATTATTTCCGTCGGAAAATTTGTTTTTTTTTTATTTTTTTTTATTTTTATTTTTTGCTTCCACTACCCCCCTGTATATTGACCTGTTCTTCGCTACTGCAATCTCTTTAAAACATAATAAAATTTCATTTGAAAATAAATCAATCAATATAAATTAATAATTATAATTATTACATTCAGTTTGGATAAATAACCTACATTGTATCTCAAATTATGTACAATACGTGAAAAGAAACAAAAAGCTACACGACGGGAAAAGAAGTCGGGCCTCCCCCACAACCGGGGTCGTCGTCCCAAGGGTCTCGCGGCTGCGACGCATCGTCGTGGAACATGTGAATGGAGTGTTGAGTTCGGTCATGCGACTCAACATCTCGTCCATCATCTCTTTGTTCCTCCGCTCAAGTTCCGCCATTTGAGCCTACACTTGAGCCTGTATCTGGGCCTGCATTTGAGCTTGCACTCAAGCCTCGATCTCAGCCACAACAGACGACGGTGAGTGGTACTGCTGAGAGGACCCAGATCCTCGGGACTGGGATTGATAGTATAACTCAGCACCTCGACCAAGCCCCCTTACTCGGCCTTTCTTGTTACGCCCGCCTACTGCATCCCAGTACAGTTCAACCTGGCTTTTGGAAGACTCCTAACTGCTTTCTTCCTCAACCATTTTATAATATGTTTCCTGCAGAAAATTGACGAGATATATTAAGAAATAATGATGTTTCAAGAGAAAAGAGGTCAAAATAAAGGGTTCTACCTTGCCTATTGTTCACATTTCTTATCAAACTAACCTATAACTTGCACTAACATACCAATATAGCCTAGTTACAAGTGTTCATGCATTGAAAACGAACCTTTGAAGCATTTCACTAAGTTTTGGGACGATATTCGTGATTTTCAAGGGAAAATGGGCCAAAAAGGGTTCTACCTTGCCTATTTTTCACATTTCTTATCAAACTAACCTATAACTTGCACTAACATACCAATATAGTCTAGTTACAAGTGTTCATGCATTGAAAACGAACCTTATAAGCATTTCACTAAGTTTTGGGACGATATTCGTGATTTTCAAGGGAAAAGGGGCCAAAAAGGGTTCTACCTTGCCTATTTTTCACATATCTTATCAAACTAACCTATAACTTGCACTAACATACCAATATAGCCTAGTTACAAGTGTTCATGCATTGAAAACAAACCTTTGAACCATTTCACTAAGTTTTGGGACGATATTCGTGATTTTCAAGGGAAAAGGGGCCAAAAAGGGTTCTACCTCGCCTATTTTTCACATTTCTTATCAAACTAGCCTATAACTTGCACTAACATACCAATATAGCCTAGTTACAAGTGTTCATGCATTGAAAACGAACCTATAAGAAGCATTTCACTAAGTTTTGGGACGATATTCGTGATTTTACCAACACAGCCTAGTTACTGAATTTAAATTTTAGCGAACTTAAATTTATGAATTTATTACCGCAATCTCCTTGGAATTTTTGTTTTCCGGAACCTTTCCTTTTCCGGGCACATCCTTGAAGTGTGTTTTCAGGAACAGATCAGCAGTGGATGGCAGTTTCCCTTGGTTTTCCGCCGCCTTTGCACATAAACACAAATAAATCACATTAATATGTAAAATTAATTACTGCAAAACCTAAAACAACAATTCTCATATACTGACCATCCATTTTGCATGCTGTATGGATGATACGGAATCCTGGAAGTGGGTTGCCTCCACTTCATTCTCCATGGAACCGCCTCTTCGGTTCAGCTTGTTCTATGTGGACCGCTTCTTGTACGTGCCATCAGAATCAGGAATCTCCATCATCTTCTTGTGCACTTCCTCTGACACCCGATACGGTCTCACACCTTTCATCTTCTTCGTGACAGTGTAAAACATGTCATGAAGGCGGGTACCGACCCGAGCTTTAAATGCCGATCGTACATGACTGTCCAGCTCCGGTGACCACGTAAAATGTTGCTGCAAAATCAAAACTCATAAAACGTAACAACAAAATATTTTTCAAATAAAATAATACACAATTGTATTGGTACATACCCTGAACAAGTTCCACCAATGACTTTTCGTGGCATCGTCAACCTCTCCATAGTTCCTCCAAGGCGTCGTATAGTGCCCCTGGATTGAACCGGAGACGGCTTTCTTCACTATTTGGTCATCAAACCTGTTTCAGAACAACAAAAAGGACGTTAGTAGCTTTTGATGATTAGAAATATGAATCACGAAATGCATATAACATATGATCTAATATTCTTACCACATCGTGGCACTAGATCCCCTCGTGCGTGCTCCGACTGCCCTGAGCTCCGGGGCTGTGACAGATCCTCATGCTGAGTAAGGGAATCTAGTACCTGAGTGTCACCCAGACCCTGAACAGTCTCAGAGTTATCCTCAGCGGTCTCGGGGGCCTGCTGACTGTCTGACACATGGTACGAGGGGTAAGGTTGAGATCTTCGCGTCTTCCTCCCCGAGCTATCCCCCTTTCTTCCTCCGGCCATGCTTCCCTACAAAACAGTTCAAGGGCATAACGTACAGACAAAAATAGGTTAACAGTTACATTCCTCATATCAATCAATACAGCTATTCATTACAATCATTTATTATAATCAATAATACTTTTCATTACAATCACTAAAGCTACTCATTACTATCACTATTGCTACAATGATCATTACTGTTATCATCAGTACTATCATCAAAAACAACAATGTCGTCCTCATCCTCGTCACTGCCCTCTTCGTTGTCACTTGAATCGACGTTTGATTCGTCTTCAGAAGCAGACACAATATCATCATCCTCACCCTCGGAGACAACAAATGCATGACCATCGTCACCGTAGTCTGGGATATCAGTTGGTGGGCAGAGTGTACTACATTCCCGTGTTTGTGTTCCTTGCAAGAACTCCGGGTCAACAGGAGCATCCACAACGGACCTTGTCTGCGTTTTAAACACAGCCCACCATTGAAACCGATCCCGTTTGAGGCTCGGATATGGTGCATAATATACCTGACCAACTTGATAAAACAGCACGAATGGGTCATATTTGGGGTATTTCTTAGTATGATTCACGTCAACAAGCTTGTATTGTTCATGTATGTTCATACCCCTACCACAATCCATCTAACTACACTTAAACAAGATGGTCTTGTATCCACGGATCGTACCAGTGTAGACAACTTCAATAATGTCTTGTAACATGCCAAAATACTCTCCTCCATCTTGACTGGACACACACACAACGTAATTGATCGTGCCCTTATGTCTGCCGTAGTCTTGCGTATGGAAATTGAAACCGCTAACAAATATTCGGCTCCAAGTGCGAACTTTCTTGAACGGACCCAAAGCCAAAGCTTGCAACACATTAGATCTTGGTTACTCTTCAGTTACCTATTAGTGTTAGATAAAATTAAAATACGTCATATTCGGATTATTAAAATTGAGTTGGATTGTACATACAGAAGTCAATAATTATCCCTATATTTGAGAGTGGTCTGACCTTGTCCCTAAACCAATTAGGGAACTGTGTTTCGAATGTCTCCCATACAGCTTCTTTACGCAAAGTAGCTTCTCTAAGAATATGGTCCTCAAACTTCCTGCTACGACAGCAAGAACTTGTTAATGACCGTGAAACTCAGTACACGTGATCATATGATGGAAACAATTTAGTTACTGTGGATTAACTTTCATATTCACCTAATATGCCACTGTTTGATAAAACAAATAAGTGTGCACGTTGAAATTCCTTTTCATCTAACCACCTTAATTTTCCCTCAGTTGACACACGACCAGTGTCCTCCGTAAACAGTTCTGGGATGTCATTGGTGTCGAGGGAGGTGTCAACATCAGCATTCACATTCCGACCTAGATCTTGTATTTTTGTGTCAACTGACGGCTGGAAGTAATTTGAGCAGAAATTTGATATCTCCTCGATAAGGTAAGCGCTGCATATCGAACCTTCAACACGAGCCTTGTTGCCAATTTTCCGTTTTATATGGTTTAGGAACCTGAAATTAAAGTATATTATGATATTAAACGGTGAATTTGTGACTGATCAACAACTAAATCAAGGGTTCACTACCTCTCGAATGGATACATCCATCGATACCGCACAGGTCCAGCTAACTTTGACTCGTACGGTAAGTGAATGGGTAAATGCTCCATGGAGTTGAAGAATGCAGGTGGAAAAATCTTCTCCAGTTTGCAAAGGATCTCGACAATGTTCTTTTTCAACCGTTCCATGTCACTGACTGTGACTGTGTAGCAACACAAGTCTCTAAAGAATTGACTGATCTCTGTAATTGCATTCCAGACATGAACAGGGAGCAATTCTCTCAATGCGACAGGTAATAACCTCTCCATGAATACGTGACAATCATGACTTTTCATTCCGTGTATTCTACACGCCTGCAGATCCACACATCTGCTCAAATTGGAGGCGTAACCGTCAGGGAATCGCAGGTCACGAACCCACTCACACAAAACCTTCCTCTGACCCTTATCGAGGCAGAATGGGGCCTTTGGCATGACCTCATTCCCTCTGTCATCAGCCTGTAGATGAAGTTGAGGTCGCCTACAATATTTGGCAATGTCATTTCTGGCCGAAGGTGTGTCAGAAGTTTGTCTTCTCACATCCATTACAGTGTGAAATATTTGATCAAAGAAGTTTTTTTCAATGTGCATGACATCTAAGTTGTTACGAATCAGAAAATGCTTCCAATACGGAAGCTCCCACAGGCAACTTTGCTTGAACCACCCTTTCTTTTACTTTTTCAACTTTTGCAGTGATTCGGGCCCATCGGTGGCCCTCGGAAGGTCTTTCACACATTCCCAAAGTTCCGCCCCTGACATGATGTGCGGCGGTGAGCCTTTTTCAACTCTGTTTCTGCAAAATGCTGTTTTTCGGAAAGGATGATTTGCAGGAAGAAATTGACGATGACAATCAAACCACGAAACTTTTCCGCCACGCTGCAACCAAAATGCCTTGCTTTTTTCCATGCAGTACGGGAAAGCCTTCTTACCAGTCGTGGACCATCCAGACAACATACCATATGCAGGGAAGTCACTAATGGTCCATAGGATGGCTGCTCTAAGGTTGAAATTTTGTTTCTTTGATGTATCATAAGTACTTGCGCCAACTTCCCACAACTGTTTCAACTCTTGTATCAGTGGTTGCATGTACACATCTAAATTTGCCTTCGGGTTTTTGGGACCAGGGACTATCAGTGACATGAACATGAACTGCCTTTTCATACACATTGAGGGAGGCAAATTGTATGGGGTCAAAATCACGAGCCAACAGGAGTACTGACCCCCGAACTTACCACGAGGAGCAAAATCATCTATACAGAGCCCTAGTCGAACATTCCGTGGATCCGAGGAAAACTCTAAAAAGCAGGTATCAAGCTGTCTCCAAGCTTCAGTGTCACTAGGGTGTGCCATCGTGCCTTTGACACAAGGATTATTTGCATGCCAACTCATTTCCTCTGAAATATTCTTTGTTGCAAACATTCTTTGCAACCTAAGTGTGATCGGGAAATAAAATAGCGCATTCTTTGGAACCAAGCTGCCTTTAGATTTTCTTTTGTATCGAACTGCCTTACACTCTACATGTAGGAAGCTCAGCATCCTCTTTCCAAAACAACATAAATCCCTTGGGGCATGCATGAATCTTTTCATGCGGCAGCTCCAACCCCTTAACAACCTTCTTAACATCGTAGAATGTCTCACCCAAACAGCTGTTGCCAGGGATCGCTTCTGTCAACAATGAAACGAACCCATCAACACACCTGTGCGGCAAATTGTACTCACACTTTAAGCTAGTAATTCTTTTCGCCACCTCCAAAATCGACATCGAACTCCCTTCATACAATGGATGTTCAGACGCCTTCAACAAATCAAGAAAACGCTTTGCTTCAGCGTTAGGCTCCTCCTCTACAGCTTCAGTACCCGATCGATCATAATTATGACCAACAGCATCCATAACCATATCACAATATCCATTTGATTGGCCTTCTACGGAGGATTCAGGTAACCCTTCCCCTTGACACAACCACTCCCAATAACGAGGAGTGAATCCCTTGTTGTACAAATGAATTCTTACTGTGTCCGGATCCTGAAAACGTCTGTTATTGCATTTAACACAAGGACACTTATATTCATTCTTTGCAGTCTCACGATGATCTTCGCAAAACTGTATGAATTCCTCTACCCCTTTCAAGAACTCAGGCTTAATAGAACGTCCATCCAATCTATCATACATCCAGCTCCGCTCTCTTCGTTTCGTGATTCTAACTTCAACGGGTATATATCTAAGCGTATGATTATGAAAATTATTCATTTCAAACTTTTTTAGAAGATTGAAATACTAAACTAACATATATACATTATACTAAACTAAACTAACATACATACATTATACTAAACTAAACTAACATACATTATACTAAACTAAACTAACATACATTATACTAAACTAAACGAAACTAAACTAACCTACATACATTATACAAAACTAAACTAACATATATTATACTAAACTAAACTATACTAAACTAAACTAACATACATACATTATACCAAAATAAACTAACATACATTATACTAAACTAAACTAAACTAAACTAACGTACATTATACTAAACTAATAACATACATTATACTAATATAAACTAAACTAATAACATACATTATACTAATATAAACTAAACTAATAATATACATTATACTAATATAAATTAAACTAATATCATACATTATACTAATATAAACTAAACTAATAACATACATATACTAATATAAACTAAACTAATATCATACATATACTAATATAAACTAAACTAATAACATACATTATACTAATATAAACTAAACTAACTAAACTAACATACATTATACTTAACTAATATACATTATACTAAATTAAACTAAATTAAACTAAACTAAACTAACATATACATTATACTAATAAACTAAACTAATTAAACTAACATAAAAACATAATTAACATATCAATAACCAACATACATTATATTAAAAATTAAACTAATTAAACTAACATAAAAACATAATTAACATATCAATAATCAACCTACATTATATTAAAAATTAAACTAATAAACTAACATAAACATAACATTAACATTAACATTAACATTACATATTAAAAATTAAACTAATAAATTAACATAAACATAAACATTAACATTAACATTAAAAAAACTAACCGGATTATTAATGTCGGATGTTTGATTTCGGGTTTTTTGGTTGTGGGTTGAAGGTGGTGTGGAATTTTGAAGAAGAATGGAGCGTGAAGAACAATGGAGGAATGAAGAGGCGTGAAGAACAATGGAGGAATGAAGAAAAAACCGGGAAAATCGAAACGAAATGAAGTTACCTATGCAGTTCGGATTTTAGATCCGAAAACCTTCCGACGGATTTCCGTCGGAAAATCCATCGGAAAAATGGTATCCTATGCACAAAACCATTTTCTAACGGATTTTCGACAGAATTTTCCGTCGGAAAATGGTATCCAAGGTTCAACCATTTTCCGACGGAAAATTCCGTCGGAAATCAGTCGGAAATGGCCATTTCCGACGGATTCAATCCCTCGGAAATTTTCCGGCGGATATTTCCGTCGGAAATTGCAGATATCCGTCGGAAATCCCCCAATTTTCCGACGGATCCTTTTCTCTCGGAAAATATGCCTTTTTCCGACGGACGTTTTTTTCGTCGGAAATTTACTTCATTCTTGTAGTGTGGAAAGGTTGATCCTTACAATTACATCAGCTCTTAGTATTATGTGAAAACATACAAGCAACTGTATAGCCATTGCATAAATCTAGTGCTTGATATGAGTCAGTGGCCAAGCATGGATGCTTTCCCTCACATTGACCCTCCAAAAATGAAAAGAGGTATTGGTAGGCCAAGCAGAAACAGAAAAAGGGAAGAAGAGGAAGATCAGCCTAGTAAAAGATCAAGGACAGTCAAGTGTGGCAGCTGTGGTTCTTTTGGACATAATGCTAGGACTTGTAAGGGAGGTTTAACCAGTAAAGAGGCAGCACAACAGACTGCATCAGTACTTGATGCTTCGCAGCTGCAGAGTCAGCCCCCACCAGCCAGTCACAGTCCCAAAATTAGAGAGCTTTGCATGTTCTTGCTTAGAGTTGCTTAGATTTTTGTGTATTGAAACTTTGTGTTGGTTTATGTCTCTAGTAGCTTTTGAAAGTCAATTTTAATTTCAGCATTTTGAAATATGTTGTTGACAATCAATTTGGTACTCTAAGCTTTTGAATTATGCAATGAATGGCAAATGCATTTTCTTTTGGTCAATATTTGTGTATTGAATTATGCATTTTGATTTTTCAACAATTGTTCTACTTTAAATAAGAAGTTCAGCAGCAATTTTTCCATAAAAATAACATACTTAGCTTTATACATATCAAATAGCATATTACAGCAGCATTACATTATTTCAAAGCTACCAATAATAACACCAAATACATAACAACACCAATTTTGACCACCAAATGAACAAAGTCAGCAAATTCATCTGTTTTGTGCATAAACTCATTGAATTATCTTCTCAGAAGTTGAACACTTGTAGCTTCAGGTATATTACCCACCCTACCTGCTGTGTCACACACAATCAGATCCTCCTTAACCCACATGAAAAATTCACACAGCCTGCATTTGTAGTAGAGCCTTCCTGGATTTGAAACAGAGCTTGAGAATCGTATATCAGCAGATCTTGAGGTGGTCACAGTTGCAATTAACTGTTGTGTCACACACAATCTGATCCTCCTTAACCCACATGAAAAATTCACACAGCCTGCACTTGTAGTAGAGCCTTCCTAGGTTTGAAATAGAGCTTGAGGATTGTATATCAGCAGATCATGAGGTGGTCACAGTTGCAATAACTGATTTGAACCACAAACTCCTTCCATTCCTGTTGCTTGAAGAACTCATGCCAGAAGAATACATTGAGGAGCAAAAATATAAAAAAAAAATAAAAAAAAAGGGAAAAGGGAAATTCGAGAAAAAGAAGAACAGGAAGCTGCAAATGAGGGGGGAAACTATATATATTGTTAGAGTGAGTGGGTTAGTTTAAATAAAGGAGGGAAAGTAAAGAGGGAAAAAAAGGAGGGAGTTTTTTTAAGTCAAAAAAACTGAAATAAGTAAAAAATAAACTAGGAATTAACGTTTGTTTAACGGAGTAGTTACTGTAGATGAGTGTATGAAACCTTGGGTGTATCGCTGATAATCCATAGTTAAGTAGGTGTACCATTGATAAACGCTCGAATCTTGGGTGTACCATTGATAATTTTCCTATTTTTTTTATTGTATAGTCGATTAGTCGTAAAATGTCAACCTATTCATTGAGACGATTATAACACATACCCACAAGAATATATTTATTTTGTATATAAGTTACAAACATTAATAAAAATGAATTAGATAAATAGTACAAAAAGTCAAAACTCAAATAATTTGTTTATTTAAATACAAAAAGAGTAATATGGTCATAAAAGGTAAAAATACTTTTTTCTTCTAATAAGAGTATTAGTAAAAAGTATATACAAAGTATTAGTAAAAAGTATATATATATTTTAGAGGCCTACAACTGCATCAACACTATAAAAACTCTGCTAGTTTCTCCATCTATCTTATAAAATGAAATCCAATAAATTATGTTAATTCTCATTCTCTTCTTATTTGTACATGACCCCTCTCTTGTTGAAATAGCTACATAACACGTGTCGCCTTCTCCATTAGTTTTTGTAACAATAATTTGGCGCCAAAATGGTAATCTGGTAGCTTCCACGTCAGCAGATTTGGTGGGAAACTCCAACCACTTTTTCCGCTTTTATTTCTAACTTCGGTCCACTTATTAGAAGATGATGTGCTACTATATATATATTTGATCTTTAGTTTCAAGCTTTAATGGAGTATAGTTGACAGATTCAGGATGAGAGAAGTAGGAGAAAGAAAGGAGAAAGCCATAGGGGAGCAAAGGAGAAATCAATTAGGGTAAGCAAGATGGTAGCGGTAAAAGATGGGTAAGGTTTTTTAAGGATTTGAAATGACACCTTTTGACCTTGGATTTCAAATTTTTTCCTCCATGTCAAATGAAAATACAAAGTCCTAGATTACCTAAACATACCATTTTACCCTATTTCATTATTTCAAATAAAATTATGTTTCCAAAAAGGCCATAAATTAATTTGATGTATTCGAATTATCTCTTATAACGAAGTGTTACCTCCAAATATCTTGTAACAGAGTAGTGTCTTCATTGGATTAATTAACGTCATCATTAAGCATATAACGTTCTCAATCCATTCGTCAGTGACCCTTACTATCCCAAGTAAATGAAAATTACATGCTTTGATTTGCTTTATTGGCCTTATAAACTTGAATTTGCTCTTATTTAGATATTCTTTTGACGCAATATTGTAAAATGAGAATTAAATACATTTAAGCGGTTTAAGGTGAATAGATTAATTCATGAATTGCTTGAATACTTTAAAGTTGATTTAGAATGATTTGGATGGAACAATGCAACTACAATTAGTGAAGATCATCAAGAGTTTACTCAATTTAAGCTCGTCAAAAAAGGACTTCAATTCATAAGTTCAATCATTCATTTATTTAGTCTATATTTAATCTAACAAGATTTCACATACTTATGTTTATTTAAATCACCAAAAATAAGATAAATGAAGTATGTGAAACACTGAGTACTTCGTAGTTAATATTGAAATCAATTTTTACTTTGAAAACAAATAATGGAGGATATAATTAAGAAATGCTTATGAGTTTGGTCCACATAAGTCCTTTACATGACTTGTTACACTTATACAGTTATACGTAGTATTAGTATTTCTAAAGTGCGAGCTTGTTAGTTTTATCATTAAACGCTCTCTTGAGATTAAGACAAGTGTAAGTATTGAAAATAGGGTCCTTGATTTAGAACCTTAGTTAGTGGTCATAAAATTGATCGTTATGTGGTCAAATTTTTGCAACCTAACATTTCTAAACCATCATGATAAGCATAACTTGACAATCATTAATAGGTATTTTGCCAACAAAGATGACGACTAATGAAATTTATTGGTGAAAGATTGTAAGTTCACCAAATGAGAATCTTTTTTCAAAAAAAAAAAAAAATAAAAAAATAAAAAAAAAAAAAATCAAAATTTATATCAATAAATAGTTGCCCATGTGCATACGAAAGATGTGAGGATTTGAGCCGAGTATGTACATAAAGTTGGCATGTAAATTTAGATTTATTTTGCCACTGAAGAATAAGATGGAGGAACATATATTAAAGTAATTCCTATAAGACTAGTGATTTCTCTACCTATTAGCTATTACTGTACTCCGTACCAATTATAATTAGACTTGTAACTCTTCTACCTCACTAAGATTACGCCATATAAAAGAATTTATTTATTTTATATATTGGTTGAAGTCTTGCTTTATCTTTTTTCCAAAGCTTTTAAGTCTATGTCTCTGCTCATATAAGGTTATGGAACAAAGTCAATGGGATAATCATTGAAAGAAAATAGAGCAATTTTAATGGGATAGTGGGAGTATGTGATTAAACTCTAAGATTTAGAGTGTGTATATGATCAATATATATTTTACCACCTTAGTGAAAAGGAGTTTACATAATACGGAATGCAAAGTATAAATTTAGACTAGTTCAAATGATATTGTTGTAGAATGTTTATATAAAGTTCAATTAAACAAAGCCTTAAGCTTGAGATTGGCCCAACGAAAATGATTTTATTTATTAAAATCACTTAGATTAGATGCAATTGGTCTAAGCTGCACCCTTGTGCAGTTATTTTAGCTGCAACACTGCCTCACAAGCCTAATTTCAAACGTGCCCCATTAAAAAAAGCCTCAAACCAAAACAAGCCCACCCAAAAAATTGAACATATCTTTAAAATGCAGCCCACCCAACCGTCATTTATACAAAACCCTCACTTGCAATAGCTATTTTTTTTAAAATATAATTTTTTTTAAAAACAGTCAATTTCAAACTTAAATTTCTGAAATTTATTACTCCTCCCTTTGATTTTCTCTCTCTAACAATCAAACACAATTCACTCTCTCTCCTCAAAAACAACCATGGACATTCGAGATGAGATGAAAAATCAAACGGATTTTCCCAAAAAAAAAAGGTAATTTTATGTAAATATCACTTAATTTTGTTTGAATATTGTTCAATACTCTGTTGTTCGAAAATTTAGTGAAATCAAACGGATACCTTATGTTCATAAAATGTTTTGAAATGTTCATAATATTAATATTTGTTGTTCATATGATAAATATTCTTAATGTTCATAAAATGTTCTAATTTTGTCTGTTTTATTTGTTTATGCTTATGTTCATATTTTGAGTGCCTATGTTCACTATTTGAAATGCATATGTTCATATTTTTTATGCATATGTTCACTTTCTTAAATGCTTATATTCATATTTTGAATGCTTATGTAAACTTTCTGAAATGCTTATGTAAACTATCTGAAATGCATATGTTCACTTTCTGAAATCCATATGTTCATATTTTTTATGTATATGTTCACCTTCTAAAATGCTTATATTCATACGCATTCAAAAAATGAACCAATGCATATGTTCATATTTTGAATGCGTATGTTCATTTATGTTCATTTTCTAAAATGCATATATTCATATTTTTAATGTATATGTTCATATTTTTAATACTTATAATGCGTATGTTTCATAATCATTTTATTTTTATTTCTTCAATTTTCTTATGTTCATAATTAAAGGCCAAAAATTCAATTCATATGAATTACATGTTCACAAACCTAATCAAATTGATCAAAATTCATTACAAAATCACCACATAATAAATTGAAATTCATACATAGATCAAATTGATGGAAATTAAACAAAATATAATTACAATTGAAGATAACCTAAAAAAAAACCTAATTAGTAATTACAAATCAACAAAACAAAACACGAACCTGCATTGACAATCTCTTCGGGAATAACAACTAATTCCATAGTAAGCAACAAAATCAATTGAAATAGTGAAACGAAAGAGAAAAATAAAGTAAACAGAGGAGAGAGAAAATGAAGAACGAAAGAGGAAAAACAGAGGAGAAGAAAATTTTGATGAAAGTATGATCGAAATTTTGATCAAAATTATTATAGAAAAGAAAAGTGAAATGAGAGAATTTGAAAAAAGGAAACAAAAAAATTTAAAAAGGAAAGAAGAACGCGGGAAGAACTGGGGGTGTTCGCAATGTGGTTTGGATCCTAAACCGCACCAAACCGCAAAATTGCGGTTTGTAATTTTTTCAAACCTCACTTCTGAAAAACCGCACCAAACCACACCGCAAAATGCGGTTTGGTGCGGTGCGGTTTGCGGTCTAACCATACTTTTTAAGAATTATAATTATTCTTTTTAAAACAAAACTTTTATTTTATTTTGTAATTATTATTTATAATTCAAATATTAAACTCTTTTTTAACCTTTAATCAACTAATAGTCAAAGATTACCTCATATATTTTAGTTCTTTTTATATTTTCTTAATAAAAATATAGTATAAAAACTGCAAATCGCATTAAAGTGCGGTTTGCGGTGCGGTTTGGTCTAAATAGTTTTTGAAACCGCACCAAACCGCAAACCACAGTTTGGTCATTTTAAAAAACCGCACTGCAATTTTCAAACCGCAGAATTGCGGTTTGGTTTGCAGTTTGGTACGGTCTAAACCGCATTCTGTACAGCCCTAGAAGAACGTTAGCTAAAATATGAAGAAGAAACAAATTGGGTTGCGTTTCATGCTATAATAGCTCCGTTTAAGGTTGTTGCAGCTATTACAGCTGCTCAAGCATGCAACCAAGAATATGCGGAGTAGATGAGTATGAATTTTGTCAAATTGAAAGGTTAAGAGATTTAAATGATTGTCAATAGGATCTTGATAGATAAACCTGACAAAATTAACCCAGCCCGATACATACAATCAACCTAAAGGAAAGGCTGAAATGTATGAACAGGCCCATACCCAGCCTGAAAACATAGATTAAATATTTTCAATAGACTAGCCCGGCTTGACTCGAACTTGGCCTGGTCATTAATGACACAAATTAGAGTTCTTGTAGAAAGGTATCCTTAATCAACCCAAAATGAAATCTTTTAATTAAATTTTAATGTAACAATCACATCAACACTACTGTCATTGCATCAACTTATTCAACATTACTCTGTTACGGAACTTGTTGGAAGTTAATCGAGTTATAGCAGTTCTGAATTGAAGTAGATCATATAGCTAGGACTTCGTATTTATCATCTTATGTAAGTTAATTTTGAGAGTCTATAAATCAGTCATGAGTTTTAACTATCAGTTTATGTAAAATGTAAAATCTTATGTAAGATTTTGGCTGGTTTGATCTTCTAAAATGTACTTGATATAACATTTATATATTAACCAAAGATGCTCTTTTATAAAATGGTGGGAAACTTGTGTGGAAAAAAAATGAACTAATGTTTTTAAGGGAAATAAACGGTAATAAATCTTTTATATAGCAACCACATGTGTTAAATACTTCATAATTTGATTTTTGCGTAATTCATTCATTTTCCGTTTTCTTTTAAATGTAACACACCTTTTTAATGCGTTATTTTAGGAGTCGATTAGATTAGGTAAACGAGCTACTTTATCATTATAATTTGAACACCAAAATTAGAGAAGGTTTAGATACTACTTGTATAAATTATTTTGATTAAATTGTCCGTTTACATTACTTAATTTCTTCCTTAAATTACATGTCAAGAATGTGTATTGCATTTAAAAGAAAAAGAGAGGAAGTATATTCCATTTTGACAACACATTTTTACCAATATATGAAAACAAATTTTAGAATACAATTTGTAATATCTTGACGTATAATTTCAAAATGTTAATATTATTTGTTTTATTTATTTATTTATTTATTTATTTTTTTGAAAGAAGTCCTAGAGGACACCATATCTATCTATAACTTTATAGTAAAAGCGAACTTTGAGATGACACGTGTCATCTTTTAATTAAAAAAAAATTCGCCTAATTTTTTTTTTTTTGTCAAATATTAACTTCTATATTTGACATCAAATAAATCCATATATGTTCTACCAATATATATTTTTATATCTTTCTTACCATTGTTATTAGGTATTAAACTAGTACATAAGACTTTAAATTAATCTTTTTTGCCTAATTACATACATATGTTGTACTTTATTTTTTATTTTCAAGAATAAACCCATCAACAATTTTTGGTGAAAAGTAAAATAAATGAAGTTGTAAAAGAATCTATACTTTTATTAACATTGCACCTCAATTTTTGTAAATTATATATTTATAGATAACTATGTATTTTTTTGTTTAATATTATAGGAATATTAGATAAAATACCCATGGACTATAATCATAACAATAGTATAGCTATGTACTAATAAAACAAAAAATAAATTCTCCACCATTCAGTAAAAATGAAACAAATAATCAAGTAAATTACCCATGTGCCTATCAAAGTGTGGGATTAAAAGTGTATCGCACGGGTATTGACCATGGTTATATTGTTAATGTATTGTATATAATGAAGTTATTTTATTATGTTCAATAATGTAATTCATTTTAAAAATTAATTATTGTAGTAATAACTAAATGTGAATTCGTAATAAAATTTTGTAAAAACCGTGCATTTGCACGGGACTTATACTAGTTTCATTAATAAAAGCCATACGACATTTATAATTGACTATTGACGATAATGAAAACAGTTTTAACAAAATCAAACACGAATTAATCGGGGAAGTGCTAAGCGTAGATATAACAATTTGGCATATTCTCGATTCGTTCTCTCATACAACTGAGTGGATCCATTGACGCTTCATAATTTTGTAGAGAAGAAAATTCTTGTAACGATTTTGTAATTTGAATCCAAGCAATAATCAACCGAAGCCCTGCAAAACTGGAGACCCTATCAAATGCAAATAAAACCCTGTCTTTCGAAGGAGTTCGAAAAACCTTGTCTTTCAAAAGAGATCGAAAAAACCTCGTCTTTCGAAGGAGATAAACCCTTTCTTTCGAGGGAGACATTATCATTTTAATCTAAGAAATAAAAAATAAACTTAGAAACAACGATTGAGACTTTTCAGCGGTAAAATCCGATAAAAGCCCCTTCAAAATTAATAATAGAGGCAAGGATTTAGGAGAGAGAAGAGAGAGGGAGAGGAGGCTAGGGTTTAACAATATTTTTTTCTAATTAGTTGGTAATATTGTAAAGTATTTCAAGCAAAGTGTAATAGGTAATACGGAGTAAAGAGGGGAATAATAACTCAATCTAACATGATTATTAAAACAAAAAACAAAACTTTTACCAAACTTGAAATGAACCTGACTTAATCTAGAGTTCTAGATTTGGCTCGATTGCTCGAATCATGAATTGAGGTCCAATTAGAACATTAAGACCTAAACAGACTAAACCCTAATAAAATTGACTCACACCCAATACGAACAACTTACATGTTAAGCCTAGGAGTATGGTAGCATTCACAATGATGTAAAATAGGTTTTTGCTTGTAATTTTCAAATAGTTGGAGTTAATAACTTACCACTGTAGAGCAATAAGGATTGTAACTTTGGTGAAAAAGTTATAGAGCTATGTAATTTCACTACATCTAAAGTATGTGTTGTACACTTTAGATGAATAAATTAAATATGATTTTATCTTTTGCATTTATTTTCTCTTTTTTATTTTTATTTTTTACAAAAGGTAGTAGTTTGCCATTGTATTGGTTATATCTTAAATGATATAGTTTGGAAATTATAATGTGGCATTGCAAAAACTACAAGGGAATTTAGTTATTTTAGCTATCCATTGTGGATGCTCTAATAATCTAAGATACCCCCTCCATATATATATATATATATATATATATATATATTACTTATCGCATTAATCATCTAACTTTGACATTAATATCTTTACTCTCTATGTTAGAAAAAAAAATATAGTCATGTGAATATTTGTTTGAATCGTTACATGCATGTATAGGTTCGAATATCAACTTTTTATTATATATGCTTATTGATAATTACAAATCAATGTTATTAGCCAAACATTTACATTGAGTCATTGACATAGTCACATAAGTATCCTGTTTGACTGGGCCATTTATTTTGAAACAAGAGGAGAGTATTATATAGTCATAAAAGCTTATAATGTTACTACCTTCATTTTTATTTAGTCGACAACATTCTATTATCACGTTGGTCAATGCACTATTATAACGAGTAGTATCTTTAATTATCGACATTATAAAATTATAAAAAGTGGATGTTAATAAATATACATTGAGACAATTTAAACAAGACCCCACTTGACTATATTTTATCGTAGTTATAAATCACAAAAGATAATTAAAATGTAGTTTGTAAATAGTATAAAAGTCTATCAACTAAAAAAACGGAGGTATTATAAAATTCATAAAAATAGATTTTTTGTGTGTAACATGAATAATATAGGGGCCTACAACTGCAACAACACCTCCAAAAACTCTGCTACTAGTTTCTCCATCTATCTTTAAAAATCAAATCCAATTAATTCTATTAATTCCTATTCTCCCCATATTTCTGCATGACCCCTCTCTTGTTCAAACAGCTGTAAGACACATTGCTATAACTACATAACACGTGTCACCTTCCCCATTTGTTTGTGTAACCATAATTTGGCGCCAAAATGGTAGCCTGGTAGCTTCCACGTCAGCAGATTTGGCGGGAAACTCCAACCGCTTTCCCGCTTTTATCTCTAACTTCGGTCCACTTATTGGAATTTGCGTAGCCCACTTGATTTGCAGCCACCTTCTTCTTCTCTTACTTTTCAGTGTTTTCCTTTCTTCAATATTTTTAATATAATATAACGACCTTACATCACTCTCTTCGCACTTTGTAAAGTTTACATCATCATGCATAATTTTTGTTTATATGCATGCATGCATGGTACTGTATAATATTATGGGTATGAATAAGTATTATGATGGATTATCATCATTATGTCAGACTTACACTTGGCCCATGCAATTTTGACTTTCAATGGCACCACTCAAATATTCCCTTGTACTTTTTCAAGTTTATTTCGAGGTTAATTAGTCACATTTTATTATTTAAACATACTTGTATAACTTATAAAAATATCACATTTTTTGAATGATAAAAAAAATAAAATGTTTCGACTTCTGTGCACAATTCATCTAATTTATTTTGACTAATGTAATTTTGTTGTGGGTTTTTATTAGAATCGTTTCAATGAATAGATTATTAATATTTAATTAATGTAATTTTATTTACTGGTGGTTAAAAATATAATTGGTCAAAGTTTTGCATTGACATATATACACAAGTCAAACGTTTCATTTACCAGAAAAAAAAAGGAAGGACTAATTATTTTTTATTGTTAATTAAGTTGCTAATATCTATCCAATTATCACTCTATTCTCTTTGTTTCTATTTTGTTGACTTATTTTAATCGCCACAAAGTTATTCAAAAAACAAAACTTATTTTAATCGCCACAAAGCCCACAATGCTATAACTGCTATAAAGTCTATAAAATATCCTATACGTTGTTAGTTTGAGCATTATTCTGTATCATTAATACGACGTACAAGATTACAAGTACTTGTTCTTGAGTAGTAGTGTTTTATCATTTTTGGGTCGTTGTTTCTTGTTTGTTTGGAGACCCATACTTAATGTTTTGAATGTTATGAATTTTTAATAACCCAATGGGTACTTAGGAAGTTTATTAATTATGCTTAATCCCCTCGTTTATTTTGTTAATTTTTATTCTAATAATCTACTCCGTAATTCAATCCATCATAAAGAGTTGATAAACTCCAATAAATCATGGTCGCTAGAAAACGTTGTTGCACCACTAGTCCACTAAAAGCTAAATTTTTAGAATCAGATTTAATCACTACTTTGGTGAGTTGTGTGACTCACTCTTTCTGATATGATATCTCAATTTCCCAATTGCCTTTTATATTGTATTTGTATATACCTTTGTCTTGTATTCTTATTCCTTTTATGATCACAATAAAAGAAACGATATAGTATTTATAAATTTTCCGTTGACAATCACAACAAAAGAATTTATAGACAGTGTGTCACACTCATCCGTACTTGGTTGCAGTCTTGTGGAAGGTATGGTATGTAGATTGTCGAGTACTTTTTATGTATGTATAAGTTTGTAAACCCTTATTAATTCGTATCCGGAGCTCAATGTCAAACACCCTACAAGAGTAAAACCTAGCTTTCATTATCTTTCATACAACGTAACATGGTTTAATCCAATTGAAGGGTTTCTAAAAATACCATCCAATGAATACATGATTTCCCACCTCCATGTCTTCATCCTATCTTATCTTTACTAGAATGCAAATTTGACAAATGCTATCATCATTTGTGGACTTGGGAGTTCCACATGATTTCTTAGAATTCTTTCTTATATTGGACAATTTTACTGAAGAAAAACTTTCCTTAAAGCCAAAGATTTGCATAAATGCAATGATCATGGATACCCAAAAAAAATCTTTTCTCTACATTGTTTATATTCCTAGCTTTAACAAGGTAGTATCATATTCATATACTTACATTTTGCGGAGTATATGTTATTTCATTACAACTCAAAACTTGCAATTGGTTATTGATGCAATGTTTTAAGAAAGAGAAAAAGGAGGTTGTAGGCTTGTAGCCCTTGTAGGTTATAGGTGGGTTGATTGCTAAGAATGCTAACCCAAGTGAACAAGTCTAAAGAGTGATATACTTCGCATTAAGGAAGATAAAAACTCCCTCAAGTATGGAAAGGTAATGGGCAAATAATGAGTATGTGGATACAGGCAAATGGTGGGAAATAGAAGGTGGTAAGAAAAAAAAAAAAAAAAAAAAAAAAAAAAACGTGAGCTGCAACATGGGGGGTCAATTTTGGAAAAAGGCCAGTCAATGTTGGAAAGTTAGGGTTGACTGTATTCAACAAAAAAAATTAAAAATTTTATTTCAATTTAACAAAATTTCCCAATTAATATAACCAACGAAATATTATGCATTGTTTGATATGGCCTGTATAAATTATTATTAGTTTGGTTTTGACTTCTTCTCTTTTTTTTCTTTTTTTTTTATTTATTTATTTTTATTTATTTTTATTTTACAGTAAGGAAAAGGATCCTGACCGGACCTTCATTCACTCCTACGGTTTTTTGTTCCATTCTTTGCGGATTAGGCACTTGAAATGAGAAATAACAATAATGGATCCTCACCCCTAAGTAGTGCAGTTGGGAGAATTCGATTTTGTGACATCTGTTGAAGTATCCTACCAAATAACACATGTAAGCGTCCCACATTGATAAAAGTTGAGAGAGTTAAACACTTTATAAAGCTTAGGGGTCAAACCTCCTATTGCCATATTTTTTTGGGATTCAACTTCTGTTCCGGGTGTTCTCCGGTAACTTAAGTTTTGGGATCCGTAGAGGTTTATCGGCCAATTAAGTACCTGCACAGTCAATGTAAATTAGCTAACCCCGGGGGATTATTCGGGGATAACTACTCCGATGCTAAAATCAACAATTTGATGAAAAGAATAAGAAAGAAGATAAGAGAGAGTGTTTAAGAGAGAGAGAGAGAGAGTTAAATAGATAAAGATTGTACCTTAATAATGAATTATGCTTGGGTATTTATAGGAACACAACCAAGCTAATGCCACCTATCGACATAGGTGGCAAGTTGGCTTCATAGGCAACAGGTGCTTATGTGGTCGGAAGTAGTTCTCCACGTGGTCGTGATCTAGGCCGTTATGAAAAGTAAGCCGATATGAGAAATAATGGAGAACTAACAGCGTAACGTTCTTTAGTGGACAAACCTTAATGGTATCGGCACTATCCCATCAACTAGTCCCCCAAGTGAGGACGTCTGTGTAACTGACGTTCTCGCTTGTCACATGTTTTAAGTCTAATCATGCCGACATGAAACTGAGAAGAAAAAATCTGATATTTGCCCCCAAAGCGAGCAAATTAAGAATATTGATTTGCTCAACTTAAACGTTAGACCGAGATTAAAAAATCATCGATTTGCCGTCAAAGTGAGCAAATTAAGAATATTGATTTGCTCAATTGAGGCCGAGATTAAAAAAATCTCCGATTTGCCCCCAAAGTGAGCAAATTAAGAATATTGATTTGCTCAATTGAGGCCGAGAATAAAAAATCTTCAATTTGCCCTCAAAGTGAGCAAAGCCGAGATGGGGTACACTCAGCTGGATTGAACATTACTAAAATTACAATGAGCGTATGCAATACAGACAAACAATTGGGCGGGAAAACGTTTTAAAGTAGTGGGGCACGTGTCAAACATCTAAAATGGGTTGGTGAAAAGGCGTTTTTTCCCAGTCGTAGGATTACATGCAACTAATGTCACATCAACCGCCACTGTTCACAGTAATGTAAATCCCAAAAATGAGCAGTTCTCCATATTTCAACTCTTAAAAAATTTTGAAAAAATTCTCGAGTTGCTAATGCGAATCAGCGAACCATAATTTCGCACTAAAGGATCAAATTTTCACAAGAAATTTAGGCATTACAAGCGGTAACCGTTCAGTCAGAACTTTCGCTAGTGATTTCATTACGACTTGTTAACGAGGAATCGAAACTTCAAGAGGTAAAAAACCTTAACTTTAGTATCGTATTTTGTTGGTATTTACTAATTTATAGTAAATTTAGCAATATTCTTGCTTTAAATATCATTATGTCTGGATCAGGAAAACGCTCGAATGTGGGTAAAGCCTATGAGGCTAACCCTTTTACACCCTTGTCCTCAGCGTAAGAATAGGAAGCTTACTATCGGCATAAATTTCTTGCAGACTCTGAGAAGGCTTTACGCCCTAATAACCCTGAAATTTTAGAGGACGTAGAAATTATCGAAGTTGAGCCTGTAAGTGTCCCTTATCACTTGCAAAGTGTTTCAGAATGTTTTGATCAGTACCGTACAAATCTCAGTAAAATAGGTGTTAAAAGTACAAGGATGCCGAGAACAAAGTGTACTAGTTACCAACCTCAAGATCAGGTCGAACCTGTGTCAGTCGGCGTCTTGGCAAAGAGCCAATGGCAGAGCCAGAACCGCCGACACCAGATGTTAGGGAAGAGGATATTTTATCTGTTGAAAGGAGTGTCGAGGGTTCAGAGGAGGATGAGGAGCAAAGTGTCAGTAACGTCCGAGAAGGTAATGAGGAAGGTGAAGAAGAAGAAGGTGAGAAAGAGAGTGAAGTTGAAGGAGATGAAGAGGGTAGAGGTGGTGATGAGGAAGAGGATGACGAAGAGACCAATGAGGATATCAAAGAGGATGTTAATGTTGCCGTGCTGGTAATGGAAGAGGAGAAGCTTGATGAGGGATATGACTCTCAACTGGATGACCGTAAATACCGAGACACTAGGCGAAAAATGGTAATCAGCACCGGTTCAGAACCCCCATTTAGCACCGGTTTTGAACCGGTCCTGATTTGAGGGATGCCAAAAACCAAGACATTATGCACCGGTTCACACCGGTGGCTTTTCAAAGATTTCGCATTGTTAACCGGTGCGTATTACAGTCTTTGGCACCGGTTAACCGGTGCTAAAAGTCCTGGCGCACCTTTTTTTTCATATAAAAGTCACCGGTTAACAGGTGCCAATAACTGTGTAATTTTTTTTTTGGTAATAAATAATAATATTAATAATAATAATAATAATAATAAATAACTTGTACGTCTTGCATTAATTCTACCATTATTATATATTATAATAACAATAACAATAGTTATTATTATTATAATATTAAAAATAATAATAATAATAATAATTTCTAAATTGAAAAAATAACAACAATACATAGATATTAATTAATAATCTATCCCAAATGCAATACAATGAAGTGTCGTATTTACAATTCCTAAAAAAAAATGAAGTTTCATATTTACAAACAATACTAATTAATAATGCAGTTAAAAGTTAACAAAATAAAAATTCAAATAGAAATGACATTTACAAATTAAATGTGATAAAAGACGCCAACATGTCTCGAACGTCATTAAGTTCCTTGCTTGTCAACGGACCTCCCTTTTGAACCTTGAAAAACTTGGAATAAGCAAAAATTATGTTAGAATTAATTACTTAGGTTATGCATGTAAAAATTCATTTACAAGTTCAGTTAGGCAAAAATTTATTACTTAGGCATATATAACTATTGTTTCGGGGTTTTCTGATGTCCTGCGGGAGAGTTACAATTCCGAGACTGGAACCGGACGCCTGTACCTGCAAAACAAACGGATGCTCCGGATGATTGGAGATCCGCCTCCGACGGTCAAGTTAGTACTTGATTAAGGAGTAATTAATGCGGAAATTAAAGTGATTGGGTCTCTCTAGGTGAGAGAGTTTAATGTGTGTAATCTGCCTTTTTTTGTCCTCTCCCTTAATGAGGATTAAGAGAGGTATTTATAACCTCGGGAAACGTGCCAATCTAGGTTTAGGTTAACCTTGGGCTGATTGGGCTTCCCTCGGAAGTTGGGCCTTGGTGACCAGTTATCCCAGGTGTCATGGAAGGACACGTGTCGTGTCGTAATTGGTCCATAGTGGACGGATCATTGCTTGACACGTGGCAGGCTCCTATTGGCCCATGTGACGGACACAGGGCGGAACCTGATTGGTCCACTTGTCAGATAGTGATTGGTGGGAAAAATCCCCTAATCATTTGCCCCTCACAGGTGGCACGTGACTGGTCGCGTGTTACATGTGACAGGTATCACCCTGTAACAGGCGACGACCTGCTACAGGTGTCACTCAGCGAGAGGCCGAGAGATTCTCCCGCCAAAATTTTGAATTTTGGAAGTGACCCTTCGCCTTCTCACTTTGCCTATATAAAGGAGTGTTGACTTCGGTCATTTTCACACTTGAAAACTTTGAGAGAACATTCAGACCCCTGAACTTGCTCTGACATTTTGGACCCTTTCTGCCTACCGCCTGCTCTGACAAGCCGACTGCAAAGGATTTTTAGAACTTCATCAATCGTCACTCGTTCAGGTAACCGTCGGTTCTCTTACTCTTAATTTTCTCTTTACTTTATTCTTTTTTGAAATGGCACCACGGAAGCACACGATACGACCTAGGTTAGTGATCAGCCCGTCACCGGGGACGGCTGAATCTAGGACTAGGAGTGCCGCCTGCCCTTTTCTGGACCCATCTTTGCCCTTTATACAAAGTCCGACTGTATCTGTGTCTATGCAGAGCATGATGGCCAGAACAAAAAAGACTGCCAGGATCTCAAACTCAGACGGCTCCTCCCACAGGGTGCCGATTAGTGAAACATCTGACCAGGCGCCAGATGTGGAAGTGAAACAAAGCGGCTTGAAAGCCGGCAGTTCTGAGGGAGGAGTCAAAGTGACCCCTTCCCATTTTACAGTTGACAATTCTACATTATCTCCTGCTCCTTTTAAAGGAGAGGAGGCGGGTCCCTCCGGGAGAGGGGAGAAGTCGTCCTCTTCGGACTCGTCAGAGGACGATTCCGAGTCTAGCTCTTCTGGCCATGCTTCTCTGGACGCAGAAGAGAAAAACAGTCGCCTACAAGAGGCGAGGCTTTCTCACGCAGTTGAGAAGGGGGACGATTGGGCGGAGCCATCCGCCTCTCACCGAGAGCAAAATACCCCCTACTACTGCACGGTACCTCGGGGCCGGATCACAGCCATGCAAGAGAAAGTGGAGAGCTTTATCGCAGACCACACAATGGGCCTCGGATTTTTAGTGTTCGTGCCGGATCCAGAAGACACAGTGGTCTGGCCGGCTGGTACCAGTTATGATGGCGCCTGCTTTGGCTGCTACGAGGCGGCCATCAAGGCTGGGCTGCGCTTCCCACTACATCCGGCTGTTCAGCGGATCTTGGATTGGTATGAGTTGGGGTTATGGCAGTTAGCCCCGAACTCCTGGGTCAACGTACTCGGCTATGTGGCAGGCGGACCCCTAAGGCAGGCGGTACCGGCTGGTATCAATTGACGAGCCACCGGGGGTACCTCATGACGAGAGGTAAAGCAAACAAATGGAAGGACTGGCGGAGCACCTTCCTTATTATTGAGAGTTCAGACACAGAGCTGAACAAGCGCTTCAACAGGTGGAACAGGAATCCGCCCCTTCTTGCAGGCGGCCGCAGCATGCCGCCTGTTCTCCCCAAGGCTAAAAAAGAGATCCTAGATAAAGGACTCTTCAAAGTAGAGTCGAAGGTGAACTCTACTTCAGGGGTACGAGAGCAAGTACCCCTGCACTGCGTCCCGAGCTTCAAATGGCTCTACGACGAGTACTTTTTGGCCGCCTGTGGCCTCAGCAGTCGGTGCTCAAGAGGTAGCCGGCCTGTCGAATACTCTGTTGTTCCGTGCATTTCTTGTTATGACTTATTAACTTTGCTATTTGTTTTTGCAGCGGACGCCATGAGCAAAATTACCGCCTCCAAGACTGCGGCGGCCATGTTGCGGGCCTCCATCATGCAACAGTCTTCAACCGACTCCCCCAACAAGGGGGCACCCTTGGTGGGCTTCGAACCTTTCACCCTCTTTTTGGAGTTGTGTTTATGCATATACTGACTCTTTTCTTCTTTTTTTTAGACGGGCGCTCCAAGAGCTTCTTCTTCCCAACAGCCGGACCCCAAGGCCTGGAGGACGACTGTTGCGAGCTCTCCTGGTTCTGCCAGGAAACATGTGGCGGCTGAGAAGCAGCCGACCACTTCTTCTAAAACTCCAGCTGGGCCACCTAGAAGTATGAAATTATCCTTGTAAATGTTAGACTTGCTCCCTTCTTTACTAGGTCTAATCCGAATGTTTATGCTTGATGCAGCCGGCCCTCAGGAGCCTGACTTGGTCGAGGTGGCCAAGTCTATGATCAAGGCCGTTCCTCCAGCTGAAAGGGAGACGGTCAGGGGTGTCGGCACCCTTGACCTAGACGGGATTGCAGGGGTCCTTGCTGAGGTATTCTTAGCATATTTTTGAGTATTTGAATTCCAGGACGCCTGTTTTCTTTTTTGTTTGGAAACTGACGCCTGTTCCCCTTTTTACTTAGGCCCTGCTCCGAGTGAACGACCTTCGCAAGCCGCTTGACCGGAAGAACAAAGAGGTAAAGGCTGCAAAAGCTATGGCCGCCTCTGACTGTGATAAGGCAATGTTTCAAATTACCCAAAATGAAGTTCTGACCATTGATATTCTTTATTATCAGGCGCAGGCTACCGCCGCTATCCGGGCTCAGTTAGAGGCGGCCCAGAAGAGGAATAGCGAGCTGGAGGCGACCATCAACAACCTCAAGGCCGAGCTGAGACCTCTTCGCCAAAAGATGTCCTCATACGAAACCTTGGAGAAATCCTTGGCGAGCGTAAAGGTACGCCTGGTGACCCAGGAGAAGAGTCTTACTCAGGAGCTCTCGGAACAGGCCGAGCAAGAAAAGAAAGAGCTGGTCCGGGAGATGATGGAAGACTCTGCTCAAATCCAGCGCATGACTTGGGGCCGCCTCTTCCCCAATGCCGACTTTGCCTCATGGGAAAAAACGTACCGCCAGTGTTCTGATATATATGATCAAGAGATCCTGGCGGCTGCTGAGGAAGAGGCGTTGGAGGAAGAGGCGTTGGAGGAGGAGGAGCAGCCGGTAGTGGCGCTTGTGCCGCTTGGGGGTAATGCATCAAAGAAGGATGCAACTGAAGCCGAGTCCAGCAAGAAGAGTGCTGACCAGGCGACAGCTGCTAATATTGAAGATCTGCCCCCTTCTTAAGCTTTATGTCTTCTTTCCACGACCTGCGTGCCGTTTGTTTGTATTTACCCGGCCAGGGGGCCGGGGCTCTGAATATTTTGCCGGTCTTTAATGACTGGCTTCTTTTTAATGAATTTTTTTTTTTGCTTCAAATTTGTTCAAGTATTGAATTATTCTGAAATCCAATTGTACACTATACCGACTGTTTTACATGGCCGATAGTTGCAGACAGGTACGGATAGTTAGTCACGCCGCCTATGCCCCTGGACGATTGGTTGTCTGTTTCCAGGCTAGACGACCAGTCGGCCATTTATCCAATCGGTATTCGAACCATCTCAAAGACTGGATCCCCTTTAAGCAGGCGGTTCTGTCCTTTGTAAAATTAACCAAGTAGGAAAGCGGTTTCCTACTTGTCATGTTTTTAGGCTAGAGACTTTAGGCCGTCTGGGCCGACTGTATGAACACCTTTTTAGTTTCAAACTAAAATTTTTAGGGAGTGGCCAAGTAAACATGATTGTTACCTAATCGCCAAGTAACTGAGTAGTAGAGGTATCAAGCGGTGGGTACCGGTTGTTCCCCTTTATTCGCCAATGTTTTTTGGCTTTTAACTCATAGGTTGTTAACTTAGCAGGAGTAGTGGTTGAGAGCCCCTGTTTGCTAAAAACTGGCGGACGACTCATACCTTTTAGGCTCCATACTAAGTTTGAGAGAGTGACTATGAGTTAACTTTGGTGTTACTCAGTCGCCGTCACTCCTGCTTGAGTAGTAAAGGTACCAGGCGGCGGAGGCCGGCTGAACCTTTTGATTCGCCAATGTTTGTTGGCTATTAACTCAAGAGGTACCCCCTGAATTTATCCCAAGTAATACTGGCGGTCATCTGACTCAGATGCCAACTGCTACCACTGGTTTGGTTAGTGATAGAGTTATCCTTCTCTCAAAAATGGCTACGTGGTTGCCCTTGGGGACAGTCGTATAGGTGCCGTGTAATTAGTTTATAGAGCAATGTTCCACCCAAAAGGGAGCTGCTCTCTGCGACGAATTTCATTCGGAGGGATGCCGCCGGACGCCTGCTATGATGTTGGGACAGGTCGTATTAGTTTTGAGGATTGGATCAGTTGGCTTGGCGCCTGGACTGATCATTCGGCTTGTGGCCTTGGTTAGTTCTTGGTGAACGTAGGTGCTAAGTAAGAGGAGGGTGGCTGTGTGCTTTGGAACCAGTCGGCCTTCTTCTATGGAGAGTAGCCGACTATATGTCCAGACGATATGCCCCTATGGTGATAAAATATTCAATGGAGAGTAGCCGACTGTAAAGGTACAGGCGGCATGCCCCTCTGAAGATAGAGTAAAATACTTAATGGAGAGTAGCCGACTGTAAAGGTACAGGCGGCATGCCCCTCCGATGATAAAGTGAAATACTCAATGGAGAGTAGCCGACTGTTTGTTAGTAGGCGTGCCCCTCTTAATACAAAATTGAATATTAAGTATGCAAACTTTTATTAAGTAGCCCTTGACTATTTACATCATTCAAAAGAAATATTTCTTAAGATTATCTACATTCCAAGTTCGAGGCAACGGTTGTCCGTCTGGTAGGGTTTTCTGATGTCCTGCGGGAGAGTTACAATTCTGAGACTGGAACCGGACGCCTGTACCTGCAAAACAAACGGATGCTCTGGATGATTGGAGATCCGCCTCCGACGGTCAAGTTAGTACTTGATTAAAGAGTAATTAATGCGGAAATTAAAGTGATTGGGTCTCTCTAGGTGAGAGAGTTTAATGTGTGTAATCTGCCTTTTTTTGTCCTCTCCCTTAATGAGGATTAAGGGAGGTATTTATAACCTCGGGAAACGTGCCAATCTAGGTTTAGGTTAACCTTGGGCTGATTGGGCTTCCCTCGGAAGTTGGGCCTTGGTGACCAGTTATCCCAGGTGTCATGGGAAGGACACGTGTCGTGTCGTAATTGGTCCATAGTGGACGGATCATTGATTGACACGTGGCAGGCTCCTATTGGCCCATGTGACGGACACATGGCGGAACCTGATTGGTCCACTTGTCAGATAGTGATTGGTGGGAAAAATCCCCTAATCAACTACTACTTCGCCTATTTTCTACATTTCTTATCAAATAAACTCATTCTTTCTCATAACATGTCAATACTACTTAGTTATAGGCGGCTAAGGCTTGAAATCACATTAAAAGAGCAATTCAAAGTGTTTTAGGACGCATTTTCATCCAAAATGACCCAAATAAGGCCTATATGACTACTAGGATGCCTATTTCTTACATATCTTATCAAATCAACTCATTCCTACTCATAACATGTTATTAGTACTTAGTTATAGGCGGCTAAGGCTTGAAATCACATAAAAAGTGCAAGTCAAGTTTTTTAGGACGCATTTCAATCCAAAATGGCTCAAATAAGGCCTATATGATGACTAGGATGCCTATTTCCTACATTTCTTATCAAATCAACTCATTCTTACTCATAACATGTCATTATTACTTAGTTATAGGCGGCTAAAGCTTGAAATCACATGAAAAGAGCAATTCAAGTGTTTTATGACGCATTTTGATCCAAACCGGCTCAAATAAGGCCTATATGACTACTAAGATGCCTATTTCCTACATTTCTTATCAAATCAACTCATTATTAATCATAAAATGTCATTATTACTTAGCTATAGGCGTCTAAGGCTTGAAATCACATGAAAAGACCAATTTTAGGGTTTTAGGACGCATTTTGATCCAAAATGGCCCAAATAAGGCCTACATGACTACTAGGTTGTCTATTTCCTACATTTCTTATCAAATCAACTCATCCTTTCTCTTAACACTTCATTATTACTTAGTTATAGGTGCATAAGGTTTGAAATCACATGAAAAGTGCAATTCAAAGGTTTTAGGACGCATTTTCATCCAAAATGGCCCAAATAAGGCCTATATGACTACTAGGATGCCTATTTCCTACATTTCTTATCAAATCAATTCATTCTTAATCACAACATGTCATTGTTACTTAGTTCAAGGCGACTAAGGCTTGAAATCACATGAAAAGAGCAATTCAAGTGTTTTAGGATGCATTTCGATCCAAAATGGCCCATATAAGGCCTACATGACTTCTAGGATGTCTATTTCCTACATTTCTTAATTAATTAACTAATTCTTTCTCTTAAAACTTCATTATTATTTATTTATAGGCGTCTAAGGCTTGAAATCACATAAAAAGTGCAATTCAAAGGTTTTAGGACGCATTTTCATCCAAAATGGCCCAAATAAGACCTATATGACTACTAGGATGCCTATTTCTTACATATCGTATCAAATCAACTCATTCTTACTCATAACATGTTATTAGTACTTAGTTATAGGCGGCTAACGCTTGAAATCACATAAAAAGTGCAATTCAAGTTTTTTAGGACGCATTTCAATACAAAATGGCTCAAATAAGGCCTATATGACTACTAGGATGCCTATTTCCTACATTTCTTATTAAATCAACTCATTTTTACTCATAACATGTCATTATTACTTATTTATAGGCGGCTAAGGCTTGAAATCACATGAAAAGAGCAATTCAAGTGTTTTAGGATGCATTTTGATCCAAAACGGCTCAAATAAGGCCTATATGACTACAAAGATGCCTATTTCCTACATTTCTTATCAAATCAACTCATTCTTAATCATAAAATGTCATTATTACTTAGCTATAGGCATCTAAGGCTTGAAATCACATGAAAAGACCAATTCTAGGATTTTAGGACGCATTTTGATCCAAAATGGCCCAAATAAGGCCTACATGACTACTAAGTTCTCTATTTCCTACATTTCTTATCAAATCAACTCATCCTTTCTCTTAACAATTCATTATTACTTAGTTATAGGTGCATAAGGCTTGAAATCACATGAAAAGTGCAATTCAAAGTTTTTAGGACGCATTTTCATCCAAAATGGCCCAAATAAGGCCTATATGACTACTAGGATGCCTATTTCCTACATTTCTCATCAAATCAATTCATTCTTAATCATAATATGTCATTGTTACTTAGTTATAGGCGACTAAGGCTTAAAATCACATGAAAAGAGCAATTCAAGTGTTTTAGGATGCATTTCGATCCAAAATGTCCCATATAAGGCCTACATAACTTCTAGGATGTCTATTTCCTACATTTCTTATTTAATTAACTCATTCTTTCTCTTAAAACTTCATTATTATTTAGTTATAGGTGGCTAAGGCTTGAAATCACATGAAAAGTGCAATTCAAAGGTTTTAGGACACATTTTCATCCAAAATGGCCCAAATAAGGCCTATATGATTACTAGGATGCCTATCTCCTACATTTCTAATCAAATAAACTCATTCTTACTCATAACTTGTCTTTATTACTTAGTTATAGGCGGCTAAGGCTTGAAATCACATGAAAAGAGCAATTCAAGTGTTTTAGGATGCATTTCGATCCAAAATGGCCCAAATAAGACCGATATGACTACTAGGATGCCTATTTCTTACATATCTTATCAAATCAACTCATTCTTACTCATAACATGTCATTAGTACTTAGTTATAGGCGGCTAAGGCTTGAAATCACATAAAAAGAGCAATTCAAGTGTTTTAGGACGCATTTCGATCCAAAATGGCGCAAATAAGGCCTATATGACTACTAAGATGCCTATTTCCTACATTTCTTATCAAATCAACTCATTATTACTCATAACATGTAATTATTACTTATTTATAGGTGGAGAAGGCCTGAAATCACATAAAAAAAAGCAATTCAAGGGTTTTAGGACGCATTTTCATCCAAAATGGCCCAAATAAGGACTATAAGACTACTAGGATGCCTATTTCCTACATTTCTTATCAAATCAACTCGTTATTACTCATAACATGTCATTATTATTACATAGTTATAGGCGGCTAAGGCTTGAAATCGCATGAAAAGAGCAATTCAAGTGTTTTAGGACGCATTTTGATCTAAAATGGCCCAAATAAGGCCTATATGACTACTAGGATGCCTATTTCCTACATATCTTATCAAATCAACTCATTCTTAATCATAACATGTCATTATTACTTAGTTATAGGCGACTAAGTCTTGAAATCACATGAAAAGTGCAATTCAAAGGTTTTAGGACGCATTTTCATGCAAAATGGCCCAAATAAGGCCTATATGACTAATAGGATGCCTATTTCCCACATTTCTTATCAAATCAACTCATTCTTACTCATAACATGTCATTATTACTTAGTTATAGGCTGCTAAGGCTTGAATTCACATGAAATGTGCAATTTAAGGGTTTTAGGACGCATTTTCATCCAAAATGGCCCAAATAAGGCCTACTTGACTACTAGGATGCCTATTTCCTACATTTCTTGTCAAATGACATGAAAAGAGCAAATTAACTAAGTCAATGGCATACCTCATTAAGCTGTAGTGTGTCTTTACAACGACTCACTATGTCAAACATGAATCTCATCACGTATAAGGCACAATCAACTCTGTTATCTTGTTGTGCGCACTAGCATAGGAACAAAGTACATGAATCAAACGTGCATAGCAAATTAGCAACATTTTACGCATTATTTATTATGAAAATCACAATATCATGTGGCATTACCATCAGTGATTTCCATGTGGGACCTTGAGGAGCTCGACAATTTATCCTTTTCATACGCTATAGAAAAGTAAGTTCAAATTTGATTGGTATGACTAACAAATGAGTTAGGTAATGATAATCAACACTAGGTAGATTTATTTACTTTTGCAGTATGGACTTAACGAGGAGCTTTTTTGGATGAGGCAATCGAGCTGAATCAAAAAGGAAGATTGTGTTACTGGAAACACAAATCACTAGCAGGGTCTTTGCAAACTACATAAATTCACAATAGACAAACAAATCAATAATTAGCCACGTACAACATATAATCAGGGGAAACAAATGAATTTGACATGGTTAGACGTACTCCTCATAACATGGGGCGAATATGAACTTGTCTCCCGCACGCACGAATTCCTTGATACTCCGTTCAACATAGTACAACACGTCAGGGTGGTTGTCTAAGATTCTAGTAGTGAAGGTCTGCTCGGGGCATAACCACCCAACTTGACACGGAGAATCAATCTCACGTAAGTGCTCCTGTAGTGCTCTGCATGCATGATAACAGAATATTAATGGAAAAATAAACGACAATCACCACTAATCTGAATAACATAATTTAAGCGGCATTGAATTACCTCATGAATGTTTGAATGAGGGAAATATTAAGCATTAAACCACTTAGAAATTCCTTCACATCTTCTTTGCTGAGCCATGCAACTACATCCTCATCATAGTGGAACAATGCCTTAGGTAGTGCAACTTCAATGGGAGTGTCACTAGGCAACATACTAACACGGTTGTGTAGAAAAGTTAAATCTTTAGAGAGAGATTGAAGGACCGTGTCTGCAACAAGTGGAGTAGCTTGCATAACTGAACCTCTCGAAGAGTTCTTCTTCGATGCTTTTTCACTCTTTGACCGTTGTTCATTCCTCTTCTTTGGCACCGGTTGATCAATGCTTTTAGGCTGCTCCACCCTTCTTCTCTTTGAAGTCTGGATTTTCTTCGAAAATCTGATAAAACAAATCACGCAATTGGTTAGAAAATAAATCCATCCAACTCTTGGGAAGACAGCCGGGCATAGAGTAAAGAGTGAACCTAAAATCTTACCTCTTTGATCAATCTTACCCAAGCACATGGCCATTGCATAAAGCACCTTTTGCTTCCTAGAGTGTAGTAATTCCATCCTCCTCTACGGGCACTGGTACTAGGATGTCCTCGAACCCCCCAATCACAGAATTTGTTGTGGCCTAAGCGGTCGCAAATGGACTGTACCACTGGTTAGTTGTGCACTAGCATACGCAACCAAATGCAAAGCTCCACTGTTTGATAGCCTCAAGCGTAGAAGTGGACAACTGGTCTCTTCCTACACCAATTTGGAAGATCACTTATAAGAACCAAACATATCACAAGGGGCCAAGCATCCACCAACAAACAAACAAAACCGAAAACAAAACAAGCAAAGGCAAAAAACAAGCCTAGCTACAAAACACCACAACACCGAACAAAGCTACACAAATAAGCAAACAGATACTTCACAGAACACTCAAATAGCCAGCACAACAACATCACACATCAACCCAGAAAATACAGAAAACAGCAGCCAACACACAGCAACACAGAAAATAGCAACTAGCGCACAACAACACAAAAAACAACAGCCAGCACACATCAACACAGAAAACACCAGCCAGCACACAACAACACAGAAAAACAGCAGCGAGCGCACAACAACATAGAAAACAGCAGCCAGCACACAACAATAGCACACAACAAGCACTCAAACAACACACAACAAGCAGCTCCTAGGCAAACACAGCACAACAATAGCACACGGAAACAGCACACAGCAAGCACAACAACCAGCACAACTACAACAAGCACAACAACAACCAGCACAAGAACCAGCACATCAACAGCACAACAGCAAGCACACAGGAAGCACTCAAACAGCGAGCTCAACAACAGAACACAACAACAGCCCAGCACAACAACTATATCACAGTCAGCAGAGAGAAGCAGACAGAATTAGAGCAACTCCAAGGTAGACACAGCAGGCAGCACAACAACCAGATCACAGTCAGTAGAGGGAAGCAGACAGAAGCAGAGCAACTCCAAGGAAGACACAGCAGGCAGCATAAAGCAGCACAGAACACCGCAACAGAACCCTGACAAACCCAAACAACCCAGCAGCCAACAGAAAAAAGAGCTGCATAGCACAACACAGAACAAAAACCAACCAAGCAGCAACACAGAAACGAAGACAGCAGCCGACTCCATCCAAATAAAGAAAAAACAAGGCAAAATTCACCAGATCACAGCACAAACAAAGAACCAATAGCACCATCCAGACAAAGAACTAAACAAATCACGTGTAAATCTGGAAATTCATGAGGTGCTTGATTATCAAGCTCCCTCGAGTCCGCATGTGTAGGAGTACCAACCTGCAACAGTAAATTAATAATGCCACCCTAGATCCCACGTAACTCAATATGCCAAAACTAATAGATTTGAAACTACCTCATGTATCTCATTGTCTCCATGTATCTCATCTTCTCCTTGTCCTTGTGGGTGACTACATGAGCCGTCCGGTGTAGTCGAGGGGAAAGACAAGCCCAACAAGTTCATATGCTTCGCCCAAGCATTGAATTCATCTCGCATCTCGTTGCGCACTTGTTCCTTAATTGATGCCACCGTGGCATCCAAGTCATGTGGTGAGTTTACACTTGCTCGGGATCTTCCTGATTTGGTATATTCTGGACCCATCACGTTTTCCCATCCTAGCAAGGTCCCTCTCGCACCTAATACCCATCTTGGATGGTAGGGCTTTCCCAAAGCCAAGGTGAAAGGGTCCTTTTTTACAGTTGGGATGAGCTTGCCTTCAACCAGTTCTTCAGTGCACTCAAGCTGTAGCAAAAACAAAAAGGCAACATGAATATAGTTAATGTCTTTGTAAAGTGATATTTATGAAAAAGCTTCATAAAGTTCACTGGTTCCTAGTTGCTTACGAGTTTATCTGCCATTTCTTTGGTTTCCGGAGCCTTGATGACCCATTTTCCGATTTCCTCGTCACCCACATGTAGAGAACAAATGAAATCGCCAGCACGACTCACCAACGTAGTGATCGTGGAATCAGAGGGTTCTTTAGAGGACCCTAGAAGCGCAGTGGGGTATACTCCCTCCTTGACCCACGTTTCCCTCCATTCACCAAATGTCTTACACCCCATACTATGGGTGTATTGGCTCTGCAATGCATTTTTGGAATTTTTCTCCCTCGGTTCCTACATAATTAGAAATGTTAGTATCACTACTTCAAAAGTAGTTAATATATTATACAATTGTCATCAGATTTACCCAAACTTACAATTGCTTCCTTTTTACTTTTTTGAAGAACGAAAGCTTCCCAATCATCCTTCGATACGCTTGGCCATTTTTGCCATGAGAGTTGCTCTTCCTCGATAACTTCATCATCATTGCCACCTCCATTATCTTTTTCCCTTGCTAGCTTTTTTCTTCTTTGGTTTTCTCACAACTGTCTTTGTGATCCACCCACGAACTAAGGTAGTCTTGAAGCCTCTGAATCTTTCCGCTAGTAAAGATTTAAACACCCTTCGCTTGGCATCATCATTAAGAATATTAAACAGGCTCTGCAAGCACAAATAAAAGCGATTATTAGTTTCTCCTTTTTAATAACAATAAAGTGAAGGTATTTATAATTGTGTAAATGTGCAAAAAAACACTTGCCCTTGTATCATTCCAAAATGTTTGAATCAAGCCTGGAGATACTTGCCGCCAACCAAGTGTAATAGGGATTTTGCGCGCACAAATGCCAACGTGAACAACATATTGACGACGCCATTTTCCCGTAGGTTGGCCTACCTTGTCATACTCCAGGACCATGGGACCGATAGGTTTCTTAAAACTTGTCGTCGGACCCCTCACCTTTTTCTTAGCCGGTGCCTTCACCCCTCCTGTACCTTGTCCTTGGCTTTGAGTGTGGGAAGTAGGATTCTCACCAACCGTCTCAGAAACTGCATTTTCAATAGGAGGCGTTGTTCAGCTGAAATTTCAAATTCATCAAGCCTACGCTCCAACTCATCCTGAGCCTGATCTTCCGCCTCACCCAAATCAGGCTCCTTGTCACATCATACATCTCATCCTCATCCTCATAGAAATCATCATCATCATCCTCTATATCCTCGACTCAGTTACGGTCCTGATCGTCCTCCATTAGATATAAACACCTGCTATTACAAACATAACACGTTATTAGTTGTAATATAAATAAATTTGTAAGGTAAAGTTATAATCAAATATAAATTGCTGAATTATAATACAAATCAACATAGAAAATGGGCAAGTGTAGGTCATTTTATTCCATATTTCACATGTTTTTAAAATTTACTTCACCTGCTTAGTTACGTAAAACACTTACGTAAAACACTTGCTTAGCTTGAGATGCAAGGATGAATGGTTCCGCACTATCATTCAGGTGGCCAAGATCTACAAGAGTAAAGTCATCATATTTGACGTTACACCTGATATTATCAACCCACTTACACTGGAAAAGAGCAACCGTGAAGTTACAATAATCAAGCTCCCGTATTTCTTGAATTCGACCATAGTATGACAACTCTGCATCAACGGGTGATTTGTCCTTGGCACTTGCAAACTCCCTTGACGATGCACAAGCGTTACACCACTGTTTTGGGTCGAGGAAGATTTCAAATCCTGACGCTCAGTCCAAAAAGTGTACCCATTTATGTCATATCCCTCAAATGAGCGAACATCATCCCTAGGACCATAAGTAAGCCACCTTACTGTATCAGTGACACTCTCATCCATTCTACCATCACTCGATCACGAAACCAACTCAGAAACCTCTTATTATGCAACTGCATCAATGCCCTTTCACCTTTTGATGGAAATTCATCACGCAAACTAGCCATGTGCTCTTCTAAATATGGGTGAACATCTGCAACATGGTGCAACACATATAGCTGTGCTTGTAAGAACTTATCTCGGTCAGGTGACATTTGTTTTGACCTGATTGTGCTATGACCATCAAGTCTCCCTTCATGTCGAGAAGTAGGAAGACCAATAGGTTCAGCAACGGCTATATAGTCGGCCACAAAATTACCAATCTCCTCACCCACGGTCCCTTGAATCATACTTCCTTCTGGGTGAGCCCGATTCCTTACTTTATTTTGCAATGTACCCATGTGTCTTTCAAAAGGATAGCACCACCTAATGAACACTGGACCGCACACCTTAATCTCACGCACCAAATGAAGAATCAGATGCACCATTATGTCAAAAAATGAGGGTGGGAAGTACATCTCAAATTTGCACAAAGTCACAACCACATCCGCCTGCAAAGCATCAAGTGTACAAGGATCAAGCACTTTGCTGTATATTGTATTGAAAAACGAACAAAGGCTTGTAATAGCTTCCCTCACGTGCTTCGGTAAAATACCACGTATTGTCATTGGTAGGAATACTTGCATCATAACATGACAATCATGGGATTTCATACTTGTCAACTTCAATTCTCCATTTAAGGAGACAAATCTTTTCATGTTAGATGTGTACCCTGATGGAACCTTAATGCCGTACAGACATGCACAAAACATCCGGTTTTCTACCCTTGACAATGTGTAGCAAGCCGGAGGTAAATAAGCCTTGTCATCCTTGGCTTTTCCCTCATATTTCTTCTTCAACGTATTTGTGGCCTTTCCCTTTCCCTTTCTTTTCCCCTTTCCTTTTTTTGAACTCATTTCATTTTCCTTTTCCTGTTCCTTTCCCTTTCTAACCTTTTCCTGAGCCCACAATTCTGGACGAACCCCCATCTTTTTCAAATCTAACCGTGCACCCTTTTCGTCCTTTTTTTTGCCTTGAATATTCATCAGCGTTCCCACAAGAGCATTACACAAATTCTTCTCTATATGAATTACGTCAAGACAGTGCCTAACGTCATGTTCTTTTCAGTAGGGAAGCTTCTAAAAGATTGATTCTTTTTTAAAGAGAGCAGATGAGTCCGTAGCTTTTTCTGTTTTCCCAAATAATGTTCGTATACCCTTAACTCGAGCATAAAACTCCTCACTAGTCAATGGCCTAGGCGCAGTCCCCTCTTTCGCTGTCCCATTGAAAGTCTTTTTCTGCCTATAGTATGGGTGATTGCGCCTGAGCAACCTTCGAGTCCTCACGTACACCTCTTTGTGAGAATAATCAAGGCGCATGCTTGGTGTGTCATCAATACAAATGAGGCATGCTTTTTTTCCTTTGTTCTTGTACCCAGACAAGTTGCCATATGCTGGAAAATCATTAACGGTCCACATAAGAGCTGCACGCAATGTGAACATCTCATTCTTATGAGCATCAAAAATGGAAACCCCATCCCTTATCTTTCTCAAATCGTCAACAAGTAGCGCAAGATAAACATCTATGTCGTTTCCAGGTTGCCTTGGCCCCATTATTAGTAGTGAAAGCATTACATACTTACGTTTCATGCACAGCCAAGGAGGCAAATTGTAGATCACTAAAAGTACCGGCCATGTGCTGTGTTGGGTACTAAGAGTGCCAAATGGATTCATCCCGTCAGTGCACAACCCTAGCCTTAAATTTCTGACTTCATCACCAAATTTCCCAAACTTCATATCAATGTTTTTCCATTGCAGGGAGTCGGCTGGATGCTTCAGCATTCTGTTTTTCTTTCTTCCCTCTGCATGCCACCTCAAGTTTTTAGCGTCTTTTGGTGTTGAGAATAGATGCTTAAACTTGGAATAATGGGAAGATACCACAACACCTTAGCAGGAGGTCCCTTCGTACTAGCATTGCAACTCATGCGCTTTTAGCGCGACTTCTTGCATCGTGGACACTCCTCCAATTGTTCATATTCATTTCCATAAAGAATACAATCATTAGGACATGCATGTATCTTCTTATACTCCAAACCAAATGGAAAAATGAGCTTCTTTTCATAATAGTAAGACTTAGGAATTTCATTTCCGTCAGGCAATATCTCACTGAACGCGGTCAACAAAGAAGTAAAACTATTGTCCGTCCACCCATGCTTCGACTTAATGTTAAAAAGTGTTAGCATGGCTGATTCGTACTCTTCTTCTTCACCGTACCAAATCCACACATGGTATTTAAGCCTAAACCCACGACAAATTACATGATCTCTAATGATTTCAACACTATTGACCACCTTCACATTATTACAATCAACACAAGGACAATAGAGGCAATCGACACCCATTCTGCGCTGATAAGATGAAGCCCTCTTGCAAAACTCTTGAACCCATCAAAGAATTCCAATGTATCAGGTCTACCATACATTCAACCACGCTTCTCCATTAAGTAAATTGTCTCTAAACATAACAACATATTACGAATAATGTATAATTGCGACATATATTATATGTGTAAATCAAATTCAAACACACCCCATGTATATAACATTCATATAGATAAAAAATGCATATATGGTTCCAAAGGGTCCTTATCACTCCACCCTAACCCATACTTGAACGTGTAATCTCAATAGTGAATGTATGTCGACTTTCCAATTTTAAGGAAAATCCGGCAGCATTTCCCCCCAGTTCTCCTAGTACACGATGTAGGTAATTACTTACCCACATATGTACCCAGAGAATAGGGTGAGGAAATGGTAAGCCAAGATGTTCCTTAAAATTGAAAAAAGGCATACATTCACCACCTAAGTGAGAGTAAACGTTCAAGAACAGTCCCAACCGGGGACTATTCAAGACTTTCTCCTAATGAGAAAGCCTTGAACCGGTATCTAGGCATATGATGACGCAAGCATTTTATATATTGTTGTATTTATTTGTCATTAAACAATACACAAGTTTTAATAGCATGAAAATTTTTTATTAAATGAATAAAGAGAAAGATATATATAGCTTAGAGAAGTTTATAATTCATACCAATATAGCAAGTACAATGGATGTATTTTCTTTCTAACTTCCCACTTGAGCTAAATATGTAGTCTTCAAGCTAAACTTGTACTTCAATTCACATATGAATCTATAAAAAAAAACAAAAAGAAAAAACAAAAGTTAGTAAGTATGAACATCATTTGTCAATTGGAAATTATGAACTATCAAAGTATCAATCTATCATGTCTGTCAAATTAAAAAAAAAATTATGGCTTTGCAAATTTAGTTTCATTTTATTATTTATTTTATTTTATTTGTCTCAATTCCTTTCCTCATTTTTGTGTGTAGGGGTTCGAGTTTCATGGCAAGTGAGTTCGAGTTCTAATTTGAGTCAAATGCTAAATGCCCAATTTCATAAGCATGCTTCCAGCTCTACCAATTGCCGCCAAGCGCAGCAGTTGCTCCACCAGGCTGTTGCAGCCACACTCACCGAACAAAACCAGCAACCTCTGCTTCACCATTCACCAATCAACCAATCCAACCCACACCACACGTCCACACCTGCCACACCTCACCAAACTCCCCTGCTCCCTCACAACCCGCAATTCATCCACCAAATACCACCGCAGCCCAACCACTAAAATAAGAAAAACCATAAAAAATTTGCAAGCTCACAACAAAGCAATAACTCAATGCACATCAAGTAAAGGAAATCGGAAAGTCAAGCTCACCAGACACCAGGTCCACTGTTCGAGGCCGTGCCGCCGTGACAAGAAGGCCGTTGTGGTTGAGGTGAAGTCGTGCGCGCTTCAATGACAAACCCTATATTACAAGAACCCTAAAATTACTAAACTGAAAAGCAAATCAACGACAAACCTTAGATTGCGAAGGAATTTGATAATTTAAAAAGACCACAAAAAAATCTTACCTCGAAGTTGCTTCAATGGAGGGGAGAAATCTCATAATCCGCTTTAATGGAGAATAAAGAGCACGAGCTTCAATGGAGGAGTGATATGGAGAGAGAAGGAGGTGCAGCTGCTTCAATGGAGGTGAGAAAGCTCATAAACCGCTTCAATGGAGAAAGGTGAAACTTCGGAGGTGGTGGAAGAGAAAAGCGAAAAAAACGAGGGAAAACAGAAATAATGAAAATAACATGGGGAAAGAAAGAAAGTAGAAGATCGATTATTTTTTTTAATTCACACCGATTTGAACTGGTGCTAGTACATTATTTCGCACCGGTTTGGTTTGAACCGGTGCGAAATCTCTTTCCCTCTTTTTTTTTTCTTTTTTAATTCGCATCGGTTTGAACCGGTGCAAAAAAGATAATTTCGCACCGGTTTGGTTGGAACCGGTGTGAAAATTCTATTTCCCAATCCCGCCTATTTTTTTTAACATCGGTTTTCAAAAACCGGTGCGAAAACTGCGGTGCCTATTTCATTTTTTCTACTAGTGAGAGCCCTTGCGTTTACCACGCGATCTTAAAGTGGTAGATACAGTAATCAACCCAGGATGGCTCAAGGTTGCTACCGAGAAAGAATACTTTTGGCATGGCAAGCGTTTCTATAGGCTTCCTGATGGTTACGACCTTAGATTGACTGAGCAGGGGAAAACCACATTAGATTGCCCTGTCGGTCATATCGTGATATATGCCAAGCACTTCGAATTTGGTTTACGGTTTCCCTTACATCATTATATTCAAAAGATATTCAGAGCTTGGAATGTGTGCGTCGCACAGCTGACATCGCCGATAATTCGGAATGTTGTCTCTCTTGTCTAGGCTATGAGTTTTATGGATTTCCAATTAACCTTGAACCTTTTTCGACAGTTACATTGGATCAAAAAAGATAGCCAGTCTTCGGGATGGTGGTCGTTGTACACGGCTCCCGGTGAATGTACAGTATGGCCGAAATTAACTAGCTGCAAGAAATGGCGGAATCAGTTTTATTTTCTGAGGGTGCCAGATGATTACAAAGTGCATAGAACTTTCTACCCTCCACATAGCATGTTTGATACCATCAAAGCTAGGAAGTTAGGCAAATTTGAAGCAAAAGCTTTTAAGTTTTTTTTACTGTTGACAGGCTAAAGTCGTATCACCTAATCAAAAGTAATTCCTAAAACCACTAACTAATATAGATAGGGAAGTAGGGTCGAATCCACAAAGAAACAAGTCTTTCTATTCCTAATTAATTAATATAATCTAAATTATCAAGTAACCAAATTGTTTTTGTGAGAATTAAACTAATAACTAAACTAAAGAAAATTAAATAAGGGAGGTAAACAATAATAAAAGGCCTAGGGTATAGGTTCACCAATAAATAATATTCCAGGGTAAAACATAATAATCAATCAATAGGAAATCAACCAAAACATTGACAATCAACAATAATAAATTACCCCGTCATATTAATTATGGATCCCCACAACCCTAGAAATAAAACTACTCGCACATATTTAAATCTAAACTAAGCAAAGCAATTAAAGAAAGCATAATTAAATCAAAGCAATTAAATTACTGAAAGTAAAGAGGGAAGAAATCGTTACCAAAGTAGACGGAAGTAAAAAATTGTATAAACTAAAAGTGTCAAGAGGGATCAAGAGTATTAACTAAAAGCTTAAAACTAAAAACTAAGAAATAAAACTAATGAGAAAAGTAGAGAGAGAGAGAGAGAGAGGAAAAAAAAGGTACCCAACTCGCTTAACAAAAGCGTATTTATATTAAACTAAGAAAACCGAAGCTAAAACAAAGATTAAAAGTGCTAATCAAACTCAGAATCACGCGCCCGGTCGGGCGCCATCTCGCCCAGTCGGGCGTGCCTTCAGGCGAGGGCTTGCCCTGCCGGGCGCGCCTTCGGGCAAGGGCTTGCCCTGCCGGGCAAGCTTGGACTTCTTCAATTGGACCGTTTCTTAATCCAATTCGAATTTCCTCTTTGGGTTCTGAATACATGGTCCATTGCCCCGGACTCTTCTTCTTCGCCGAGCCCTTAATCACCGATTTGATGACTCCAACCGGTCCTGGGCTTCGGAATGTGGTCATATGAATGCGACCTTACTCCAATGCTCGTAGCAGCTCCAATAAATCCGGGAAAATGCTCCAAATCCGCAATTTCCTATAAAACAATACCAAATTTACGAAAACACTAGAAAACGCATATTAGTAACAAAAGTAGCTCCGTAGAGCTCAAATAAACACAATTATGACCATTGGGACGGGCAATAAATATATATATAAAATAGACTTATCAAACTCTCCCAAGCCAAACCTTTGCTTGTTCCTAAGCAAAGCAATGAATAAATAAACCAAAACTTCACCCCAAAAATAATTTAAATCAAGCACAATTGATTCAAGGGAAATCCAACAAATATGCATAAAAGTCAACCAATCAAATCCATCCAACTACTCATCCTCCACTAGTAGAAAAACAGAAATAGGCAACCCCCCTATGGCAACGGTTCATGAAAACCGTTGCCAACTCTACCCCCTTTTTTTAAAAAAATTAGAAACGGTTAACCGTTGCCAATTGATTAAATTATTTTTTTTTTTTAAAAAAAAAGGGGTAGAGGTTGGCAACGGTCAACACCGTATGGTTTGGCAACGGTTAACTGTTGCCAATTTAAAAAAAAAAAAAAAAAAAAAAAAAAACCCGTATATATACATGCACTCTCCTCTCCTTCGCTCTCTTTCTCTTCTCCTTCCCCTATTCCCCCTGTTTCTCTGAATCTCCCTAACCTCTTTGAATCTCTTTATCTTCTCCTTCCCCTTCTGTTTCTCCTTCCCCTTATTTCTCGTCTTTCTCACCTTTTTGGGGTAATTCAGATCCGTATTTTTTTAGGGTTTTTGGGGTACGAATTGCAGAAAGGAGGAGGGAAAATACGAGGCCAGAGGTTAAGTTAAGTTATTTTTTGTGTTTAATATTTCATTCGGTTATTAGATTTTGTCAAATAATTTTACAGTTTTTTTGGTCAAAATTGGGAAAAATCGAACAAAAAAACCCTAAATTTCGAATTTGGGAGTTTTCAATTCGGTCCATTATTCTTGAAATTGTTTGTTCCATGTTGTTATGCTATGTTTAAGGAGTGTTTTGCAACAAATTTCATGAAAAATGGTTAAGTATTAAACCTTGTATGAGCATGTCTTTGTTCGAGTTCGTTCTTTGTATAAATGGTTAGGTTTGTTTGTTATTGTGGGCTGTTTGTTGAAACCATTATGATTCAGGGAATCCTAAAAGGTTTTGACCAGGCAACAAATATTATTCTTGATGAATCGCATAAGAGGGTTTTTTCTACCAAGGTTTGGTTTAAATCTCTTCGGTGTCTCTCTCTCTTTCCCCTTCTTTAATTAATTAATTTATTTTTAAAGTCATCATGAAGTTTTTCTATGTCTCAAGTCAAAACAGACCTACTTGATAATTTTATCTTTTGACAATTGGAATTGTGCAAAATAATGTAAACTCTGTAATTATTATTTTGATCAACTCATAGTTTCAGGGGAAAGGTTTTCTAGGTGGAATTTGTGTTCCTTAGCTGATTTGGGGTGAAGCCTTGAAGGTTGAAAGCATATTATATCAGTTATATTCTTGTAAATCGTAAAATAAGATATTTTTTCATGTTGATTGTGTCCAGTGCTTAAAATATTGCATGTTGAGTGCAGAAAAGTTATTGGAGGATCATCTTATGTATCTCTGTAGCCTTATACGGTGTTATTGCTTGAGTTACACAACTTCGTTGTTTCAAGCTTCGTAAACTTTTTATCTACTCTGTTCACTGTGTTTGCTACTATCTAATATACAGTAGCTGCTTGTTTAGAATTTTGAGTCTAATAGATCATTTTTCTCTATTAACTAAGATCAGTCTTGTGCTTTGGGATCTTTGGATCCATACATGGGGTGCGAGTTGTGTGTTTGCATTGGTGAAGTCAGGTCCTGGTTCGAATGAGGGGAAAATTGACCCTCCTCCGGTGACAATTTTTGAACCCTTATCTTTATTGATTATTTTTTGGTTGCATTGAGAAGGAGGTTTGTATGTACTTGATTGGTTTCCAGTAACATTAGTTGCTGGCCAGGGGGTGTGTGAATTTTGTTGTTGGTATTTGATTTGCTAGACTAATTTGTTGTGCTTGATTTGGTTGCCAATAACATGCTTTGTGAGTACATGCTTTGTGACTCCCTGTTGGGGTTGTGATGGTTGATTTTGCAATATAGTGAGTCCCTTTGTCGTGGTCTGATTTTGCAATATAGAGTCCCTAAGATCTCAATGATTTAATTTGAGAGATCATTCTTGTTACTAAATCTAAATGATGAAGGGATTCAGCTGATTTTGAAATGGCCTGTTTGATTTGCTCCAATTATAACATTGTTGAGGTAACAAACAGGATTTCATTTCTTGTGATCAAATTACAATAATCTATCTGATGGATTTAAGATGTCACTCATGATTGGTTCAATGTGTACACAAACCTCAAGCCTTCAAAAATATGAGCTTTGTCCTTTGCCATCCGGTTCTCCATGGTTGACTGATTTCCTTTAATTTTTTATTTTTATTTTTGCTGTCAATATCCTATTTTTACTTTCTGCTATGCTTGTTCTGTCTTTGTGCTGCTGTGCTACTTTGGTGCAGCTGTCTGTGACTGATGATGCTGACAGTGCTGCTGTGAGAAGCTGGTTAGGCTTGTTGGATGACTGTGCTGCTGTAATTCTGCTGCCTAGTGCCAAGAACTGATCCCTGTTAGCTGCTGCCTCTTCTTACTGCCTGCCAGGTGCTATGTTGGCTGTCTGAAGCTAAAACAGCCCTGCTGTGATTGGTTTTTGGTGCTGCTGCCCTACTTTCTGTCTGGTACGCAGAGGATTTGTTTGAGCTCTGGCTTTCCGGTTTGCTGTTGTCACTGCTGCTGTTGTTACTGCTATCCCTGCTGCTGCTGTCCTTGCTTGCTGTCGCTGCTTTTCTTTTCCTGCTGATGCTGTCTGCCTGCTGCTGCTGCTGATTCTGGAGGTTTCTGCCCTGCTGCTGTTATTCTTTCTTTTTTTCTAGTTTGTTGCTGTTATTCTGGAAGTTTGGAGGGGTTTGTATTTTTTTCACGTAGCGTATTTATTTGTGTATGAGGACACGGTGCGGCTGTACTTTATGAGGGCTTGCCCTTTTTTCTTTTAGTAATAATATCCCTTTCTTACCTACCAAAAAAAAATTGATTACCTCCTAAAATGTTGCCTTTGAGATTATTAGCTTTTTGCTTACTTACCAAAAAAAAAATACAGGCAATGGCAACAGTTAATCGTTGCCAATTATTTTAAAAAAAAATGGTCAATGGCAACGGTTAATCGTTGCCAATGGGTCAATGGCAACGGTTAACCGTTGCCAATTATTTAAAAAAAAATGGTCAATGGCAACGGTTAACCGTTGCCAATTGCTTGAGTTGGCAACGGTTTTGAACCGTTGCCAATTATTTTGGGATTTGGCAACCCTCAAATACGCAACGGTTCAAAACCGTTGCCTTTGGGGGGGTTTGAACCGTTGCCAATTTGCCCTTTTCATGTAGTGCTCCCTAACAATTGTCAAGTAGAGCGAACCACAAGTGTATATGGAATTCAAGACTAGTGCTCACGCACTCTTCGCTCTTTTATGTGGCGAGTAAAAGATGTACTCGATCGCTCTCCATCCAACCCTTTAAATGTGAACAATGCCCTCCCAACTCACGCACTCGTGTGTTTAAAAGACATACACTCAACCTAATAGTCGACTCGGAATATATCAAATCATTCTTTGCATTGACAAACAACTAATTCCACATCCATACAACTCTATGCACAAAGGTCGGAAGGTCTTCAAAGCTTGTAATGTAAGGCTTAGGGTAAAAGGTAGGATAAATTTGGGAAAATGTGAGAGTAAAGTCATGCTTAAGGGAGCCAAAATCCTACTGAATAAAACCAAGGTCAAACATAAATAATGACCAAATCATCTCCAACGCAACTCAACTCTACCAAAAATTCACTAAACATCCAATTATATTAAAATTTTCCAACACTTATAACTTCACTCATATATACAAAATACAACACTATAGAATTTGAGTGAACAAACAAACTTTGAATTCTTTTTTTCTTTTACATTTGATTTTTTTTTCTTCTCTTTTTTTTCTTTTGATCAACTTTCACTAAGAATATTTGAACATTGAAACAATTTTTTTCTTTTTATCTCACATTGGAATTTTTCAACTCTGAACAACAATTTCTCAATTTTTTCCAATCCACAGAAATAAGAACAAATAAAAACTTCTCAAATCTACCCAAAATTGTGGAAATTATGTGCACACTACAACTACCTCACCTCACTCACTATTAGCTCCTCAAGCCAAGCTTGGGACTAGTAACCAATAGGGCAAAAATAGGCTTGTAATGTGGCTAAATAAACAATAAAAGGGCACAAGCAACAACATGGGTAGCAAGAAGGGAACAAATGTATCTAAAATCGTCTGAAGGCTACCTAAGAGAACAAATGCCTTCGTCCTCATCAATGTGCATAATAATGAGTCATACAAACATTATTCAAGGTCCAAATGAAACTTTTGGAAAAGCATGTTTTTTATCATGCAGAGCTGAAGAAAAAACTTTTGGATCAGAACAAGCTGACAACCAAAATTATCAAGCTGGAAAAGAGTCTAAAAGCTGAGGAAAGGGAGAGAGCGAGGCTGGCTAAAAGCTTGGAGGAAGCCCACCGTGAGAAGCCCAGTATCAGACGCCGAGCCATCAACCGCTTTCTGAAATCGGACTTATACCGAGACAAGCTTGTTTATCGTTATACCGGCGGATGGGTAGCGGTGCATCGTTGTGTTTGCAAAGCCGAGAACTGGGATCAAGAGAAATGGCAAGTTGCTGAAAGTGCCTACGGCGATGACAAGCATTATTCTCTTACCAGCTATGAAAAAGATTACTTTGTTGACCTTCCATCATTCGAGGTAATGACGAATATGGATCCCTGTGATATGCCTGACGAGGAGTTTGATGATGCCCTTCTTGCTAGCCCCCAATCGAGAAAGGACCAGAGACAGAGTCCGAAAAGAAGAAAGATTAATGGGGCGGGCAGTCATCACCAAATTCGTCATGTGGATCTTCGTTTTCATGTAACCGCCACGAAACTTTAATGAAATTGTATTTGTTGTTTTTAGACTAAGTTTTTGTCTGTATAAACAGATTAATGGTTTAGATTTAGCCAGTTTGATCCTTATGTTTTTTGGGTGATGGCTGTAGTTTTTTATGTTTATTTCAAAGTACTTTGATAGCTTGTTTAATTTTAACCGTCATGTATATATGAATGTTATCTGCCTTAACCTACTCATCATTGTTATCTGCATATGGATTATATAGTGCTCTCTAAAAAGTTCTAAAAAAAGAATGTTTTATTGATATCTATCTTTGAAAAACTGAAGGTTTGGTACCGGCTTTCGTGGATGTATATCTTTGAAAAACTCTTATTCAAAAAGAATGTTTCATTGATATTTATCGGTTATAATACTCCTGAAGCCAGGTTCTTCGTGTTGGTGTGCACTTCGGTCCTTCGAGTAGTTTTAATTAAAACTTGCTCGAATACCTTTCGCAAAAACAGTTATCGGCCACTATAACATGACCAGATTATGGGTCAAAGTTATAGCACGATTTCACCGGTAGGATACTTGTAACTCTTTTCAGTCCGAGCAAAGATAGTGGATCAGACCATCATTTTAACTCGCCTATTAGATGTATTTGTTATCTAACCTCCCTCCTCACCTAAATGGGTGAGACAACTAACTAGGTTGTTCGCACATCCATATCGAAAGTGGGGGGGGGGGGTTCACACTTGATATCGGGCGGTTAACTTTATTTTCATTAACGGCTTCAGCCAAATATAAAACATTTACGAAATACGATGACCCTTAGTCATACCAATAATACGTACTAATGAATTAATACAAAAACATATATTAAACATAATATTTCTTAAGGATGCTTGCATTTCAGACGTTCTTAAGGGGTACATGATGAGTCTATTTTATATATATGTTTATTCCCCATCCTACGGTCATATTTGTGCTTATTTAGGCTCTACAGAGCTATTTTTAATACTAAAATACGTTTTCTAGTGTTTTTGTAGAGTTGGTATTATTTTAAGAACTTGCAGAATTATGATAATTCTTGTTTAGGGTAAAAATACCCTAAGACACGTGGCCCAATAAAATCCTGCCACGTGTCAAGTTTGCAACGGTCAGCAAAGGCCTAATCCCTTTGCGACACGTGTCTTTGTACCCTAATTGAGGTACTGCTCTCCCCTACTATAAATAGTAAGGGCAGACCTCATTTATGGGGATCGAATCCTTTTCCCAAAAACCAACAAAACACAAATCCCCTTGCAAAAACGCTCTCAAATCGAGAAGCATTTATTGTCTTATTTCCACATTTAGAAAGAGACTAACTTAATCTTCGGAGGCGGAACACCCCAGCCCCAACCGGAGTATTCCGTTATTTGTGCAGGTACAAGCGAAGGAAAGAGCATTCTAGGAAATTGTAACTCTCCCGTAGGACACATAAAAAACCCCCAAACATCTGGCGCCGTCTGTGGAGAGAGTACTTTCTAGATGACTTCAGAACCGGTACAGCCGGGTAACAGTAGTCAACCTGCTGGTGAGGTTGAGGTCCACTCGGACCAAGACACATCCGACAATCATGAGATTGAAGCCTACACGGCTGCCGATGGTTCCTTCAGAACCAAGCACACTCGTTCCAAAGACAAGAGGAAACGAGCAGAGCAGCCGGCAGGCCCAAGTCATCCCACCAGGGGACCGCTTGGGTTGACTCCCGCTCCAGAGGGAGCCACCCCAGTCTCCAGAGATGAACTCGTAAACATGATGATGAGCTTCAAAGGAGAGATCAGAGGCCTTCTAGACAACGCAACCGGCCCCTGTAAGGGTCAAGCGGAAGAAAGGCGTCTGGCAAAACAGACAGCCAAAACAGTCAAGGGTAGAGCACCTACCCCGCATCCGAAGTCAAAAATGCCGACAAGGCCCTTTGATTTCTCAAAGATACACACTCCTGTAGACGGAGTCAGAAAACCCGTCCGGCACATTCATCTGGATGGAACCAAGAAAGTCTATTCTGATGCCCGGACGCTAATTCAAGATAAAAAGACTCAGCAGCGTTCCGAGACAGCTTCTACATCAACCTTTCGAGACAGTTTCAATGCCACCTCAGGGAGGCAGTCGAGAACAAACTATGACAGCCGGGCGAACGAGGTTTCCGCTCGATCCGGCCCTCATATGATCCAACCGGCATTGCATGGAACTCCGCACACGCCTTTTGGATCTCCGTATGCCCAACCGGGTCTTTTCGAGGGGCATCAGCAGCCGCCTCTCTAGCCTACAGACTGGCAGCTCCGGCTGCTCAACCTTGGGGAACAGCCAACGGCGTTTTCCAGAGAAATCACCGAGATGAACCAGCCGGCTAAGATCAAGAACGTATTAGTAGGTGCCTATGACGGTACCACCAACCCGGAAGATCACCTCATGGCATACACCAACCTGATGTATTTGCAGGGTTTGGATGATGCCTCATGGTGTAGGTGCTTCCCGAAAACGTTGAAAGGGATTGCTCAACGTTGGTTTGGTAACCTCCCAGCCGGATGCATCAATAATTTCAGGACCTTGGCCTACTGGTTTACGTCCAACTTTTCTATGAACATCCCGACCAAGAAAACAAGCCTTGATCTAAGGACAATCCAGCAGGGAGATAAAGAGGGGCTCCGATCATATGTCAGGCGGTTTAACCTGATGAGGATCCAAATCCAGGGGCTGTCTGATGACGTTGCCTATACTGATTTCTTTAAAGGTTTAAAAGACGGATCAACCTTCAAGTTTGACTTGCTTAGGAAGAGGGTCTCTACTCTTCACGAGGCGCTTATGGAGGCGGAGGCCTACATTCAGGCAATGGAATTGTGTGCTGTGAAACTTCCAACGGATTACAAAAGATCCGATAAAAAAGATAATCGGCCTACCCAGTCGTCCAAAAAGGAAGACAAGAGAAAAGGGGTATGTGCGGCAGACACATCCGGACAACCTTTCCAGAAAAGAAAGAGGTCGGATCCGTATGTGCCCAAGTACGAGTTCAACAAGGACTATGCCTCCATTCTCAACGAGGTAAAGGACCGGTTGAGTCTTGAAAAGCCGGCTCCCATGAAGAGTCCCTTAGGCGCCCGGGATAAGAGCAAATATTGCCTTTTCCATTAGGAAATTGGCCATGACACGGAGGGTTGCTATAGCCTCAGGCGGCTCTTTGATCGGCTGGCTGACGAAGGCGCTCTCAAATCATACCTATCCAAGTCAAAGGGTGCTCCCAAACAAGTAAAAGGACCACCCCCAAAGATGTCGGCTGCTCTATCGGATACGGATGAGGAAACCATCCTAACCATAGCCGGTGGATTTGCGGGAGGCGGGCCTACCATCCGGGGCACAAAAGGTAACATTCGGAGACTGGTCAACTCAGTGGATGAGGGCCAGTCGTCTGAATATTCATTTCCGGAAGTTAACATCTCCGAGAAAGATAGAGGAGAGGTTAGGCGGCCTCATGATGACCCAATAGTCATCGAATGCAAAATCGCCAATCAAAGAGTTGGGCGGATCCTGATTGATACCGGGAGCTCATCCGAAATTATCAGCTACCGGTGCTTGGAGAAACTCAAGTATAAGCCCAGTAGCATGTATCGGCCCCACATCCTCTTGTAGGTTTTGGGGGAGGAGTAGTGCATCCGGTGGGCATGATTGATCTACCCATCCGGTTCGGAGAAAAGGGAAAGGGCCGGCACATGGTTGTCAAGTTTCTTGTTGTAGGAGAGCTGACTTCCTACAACCTGATTATTGGCCGCCCAGCCCTTAACATCTCTAAGGCGGTCATCATCCCATCTCTAATGTTGATCAAGTTTGAAAGGGATGATGGCACAGTCGGTTCCTTGAGAGGGGACCAAAAGATGGCGAGAGAGTGTTACCTCTCGGACATCAAACCCACGCTTGACACAGACATAGTCGAACTTGACGACTGTGATCAAAGCTTGCCTGCTGCTAAGCCAGCCGGTAAAAAGAGGAAGGCGGACCAACTGGCGCCTGTAAAGGAGAAACAATAGCAATCACTGCCCGGGGAGAGGCCAGACGTCCTACGCCCCCAGCCGGCTGGAAAAATAATAGACATTGTGCTTGAAGACAGCCGGCCAGACAGAACCGTCAAGGTTGGGACGGTTGTGTTTGACAGTTTGGGATCAGATTTGCTCCTTTTGCTAAAGGAGTTCAAAGACGTGTTTGCCTTTGAAGTAGAAGAGATGTCGGGTGTGAGTCCGGATCTTGCTGTTCATAAACTGGCTGTGGATCCTAAAATGAAGCCGGTCAGGCAAAAGAAAAGGAACCATGGCGAGGAAAGGTCCCAGGCGGCAGCAGCCGAGGTCAAGAAGCTCTTAGATGCTGGGTTCATCCGGCAATGTTACTACCCGGATTGGGTAGCCAATGTCGTCCTTGTGAAAAATCCGAATGGAACCTAGCAGATGTGTGTAGATTACACGGATCTGAACAGGGCTTGTTCCAAAGACAGCTACCCGCTTCCAAAGATAGATCATTTGGTAGACTCTACAGCCGGTCATGCCCTGATGAGTTTCATGGATGCCTACTCCGGCTTCCATCAGATACCTTTGTGGAAGAAAGACCAAGAGAAAACGGCTTTTGTCACAGATCAGGGGCTCTACTGCTACACGCTGATGCCATTTGGGTTGAAGAATGCGCCTGCCACTTTCCAACGAATGATGAACTCGGTTTTTTATGACCAGATTGGAAGGAATGTGGAGGCATACATCGATGACATGATAGTCAAGTCAAAGCTTCAGGCGGATCATCTAGCCGACCTCCGAGAAACATTCACCACCCTCAGGCGGCATAGAGTCATGTTAAACCCGAAAAAATGCGTCTTTGGAGTTGAGTCTGGAAAGTTCCTCGGATTTTTGATTGATCAGAGAGGCATAGAGGCTAATCCGGACAAAGTGCAGGCGGTAATTGACATGCAATCGCCTCGTACTGTCAGAGAGGCTCAAAAGCTTACCGGTTGCCTGGCGGCATTGGGGAGATTCCTCAGCCGGTCAGGTGACAAGTGCCTGTATTTCTTTCAAGCAATAAAAAAGAGGTCGAGGTTTGAATGGGGTGAAGAGGCTGAGGCGGCATTCCAAAGGCTGAAGCAACACTTACATTCTTTGCCAAGATTAGTGAGTCCCCTACCCTAGGAGGCTCTCTACATGTACCTGGCCGTCTCAGATCATTCCTTGAGTGCTGTCCTCCTTGCTGAGAGAGACGGCAACCAGCTCCCGGTCTACTTTATAAGCCATGTCCTCCGGAATGCTGAACTTCGATATCCCATGATTGAAAAATTCGGTCTGGCATTGTTCAAAGCAGTCAAGCGACTGAAACCGTATTTCCTGGCCCATCCGGTTACTGTTTTCACTGACCAGCCGCTCAAAAGGCCTATGACCACTTTGGAGTCATCCGGAAGAATGATTAAATGGGCTGTGGAAATTCAAAGTTTAGAAATCACTTTTGAACCCAGGCGGGCGGTGAAGGGTCAGGCGTTTTCCGACTTCATTGTTGAAATGACAAGGCCGATACAGCCGGATAAAACAGATCAAGTTTGGAAAGTTTATGTAGACGGGAGCTCTACGCTGAATGGCTGTGGGGCAGGCGTAATTTGTCATTCTCCAGAGGGGGACAAATACGAGTATGCTCTACGATTCAAGTTCCAAGCTTCGAATAATGAAGCTGAATACGAGGCCCTGCTAGCCGGGTATCCGCATGTGTAAGGCAGCCGGGGCAAGGAAAGTTGACGCCTGTTCAGATTCTCAACTCATCGTTAGCCAGTACAACGGTGACTATGAGGCCACCCATCCGATGATGATTAAGTATCTTCAGGCGGTCAAGGAGGAGGCTGGGGCATTTGATGAATTCAATCTAAGTCAAGTACCCAGGTCCGAAAATAATCAGGCGGATGCACTATCAAAACTCGCATCATCCGCTACATGTGATACGCCTAGGTCAGTATTCTGGGAAGTCATGGAAAAGAAAAGCATTGACTGCGACCCCATTGGAGTTCTAGATCAAAGCTCCACTTGGATGGACCCCATCCGGGATTACCTGGTAGACGGCACTCTATCGGGTGTCTCATCAGAGGCGGCTGCTCTTAAAAGACGAGCATTAAGCTTCGTAATGCACAAAGGTGAACTTTTCCGGAAGGGTTACTTGCAGCCGCTATTCAAATGTGTTACCCCAGAAAGGGGAAAGGAAATACTAGAAGTACTGCACGCCGGCTTCTGTGGATCGCATATTGGCGGAAAGACCCTAGCCAAAAGAGTCAGGAGGCAAGGATACTTTTGGCCTACCCTTGAGGCGGATGCTCTAGATATGGTAAAAAGATGTGACAAGTGCCAGAGGTTCGGCCGGCTGATCAGGCAGCCGGCAACCGACTTAACAACTATTTGCAGCCCAATTCCCTTTGCAAAATGGGGCCTGGATATTTTGGGGCCATACACTCCTGCCCCAGGCAGCAAAAGATACATCTTGGTGGCTGTCGATTACTTCACCAAGTGGGTTGAGGCCGAGGTGGTTAAGGGCATCAAAACTAAGGATGTCATCTCCTTTATCTGGAGAAATGTCATCACCCGGTTCGGTGTACCAATGTCAATGGTCTTTGACAACGGCCCCCAGTTTGAAATGTTTGTCTTAAAGACTTGGTTGCAAGATCAAGGAATTTCCCATTACTTTGCATCTGTAGGCCGGCCGCAAGCAAACGGCCAAGTTGAAGCTTTTAACAAGCTCATCTCAGGCGGCATAAAGAAAAAGATTGAAAAGGCAAGTGGTCTTTGGGCAGAAGAGTTGACTCATGTTCTTTGCTCTATCCGAACTACTGAGAAGGGGTCAACCCGGGAAACTCCGTTTCTTATGGCATATGGCACCGAGGCGGTACTTCCCATTGAATTATATGAGCCGACACTCCGAATCATGTTATATGATGAAGAGGCGAATTGGGAAGCTATGCGCCTTGCTTTAGATACTCTTCCTGAGAGAAGGGGCAACGCCTCCTTGCGTCATGAAATCTACCATCTGCGAATGACGAGGGCCTACAACAGAAGGGTGCGTAAACGCCCCCTCAAGGTTGGAGATTTTGTTTTACGAAAGCTTGAAGCAACCGGTAGGGCCAACGAGCAAGGGAAATTGACACCAAACTGGGAAGGACCTTACAGGATTTTTGATGAGGTTAGAAACGGCACATACCGCCTGGAAACCCCAGACGGAATGCGGCTGCCTTGTACCTGGAATGTAGATAACTTGAAAAAGTACTACTTCTAAGGATTTTGTAATTTTTTGTATAGTATTGAAATGAGAAAGCATATAATTTCCATTCATACAAATGTATTTGCACCTGTCTAGTGAAAGATCACAGACGGAAGAACACTTATTACAACCACTGCTCCAAAAAGAGCAGTCATCCGGCGACACCCATCCGGGTGATATCGTTGAAAGAGAACAGCTCCCTTTCGGGTGGTACGTTGTTCTAGCGATCCAATAACTCAAAACGGCATTTTCATAAAAATGTACAGCCGTTAGAAATGATCCATCGTATCCAGGTTTCACCCGGCAAGGACCCAAAAGAGGTCCATCCGGGCATGCCAGTCGGGGCAAGGTTAGATCAGTCACTGAGCACCCATCCGGCTGACATGAAACGGCTGCCTGTCTACCGTTGGAGTAAACAGTTGGCCATTTCAGGGGCATGTTATTGTACCAGCCGGAGCAAGGTTAGATCAGTCACTGATCACCCATCCGGCTGCCGAGAAACGGCTGCCTGTCTACCGTTGGAGTAAACAGATGGCCATTTCAAGGACATAACATATCGTTACCTCATCCGGCTTATATAAAATGGATAATTATGCTAACCGGATGAGTAAAATATATATATATATATATATATATATATATATATATATATATATATTCAAATGCAAAAATAGTAGAATATCAAGGCCGACTGTGTCGGTCAGTAGATTAAAATTATAGAATATCAAAGGTAATGTTAAACCGGACCCCGTCCGGAAGGGAAACATATAGAATACACGGCACGCAGGCCGGTAAAAGAAGTAAAAAGAAGTCACTGCTGCTGCTGCTGCTCCGGCTCTTGTTCTTGCCCCTGCTCTTCAGCCGGCGTTTGAGTCTGCGCTTCTTCTCCCCCCTCTTGTTCTTCAGCCACACCTGCCCATTCCTCGAAGGAGGAAGGCGGAGCCAGTCCAAGGACTTGGGCATCATACACCTTTGAGGCGTACTTGTACCGGAGGTCGAAGAACTCATACTCACAGTTTGGGTGTGTGAGCCTCCAGGAGATCTTCATACGCTCCTCATTGTCAGCCTTGTTCTCAGCAATCAGGCGGCTTTGTTCCTTTTTTAGCTCTTCTTTATGAGCCGTTTGAGAAGAAGCAAGTTCGTTCTTGAGCCGGTTGACATCAGTGCGAAGGTCGGTGTTTTCAGTGTCAGCTCCCTCTAAAGCCTTGAGATCGGCTTGGAGAGTTTTGACCTTTAGATCCAGCGCATCTGCCCTCGCTTTCTCCGCCTCAGCAGCCGCAATAGTTTGCTTCAGCAATTCCTCCTGTTCCAACTCTCGCCGTTTAGTTTCCATGTCATATCTAATGGCATTGTATTGGGAAACATCAATGAGCTCAGATGCCCGTCTCTGAGCATCCCTTACCTCCTCTTGCTTCTTGCGCAAGGGAACATGAAGCCCGTCAACTCTCAGCATCACCTGTGATATCAGCCGGTAGAGGAAAGTTAGAATCTATTTTCAAACAACTGGAACGGTAAACAAATAAATTATAAGAAAGTAATGCATTCGTTATAACTTACCTCAGCCATGAGAGATGTGATCCGGTCAAGGTTGACTGAATGAACAGCCGGCACTGCCTCTTTTTCAGACCGGGTAAGTGTCCGGATCATCCTTTTGGCGTACTGCTGATAGTTGGGCCGGCTGGATGAAGCATCTGCAATTAGAGATTTATCAGTCAGGTGTCGAGCATACGCCTCGCCAATATTCTGACGACTGCCAGAAGAATCCCCGGATTGGCAGGCTTGGGTCTTTACGCGCATAGGCCCAAGCGGCCAGGGGGGATCAAAGGCTAAAGTCATACCTCTCTCGGACTGTGGGGCAGAATCACCCCCAGCCACATTGGAGCCAGTACCCGTCTGAGTCTGGCCAGCCGGAGTCGCCGGCTCCTTCGCAGTACCGGAGCTATCTAAGATACTGTCACCCGGGGTGCTAGGTGTACTTGGAAAATTTGGTGGAAACTCCTCATTAGGACCAACCTCAGCCGGTTCCTCGGCTTGTTCTTGATCTATAGGGGCAGCCGGGTCAGCGACTGCATCATCAGACTGGTAGTCCGGGTCGATTGTCGTCACACTGATCCGAGCCATTCTGTCCTGCACATGAACAGACACGGTCGGATTCGATGTAGGTGAAGGTTGATCCAAGCACCCCCAGACGGCAATCCCAGTCCTAGACTCAGCCGTCCCTAGTGACCGGCTGACCACAGTCGTAGGTTGTGCCGTGTGTGCATTGGTGGAGTCCATATCCTAATGATATTTAACCGGAATTAAAAGAAAGTGACAAAGTATAGGACGCAGGTGGTACCTTTGAATATTAAGGTTTGATTAGGATGATGGTTTGAAATCTCCCCAGGCGGAATTCTTCGAATGATTTGGAAGCTGAAATAAAGAAATAAATCAGATATATTTAACGGACCCATTCAAAGGCTCTGCAAGCGGTGGATTCCGGATGGGTTTCATTTGAACATTTGAGGAAAAGTTAAAGGCTGCTCAAACTACCCCCATACGGTTAGATACCGGATGGGGGCTATTTAAATGTTGTTTGAGAAAAAGCTAAAGGCTGCTCAAACAACCCCCATACGGTTAGATACCGGATGGGGGCTACGTGTGACATTTGAGAAAAAGCTAAAGGCTGCTCAAACGACCCCCATACGGTTAAATACCGGATGGGGCATTCGGATATTTTAAGAAAAAGCCAAAGGCTGCTCAAACGACCCCCAAACGGTTAAATACCGGATGGGGCTATTTAAATGATGTTTGAGAAAAAGCTAAAGGCTGCTCAAACAACCCCCATACGGTTAAATACCGGATGGGGGCTATGTGAATGATGTTTGAAGAAATCTAGATTGCTCAAGAAACCCCCATCCGGTTGGATGCCGGATGGGGGTATACTGAATGCATTTTAAAAAATTTCTTTGAAAAATGCAAAGAGGCAAGGATGATGACCCAACCGGCTTCAAAACCGGTTGGGGTTTTTTGAAATCACTTGATTAAAGCTCGTAAGAAACATCCTGGACAGTGTTAAACCGGATGGGGGTGTTAAAATGCATAATGCTTAAATATTGAAGACTCCTAGACGGGGCTATGCCGGCTAGGGAAGAAGATCCAACAATGGGATATGGGTTAAAGGCCCCCCAGGCGGCATGCAACCCGGATGGGGTGAAAATCATCAAAAGAAAAAAAAAACAAAAAAACAAAAAAAAAAAAGGGGCAGCCGGTACCTTGGAGATTGGAGAAAAAGAGCCTAACCGGTCGCCGGATGTGATTGACTTGAAACTGTCGGATGCAAGAAAACTTAGAAAATAATGCAGCCAGTATCAGAGCGCTCTCAGAATTTTTGAAGAAATACGTAAAGTGTGGAGGAGAGAGAGAATGTCATGTATTTATAGAAGGAGCAGAAGGCGAAACGAAGCCTTCTGCCCTAAAAACTTGAAATTTGAAAAAAGGGGGGAAGAAGACGAACCGTCTCCTCCCATGCGTCTGACACTTGTCACATGTGACACGTGGACATTCCATGTCACACCTGTGAGGGGCAGATGTTTAGGGTAAAAATACCCTAAGACACGTGGCCCAATAAAAGCCTGCCACGTGTCAAGTTTGCAACGGTCAGCAAAGGCCCAATCCCTTTGCGACACGTGTCTTTGTACCCTAATTGAGGTACTGCTCTCCCCTACTATAAATAGTAAGGGCAGACCTCATTTATGGGGATCGAATCCTTTTCCCAAAAACCAACAAAACACAAATCCCCTTGCAAAAACGCTCTCAAATCGAGAAGCATTTATTGTCTTATTTCCACATTTAGAAAGAGACTAACTTAATCTTCGGAGGCGGAACACCCCAGCCCCAGCCGGAGTATTCCGTTATTTGTGCAGGTACAGGCGAAGGAAGGAACATTCTAGGAAATTGTAACTCTCCTGTAGGACACATAAAAACCCCCAAACAATTCCCAAGCTTATTGAGCCACTACGAAAATATTAGAGTCAGATCGTATTTTATGGTCGTATATTTATTTGCCCAAGATCGAGTTAAAGGAAATTGGTTCGGTGATTAAGGGCTCAATTTATGAAAAAAAAAGGTCCAAAATAATAATTCGGACCAAGTAATGAGCAAGCAAGTTAAGGATTTTGAGCCCAATACCAAAAGAAGTCAATTGCTAGGCATGTGAAAATAGCGGGCCCGATCGGGCGGCCCCATGCCCGATTGGGCGAATGCATTGCGAGTTTGCTGATTGATTAATTATGTTGGCTTTGATTTCCTTGGGAGTTTGATTAGTAGTGGGATTTGTAAAAATCCCTTTTGCTGGGTATATAAGGGGGTAGTACGTAGGTAGGAGGAAGTTAGTTTTTAATAATTTTTATTAGTTTTAGTTTGGCTTTTCTTTATGTAGCTTTATTTTTAGTTTCTTAGATTAGTTAGCTTTTGTTAGATACTTCGCGATGATATTTGTTTAGTTCGTATTTTTACGTTTCTCATGTTTTATTATTATTGTTTTCAGTTTAATTTTATTTATTGCTTTTCTATTAGCTTATTGATCAATCATGCTTTCTTTAATTGATTTATTAGTTTAGATTTAATTATGTGTGAGTAGTTTTATTTTAGGGTTGTGGGGATCCATGAATAATATGAAGGGATGATTTATTATTGTTGATTGTTAATGTTTTAAATTGATTTCCTATTGATTGATATAATGCTATACAATTAGATTAGCGTTGGTTTAATTGTATGACTTATGCAATATTGATTTGAGATTCGACAGATGAGAATTGATGTTAAGGCATAGTTTCAATAGGCAGGTTAATTTATAAGTGGTTAAGTCAAGATTAGAGAGATGCGATTTAATACCGCTAAGTTAATTCTGTGATTGTAATACGTAGTGAAAGCCCTTTATAATCTGGTTAATTCATGCATTGATAATTGATTGTTATCTTTGATCATGGAATATAATTTATTATATGCCCTAGGCTTTTATTTCATTGATATTCTCCTAGTCTTATTTGCTTAGTTTAATTAGTTCCCTTAGATTAACTCACATAAAATCATACTTGTTACTTGATAATTTAGATTATAATAATTAATTAGGAGTAAAAGAACATTGTTTTCTTTTGGATTCGACCCTACTTCCCTATCTATTTTAGTTAGTGGCTTTAGGAATAACTTTTGATTAGGTGATACGACTTTAACCTGTTAGTACACCCTCCAGAGTCATCAACCGATGTGACCCCTGTCTGAGGGTTTCATATATCTAATACGGACCTTCCCAATTTGCGGTAAGTTTGTCATCTGTATTTCCCTTACCAGTAGCTGTCGTTCTTCGTAAAACCAGATTGCCATCTTCAAGAGGCCGATGGCTAACACGTTTATTGTAAGCCTGACTCATTCTATTTTTATAAGTTGTAGACTTGACTGCGGCCTTCAACCTTACCTCTGGAAAAAAATCTAGTTGTTGCCGCAACAGAAGGTCGTTTTGCTCCTCACAGTAATGCGGGATATGAAACGTGGGAAGGCCGACTTCGGCTGGGATAACCGCCTCTGCACCGAAAACAAGGTTGAAAGGTGATTCCCTAGTGGATTCCCTTGTTATCGTTCTATTGGTCCATAATATCTCAGGCACTAAATTGGCCCATAGCCTTTTTGCGTCTTCGATTTTCTTTTTCAGTGCACATAGTATATGTTTATTTGCGGCCTCGGCCTAACCGTTTGATTGTGGATGGCAAACTGCTGCGTAGGCAAACTTCACCTTATATATGCTCAAGAAATTTTTGACAGGGCTGCAATCAAATTGGGAGCCGTGATCAAATACCATTACCATCGGCAATTGTACCAATTTCTCCTGACACAATACTAATTCTCCTGGCTGAATCCATGGGCAGGCAAGAGACAACCTGGCGAACTAAAACAAACCAAACCGGGTGAATATGTTTTTCTAGAGGAACTTCTTCACCTTATTCGTCGTTATTTTTGCTATCGGTTTGACCTCTATCCATTTGGTGAAGTAATCCAGTCCAACAATTAAGAATTTCCTTCCCCCAGTAGCCGATGTAAAAGGTCCAACAATATCCATTCCCAATTGCGCAAATGGCACCAGATTTAAGATGGGTATCAAGTCGTTTGGCGGCTGGTTTATTACCGGCCCAAACTTCTAGTATTTATTGCACTTTTTTGCATAGGCAAGCATGTCTGCATTCATTGTCGGCCAGTATTAACCTCTTTTCATAGCTTCTAAAGACATAAACCGACCACCTGCATGATTCCCGCATTCACCTTCATGAATTTCTTCTATCAACCTTGCAAATTCAAATGTCTTTATGCACCTTTGCAGCGGTAATGAGAAACCTCTCTTATATAACATTCCGCAAAACATAACGAACCAAATGCTATCCTTCTTCACTTTTTGGGCTTCAAGATTATCAGCAGGGAGGGCATCATATAACTTGTAAGCCAGAATATCATCATACCACTCTCGGCCCCTGTCAATGCAATTAACCTCCACACGAGCTACATCAATACTTTTGCGATCTAGGATCTCTACCATCACCGTTCCCTCCAAATCGTTGAAGCTTGAACTCGCCAATTTTTCCGAGGCATCTGATTCCGCATTCCGGGCACGTGGGACCAGGTTGATTTTAAAGTTCTCTAACTTTGCCATTATTTCTTTTAATTTGGCCAGGTAAGCTATCATTGTTTGCTCTCAGGCCTCATATTCTCTTCTAAACTGGCTTGCAACCAATTGTGAGTCCGTTGATAATTCAATTCGTTTTGCCTCCGCCGTTATGCATAACTGAACTCCCGCGATTGCTGCTTCATATTCAGGTTTTCCGTTATTGGAAGCCCTGAACTTGAACTTTATAGCATACTCGAATACATCTCCATGCAGGGAAGTCATTATAATACCATCTCCTGAACCTGTTGAAGCTGCTGAGCCGTCAACCGAGACCTTCCATGTTCCGACATCTTCCTCTTCATCTGTGTAAGATGCTTCAACAATGAAGTCAGACAAAGCTTGTGCCTTTATAGACACTCGTGGTTTGTAAACTATATAATATTCCGACAGCTCTATGGCCCATTTAAGCAGACGGCCGGAAGTTTTCACTTTCTAAAGGGACTTTTCTAACGGCTGATTCGTCAAAATTTCAATTGTATGTGCATCAAAATACGACCTCAACTTCCGCGTCGCTATTACTACTGCGTACGCAATCTTTTCTATCAACCGGTATCGTCGTTCCACATCATTCAAGACATGACTCATGAAGTATATGGGAATTTGTACCTTCGCTCGCTTTACAAGTAGCACCGTCGTTACCGTTTTCGGAGATGCTGAGATGTACAACTGCAGCTTCTCTCCTTTTTCTGGCCTAGCTATTGTTGGTAATGACCGAAGGTGATTTTTTACCACCTCGAGTGCCTTTTCCTGCTCTTTCCCCCATACGATGTTTTATTTTGCCGCAACACGACGAAGAATAGGAGAGCTTTATCGGCTGATTTGCTTATGAATCAAGTCAATGCTGCCATGCAGGCTGTGAGCTTTTGTATGTCTTTTATTGATTTCGGTTGTAGCAAGCTGAGAATAGCATCAATCTTATTGGGGTTTGCATCAATTCCTCTTTCACTAACCATAAAACTAGAAATTTCCCCGATTTTACACCGAAAACGCATTTTTTCCGGATTCAACTTCATTCTGTACTTTCTAAGAGTATCAAACGTTTCTCGCAAATCGACAATGTGATCTGTAGCTAATCGGCTCTTCATAATGGAATCATCCACATACACTTCTACGTTTCTACCCTTCTGATTTGCAAACACTTTGTCGACCAATTTCTGATATGTCGCATCTGCATTTCGCAGCCCAAACGGCATTGCTTTGTAGCAATAAACTCCAACGTCTGTTATGAAGGCGGCCTTAGTCCTGTCGAGCTCGTATAAACTGACTTGGTGGTATCCTGATAAAGCATCCATAAAGCTCAATAAAGCATGGCCTGAAGTTGAGTCTACCAGCCCGTCTATCCTGGGAAACGGATAACAGTCCTTTGGAAAAGCCTTGTTTAGAGTAGTTAAACCGACACACATCCTCCATTTTCCTGACGGTTTCTTCACCATCACCACATTTGCTAACCACTCAGGGTAAGTACAAGGTTCTATAAATCCTGCTGCTAGCAACTTATTCACCTCAGCTTGTATAGCTTCTATTTTCTCGATCGAAATTTTTTTTTTCTTCTGTCTTACCGGCCGTGCTTTTCTATCCACATTCAACTTGTGTACCAATGTCATGATGTATCCCTGGCATTTCATCGGCCGAGAAGGCAAATACATCAGCATTCTCTCGCAAGAGATCAACTAAATGACATCGCATGTCAACATCCATGTCTGATCCAACTCTTACCGCTCGGCCTGGGACTCTTGGTTGTAATTCCACTTCAACGGTTTCTCCTCCCGACAAGGGATGAGGTACCGATATTGGTCGTGTATCAAAATGCTTCATAGACAGGTTATGTGTAGATGGGTTCTTCCCTTTTCTGACCTACACCATCTACTGGTGGCTGTCAGCATGGTTGTTTCAGCGCCGTCACATAACATTCTCTGGCCATGGTCTGGCTTCCCCTAACACGTTCAGGGAAACCGGTATTAGCTATGTATATCGTCGTCATGTGGTATAATGATACAACTGCCTGCACACCATGGATCATCGGTCTACCGACGATAGCGTTGTATGCCGGCGGCACATCCTCTACCAGAAATTCCGTCATTACATCTCTTGCGGCGGCTCCTTCACCGATATGGACCTGCAGCAAAATACTGCCCTCGGGCTTGACGGTAGATCCATTGAAGCCAATGACTGGGTACAGCACCTGTGTTAACTATTGTCTTCCAATCATCATGGCGTCAAAGGCCTTTGTAAACAATATGTTTGCAAAACTACCTCCGTAAACCAAAACTCGCTTGATCAAACTGCCGTTAATAGCCAGTATGAGCACCAATGGATCATCATGAGGAAAAACAATGCCTTTAATATCAGCTTCTGAGAAAGACACTAAGGGAATGTTGGAGGGCCGAGGACGGTCTTCTACACCAAAAGCGTTCACCACATGCCTATGCTTCGACAAGCTTTTCTTGGCGCCACTGACGGATCCGCCATGCACCGGCCCGCCAGTAATAACATCCACCACTATTTTACGCCCTGACAGCACTTGCCCCTATCTTGACATGTCATTCTGCCGACCTACCTCAGGTGCATGTCTATGGTCTGATTGCTGGTATTCAATCTGCCTGTCGGAGGTTGTTGTTGCCGACTAGTACCCTGCTGAGCTCGATACTGAGATAGGTGTCCTTTCTGAATCAGATCCTCAATGTTTTCTTTCAACTGAATGCAATCCTCTGTATAATGGCCGGCATCTCTATGGGACATGCAGTATTTCTTCATGTCTCTGCCCTTGGCTTTCATTGGTGCCGGCCTGGTCCAATCTTCCCTTTGCTGGTTTATGGAATAGATTGCCGCCTTGGGCGTGTTCAGCTACGCATAATTATTGTATCGGCCCAGGCCCTTTTCCCGGCCTGCCTGCCCTTTATTAACTTTGTTGTGCCGGTCTGCTTACTTCATGTGACGTGTTGTCAACTAGTCGCCGACTTGACTCTGTCGGCGCTAGTTTGCTACTGGCTTTTTAAAGCTCTTCACTCTTCATATACTCATGTGCTTTGCTGAATGTTGCGCCTAACTTCAGGAAGGTTTTTCGGGCCATAAAATCACAATCACCCAACCCATTCATGAGGGCCATCACAGTTATTTCCTGCTGCAGCTTGGGAATTGTACTTGCTTCGTTGTTAAAACGTCTAACGAAATCCCTTAGAGATTCATCCTTTTTCTGATTAATTGCCATCAACTCCCCTGACATTCTCTACCGTACACTATTGCATATGTATTGGCCTGTGAACATCTTTACCAGAGTTTCAAAGCAATAAATTGAATCGGGCTCTAGATTCGAGAACCAATCCGAGGCTGCTCCCGTCAGTGTTGTCGGAAAGACTTTGCACCACACGACATCCGTGTCGGTGTACAATAGCATATGGCTCTCAAATGCAGCCACATATCTCTTGGGGTCACCCTTGCCGTCATGTTTACATGACGGCATTTTGATTTTTTTTCCATTTGCTGGTCTAGGATCTCCTGAGTGAACGGAGAGACTCTTGGCCTGACCACAGCTTTAGTCACGCGCCTAGATGGCCCACTGCTAGCTTCTTGCCTGTGAGATCCCGAATCTTCAACCCGCGTACTAGAAGGAGCTTGGCGCTCCCTTTCTAACGGTCCTGGCCTTAACGAGGGTGACCCTTCTCGCGGCGGTTGCCGAGGTGGGAATGTAGCCTGATTAAATTGACTCTCCAAATTAGTGAACACGGGCACAGACTGTGCCCTGTTTCCTCCTACCCTACCAGTTGCTGCTTCATCGACTTCTTTCCTTTTTCTGGACATAGCACGCATCACCCTTACTATTAGTTCTAACTCCTCAGGAGTGAACTCATCCACAGGATCCGGGATGATGGCGTGAGGTCATTCTGGTGTTATCGGCATATTTGTCGGGTCATTGCGAATAAGGTGGGTTTCATCTTCCACCATGATTTCGGGTACGTTGTTAATAGTTTTACTTGTACCGGCATTGAGAATACCAGTGCCATAATTTTGATTATCGGTTCTTGGAACTGGTACTATGGTTTCATTGTTCCCCTCCATGACTACTTAAGGTTCTTTGGACGATAGAAGTTATTAATGTCCTCTCCTTCTAGCGCCAATTGTTCCGGGTGTGCTTTGGTAACTTGAGTCTTGAGGTCCGTAAAGGTTTATCGGCCAATTAAGTACCTGCACAGTTAACCCAAATTAGCTAACCCGGGGGATTATCTAAGGATAACCACTCCGATGCTAAAGTCAACAATTTGATGAGAAGAATAAGAAAGGAGATAAGAGAGAGTGTTTAAGAGAGAGAGAGAGAGAGAGAGTTAGAGAGGTAAAGATCGTACCTTAATAAAGAATTATGCTTGGATATTTATAGGAACACAACCAAGTGGCAAGATGGCTTCATAGGCAACAGGTGCTTACGTGGTCGAAAGTAGCTCTCCACGTGGCCGTGATTTAGGCCATTATGGAGAGTAAGCCGATATGAGAAATAATGGATAACTAACAGCGTAATTTTCTTTAGTGGACAAACCCTAATGGTGTCGACACTATCCTGTACAACTTCCTTTGGTCTTTTATAATGGACTCTCTCTTAATTTACGAGTGCAGCCCAGACCCGTATTTAACAACTTCAAAGTTACAAGGTGGATTCACCGACTACACCAATCGATGGGTTTTGACTTATGGATAGAATCCGAACTACTGTACTCTGAAGTTGGATGCAAGTCATACAACTCGTATATTCGGACCCAAATACTAGTCTACGGTGTACCCACCTGTTTGCCGGCATAATAGACATAATTGTCAGGGTCACGTGACACAGCATGGGGGGTAAGTGGTCTTTTACTTTAAAGAGAAAAATAAAAAGAAGAGCGTACGGTCAAATACAGTAAAAGGACAATTCTGTTTTCGAAGTGACGTGGCTAGCTGTTATCCGTTGATATAGAATTCAATGGTTCTAACTTCTAAGCTTACAGTCTCAGACATCTCACGTGATAAGCCTGCTCCCATTTAATCTGCAACAACTACAGTACTAATTAACCTTTTTTTTTATTTTACTCCGTATTATTTAATCCCAAAGTGACATTATTTCTTCTCCAACCATTTACTTATTTTTTAATTATTTTAAATTAATAATTTTTATAAATTTTAGCTTGGTATTTAAATTTTGTAAAGCAAGTTGTAAATTAATAAAATTTAAATTTATTTTCTCTAAATTAGACATACTTCATATATTACAGTAATTAAACTTTTGCTTAACACATTATGCTGTTTAATTTAACTGTTTATGTATATAAATAAGTTGAATTGAAGTGAACAAAGTTTAAGATGAATCTACATTTAATACTCGTATTAACTTATTTTATAGTATCAACTTTTTATCTTCAGGGATCCAAGATTATAGTATCTATGATTCTTTAAGAATAAATTTACTTATAAGATTCTTTTTATTGTATACAACCATTACTACACAAATTTTAACGTTTAAAAAAGCATACTCTAATTTTGATAAGGTTTTTTAGATTGTTCTAAAGTCAAAATTATCATATGCTTCCTCCATTTTTTAATAGTTGCAACACATATATTTTACGATATTTTAGAAAAGATAAACTTACGTGATTTAATATACTTTAAAATGGGGTGAGAGGTTGTTAGAATTACTCCCTCCATTGTGTAATAATCGCAATAATAGGCATGCATGACAGGTAGTTTTCGGAAAATTATAGGGTTGAGACCAAGTAAGAGTTTAATGATACATAGTATAGTTGGTAGGGATATATTTAATTGTTACTCACACCGTTTCATATTAAATGCAATATTAGGGTATTCATAAAAATTAAGAAAATTTAATGGGTGGGGCCCAGAAGAGGATTTTTATAATATAAAATACGGTGATTTCACCAAATGCCACTGAGTTTTTAAAAATTCACCAAATGCCATGAAATTTTCACAAATTCACCAAATGCCACCAAACTTTTAAAAAATTCACTGAATGCCATTAATGACTAATGGTCGTTAACTCCGTTAGTTATTAGGATTAAATCATGACACGTGTCATGATATGATTAGTTCATTTTAACCATTTATTTTAATTAATAAATATAACATTTTTTCTCGATTTTTGTGACGAAAATTGCTCGGGTAAGTTTTGGGAGTCATTTTGATCCTTTATGATATTATTTAAGAGATATAAAATATTTCAAAGTTGCATATAAAAATAATCGGAGGTAGTAATAAAAAAAAAAAAAAAAAAAAAAAAAAAAAAAAAAAAAGTAGTCTAAGTAAAGTTGGTAGGAGAGAGAAATAATAAAATAGTAGTGGATCCTTACCAAATAAAGAAGTGTTGTAATTATTATGAAACGAACGAAAAAGGAAATTGTTGCGATTATTACGAAACGGATAGAGTATAATTTAGTGGGTCATGATTTTTTTTTTTTTTGAACGAAAGTGGGCTATGTATTTTAAATAAAGAAGTGTTGTAATTATTATGAAACGAACGAAAAAAAGGAAATTGTTGCAATTATTACGAAACGGATAGAGTATAATTTAGTGGGTCATGATTTTTTTTTTTTTTTTGAACGAAAGTGGGCTATGTATTTTAAATAAGGGAAATAGTATAACTTTTCCTCAAAATACCTTTTCAATTATAGTGTGTTGCAAGTATTGTGACATTTTCGTTTTGAGGAAGTGTTGGAAATATTAAAATTTGGAGGAAGTATATTTTATTGAAAACCAAGTGGTCATATGCTAATTGCATTAATTTTAAAGTTAATTTAAGTATGAAACGTTTACAAAAAGCTAAATTATAGTAACATGTTAATTAATTCAGAGATTTTTAATTAAACTGTATTTGTTAAAACTTTTTATTATTTTGTTAACTTTATAAATTAATATTCCCAAAAAAGTATAAATACATGTCTTGATGGCAAGTTGGCAACATGCAGACGGTTGTATGTCTTGTATCTGGTTAAAGACAAAAGAAAAGGAAAGAAAATAGATGGGATCAAATAATTTAAGGAGAGAAAAGATTAATTATTCAGGTATAAATTGAAATTAATTATTCTGCAATTATCAAAAAATAACAAAGAAGAGATTCTGTACAATGTTACATGTTTTCACACGACCACTGAAAGCAATTTAAAAATAAGAGTATAAATTTTTAATTATGATAATAATGGAGAAATCTAGCATGACTAAAGGAGGTTGTCTGTCTTAGATTTTAGGGAACTGCCATTGTGACTAGGGGTGTACACCGGTCCAAAACCGGATCGGACCTGGACCGGACCTGTTTGGATCGGGGACCTGAATTGGGTAATTATGAGGACCGGGGACCGGACCTGAATTAACAGGTCCGGTTCCGGGCCAGACCTGAAAAATCAGGTCCGGTCCGGGTTTGGACCTGAATGGACCTGTTTTGTGTCTTTTTCGTTTTTTTTTTTTTAATACAAAACCTGTTGGACCTGCATATGGACCTGCATATGGACCTGTTTTGTGATTTTTAGACCTGTTGCATAATTTAATAATTACATACAAACCAAAATTATCAATTACAAAACTACATAAAGTCTATAAAGTCCCGATTCTCAAACACCAAAAATACAAATGAGTCCACCGAAAATACAAATAAGTCCACGAAAACTCAGTTTCAATTTTTCAGAGTTTGGTTTTCTTCTTTTTTTTTTTTTTTAATTACGATTTTCCCGGGTTTCAGGTCCGGACCTGAAAACCCCGGGTTTGGACCGGGTCCGGACCAGGACCGGGAACCTGGATTTTTAAGAACCGGGACCGGACCTGAATCAACAGGTCCGGGTCAGGTCCGGTCCGGTTCAGGTCGGTTCAGGTCCGGTTTCAGGTCCGGGCCAATTTTTGTACACCCCTAATTGTGACAGGGGGTATGGTCATATTTTAATTTGCTAAAATTGTCAAATACTTCGTACTTTAGTTGCCGCTTTTTTCATTTGGGGTTATTATGCTTCTCATAATGCGGAATTACGGAGTACCGTTATAGTATAGCTTATAGGATATAGTTAGGTCATGTTCTTTTGAGTTTTATTTTTCTAGCTTTACTCTGCACTATGTTACTTAGTATTAAACTTTAATTAATATTTATTATTTAATAATCAATAATAATATTTAGCGTGTTTTGTGTGCGACTGGTCACATCATGTGGCCGCTTATAATAAACAAAGTAACTCTTATAATACCAACCTAGTAACCATGGGCGAAGCCAGGGGGTTGGTGGAGGCCAGGCCCCCCGCGGCCCAACTTTGTGACTTTGATATTTACTCCTAGCCCCTACATGATTTTAAATATAAACTAAACATCTGAACATCATAGTAAAGTTTAGCGTCTGACATAGCGGAATCATTCCTTTAGATTTCAACTTTATACTCCTTGATATTGCTGGGTTCGACCCTCACTAACACTAATTTCTCAGGTGGCTACTCCAAAAGGGCCAAGTAAACTAGATTTTTTCTTTTTTGACAAAGTGAAAAAAGAGGCCCAAGTAAACTAGATTAATTGATATATATTTTATAATTATACTACAACAATTCTAACAAGTTTTAAACTATTAATTACTAAACTAATTGGGCTATTTGCTTACATTACATAACAATTTTTATATTTACTAAACTTTTAGCGTGATATGATGGAATGTCTTGGCATTGCTTTAGTAAAGCAATCCGCCAAATTCATTTTCGTAGGAACATAGTCAAGACTTATGACCCCATCATTGATAAGCTCTTTCACTAGGCTATGCCTTAATGAAATATGGCGAGACTTACCATTATACACTTGACTATAAGCCTTTATTAAAGCCAAATTCGAATCACAATGAATAGCCACCGGTGAGATTGGCTTAGGCAATAACGGCAGCTCTATCATGAGATTTCTCAACCACTCAGCTTCCTTACAAGCTGAGGCAAGAGCTATAAACTCTGCTGCCATAGTGGAATCAGCGATGCAAGTTTGTTTCTTGGAAGACCATGAAATGGCACCTCCTCCAAACATGAATACCCAACCACTTACAGAAGAGTCATCCTCTTTGTAAGTGATCCAACTAGCATCCGAAAATCCTTCTAAAACTGAAGGAAATCCACTATAAGATAGACCATAGTCTAATGTACCCTTAAGGTACCTCAAGACCCTCCTTATTGCAAACCAATGTTGTGTACCCGGGTTACTAGTAAATCTACTTAGTTTTCCCACAGCCAATGCAATATCTGGTCTTGTACTAGTCATGGCATACATCAAGGATCCAATTATCCTTGAATATTCCAATTGGGAAATTGTTTTCCCCGAATTCTTAATCAATTTGACATTTGGTTCCATGGGGGTATTCACGGGACACTTATCAAACATGTTGAACCGTTTGATCATCTTCTCAACATAGTGAGATTGACTTAAAATAAGTCTTCCATTGTCCTGAATTATCTTGATGCCCAACATGACATCCGCCTCCCCCAAATCCTTCATCTGAAAAGATGAGGATAAGAATTCCTTGGTCGATTCTACTTGTTGTAGACTTGTACCAAAAATAAGCATATCATCAACATATAGACAAATGATGACACCATGACCTTTGTCATCAAATTTGCTATATATACACTTATCAGCTTGATTCACCTTGAATCCAAAAGACAAAATTGTGTCATCAAATTTTCGATGCCACTGTTTTGGTGCTTGTTTAAGTCCATACAATGACTTAACCAATTTACACACCTTATCTTCTTGTCCTTCCAAAACAAACCCTTCGGGTTGTTTCATGTACACTTCTTCCTCTAGATCTCCATAAAGGAGTGCCGTTTTGACATCCATTTGATGGATTACTAGATCATATACCGAAGCCATTGCAATTAACAACCTTATCGAGGTTATTCTTGCAACCGGTGCATAGGTGTCAAAATAATCAACACCATGCTTTTTCCTAAAGCCTTGGATAACCAATCTGGCTTTAAATTTCACTATGGAGCCATCCGGTCTCCTTTTCCTAGTGAAAATCCACTTGCAACCAAGTGGTTTGCAACTGGAAGGTAAATCCTCTAAGACCCAAGTGTTATTTCCCATGATAAAATCCATCTTATCATTTATAGCCTCTTTCCAAAATGCACTATCTTGGGAAGAAATTGCTTCACTATAAGTTTTTGGGTCACTATCCACATTGAAGCAATATGGAGTAGTGGAACTAAGGACATCCCTAGATCCTTCAACCAAATAAATTATGAAGTCATCTAGAGGATTCCTAATTTTCCTTTCTCTTTTACTTCTTCTAACATGAGGAGTCTCATCCTCATTATTAGATGAACCTTCATGAGAAACATGTTGATCATCATAATCAACAATTTCCTTTCCTTTGGTACTAACTTGTAGATCCTTTGGTCTACTCATTGATGAAAATCGATTTTCATCAAATATTGCATCTCTTGACTCAATTATCGAATGTTTCAAAATAAAGTCACTTTGTTCTATCACATAGAACCTATAGGTTTTACTATGCTCAGCATAACCTATAAAAATGCATTCCAAGCCCCTTTCACCGAGCTTTCTCTTTTTGTTGCCGGACACTCTTACAACTGCCCTACAACCCCAAACTTTGAGATACTTCAAGTTTAGTTTCCTTTTGTACCAAAGTTCATAAGGAGTGGAATCCTTTCCCTTAGTGGGAACACAGTTAAGTATGTGACAAGTCGTCAACATAGCTTCACCCCAAAATCCCTCACTCAAACCGGAGTAAGATAGCATGGAATTAACCATTTCTTGAAGAGTTCTGTTCTTCCTTTAAGCTACACCATTTGATTGTGGTGCATAACCAGCTGTAGTCTCATGAATAATACCCAAAGATTGGAAATATGCCGGATCATAATACTCTCCTCCCTTATCTGTTCTCAATCTCTTAACAAAAGATTCTACTTGCACTTCTACCTATTTCTTATAAATATCAAATTTAACCAAGGCTTGATCTTTGGAATATAAAAGATACATATAGCAAAATCTTGAAAAATCATCAATAAACGTAACTATGTATCTTTTATTTCCCAAAGAAGGTGTACTATAAAAGTCACACAAATCACTATGAACCAATTCTAAGATCTTAGAACATCTTTCAACTTTCTTGAAAGGAATTCTGGTGATCTTATTAAGCATGCAAGTAGTACATTTATCAAGAGAAATATCACATGGAGGAATAAGTTCTAGTTTAGACATGAAAGACAACTTATTGTAATTCACATGACCTAATCTAGAATGCCATAAAGAAAACAACTTCATACTATTGTCATTACCAACATTAAAATAAACATCATCCAACATTACAGACCTCTCTCTTAAGGAGAGTTTAAACAATCCATGAGACAAATAACAACGTCCAACAAAAGTGCTACCCTTAGTTATTATACATCTATCTGCTTCAAAAACTAGTCTAAATCCAAGTCTATTCAGGGTTGGGCCTGATACAAGATTTCTAGAAATACTAGGAGCATATAATACATCCCTAAGGAAGATACTATTGCCCGAACTAAACATCAGCTCAACTTATCCTCTTCCTTGGACCATGATGGTAGAGTTGTTTCCCATAAAGAGCTCTTCTCCATCACCAACCTTGTGAAAGGTTTTGAACCAATGCTTCACCTTGCATACATGCCTTGAAGCCCCCGAATCCACCCACCAAGAGTCATCATCCTGCACCATAAAGATGTTAGGATCCGTTGCATTTAAATCCATACCGGAATTAAATTCAACCTCATGTAATAAATTACCTTTGGTGGGTTAGTCCTTGCTTTTAGAAGCTTGACCATCCTTGGATTTCTCCATTTTCTTCTTGAAAATGTAGCAGTCCTTCTTGCGGTGTCCAGTCTTACCGCATTCCCAACAAGCATTCTTGTTGTTGTCCTTTTGTTTCTTGGACTTGCCCTTAGAGGAATTAAACTTCTTCCTCTTACCACTAGTTGAAGCACTAGATTTGCCTTCCTCCACCACATTAATGGTGGATGAGCTAGGATTTCCATCCTTAGCCTTCTCCATGGCCCTTATCCCCTCTTCAATTTGAAGATGAGTAGCCAAATTGGACAAAGATATGTCCTCTTTTTTGTGTTTTAAGTCATGCTTAACATCTTTCCAACTATTGGGCAACTTATCAATAATACTCGAAACAACAAACAATTCATCAACATTGATACCATGTTGTTTCAAGTTACTATAAATACGTTGTATCTCATGAAATTGGTCCATAATCGATCTACCTTCAACAAACTTAAAGTCATTAAAATTACTTACTAGGAATTTCTTGCTAGAAGCATCCTCCGCCATATACTTGCTTTCTAATGATTCCCATAGTTCTTTAGCAGACTCGACATGTTGATATACATCGAACAAATCATCCTCCATCCCATTGAGAATGTGACCCCGACATATAAAGTCACCATTCCCACTTCGATTTCTCACGCACATTCTCCATGGTTTCATTCTCATGTTCTAATGGCCTAGGAGTACTAATCACATAGGCAACCTTCAACGATGTAAGAAGAAAATACATCTTCTTCTTCCATCGTCGAAATTCCACACCGTCAAACTTCTTGAGTTTGACAAAGTTTGTGGTAAGTTCTTTCACACTAGACATGTTGTGTCATTAACGCTTTAGATTGTTAGTTCAATAATAGTGCTAAAACAAATTCTAACTCTAGAATTTGAGAAAACAGAAAATATAAAGTAGATTAATACAAATTACACCACCAACCAAACACCAACAAGTTTAGAAAACACAAAATACAGAGAATCAATCTAAACTATAAGTATGAAAGACTATACTTGCCTCACTCCAAGCCAAAAGAACAACCAAGAACATGAGAATACCATGGACCACGTGAGTCTTCGATTCTTGATAATCGTCTAAGGCGTGAGAACACTTTCCTAAAGCGTTAATTTCCCCCACAACGGTGCTTGGGTTGAACTAGAAACACGCTTTGAGATACAATAGATGAACACTACACACTAAGCACTTAGATGTGTAGAAAGATGATCAAATTCTCAAACAAAAACTTAAAAGATGAAGAATTAATGAAGAGATTGCAAGTTTCTTCAATAAAAGTGTAGAGAGGGAACATTTCAGAGAGGAAGGTATTTTTCTGTACCCCTAAAAACAAAGGCCCCTTTTTGATATAAAGGAAATAACCGTAAAAAACCGAAAACGAGCGAGGAGACGCGGGCGCGGGCGAGAAGGCGCGAGCGCGCCACCACAGCAGCGCGGGCGCTCCACCATGGGGCGCGGGCGCACCACTTGCTCGCGCGGGCGCTCCTCCTCGTTCTTCTAAAATTCCAACTTTTCCAGAAACCTGACGCGATTTTGTCGCGGTTAAGGCGCGGGTCGCGCCAAACCATGACGCTGGCGCGCCTCCTAAACTTTTACAGATTTTTCCAGAAACTCAGCGCGATTTTGTCGCGCTTTTGGAGCGGTCCGCGCTTGTCTTTCACAAGCGCGCTAACAAGTGGAGCGATCTCTCCACTACAACACTCTAAATAATCCAACAACATCTTCACTTGGAAAAGGGGTACCTCGATGACTATATATATGTGCGAGAAAGGATGGGAATATTGCTGACAATGCAATTGTATTTTTTGAGATTTTCCACGATGTGAAGAAGAGAGGTGAAGGAAAGGATGGGAATATTGCTCTCAAGTTGGATATGAGTATGACATATGACGGAGTAGAATGGTCGTTCTTAGAAAGAGTGATGGAAAAAATGGGGTTCTTTTTGCTAGAGCGAATGTGTAAGAATGATTCATTATAGCTGACATTATCAGAAAATAGCCAAATATGAGAGGGCATTGGGTCAAAAAGTCAATTTATACAAGACAGATAATATAATGTCACTTTTAGCAAAAAAAAGTTTATTCTGATCGTCGGAAGGAAATTATTGACACTCTTGGGGTGAATGAAGTTGAGAGGCATGAGAGTACCTTGGTCTACCGATCATAATTGGAAGATAAAAAAAAAAAAAAAACTATTTTTGCAATGCTTAAGGAGAGGATATGGAAAAAATTGCAATGTTGGAATAAGAATTTGTTATCTAAGTCGTGAAAAGTAATCCTTATCAAAGCAGCCGCTCAAGCAATTCTGATATATATGATGAGCATTTTCAAGATCCCGGATACTCTCATAGATGAGATCCACTCCCTTTTGGCTCGATTTTGGTGGGGTTCTTGCGATACTAGCTACGAGGAAAATGAATTGGCAGTGGTGGGAGTTTTTATGTTGACCGAAAATTGTGGTGGTATAGGTTTCCGAAACCATAGAAGTTTCAACGAATCAAGCTTTGTTGGCAAAACAATGTTGGCGCCTCCATCATTACCCGAGTACTCTCCTACACTCTATTTTAAAAGCACGATATTTTAAGAATTGTGACGTGTTGTGTTTGGTTAGGGGTTTTGATCCTAGTTAGTCACGGAGGAGTATGTGGGGTGCTAAATCCCTTCTACTTGAAGGGTTGAAATGGAGAGTAGGAACTGGGTGTAATATAATTGTCTAGGCTGATGTAGTGATGTTTACCGTGGATGTCGGGTGAAGCCTCGTCCATTGTTTGATCTCCATGCGCTAGGAGTGATAGGAACTCGAGGGTATACGATTTGATCGATCATGAAAACCATGTATGAAATGCAGAGGCTATACGTAATAACTTCAATGCAGCTTGAGTGTGACTCAAATGAATAATCCAATAAATTAGACATATGACATTCTCAAATAGATTTATAATGTTCCTTTTAGCCTTTTAAAACCTTTTAGCAAAACATGGATAATGGTTTACGGATAATCTTTTAGTTTTGAGAATGCTTCTCAATATTTATATTAATCGAAGAGAAAACATATATAAAACCAAAGTTTAAAGACATAATATTTACAAATAATACAAAGTTCAACTACATTTATCGAAGTACTTGATGATTCAAACATCCTTTGAAATCATTTTAGCTACTTTGTAATATATTCATTTTCATGTCCATTAATGAATAATGTGATTCCAAGATCCTATCCCTATGTAACATTAAGCGAACGGAGGCCCTTCCTTAAGGTTACATTTTCAAAGTAAGTAAACTCTTTTACTAATTACAACTTCTTGTAACTCTTGGTTGGATTGTTAACATCACTTGTTCAACTATCCCCTTGCTTCAAAATCCAAAACACTTTTGATTATTTTGTTGAGGATAACCAAATTAAGTGTGCAAAATTCGCAATTTCACCTTACCTCCCATTATTAATAATAACACACTGCGGAGGCATGACCAATTACTATTAATCAAGTGTTTAAATAAGTATTTCATATATGGAAAAACGAGCCTCAATATTAGTGGGACTTAAGTTTATTATGTTGTTATAAATTAGTGAACTCTAGCGCATTTGATAGCCAACATTCAATAAACTTATAAACATTTTAAGAATAATAATAAAATGCATAAATTAAATATAAGCTAGTATGACCCCTAATCCTAAGAACTAAGTTTGATTGGACACCTTCCTGGACTCTTCATGGATCTCCATCCACCTTCGTCATGAGCCTTCTCATCTTGGATTCTTCTTTGGATTAATTAAGTATTTAAATAATTAAACTAATTCATAATGAAAATAAATTACAAAAATACTTAACGATGCACAGATTATATTTAAATTACAAAAATACATAACGATACGCAGATCGTATTTTTTCTAATTTAAATTTTGGGCCATACTAGTCATTTAACAATAATTATATATCATATATTAATAGAATTGTCACATAATAAAACATGTACCATACTTTGCCCTAACTAAAATATCAGATATTCTTAATTAAGGCATTATATATTCTAAAATATCACATATTTTAAGACATGATTAGATAATATCTTCATATAATTCTTGCCGTATTTAAAATATCTTATACTTTAAGTTAGGAATGAGATAGAATTATATAAATACATAATCTAAGAAAATAAATCATATTTATATTCAAGGATTAACTTAATTAACTAATTTCAAATATTCAATCCTAATCACTAGCTAACCGTCCTATTTTAATTCAATTAAAAAAAAATCAAATTATGGAATTATCACATAAACTAATTCAAATAACCATAATTGGAATTGCTCAAATATCTCCGAAAAATCTGATTTTGAAATACTTATCCATATTTAAATTTTAAATTTCAAAATTAATTAAAATAAAAAAAAGGAAATTTTGGATTTTAACACCAAAAAATAATCTGAAAATGGTTTTTAACACCTCCTAAAAAAAAATTATTTTAACACCAGAAAAATTTTTTAAAATTGGATTTTACCACCACTTAACGATCTCTGTCTATAAAAATCCGTTAAGTGGGGTCCACAGTGTTTACACGTATCGCCATTTTATTTATTTTAAAAAATAATTAAAAAAAATTATTTTAAAAAAATAAAATTCCTAAATCTACCGAGCCCCACCATCGCCCCACTACTGCCACCTTCACCCAACGTTGCCGCCGACACATCTCTTCCCTTAGCTGACCCACCTGAACCCTCCCCCTCCCTTTCCCACAGCCCTAATCCGCCCCAAAACCACCTAACCGCAACCCTCCTTCGCCAAAATGGGCCATGAGTTCGGCCACAATCGGCCGGTTTTAAAGCTGATTGGCCTTTACCGACTGATTTCGGTCATTAATGGCCGAATTCGTGGCCGTTTTGGGGAAGGAGGGGTTGCGGTTAGGTGGTTTTTAGGGCGGATTAGAGCAGCGGGAAAGGGGAGGGTTCAGGTGGGTCGACTAAGGGAAGGGGAGGGGATGCGCCAGCGACTGGGCGTTGGTTGAGTGTGGCAGTGGTGGCTGGGTAGATTTAGTTTTTTTTTTTTTATATTTTTTTTTATTTTCTTTTTTTGGCCAATAACAAAGCAACACGTGTCTTTATGGCCCCACTTAACGGATTCTTGGACGAAATCAGTTAAGTGGTGGTAAAACCAAATTTGTTAAAAAAATTTTGGTGTTACATTTTTTTTTTTTGGTATTAAAAACAATTTTCGAGTTATTTTGTGGTGTTAAAATCTAAAATTTCATAAAAAAAACTTTTTAAAATTAGGGAAAAAACATTGTGTAGCTCACGTCACAGCCCAACCGCAGCCAGGCTCACAGCTCAGCCACCATAGCAGTCAGCTATCGCGGCCAAGGCCAAAGCCCAGCCACAGCAGCGCAGGCCGACGCAGCCAGGCATCACGTCCAACCACGCCAGCCACCAGAGTCGTGCAACTCTTGCACGCTCCAGTCACCTCCCATCCCCAAACTGCCGCACCAGCTACCGTGATCGAGCACATTACCCAGCCACGTCGAAGCATCTGCTGCAGCCAGGCCAGAGCCCAACTGCAGCCACGGTCAGCCTGGTAGCCAGGCATAGTGCCCAAGCCACGCCAACTTGCTGGATAGCAGCTGAAACTCGTGCAACAGTTACACGTTCAGTCACTGCCCTCCCCCCAACCGCCGGTTCTTCTGCCCCACCCTCTGAGACCACTGGAGCAGCCACTGTGGCCCACCGGCAGGTGGCTCCGCCACCCAGCCGTGGCTACTCCCACTCAAACCCTTTTTTTTAGTTAAATCAATTTCACAACTTTTGCAAAATTAATTTGGTGATCTAATTAAATTAAACATAACTTTTATGCCTCATTTAACAGATGAATCTAAAATCTCCATTTTAATTAATTTAGGCTTTCATAAAATTCAATCTTTAATTCATATAAAACCCTTTTACATAAATTAATTAATCACACCAAACACTTTTAAGTATGAAAACATTAAATAAAATTATATGAAATTAACACTTAAAATTTGAAATTATTAGGGTTCATAACACATCAAATTTTCGAAAAACTAATTAGGGCTTTTGGATTTAAAATAATTCGGAAGGCATAGAAGATAATTGAGCAATTAATCTCCATTTAATCAATTCCGATCAACCATAATCATATTTTTAATTGGGTTATTCGATCCATAATCCAATTTCTCCATTTAATCGAATTAAACTTAGCATAGAACAAAATCAAATAATCATATTATCACAACCAATAAATTATATGCAAGGGGATAACTGATACCACTGTAGGGTTTTAGGTACTCTAAGTTTAGAATTAACCTTTGATGCGTGAATTCCCAAGCTTTTTTCAACCTTCTTGCAGATATTAGAGCTCCAATTGTTGCTCCTCTATTATTGATCCACAGGTGTAAATCGAACCTTCACCAGTTCTAGTTGGATGGGGGAGATTAATCTCCTCTTCTGTGGAGAACTTCTAACCAGTTGTAGGGAAAAATATTACGTTGTTTCTTTTATGAAAGATGAACGTTTGTTTATTTTTCCCAACTCCTTAATTATATAATCACATTATCTAATTAGGGTAAGAATCATTTCCTTCCTACTACTTATGGTCGGTTATCCACTAAGCCCAACTTTTGGACTCGGTTTCCTTGTTCGACCTAACACTATAACTTGTGACCTCATACACTCTATTTTTAATTTTTCCATACTATAGTACAAAGTCATTAAATGACATTTTTTTTTAATATTTAATGTATTTAAAATTAATTTCCTGTCTTCATTAGTTGTATTATGAAATATTTTTTTTTTTTAGGGAGTATTATGAAAAATTATTACTCCTAAATTTATACGGAGTATTTTTACTCCATACTAATCTTTTTAACTGAATCATTCCGTAAATACTTGACAGATTGACAGCTCAAATAATATGGTAACTAAAGATTTAAATTACAATTTACCAAATAAAATAAAAAAAAGAAAAAAATCATTCTAAACAATTAAATAGGGGATAAGTGTAATCAGCTTATCTCTTTCCTGATTTAAAATAACCGACTTAACATTTTCAAATATTTAACTAAAATTAATTAAATGAAATAAAAAATTAAAAAAGTAAAAAAATAAAAATAAAAAAGCTCTCTATTTAATCACTCGCCCACCTCTCTTTAATGCCATTTTGACTGCTTGGGAAGAGTGAAGTCCAGAAATCAACAGACCAAACGCCACCCACTACAGAGAGAAATACTCTGAAAGGTACAATTTTTATTCATTTTTTTACTCTTAATTCTTTAAATTAATTCACGGGTTTTCCAAAGATCCCTTTTTTATTTAATATTTTTACAATTTTATAAATTTAGTACTCAAATTTCTACGCATATTTTCTGCATCTTTCAATCGTCTTCTTCTTCATAAACCCATTTTTTCTCACTTTCTCTCTCTAAAACTTTCTTTTTTCACTGTTCAAAAATTGATAGATCTTTGTCATATTATAGAGAGAGATTGATAGCCATAGATTCCTAATCTCGTAGAAAAAATAAAAGTAAAACAAGTCGTCTACATATCATCAAATTGGTTCTATCTATCTAATCTTTTTCTTCACTTTCTCTCTCTTCATTTTTGCAGAGGTTTTAGAGAGAGAAAGACTCTGTAAAAGAGGGTTTTTCAGGGAAGAAGAGATTGAGAAGATTTATGTCTGCAAAGTCAGATTTGGTAGTGTTTGGGGCTCCTTCATTGAAGCTCTCTTATCAATTTTACTCACTCTTTTTTGCTCACTTTATGCAATTACTTCTCTGCTGTTCTTCTCAGCAGAGCTCCATACCCGGATTTTCACCCGTTTCGATGCGTTTGAGGCCCAAAAGGTAACTGGGTTTTTCTTCTTTTTGCTTTAATTTCAATACCCATGTTTTAATTTCTCAGATTTTTGCTGTATTTTGTGTTTTGATTTTTTCTGGGTTTATGAATTTTTAGGGTTTATGGTTTTGATGGGTTTTTAATTTTTTATTTTTTTTTTGCAGGACTTGTTCTGGAGTAGAGTGTTTTGGGGGTTTTCACATAAAAAGATTCATAGATTTATTCATCTTTTTAAGAGTGTCCCTCACTTGATTTTCGCCTAATTTTGTTTACCCTTTTTTACACAAATCTTCATTTTCTTAAAATTCTTTGAATCTATAAATTTTCTGGGTATTTTTGGGGTTTGATCTTGACCCAGAAGAAATGACTGACCTTCAGAATCCTATGTTGACTCAGAAATCGTTCTACAGCAAACCCAAAACACTGAAAAAAGTTCGAATTTATTGCCTTGATCCGGATATGACTGATTCTTCATCTGATGAAGAGAGAGAAAACAGGAGTAAAAGACCAACTGGGTCAAAAAAGCGGATAGTCCAAGAGATTATCCTGCCTGTAAATTCGGGTTTCAATAACCCGGTTGCCGAAACTGAGAGTTCTTGCCAAGATGATAACAATGGCCCTAAGAGGAAAAGAAAGTCATCTGATAAGCCCTCTACGACTCGAAAACCCGCTTCATCGAAGTATAAGGGTGTGAGGCAGAGGAAATGGGGAAAATGGGCAGCGGAGATTCGAGACCCGATTCGAGGGGCTCGAGTCTGGTTGGGAACTTACAATACTGCAGAAGAAGCTGCAATGGCTTATGAACAAAAGAGGATTGAATTTCAAATTTTGATGGCTGAGAAAAGCCAGAATGCTTCTTGTTCTGCTGCTACTGCAGTGCAAAACCCTGCTGTTTCTGATGATTCGGAGAGTGTTGTATCACATAACTCTCCGGCCTCAGTGCTCGAAATCGACACCTCTGCATCGCAGATGAAATCTATCAGCAATATTGACAGTACTGTTGATATTGAAATTGCAAAGACGAAATGTGTTGAGTCTGTTGGCATTGATGTTAAGGAGTCTGATGACATTGTTCCTGTAATGAGCTCAATCGAAGAGGAATTTCAACGCAGTGATTTCGACTTACAAATGGAGCTCGATTCATCCCTTATGTTTAATGATTTTGGTGATATCTTTGCAGACTTTGATGCATTCGATGGTCTCGAAGTTCATGGCTTCGACTCCCTCGAGCCATCTGATCTACCTGGGTTTGAGTTCGATTTCAACTTAAGTAACGAGGAGTTTGCCTGGATTGAAGAACCCCGCAACGTTGCTGCAGCAGCAACAGCAGCTGCGCCGCAGCCACTAAGTTTTGTAGCGAGTAATTAATTAATAGTAACTAGTAGAGAGTACTAGCTAATCTATAGAACTACTTCGTATTATATAGGGAAGTAAGCAGTTTTGATAAACAGATCTTAAGAGCTTGAATGAAAACACACTCTTAAGATCTGGTTTTTTGTTTAGTTTTCTGAGTTTAAATCTTGTTATTGAGTGAGTATCAAAGATGTAAGTGAGCAAGAAATGAGCTTTTTTGATGTAAAAGTGGGAGATGAATTCAATGGGTTTTCCTGTGCTGTTAGAGCAGTCCATTGTTTCATCTTCCTCTAGGAAACAAACAATGCTTAAGTTATCATCCATGAAAATGTTATTATCATATAATGCTCATTTTCAGTATCTTAATGAATAATTATGCTATTAATTTATGTGATAATTCATTAATTTAGTCGGTATATAATTTGCGTTGAATTTATATTTTTGGATTTGATTCTTGTTGAATTGAGAATCTATATTAAAGGAACAAAAGCTTTTATATTGAATGGCTTTATTCTCAAAGGTCTTTTCAGTTGGATTCTGTAGGCGGGATTTGAGATTAAAATTGTTTTGGTTGCTACTGGTACCAGTATTTTATTATGTGACTGTAATTTCATACCATTCCTAAGAGCGTTTTTTATTTGCTTCGTATTTTTATTTAATTATTACTTATTTACTTGTATTTATTATATTACATGTATTTTTGCAATGATACATTTTTTTTATTAGGTTTGATTTGAATTCGTAGAACTAGAAAATAAAAAGAATGCGTTCCTCAAATAAATTATAATTAAATTAAAGGCTCAAATTAGGAAATGATTAATCAAACCTCACCTATTTTTGTAAGGAAATAAAATACCACTTTATTTTCATCAACAGAGATCTTAAAAATAGGAAATGGTTATGAAGTGATTACCAAAATCGTTATGTTGAATGGTAAATTTGTAATTACATATTAGAGTTTGAATTAATAATTATCTTATTGCTATTTTGAAGTCATTGATCATCATAATGTTATTAGTAATGTTGTTTTTAATTATTCGATTGATCAGCAAAATTTACATTTGAATATTTCTTAAAAGTCATCATATATTTTAAACAGTATTATTTATATTTTATCCCACAATATTAGATTGGCAAATTTTGAATTTGATTTATTTAAAATAAAGATATAAACACTTATTTGATTTATTTAAAATAATTTGATACGGAGTACCTTTTAATTGAGGGGTAACACCTTTTTTTTTTAATTTTTTTTTTCCTAAATAGAGATATATAAACTCTATAAGGTAGTAAATTATAAATATATGATTATAAATACGGAGTTTTTAATTTATCCCGATCACTTGATTACCCTTCATATACAAAAGCAAAGAATTTAAAATTGTAAAGTTTTTAATTATAAGGCGAGTTTCTTATCGTCTCTACTAAATTTAGATACTTGTTTGATTACTATTTAGTGAGGTTTACTAGTAGATCTGGCAAATGGGTCATTCGGGTCGGATCACTTTCGAGTTAGCTAACATTCGGATCGGTATGGGTCAGGTCGGTCGATTCGGGTTACGGGTCAACTTTGGGTCAGTAACGGGTCGAGTTCGGGTCGGGTCAATTTCGGGTCAAGTATGTACGGGTCATATTCGAGTCAGGTTAAAAGCTAGTCGGGTCATGTTCGGGCTGTTTCATTTGTGAATTAATCTCAAATCAATAATTTTATACGGAGTATATATTTTGTTATTGTTATAAATAAAACTATCAATTCAGTTTATGAGGTTAGCTACGGTTAAAGATGAACAATTTGAGTTATTTTTGGTACAAGACATTTTAAGTTCAATTATAAGGTAATTTTAGTTCGGGGTATTACGGGTATCGGGTTTGTTTGGATCAATTTCGAGTCGGGTCAGTTTGGGTGTCGGGTCAGGATCGGGTCAACTCCATTTTCGGGACGGGTATGGATTGGGTCGGGTCAATTTCGGGTTTCGGGTCATTTTCAGGTCAAAATTTTCGGGTCATGAGTCGGTCATTCAGATCGGGTATCGGTCAGGGTTAGAATTGCTAGGTCTAGTGGTTTAGTGATGTATAATTATCCACATTTCTTGGAATTATTGAGTACATGTGCAAATAATATAGGAGTATGCTCGTATATAGTGAGCCAAAAAAAAGAAAAAGAAAGAGAATAAAAAAAAAAGAAAATGGGGAACATATCTTGAATAATAGGAGCAAAAAGAGGTAATGGTGGGCTATATTCACTTGAATAAAAATCCAGTAGAGTTGAGCTTAAGAAGTTAGAGAGGATAGAGTACTTTGTAAGCAAAGGCTATTATTCCAAATATCATGCGGCATTTGCATTTGCATTTTTATTCGGCCCCTTCAATTTCACACACCTGTCGTGTTTTCTGTCAACTTGCCTTTCGGTAGAGTTAGGTGAGGAACCTTCATGTGCCCCTCTTTATTATTTTTATTTTTTTTCATTGAAACTTCCTCTTTATAATACTGCTTATGTTTTGTATTTTTGAGTCTTTGGGCGATGATTCAGAGTCTATTAGACTGTGAATGTGTTGAATTTAGTTTTAACACTTGTATAATTTTAACATTTGTATGATGAGAGTTTAAGTAGCCAATTGTAATTAAGCACAGGTTTAAAATGTTTGTATGAGTAATCTCTAGTGTTCCTACAATCGAGCATGGTCCAAGCAAAAGATTGACTTGACATGGTACAAGTTTGTCGTAATTCGACACAACATAAGAGACATGTCGGTGAGTTATATGTCATGCATGAACCTCGATTTCAAAGCTAAGAATGAGCATGAGGCGCTGACTAGCTTGGGAAAATCTACCCTAGCTACATTATTATATACTCTTACATTCCTATTAAATCATTGGATCCTCTGAAATTGAGAGAAAAGCTCTAACCAACTAACTATCCCTCACTATTTATTGAAAAGAGACTTCAAAGTATGTCTTTTCTCTATGTTTATTCATATCACATAATAGCTTATCTCATTAGATTATTAGATCTTAGATCTTGAAAAAAGAACAAAAATTAACGTTTGCATATGAAATACATTATTATGAGAATGGAATATGGAATTATGCATCATGAAGATTGTCAAAATACTTTAATCATTTTGTATTCATTTTCCTCGGATTGATCATGTTAATACTTGGAAAAAAATCAAGGTAGTTTTTTTTTTTTTTTTTTTTTTTTTTTTTTTTTTGACAAAGGCCACTAACAAAACAGCAAACTCTAACTTAAAAGACCAACAAAGGAAGTGGCGGTCACGAGCACGGACAACCAACCAATGCGCAGGAGCAACCTAAGTTCGAGGCACCTTACATAGCCGATAGGCTGAAAAACAGTGAAGGATCTCCTGAATCACTTGAAACAACCACAAATAGGAAATATCAATAGAGCCGGGATGCCGAAACGTGGAGACCAAAAGAGCACAGTCCGTTAGATGAGAAGCTGAAAGTAATCCTGGCAAACAACAACTTGTAATTTTGCCTGAAGATCATTAGCATCCCGACAAGCTCGCGCACTACCTCCAAGGACCATATCTGACAATACCCCTCGGAAAACCCAACCGGCGCATGTACGGTTATCCTAGCAAAGCCAAGCGCCGTCAATATTCAAACAATGATCTAGACGATCCGAAACACCCCCTTGCAGACAAAGTTGCAGCAACTCGCAATGCAGAATAAGAGAACATCGTTGCAATGATAAGAGATGTTGTTGAAAGTCCTGGGCTTGAGCGGCTCGAGTGGTCCAGCCGTGAGAAATATGAAGAATCAAAGAGGGAGACCAAACTGCGTGCCGGAAGATACAATTATTCCGTGTAAGCCAAATAGCCCAGAGAAAGGAGATGAAAGAAACCAGACAACAAAATCCCTAGATCGCTTATAAAGTGAAACCGCAGACACAACCCAGTATGAGAATGGAGAAGAACCCAACAAGCTACCATTGAGAGACAATAGAGCTGGAGTCCGAAGAGGACGAATAAAGGGACAATCGCAAAAAAGATGAAAGGTTGTCTCTAAGTTGGAGCGACAGAAAATACACAGTGGATTAACCGGAAGATCCTTGGAGGACAAAGTTGCCCGTAAGGATAAGGCATCATGAAGTAGCTTCCAGCTAAACATCTTCAAACGAGGAAGAAGAGAGAAACCCCAGAAATACTTCCACCACGGATCAGGAGCTGGATTACTGACAATTGAAACAACAGATTGCCGAACCAGCAAAGAGTAGGCCGATTTTGTGGAAAAGCGACCATCCCTTGAGAACTTCCAGCACACAAAATCATCCATAGCCCGATGCAGCCTTTCAAGCGCTAGAATGCGCTGGGCCAACTGACAATCAAAGAGTTGATGAATCTTAGAAGAGTCCCACGCGCCGGAGCGCGGAATAATAATAGAAGAAACATGAGTCAGCACCTCCGACTTAGACATAGAAGACTTATTACTCAAACCTCCGGGAACCCAATCGTCAACAAGGATTCTGACACGGGAACCCGAACCCACCTTCTAAGCTAAACCCTTGTTCAAAACTGACTGCCCCTCCATCAAGCCCCGATAACCTCGAGAAGAACGGGAAATCTATGCCGAATCCAGAGAACAAAGAGAAGGATATTTCGCACTTAAAACCCTGGAAAGAAGCAACTGAGGATTCTGGAAAATACGTCGTCGTTGTCGAGCAAGCAATGTCTGATTAACCAGGGTTGTACTACGCAGGCCCAAACCTCCCAAACCTTTGGGAAGGTGTAAAAGAGAGGCCGAACGAAACACCATACCCGTTGACGAGGACGAAGACCTCCACCAGAAACGAGCTAACATCTTATCAATATGATGACAAATCGAGGTTGGGACCTTGAAAACAGACAAGACATGATTGAAAGAAGCCACCAACACCGTATTAACAATAACTAACTTTGCCGTTGCAGAAAGGCGGAGGAATCAAACTGTGAAAGGCGATCTAATACCATATCAATAAAAAACCGAAACTCCGAAACTTTACTACGTCCCAAATCCACCGGCAAACCCAAATAAGAACCAAGAGTCGGTTGATGCTTCAAACTCAAACACGTCGCCAAGTAATCCCTGTAATCAGGTGGAGTATTAAGACTAAATGTGACGAAGGATTTCTGAAGATTGATCATTTGGACCGATACCTCACAGAACTGCTGAACAACGTGTAGTAGGTGTTCTTTGCGGATGATTCGTTGTTGTTTTTTTAAAATCAAGGTAGTTGAATACGGAGTATGAATATTCTCTTTCTATAAAGGATGGTTTTGAAGTACAAAATATCAAATCCTAAAATTCCTATTAATGCATATATTATTATTGGCCAATATATGCAAAGTAAATCAAGATTTTTTTTCATACTTATTGATAATGCAAATATTATTGACCACATATATGCAAAGGAAATCAATTTTTTCCTAACAGATTGATTGACGCAAATATTGTTGACCAAATATATGCTAAGGAAATCAAGATTTCTTCCATACATATTGATTGCTATTATATATGACACATTGATTATTCTATTTCCAAAACTAAATAGTCTTAAAATTTTAAGCCAAACTTATAGTATAAGTCGTTATCTATACTTGAATATTAATTTAAAATTATACAACTAATAAAAAAAAAATATTAATTAAAAATGGGGCTTAATGAGGGGAGAGCAAACCCCAAATGCTTCCCTCTTAAAGTGTCACCTCTCTTGCCACATTATATCACGTAATAGACAACCAAGTTTATCATTACAAGAGGATGTTGGAGATGGAGGGATGATTAGTCCCTCCATCTCTCCCCCCCTCTTCCCTTGGGGATTCGACTCCTCATCTCCCTATTGATAGGGTGGGGGCCCTCCCTGTATACTTTTAACAAAAAAATTTATAATACATTTTTAGTAATATATTAATCAAGCAAAAAAAAAAAAAAAACTCTTTAATAATTATCAATTAAGAAACAAAATATTTTTAGAAGATTTCAATAGAGAAAATAAAGAAGATTTTAATATTATTTACCTTTAAAAAATTGATATATCTTGTGAATTGGCACGAGTAAATTCTAATACAAATTAATAATAATGTTAAGATAATATCTATAATATTAGTGAACAAACTTTAATTAAATGAATAATTAAATTGATCAAAATATTGTACATGTACTTCTTGTCACCGACGTGATGTCAATGAGACAACTACAACATAGTTCCAGGACATGAAGTCTTGACTAGGGATGGCAATGGGTAGGGTCTAGTGATACCCAGACCCGTACTCGGATTTTTCAATCCATATTCATATCCTACCCGAACCCTTAGGGTCTAAAATTTTAAGACCCTTATCCGGACCCTATGGGTCTAGCAGGGTCTAGGTAGGGTCCAGGATCCAATATGGGTCCTTCGCTAACCTTTTTACCCCAAATTTAATTGTCTATTTTTTTATTATACGATAGTATGTATTGTGTGAATAACAAATAAGCTAATACATATAATTTAAAGTCTTGTAAAATTAAGTGCAAAACTTGAAATTTAATAGCCAACTATTTATAATCGACTTTCGTATCATACTCGATTTCATCATTAATATCCTATAAAATCAACATCCTTAAGATTTTTTTCTAATTGATTTTGAAACTTTTTTTAAGTTAATATATTGTACGGGTCTATGTACGAGTCTGGATAGGGTATGGGTCTTAAGGATCTGTGGCCATTGTGGGTAGGGTCTGAAAACACTATACCCGGACCCTTACCCTACCCGATGCCGCCTAGACCCATACCCTAACCGTACCCATAGAGTCTAAAAAAATATGACCCATACCCATATTTTAGGGTAGGGTCTGAGTAAGGTCCCGGATCCATTGCCATCCCTAGTCTTAACTCTTGAGTAAACCTTGCTATGAATTCCATGCATGATGGGATTCATCTTTGAAGATGCTTGAATGAATTTCCTTTCATATATAAATAATTTTTTTAAAAAGCTGTTAATAATCCGGTTATTCCCTCAAACTTAATAACGATGTTTGATATGTTTTAAAACCCATTTTATAAAGATATTTCTCTTTCTGGTAATTAGATCAGATCATGACTTTTATGAGAATTATTAGATTGTAAAACTCATTGGAGAGTATTTCATTAACCAATACGTACTTTCAAACTAAATAACCTTAAAATTCAAGCCAATTTTCCGTATAAAATCTTCAAAACAACTTAATATATCTACGGAGTATTATTTTTATAATTATAGCTAACAACCTTGGTCATTAATTGAAATAATATACTCCAGATTTAATTAATCAAAATGTTGTAGTCTTGACTCTTGTAGTTTCCCCAACGTAATGTCAACGAGACAACGACGACATAATTCTAGGACATGAAGTCTTGCACATGTTTAAGTGAACATACTTGCTATGAAGAAAGTCCGCAATGGGATTCAATGTCATTTTCTTTGAATTGAATACGTTTAAGTGAATTTCCCTTCTTTTTAAAGGCACTAATAATACGATAAAGAATTGCATGTGTATCACTATCATTATGTGTTCATTTAATTTTATAAAGATAGTTTCAGTATTATTTAACAATGATTATGTCCTAAGTCTCCTAACTATGTTTGGAATCTCAACATAATAGAGAAATACTACATAAAAATCTATCTTAGACTTACGAGGGGAGAACATTTAAATAATACGGAGTACTCCGTATTCTCTATTATTATATTTCATAAAAATGTTTCTATTTCTAGGTTTTTACTACAAAAGAATATGAAAACTAATCATGCAACTCAACTATCTATTAGCTAATGGTCCTGTGACATGCCATTCCACCCTGTGTAATAAGGTCGCAGGTTCAAATCTCATTCACTATTCCTTCTAATTTCGTAAATTGGATGAAACATTTCATAAGACATTTAGCAGGTTGAAAGTTTGAGGCCAATTGTACTTTGAGTATCTCTTAGAGTTGTTCCTGCAAGTAAGACTTAAATGAAGGGATAATATGTTGTAAAGTCGTAATTCTTTTATACTAGTAAAATAGTTTGATGAAATTAAATCTAATAAGTCTCACCATCAATACGTGCTTATAAGAAGATGATCTTAGTCTTAAAAGTTTTAATTATTATGTTAAAAAAAAAAATTACATAAGAGATGACCGATGGAGAATAATGTTGATTGTGGCTTGGATGTGAAAGTTTAATATGAAATACCGCGCTTAGTAAGCATGTACAATGAGAATAAACGGTTGTATGATGGACTTTGCAAAGGTGACGATCTAACAATTATATGCTTGGATTGACTAACCACAAGAGGCAACTGGATGGTCGAACAACTAACTTTGTGTCTTTATCGTCACACCATTACCATTACCATTACCATTACCATTATCATTATCATTATATTATCGTCATCATTATCATTATTATTGATACTAATGTCAAATACGGATTGCGAAGTAATATAACAATATTAATCATGAAGAGTGCAGCATTTAGCTTGGATGAGTTGATAGAAATTTTTGTTTGGTTGGTACTTAGTACTATTGATAGTAGTTGATAATGGAAATTTAGGACGTACGAGTGAATAAGTGCTTACATATTCAAATTCACACCACGTACGTTTTGGTAAGAGTAGTTGAAGCCCCTTGAAGGTGGCCAGATTGCTACTGTTGTAGTGGGGCTTAGAAATTATATCTTGCTTTGCTTAAATACGAAAGTCTTTGTTGTCACAATTTATTTATTGCCATTACTTGCCCACAACATATTGATAGTGTGACTGTGTCAGTGTGTCTTTTAATATAATTCGACACTTTTTTTTTTAACTTTTTTTTTTTTTTAATTTTTATGGTTAGGATGATGCGATTACTGCTTAAGAGGATGCTAGGTGGCATCGATCAACAAAGCAAAATTTATTTCTTTCATATCGAGTTGAGATTTTGTTTTCTGACTATATGCATATGATACGATAGAATTATAGAATCACATAAGGTATGTGATATGGTAGAATCACACGTATTACAAAAACAAATCGTGAAACATCTACTACGAAGTAACCCGTATTTGTTAAAGCTTTTCTTTCAATTTCAAGAATCGCATGATCAATTCTCATAATTTATCCAATTGGTTCTCTACAAAAAAAATCCTGAAAAATTAAGGTGGCACATATAATATCACATGTACATGAATAGTAATGTGTCATACATACACTTCTCAATTGTAAAGTGCGGCTGCGCTATCATGCATGTACACTCCATCAAGCTAAGAGAGAAAATCCTTGGCCGAGAATTTATAAATTGTAAAATAAATCTATTACTACATCTAGTCATAGAACATGTTTTTTACAAGTCATCCTATGATTCTAAAAGTTTGAATGGCTACTATTCCCCTTGAGACATTAGTTAAAAAGTAGCATGATGAGGTTTTAATCAAATGATAATTCTGATAAATAAATGGATAATCAAATTGATATGGTCGCGTGACCTTCGATTATAGACAAAGCACATGGAAGCGACTTTTAAGATTTATTATGATTAGTAGGAATAGTAGCATCTAATATAAGTAATATTTAACTTAGATTTCGTGGATATGTCATCAAACATTATTCTATAAACCTTGGCTAAAACCTTAATCTATACTTACTTGTATTATTTAATAAATGTTTCGTAATGTTCACGTCGTGGGTATCTCTTATTGCATGCACTCCTTCTGTGCTTCATAAGTTCATAGTAGTAGTAGCTTCTGGCTAATGCAACTCTCTTCTTTTTTTTTTTTTTAATTAATGAGTTAATCTTGTATAAGTTGCCTTTTTTAGATTATTAATGCAAATGTATTCTTATTGCAAGCATGCATCGATTTTATCGGATTTCTTGTAAATACATGAAAAATAATATGTGGGTCCAAAATCTAAAACGTGCAAGATTAGTAAGAAAATAATTTACTATTAGTAAATTAGATATAAGATCAAGATGTACGGGCCATAATTGACAAAGTAATTATGGTTATAGTTATACAACCCCCACCCAACCAAAATCTCCATTATGGGCTTATAATCCCATCAGGTCACCCATTGTCATCCTAGCCCAATTGATTCAACTAGTGAGTCTACGGGATATGGGTCAAACTTCAACTCAATTATTAAAAGCCAAAGAATGGAACAATCCGGTTAATCACCCTTGTTTATTCTGTGACATTTTTGTACTTCCTTTATTTTTAAAAGTTCTTCTCAATTAGATAGTGTGCATTTGTCAATGCAATACTATGATAATAAATATCGTGAGTTGCACATTATGTAACAATTGAACATATCGTTTCTTTGGAGAATAATGTGATTTTATAGTTGAACATGGAATATAATTAAGATCGCTTAGCAAGAAAATCCAAGTGGCATAGATTAGCATTGATGAGAAAAGCACTGAAAATTAAATGATATAGTCGGCTTTAATGGTAATAGTTTTCAAACCTGCTCCCATTTCGAGTCTAGAGAAAAAATTGCAAGTACTTCCTAACAAAGGATTTGTAGTCCTCCAGAAAGAATTTGAGGATCCTTTTTCAAAATTACAAGTTCTTCCTAGTAAATGTCCTCTAGAAAGAACTTTAAAATCCTTTTTCAAAATTACGAGTTCTTCCTAAGAAAGGATTTACAGTCCTACTGGAAGAATTTGAAGATCCATTTTCAAAATTACAAGTTCTTCCTAAGAAAGGATTTACAGTCCTATTGGAAGAATTTGAAGATCCTTTTTCAAAATTACAAGTTCTTCCTAAGAAAGGATTTACAGTCCTCCTGAAAAAATTTGAAGATCCTTTTGCAAGTTCTTCCTAAGAAAGGTTTTACAGTCTTCCAGAAAGAATTTGAAGATCCTAATACTTTTGTCTGTAAATACTACATATTTTGATTCCATCCATAAATTGATTTTCTTTCCTATGAATTGGAGTTTCAATAAGAATGCTAGTTCTTACTGTTCATATGTTATGATGAGTTCGAGTTTCAATAAGAATGCTAGTTCTTATTGTACTGTTCATATGTTATGATATGAATATACCACACAAATTCCTTATGTATGGATGTATCCATGTCTGTTGACAAAGAACGAAGAGTAGTTGATCAGATACGTGATTGTTCCTACGCCGAAACACTTATGATATTAGAACTCATGCCCTATCGAGCATGTTATCCTATTTTTAAATTGATTTATTCTGCACCAGCAAATGCTAGCCACAATAAATAATTCAACAAAGCCAATTTTATTTGGAAAAAGCAAATATAAGATCCACAACTTCATACCATAGGATTTCATTCAGATAAAGAAACCGGTTATAATGCGATATTAGGATGAGATTGTTTCCATTATTACTTTACAATCACTTCTTCTTTACACTTATTAGTGATTATCTAGAATGAGAAAAAAAATTATGAAATAGCACAAGCGGATGAGGAATTTTACACAAAATCTGCTAATTGTAATTTCCGCAAGAACATTATGAAATTTATCCCATCATAAAAATGGCTTCAAAGCCTAGAACAAAAAGATGATTTAAGGTTAACGATTCTATTTGCTCGTGTATAGTAATAGAAACTCTCCTTCAACAAGTTAGCATGCACACAAATTTTTTTTTTTCCTTGTAAAAATGCAATTGTTTTTCATGAATACATAAACTGAAACTTTATCTCCTCTTAACATAAACTCGAATTCAAAACATCGGTCATAGAGAACTTGAACATAGACTGCCCGCCACCAAGGACATCAAGGGCTTATCAGTTATTGCCAAGGCATTTCAAACCTGAAATGAATTGGAATGTCAATTAAAGGGAAACAAACATACAAACTCAGCATCCGTCAAATAAAGATAATCATCATCATCCTCTATCTATCTCTTTCTTCAATTCATCAGAAAATTTTTCCCCATGCATACTAAACCCAAACAATAAAAAAAACCCACAAATTCAAACTTTTTAATTTCGTCATCAATTTCTTCCAATCAAGCTCCGATGATGCATTTGTGACTCTTCTTTCATCATTGCTTTCTTCCAATCAGATTCCCGATGTTGATAAATGCCTAGTATTTGCTCGGAAATGCTCAAGAATTTGGAGGATATTGTGAGTAGAGGTAGGCACCGTGCCGTGCCGAGCCACCGTGGGCCGTGCCTGGGCTCGTGTCGTGCCTGCCACTTTGCGGGCCGTGACGTGCCGGGCCACCAATTGGCACACCCAGCCCACGGCACGGCACGGCCCACGCGCCTGGCGTGGCGTACCATGCCTGGCAGTGGGCTGCCCCAAATATATTTATTTATTTTAAATTGATATATATTTTTTTGAACAACTTTTAAAATAATTATATTTAAATAATTTTATTAATTTATGTTTATGTTTTTGTGTTATTATATTGTTAATGTGCTTTTTATTATTATAATTCTTTTACTTTTTATTATTTATGTTATTTTTATTATTAATCTATTATAATTTATTTTATTATTTATTATTATACATATTTATTATTATTTAGCAAAAAGTAACAATGCACATAATTAAAAAATTTACGAGTGCGATAATACAAAAATTGATGAATAACTTATGTGATTTTATTATACGCCGATACGATAAATCGATAATACAATAATTTATAATGATAAAATCGTACAATAATTGATGAATAACTTAACTTTATAGCTTATTTTATTATACGGGGTGCAATAATACAAAAATTAGCTATAATTTATAGTATGTAATAATCTAATTATTCTTCTTGTTCTTCTTCGTCTTCGTCTTCTTCGTCTTTGTCTTCTTCATCTTCGTCTTCTTCTTCTTGTTGTACAAGTTCATCGGCCAATTGAATTGATTGAGAACTAGTAGAACCCGATGTTCCTTCATCGTCGTCATTTTCTACATAAGTAAGATCTTGGCAGCGAGTTTCGACATCCAACCAATCCTTGAAACAAACACACATTTCAAGTGTTTCGTGTTTTAGTCTTGTTCTTCTATCGTCTAAAACCCTCCCTGATGCACTAAAAGCTCGTTCGAAGGCAACAGAGGAGACTTGGATAGCATAAATATCTCGTGCCATTGCCGCCAAAATTGGATGCTTCGAGTTTTGTGATTTCCTCCATTCAAGGATGTCGAGGTCGTACTTCTCTCATCATCCATGCCTTTCGTGAAGTCGTAACTTAAGTACATTTGCAACTCTGAAACATCGCTTTGTGTTCTCCTAGATGATGATTCACTACCAAAAAACTTAGACATCATGTTAGCAGCTTGTGCAAATAAACCTTTGGCCCTTTTACTTACATTTTTGGATGATTGAGAAGGAGCAAATTGAGTCACGGTTTCATATTTCGATTCATAAACTCTATATTAGGAAAAAATTGATCGGTTACATTAGTTTTATAAGATTCAACGTCATCTTCAAAATTCATGCATTGAAAATAAATATCAATTAATAAAAATGTGCCATCATACTTTTGCCTAGGATCTAATATAGAAGCAAAAATATAAATCACAGGAATAGTAGTGTAATATATACGCCATTTTTCCTCCATTGATGGAAGATATCCATCATAATCGTGTTGTAATCGGTGTTCATCGAAAAGTTGTGCAAGTAAACATGCATTACTAAGAAAAGAATGAGCACAAGGATTATAAAAAGAAAAAAAACAATGAGTCATACTATATAATAATTGTAAAACTGCATATATTTTTCACAATTAGACTAATCATCATCTAGTAAAGCAAATTGTGGAAATTTTTATTATAAAAAATTGTTAATGGAGCCTTGTACTCGATTTCCCTACTCAACATTTCATAGGTGGAGTTCTACCTAGTTACACAATCGTCGATATTTTAATAGCCTTTATCCTTTGTTGCCTGCAAAAAGCTTTCCATTCTAAAAATCTCATGTTAGAGCTGTTAATAGACATAATAGCATTTCTAATTTTGTGATAAAATGGACCAATTGCTTGTGTTCCATCCTTCACACACAAGTTAAGAACCTGAGAAATGCATCTAATATGAAGTGCATCTCCATCTAATATGAATTCGGTCAATTGTGCTTTAACTAAATTTGCACAAAATGTCATAGAAGTTGCATTAGCAAAAGTCATAGACATGATTTTGGGCCTAAGATTATATACATCAACAACTTGCATTAAATGATGAGCAATATTAAGACCAGTGTGGGGGTATTCAAGCATTTTAAAATGGATAATGCGTTTTTGTAATAACCAATCAGTATCCAACCAATGACAAGTCACACACAAATAATGATATCCGTAACCACTATCCCATGCATCAGTAGTCAGAGAAACTCTATAAGTAAGATTACTTAATTCATCATATAACTTCAATTTTTACTCTAGAAAAGATTTCATGGCAGCCGAACGAACAATTTTTCTAGAGATTTTTTTTTGTGTTAGGGTTGTAGTGCTCGGTTAATGTAATTGTTAAAGGGATCATTTTCGGCAAAAAGAAAAGGTTGTTCGGCATGTACTAACATTCTCCCAAGTTCATCTCTATCTCTTTCATAATTGTAAGTGAAGCCATGTGGATGGAATTGAGAAATTTTGGGTTGAGTTGGATCACTAGATGGCCCACCACATTTTTTTACATGTCTACTAAGGTGTCCCGTCCCTCCCTTGGTTTTGGCCGAGTAAATTTTGTTACATGTCTTACACTTGGCTTTGGTTCCATCTCTACTTAATTGAAAATATCCCAAACACTATTCTTTTGATTGCTATTGACAAGTTCCTCTTCGGTACACCATTCTAATTTGTTTGGAATTTGGATGTTTGGAATTTGGGTGCTTGGAATTTCGGGGGTTGTTCACTTGACCCAGTGGCACTTGTTTGGCTACCTTGGGTAGTTTGATAAGAAAATTCATGTTGTGAGCCATATAAATGAGGTGAGAATTGGTTTACTTGAAATCCCGAACTAGACATATTCCAAGGAGGCATATTGTTAAATTGTTCAAATCCTCCCATGGTTTGGGGATGGAAGTGTTCGGATTGGGCATGTTAGGGGGGCATTGAAGTGTTTGGATTTGGTGATTTCCTACTAGTACTAGTACGTTTTGACTTGGCTTTCCTAGAGGAGGAAGAAGGGTTCGGGTTTGATGCCATAATTAATAATAATGTCAACAATAATAATATCAACAATAATAATAATACAAATAATAATAACAATAATAAATAATAATAATACAAATAATAATAACAATAACAATAATAATAATAACAACAATAATAATAACAATAAGTCAATAACAATAATAACAGTGACAAGAACAATAATTATAACAATAATAATAAATTAATATATAACAATAACAACAACAACAACAATAATAATAACAATAACAAATTAAAATAACTTTGGGTTAGATCTTACAACGACGCTTCGATTGCTTTCCGCTAATTAATTTTCCGAACTTATAATTTTTTTTTTTTTTTATAATTGTGAGAATTAGAGAATTAATGATTATATGATTTTTTTTTTTTTTTTTTTTTTTTTTGAGAAGTAGAGATTATAAGAGAGTAGGAATTAGAGAATAAGAGATTTAGAGGATAAGAGATTTGAGAATATATGAGTTGATGAATTGTGGAAAAAAATGGAGGAAGAAGTGAAGTATTTATAGGAATTAGGAAGCAAAGTAGCCGTTAATATAGCCGTTTATGGCTGTTGGAGAAAGCAAAACTGTGGTGGGCCACGTGCCGTGCTCGGTCATACCTGCGGGCCATGCTCATGGGCCGGCCTGCGGGCCAAACGCCGTGCCGTGCTCGTGCCGATTCCAAAAATTTTGTTCACTGCACGACCCACGGCTGTGCCACTGTGCCGTGCCTACGGTGGGCTCGTGCCGGGCCGTGCCGTGCTCGTACCGCCTGCGTGCCAGCACGGCCCATGCCCACTTTTAATTGTGAGTAATGATGAGAATTTGAGAGTTTGAGCTCAAGAAAAAAGATAGTCCCCTAAAATATTTTAGGAGGACCTATGTTTTTGGAATCTACATGTATGTGTTTGGTTGATCAAGTTGGAATGGATTGGCATGGAATCTCATACTAGAGATGTATGGATTCTAAAATCCATATTAGACAAAGTTGTTTGGTTTTATTGTTGGAATGGATTCTATCCTTCATTAATAGAATGGATTGTAAATCTTAGGGGGAGGGGTGGGTAAGGGATTCCATGGGAATTGGCGGCAGCGGCGGCGGGGAAGGGGAGGGGGGGGGGGAGTTAGAACCCCTTGGGTATGATATTCCATTACTAAAAACCTCAATTAAACAAAAAACTAGATGGAATGGATTCTAACTCCATTCCAAATGATCCAATCAAACGACCCCGAAGGACCTATGTTTTTTTTAAAAGACATTCAATGAAGACCTTGTGTTTTTTGCTCGGGTGAGTTAAATAATGGTTAGTTTGTCAGATTATTAACTGGAGGTCCAAAAAGGTTGAAAAAAAAAGAGTGAGGTCCCAAAAGGTGAAAAAACTAAAAACTTAGTCCCCATCTTTATACTTAACTAAGTTGTTATAGTATACCTTTTTTTTTTTTTTTTTTTTAATGATTTAGGGTCCGAGTTTCTAATTGGTTGATTCTAAGAAATTGGTTGATGAATACATATGGAGTGGAACAAGGGTCTCCAAGATGAAGAAAAGGTTCGATTTCAAGAACAAAGAGCATGGACACAAACAAAGAAAAAATGCAATTAAAAAGAAAATTTCAAAAACATGCAAAAGAAATGGCTTTGGCTTTGATTTTAACTTTAAAAAACAAAGAAAACAAATTAATAAGCAAATTAAATTACAGATAAAAATGTGTTACACTACATTATTAAAAATAACCAATACATAGATCAACATCATTGCATAACATATCTATCTATCCTAAGCAATTTACAAGTAATTACATCTAATTACTAATATTTAAGTCAACCAAGGAAACGTTGAATTATCATGTGAGTCAGGTTAAATGGTTAGCAATCTTACAAATTGATGCAATAAAAGGATTTTCACTTAAATACATCAAATTACGCAAATAATTATGCTAAACACATAAACGGTGGACTATCGCGCGCGTTTGCGTGTGATAGGACTACTAGTTAGTAAAAATATATAATAATTGAATATATCGTTTCCTTGGAGAATAATGTGATTTTTTAGTTAGACATATAATGTAACTAAGATTGCTTAGGAAGTAAATTTGAGTGGCAAAGATTAGCATTGATGAGAGAAGCGCTGTGAAGAAATTAAATGATATTTAGATCAATATATAGTCGAATTTAATGGTAACATTGTTGACTTGGAAAAAGCAAATATAATATCCAAAACTTAATACCATAGGATTTCATTTAGATGGAGACACCGGTTATAATGCAATATTAGGACGAGATTGTTTCCATTCTTACTTTACAATCTCTTATTCCTTACACTTATTAGTGATTACCTAGAATGCGAAAAACTCTGAAATTGTACAAACGGATGAGGAATTTTTCGCAATTTCTTCGCAAGGACATTATGAAATTTATCCCTTCATAAAATGGCTTAAAAAAAAAGCGTAGAACCAAAGGTGAATCTAGGATAACAATTCTATGCTTCTATCTGCACGTGTATATGTAATAGAAAATCTCTCTCAACAAGTCAGCATGGACATAAAAGATTATTTGTTTGTTGTAAAATTGCAATTATGTTTTATAAATATAGAAATTATGATTGAAATTTTGTCTCCTCTCAACATAAACTCAAATTCAAAACATTGGTCAGCAAGAACTTGAACATAGACTGTCTGCCACCAAGGACTTATCGGTTACTGGTAAGGCATTTCAAACCTTAAACGTTGAAATATCATTAGCTTATTTGCAATTTTTTTTTTTTTTTTCATTTAGAAGTTTTCGCTCACCTTTTGCATTTAAATATTTTGCTCACCTTGTGAAAAGTGAAACCTTTTAAAAAATGCATTTTTTATAAATTTGCCAACCATAAAAAAAAAAAAAACATTATTCAAATTTATGGGAAAATTTCCACTTATTATATACTGTATTTTTTATATTAAACAAACAAACAAACAAACTTTACCCTATTCAATAAAGATTATTTAGTTTAATAAACCTAATTTTAATAACATAAAAGGACAATAAAAAAAAATAAATGAACGGATGGAATATTATAAATATGTCCCAAAAAGATTCTTCAAATTAATAGAAATATAAATGGATAGATGATATCGTATTCCTTAACACTGTCCCATAATTATCTATCTTGATCCTTTTCTTTTTATGTAAAAATTTCCTAAAATAATGGATTCCATAATCCTAATTAATCTCAATGACTTAGGCTAGGAATACTCCTCAAATTTCAAGGTTCCTTCCTAATTCACAACCCATTTGCCCAAAATTTCCAAAACCCCTGTTTTCAAAAAACCCTAATTTCTGTATCTTTTTAACAATCGATGAAGAAATTCAGAGTCTTTTGCACAGACCCAGATGCAACAGATTCATCTTCAAGCGATGAAGATGAGAAAATTGGTGAAAAACCTGCGAAAAAGAAGCGATTTGTAAGAGAGGTGACCGTTGGAAGCGGCGAAGAAGCGCCGGAAAAACTCGTGATTGACGGAATTCCGGAGGAGGAGACGCCGGGAAAGGCGGTGAAGTACCGGGGAGTGCGACGGCGGAAGTGGGGTCGGTACGCTGCTGAAATTCGAGACCCAATTAACAAGGTGAGAATTTGGTTAGGTACTTTTGATACTGCTAAAGAAGCTTATGAAGTTTATTATATGAAGAAGCTTGAATTTGATGCTTTAAAAACTATGGAAAAGTCTATTTCTGTTGAATTGAAATCTGATGATTTAGTGGATTCTAGGGTTAAAGAGGGTAAGGGTGAAATTGGGGTAAAAGAGGGTGTTGATGTTGATGTTGGTATTGAGTTGCCTGTTGATGTTAAGAAGATTAGTTCAGGGAAGTGGTCTGCTAGGATTACGCACCCGAAAACTGGGGCTAAAATTTGGCTTGGAACTTTTGATTCTGCTGAAGAAGCTTTTAGGGTGTATAAGATGAAAGAGGTGGAGTTTGAGGAGAGGTTCAAGGGTAAGGAGGTTCGTCGAGGCGAGGGGTTTGAGAGTAAGAAGGTGTGTTCTGTTGTTAGGGAGTTGGAGTATGGAAGGTTTGAGGCTCGAGTTTGGCACCCGAAAATGAGGAGTTATGTTTTTGTGGGTGTTTATGATAGTCGTGATCGTGCTGAAATTGCTGCTAAGATGAAGAAGGGTCAGTTTAAGAAGAGGTATAGGTCTTTGAAGAGGATTACATCGAATAAGCATAAGAGTGGTGATTGGCCTCTGAGAGTAGGGTGTGAGTCTGGAAGTTCAAGTGAAAACCCGAGTAATGGGGTTGGTTGTGTTGGACGGGAGATTGTTGTTGGATTGGCTGCTCCTATGTTGCCTAGTGAAGATGATGCTATGAAACAACGAGCTACTAATTCTGAGTTTGTTAAGGCCGGTGATGGTGAAGAAGTTGGAGATGTGGATTTGCCTGCTGGTGTTAAGTTGACAAAATCGGGTCGATTTGGTGTTCGTGTCACTCATCCAGGGACGGGGACTGAACATTGGTTGCGTTCTTATGGAACCCTTGAAGAAGCATTGAAAGCTTTTCATAGGAAAACAGCTGAGTTTCAGGAGGAGTTTAAGTCTCGGAAGAGGGTAAGACCTGATGAACTGATTAATTTCCCTAAGAAGAGTGAAGGCAGGTTTCTTAATGGCTCTCGTACTTCAGTTTTCGTGGATGTGGAAGATGATGAGAGCAGTGGAACTGTCAGTGTTATGGTGAAGAATGAAGTGGTTCATGATCCAATGGAACTTGAATATGGAATAGTTCATGGTTCGCCTACTTCAGTTCTTGAGGTTGAGTCGGTCAACTGTGGGGATGTCAGTGTTAAAGAAAGCAAGGGAAGTGACATTAGCTCTGAGAATCAGAAGCAACCCTTTGTGCCTTTCAGTTCTTTTGATGAAGCAGTAAGGTTGGGCATTATGAACGAATATGGAGAACTTCTCGGTGAATACAGTAAGTATGATGAACCGGTGTGGCTAAGCAACGATGATGAAGTTGGGGACACCACATACTACTTTTGAGGACCGACAGTTGCATGCTGCACCATTGAACTGTTGTATTTTAATTTCGAGAATAAGTTCTGGAGCCCCCATTAGGGAAAAGAATGCTTGGTGAATTCCTCGCAGGTTCAGATGATACAGTTGTTTCCGTTGGAGAGAGATGTCGGTTTTGGTACTTGGTACCTTCGCCTTGTTGTACATATTTAGGAATTTCCTGATATACTATTAGCCTATATTATTATTAGGAGTTTAGGAGTCTTATGGCAAATCTGCAATGCTTGTTCTCTCTTCAACTGTGTGTACTTTTGGTGATTGAATTGACGTTGTTAGGATTGTGTTAATGTAAACCAGTTTTTTCGGTTTCGTTGATGCCAATATGCTTAATTAATCAATAGGATTGATGTTATCTAAACAGTGTTCTAACAGACTTGAGCAGATCCAACCGATCAACGACATCATTCGATCATAATTTAAGACTGTTATTGTTTAAATTATGTGCCTGTGAGTCACATTACCTCACAACTTTAATTTGTGTCATGTCACTACCACTTACCAAATGTGTCGTAGTTTCACGTCTTATTCATTGTTTATTTTTGAGGTAGTTTGGGCACATTGTATGGGCCTTTAGCATGCAGTAACTTGACATCTAGAAGGCTCACGTCTAATCCAAATTGGGAATATCTTGCTTTGCTCTCCTATTATTTTTGCATTTTAACTTTTCCACTAAATTCGACAATTTGTTTTGCAATTATATATTGTGGATAGATCTCAACGTATTTCCCAAAATTTAATTGATAGATACTCCGTAGTTAGCACTGTCAAAACGGTTTGACAGTTTGGTTTCGGTTCGGTTTGAAATCGAGTCGGTTTGAAATCGGTTTAAATATCTTACGGGTCGGTTTCAGTTCGGTTTAAATAATTTTCAGTTCGATTCGGTTTCGGTTTATTCTTGAACGGTTTAAATTCGGTTCGGGTTGTAAACCGTCCGGGTAGTAAACGGTTCGGTGCAGACGGGTTGCGGTTTGTTAACGGTTCGGTGTAAACGGTTTTTATCCCGGTTTAAATTCGGTTCGGGTAGTTAACGGTTCGGTGCAGACGGGTTGCGGTTTGTTAACGGTTCGGTGTAAACGGTTTTTATCCCGGTTCAAACAGTTTCGGGTTAGAAACAGTTCGGTTTTTTTTGGTTCGGTTTAATTTTAGTTCGGTTTATAACTGGTTCGATTTGTTAAAGGGTTCGATTCTTCTACGATTTAACATTATTTGGATCGGTTTTATTTCTGGTTTACTAAATTACGGTTCGGGTTTGTTTCGGATTTCAAAAAATCGATTTTTTATCGAGTCGTTTGGATTCAGCCAATCAAACAGTTTTGGTTTGAAATTTTATACTACTTTATAACTTTTTGCTAGTTAACAAGTTTTATATCAAGCCGAGACTTCATCACTTCATATTGATGCATCATATTATATGCAAATTCTCATTAATTTTATAAATACATATCATGTTATGTTACAAGTTTAGCCATACTGATCTTACTAGTTTATTACGAAGTAGATTATAAAAGTTTAGTGCATTAATGTATTATTGTTTTACTATCAGATTATTATCTGCTTCTTATTTGATCATTTAGTTAATAGAGTCATAATCATGATTTGATGATTTGTTGTGACATCGAAATTTGCAATTTGGTATTTGATACTTAATTAGTCAACAAGACTGATAATTAAGACTCGTTTATCATTATATATTTGCATAAACTGATAGCAGAAAGTAGAAGTTAATGGCCCGTTTCACTTTTATCTCGACCCTGACTCGACCTTGATCCGCTAAATATTCATCTTGACCCGCAACCGATCGCTAATGACCTGCATCGACCCGCCCAATAACCACTGCTAGTAGTAAGTGGTTTGTAAATGGTTCGATTTATAAGCGATTCGGTTCATAAACAGTTCGGTTTATAAGCGGTTCGGTTTATAATCAGTTCGATTTTTAAACTGTTCGGTTTATAAATAGTTCGGTTCATAAACGGTTCGGTTTATAAACGGTTCGGTTTATAAACGGTTCAGTGTAAACGGTTTTATGCCAGTTCAAACGGTTTCGGGTTAGAAACGGTTCGGTTCATTTTCGGTTCGGTTTCCTTTCAGTTCGGTTTAGATTTGGTTCGGTTCTTAAACGGTTTAACGTTACTCGGATCGGTTCGGTTTCGGGTTTACTAAAATGCGGTTCGAGTCGGTTTTCGGTTTCATAAAAACGGTTTTTAATCGGTTCGGTTCTCATTCGGATCGGTTTGAATCGGTTCGGTTTCCCCGGTTTGGTTCGGTTTTTGACAGTACTATCCGTAGTAGTTATATTGGTTAACCGGCGTAACCATGAAGTCCATAGATTGCAATACAACTTTGATTCTCATCTTATGAACAGTCATCCTCATTTTCAAAAGCTCAAGCATTAAGATTAAAATGCACCACTACACAACACTTTTTATTTTTATTCTTTGAATTTTCTGTGATTGTATTACATCTACTAACCAAGAATTAATTGATTAGCAAATTAACACCACGGTAAAAATAGCACCTCATAGCCATATAAAGTTATTGACCACAAAAGAACGGAGGTTCATTTATCTTTTTTGACTTAATACTACTCAAACTTTGCATTAGTACATAATTTGTTGTCGTGCTGCTCTTTCTTCTAATGCTTTTACAATTTGTCGCTGCACATTAAGAACAAGGAAAGGATATAATCAATATGCAATAACAGCGTGTATTAATATATTTCTAGCGTCACATAATAATGCATCAATGTATATTTTCAACATATAACCTTTTAAAGATGTATGTGATTCAAAAATTTAATGGTCTAATGCATACTTTTAAGTTCATGAAAATAAATGCATACAGTAACATTGAATGAAAAGAGTATGATCTAATATCGATACTTTTATAATGTTTCCCCATTTGTTAAGGTTTGAAAAAACGGTATCAATTTTACCTCCATCTTGAAGGGGGCTGTCGTTAAACCACGTCGATAAATAACTTGTCCATCCACATCGATAAGGAATTTTGTGAAGTTCCATTTGACACGATTAGCCCATTTAGTCTCTCCATTGATTTTACTTGCTTTGAGGAATTTGTAAAGAGGTGGTGTTTTCGGACCATTTACGCATACCTGGTAGAAGATATCTTAGGAACTTGACACATATTTTATTTCTTGCAATTGTGCTATTGTAGAATAATTGATATTATATCACATAATTCAAATTACCTTACGAAAAACGGGGTACTCAGCCTTGAATCTGTCACAGGCAACCTTTCTTGTTTTTTCACTACTTCCTGGAGATTGCTTAAGAAATTGGTTGCAAGGAAATGCCAATACTTGGAAGCCTGGAACAATCAGCTAGTTGTTACCTTCAATTTCAATAGTTGAAACTTGAAAGTACAATCGATGACATATGATAACATTAGGGTCGTTTACAATCATTGACACGAACTTGTAGAAAAGGACAACTTTGTTGGATACAATGTGCTATTTCTGTTGTATTGTCAAGTTCATGTCAATGATAATAAACAACCCAAAGTTCATGCTCGTGAATGTATATTCACAACAAAAAACACACCTTGATCTTTATATTTCCGGTAAAGTTCTGTTAATTGGGGTAATTGTATGTTGGTGAACCCACTGTTTATAACAAATGCAAAACAGAAACAAAGATTATTATCTATATGATATATAATTCATGATAACAAGTAAATTACAAATGTATATATGTGCAAATATTAATACATGTTTAAATCGAGGCAAAGATCAAATACAAAATACAATAGCAGCGATTTTATAAACACAATAAATTTGACAAAGATCACCGAATTACAAATGATAAATTACCATTTTGTTGCAACATTAACAATGAGGAGAACCTTTCCTTTATAGATACTCAAATCAACATCTTTTCCCCTATAATCCTGTTCATTCAAAACATATCATTTCATATTCAACACGTTACACATAAAAGTTTATTCTCGACATTATTTTAAGAGACAAAACATTTAAAAATTTTAATCATAAAGAGATTCAATTCAAAGTACCTTAACTATAAATTCGTGTACTGATTTTTCAGGTACGGATTCAACAACACCCATTTAATTTGAGATAAGAGAAAACAAAAAAAACTTATCCTTTGTTTTCCCTTATCTTAATTGGCTTATAGGTGAAGTATGATGAAATAGGAAGATGATGACTTTATTAGATAAATTGTGGCGTGAAAGGAGGTAATAAGAACTAAGGATCAATATATATTATGCCTTGCATTAAAATTGGATAAGGCTAATTAATTACAATGGTTGAAAATCGTAGTAGTATTATGGGTTTTGATTCCATTTCAAATGTGTTGTTCACAAAAATCGTCGGGGTGCAAAAGGTTGGCTTTACTATATATGTCTCTTTGATTGTTTTTGCTATTAATTTTGTGTTGTGTGGTAGTATTCATTTCATCAAAATTTGAGCATTTTTGTTCTAAAAAATAAAAATAAAAAGTGTCTGTGTAATTGTCTATTTTCATTATATTGCCTCTGCCTATAAAGTTTTTTTCTAATTTGACAGTGAGGTTCATAAAAGTCAAAACAGGAGGATTTTTTTAGAGACAGGGAATAGGTTTTAGAAATGATTTTTCTCTTCAATGGAAAACACTCCTTACAGTTTACAAATAATGTCTTCCTAAGTTTGGGCATGCATATATTAAGAGTAAAGAATATGGTAAAATAGTTTTTTGATAGATAGTGTATGTGTGAAAAAATTTGTTTTCGGATAAATGTGTTAGTGAAAAACCCTACATCCCATAGATAAGATGAGTTTTCCATTTAAGGTGACTGAATAATTAATTGAGGACAACACAAGATAATTATTTTTTTTGTTTTTTGTTTTTTTTTTTTTTTTTTTTTTTTGAAAGAAACAAGACAATTATTAAGAACAAAATAAGTAATAGGGTGTGAATCGTGGGATTTATTTTCACATATACTTGTAACATTTTACATACATTTATAAAATTTTCTTTACAATTAGGAAAATAATCGACACATAAAGCATGTGCAGACTGCAGATTATTTCTGTTTGTGCACGACTTGATTTTATTTATTCATTAATACAAGTTTATCTCCATGATAAACAAAAATCGTTTATCTAATGACATTTTTTTAAATAAATCAACAACTTTTTATTAAATGTAGCTCATTGATGTTGATTTATTTATGAAAATGCCATACTGGTTGGGATTTCATGTTGATTTATTTACAAAAATATCCGTAGATAAACGCATTTGTTTATCACAAAGATAAACTGGGGCTCCCTCATTTATTTTGGTATGTTTTGAGTTCATACAAAATTCACCATGAAACTATTTCCTTACTTGGAAGAGCATCATATCGATCTTAGCATTGCACTATAGCATATTAGCATTTGATGCCATGCTAAATTGCTAGTGCTTGATGACATAAACTACATTACATCAATCCTACAGGAAGTAAAAAAACCAGACAAATAAAAGGCGCGCTAGCTAATGGTAAATTTGTATCCTATCTCTTTAAAGACTCGGATAATAGAGAACCACGAACATCGAAATTAGGGATTGTACTAAGAGCAGAGCCAGTTACAGTTTATCATCAAACATCATCGAACGAAAGAAATCAAATGATCGATCACAATCGGCTACATGTATAAAAGAGGCATCTTGAATCCCATCATCTTGGACCACTGATTTCTAAATTTTGATAACAAGTTAAGCTAAGAGGCCGATGACAACATGCCTTCGTCTTCGAAGCTTTTGATGCAATCATCAAACATTTCAGGGATACTTTTGAAACTTTGTAACCCCAACTGCAGAATCTTAGTAGCATACTAGCATCTATGCTATGCTGATTTCTGTCCCCTTCGTTGTTATTAGGCCTATGTAACACACAATGTAAACAAAATTAGCACAAATTTACGTAGTACGTTTATATAACAATGAAAGTATACGAAGTATATCATAATACAATATAAACAAGGTTTTTAAGAAATTATATCATACTTGGTTTCAAACGGGTACATGGGATACTTAGCCCTAAGCCCTGCCAAGACGTCGGACCAATGAGCTACCGAGCTTGAACAGATATATCTGCCTGATGCTTTGCTTTCCTCCATAGCTAATATATGAGCTGCTGCTAAATCTTCTACATGAACAAATCCGCAATAACCATTTGGATATGCGCCTTTTGCACCTAATAATATAATGCTCAAAAAAATAATTAATTATCAACTAGTATAACTATTATAAGCTCACTACTATATATATAATGTGAATTCTACAGTAATGGATAAAAGATACTAACCTTTGATTAGATCAAGTACATATTTGAGCGAGCTCATTACTACGGAGCAAGCAAGGGACCAATTAGAGTACATTCATTGGGGGAGGCGGGGTAGGTCCGAGCCAACCTCCGCCGCTAAATCAGTCTCCATATTAGTACTCTCCTCCATCACCTCACATGCCTCCTGCCTGCTCCTTTTACCCACCCCTTCAAAAGTCTCTCTTAACAGATCATCCTTTGCAAGAGGGCGTTTGTGGGATGTTTGAGAGTTCGAACTCGGCTTACTCCCAGTGGGGATGCGACCCTTTTTCCTCCCTCCACGACCCTCCTCACTTGTTGTACAACCAATGGAAAAAGGTTTTACAGGCCGGGGATATATGTTCATGAGCAGGTATTCCAACATTCGGCACCACTGAGGATACTTGTTCACTATTACCATTCTTCAAAGACTCGACATTCAGGTCTGCAATAGTGGTAGAGACAAGAGTAGTAGCAGCATTATCCAAAATCACAGGCGAGTTAGTTTAGGGATGCACCATCAGGGCATTCGACTCTTTACTCGCCTGGTTCTCTTGGACAACATCTTCGGGTTGCTTAGTTACAAAAACTAAACGTTTAGCAAAAAGCAAAGAACCAATTTCCTCTTTCTCTTTTGTAATACCCTTTTTATGTTGCTTCTAAGTTCGTACTCCACCCCAGTTTCTCTTATTTATCCTCCTCGGAAACAACAAGGCAATCACTTTCAGAGTGACCCATGATACCACATGCGTAGCAAAAGAATGGTAAGCGTTCATATGTAAAGTCAACTCGAAGATCGTTGCCCCTTCGATCTTTTATTTTCTGGAATCACCTCAAAGGTCGAGTTATGTCTAGCATGATTTTAGCTCTTCGAAAACGTCCAACCCCCAATATATCTTGCTCCAATTCCAGAATTTCACCTATACCCTCCACCAGTTTCCTAACATGTGCATCGGTCCCCTTCCTAACATGTGCATCGGTCCTACTTATTGAATGGGAGATTTTTTATTCGAACCCAAAAGTGGGATTGATTGAGAATTACCTCGTGTGGCTGCTCATTCCCATCACTTTCTTTCAGCACTACAAGCATGTTATCAAAGCACCACGACCTTCCTTTCAAGACCTTCTCCATATCCTTCCAATGGAAAAATTGTAAAGCATATAAATTGGGGCCAAGAACCCTAATCGCAACACCATTGGTAGGAGCCCAGACATTCGTTATAGTTTTCTTGAAAGCATCGCGTAAGGAGTTTGCCGATTAGCATAAGCGACAGATTTTTCTCCTCATCGCTAGGGTTTATTTCTCCAAAATCGATTGCTGTATTTTCCTCCTCATAAATCCGGAGGTTAGAACACATAGTCGCAATTTCATCCACATTGCACAAGAAATCAAGAAAGTAAACAAAGAAATTGAAAATCACCGGAGACCGGTGGAGCTCTATCCACGGATATAGAGAGTACTTTTTTCGAGTGAGGAAACCCTTTCTTTCGAGGGAGAATTAATATTAACTTAAATTACTTGAGCTGAACATTGAAATTTTTTTGTTTGGAAAGGAATCCATTTTAACATAGCCTAAAATAAAGCATATGAGTTTGTTTGATTTGGCGTGGTTTATCGAACTTCCAAACAATAATTTTTTTATACTTTTTGAACATCCAATGCATGCAAGTGGAAGTGAAACACATAAACAAAAACACCAATGACAGGATCCAAAAGAGTGATCACGCAAACCATCAAATGGTTTTGTAGGCATATGCCAGCAGAAAAAAGGCAAGCTTCATGCCGATGTTTAATATAAATTCTTGTTTTTACATTTCGATGATGACCCATGTGTAACTATGCAAAATATTCGCAAACACACCACAAATAAAAAGAGGAGTTCTCAGCCTATAAATTTGAGTCAAGTAAATTTAATAAAACACGTTGATATTAAATTATATTTTAGATGATATTATCATGATATCAAAATACTTATTTAGTAGTACCAACGAATGAAAAATGTTTTTTAGTATCGATATAATTCCTTGTTTTTATTTAGATGATACCATTTAAATACAATGTAATACCAACGTCGTATTATTAAAGTCATTCATGACTTAAATTATTATAGGTAGAATTCCTCAAATAAAAACTATACTTTGCACAAAAGTTTGATAGGCATAAGAAACTATGCCAAGAATGACTTATTTAGTGAAAGCTTTATATTTTTGCAAAAACTAAATGATATAGAGTAGATTTTGTTTTGGCATCTTGGGTATAGCTGCAATTCAACACAGGAGTTATAAATTCAACGTTAGGAAAAGGTTAAAGGTTCTCTCTAATAATAACCATGCAATAAGAAAAATTAACAACAAAAGTTCCAACTATGGCCGGTCTTCTTTAAAAAGTCCAACCTTTCAAATAACGAAGGACAGTCCCAACTATTGTACATATTTTCTTCCAATAGTCCGTAACCTTTAACTTAACCGGTTAAATGAACTACGTGGCGTTGTTTCATAGGTGTTTTTTTTTTTTTTTTCTTTTTCTCTGCTGCTCCTCCGTCCTCTCTAAGCTTTCTAATCAACCTCTTGCTAGAACAACCGCCTGCAGCAGCTACCCCACCACAAAATCACCACCTTCTAACCTACCAGAATCACAAAAGCACCAACCCAAGCCACCCCCATAAATCCACCAAGTCAGGCCACCCATACGAGCCACACCACAAAACCACCAATCGACGCACACCGGGAAGACATGAAGCCACCATCGTGCCGTCTAGCCCATCCTCATCCCAAAATTACCACCTACCAACCCACCCACACTACAAAACCATAAATCCCACCAATATACTACGCCACTTATGCAAAAATCAAAAGCTCTTACCATCCAAAATCAGGGATAATACCAGCAGCTTTGGAGGAGAATCGTGGCTGCGGCTCGGGCTTCACGGTGAGAGAGCTTGAGGGATTAGGGTGAGATGGATCAGGTCCGAGAATCGCCACCATTGTAGCGTGCTATAACTGAGTGAACTCAGATGTCATTAGAGGAGATAAATGGAGGTAGAAGAAGAATGATGGTGGTGACAATTGAGGTGGTGAACTGGTGGTTGAAGTGTGGAGGGTGGAGACTAGGAGCAGTTGTGGTGGTTATGTCGTGAAAGGAGAGAGATTGAGAATAAATTATTATAATTAAAATATATTACCGGTTTAACGGGTAACAAGTTATAATGGATTGTTTTGAGAAAAAATTGTTATAGTTGAGACTGCCCTTAGTTATTTGAAAGATGAGACCTTTTAAAGAAGACCGGATATAGTAGGGATTTTTGCTGTGAATTTTTCCAATGCAATGTTCTATAAAAGGGCACTCTTCTAGTCTTATGCTACTTTTATTAGTTGTTACGTAATACTAATTGATAGCTTAAAATATATAAGGTGCTTGCCATTAGTAATTGATACTCGTATCCGAGTACCATCTCAATTTAAGTCCATTTTAGTACCTTAAATTACCCAAGGTGCTTATTGCCAAACACTAATAATTATTTAACATGCCTTAAAATTTCAGCACCTTATCATTTAGGATCAGATTACTAAAATGAGTTGTTTCAAAAAAAAAATAAAATAAAATAAAAGATGACTAAAATGAGTTGTCAAATAGAGGCATTATGTACAATCCTTAAGATCAATAGAACTGCATTTCTTCCTATTTGTGGACGTAATTAACGCATCATTAGTGAATCACGTAAAATCTATGTTCTTGTTTGTTGATTTTTGATAATCTTTCTTGCATTTGTTATAACACGTGAATTATGCTACGCTCAGAAATATAGATTTGAGTCCTATGCATGGAATAGACGATGAGCTGTTGGCAATGTATCACAACACAACTTATAAGAAGGGAGTATATTCTTTTGCTCCTTTTACCTTTCTGTTTTCTTTGTAAGTCATTAGCAATTCAAGTTTATCGACGTCTTGGAAGTTGGAATGAAACATCATCGTCCAAGATACTACCTCAAACTGATTTAAGTCATGTAACTCAATGATACTGTCGCCTTCTCTTGCAACTCAATGATCTTATTATCAAGAATTTAATCCTTCTACTAAGAAAAATAAGCAAACTAAATCTGAATTGGGGAACCAATTTGTTGACATCATGACATTATTAAAATTGACTGGAAAAGAACAAAGAATAATACACCTTACAAAAATCCTTTGTCTTGGAAGCTCTGGATGCAATCGTCGAACATTTGTGGAATACTTTTGAAACCAGGGAATCCTAGCTGCATAATCTTGCTAGTGTCCATGCTATGTGGGAAATCATTTCCTTCAGTACTGCCTTGCCTAAGATACCATTAAAACAATGTTATCATGAAAGATATATATGTAAAATTCTTAGAGTTGCAAATGCCATATAATTTGGGTCCTTTGTGAAAGTCCTTGCAACAATTAAACTTACTTGCTTTCAAATGGATACATTGGATACTTATCCTTGAGCATCTTCATGATATCTGACCAGTGAGCAAACGCGCTCGAGCATATTAACCTTCCTGATGCTTTGGTTTCCTCCATTGCTAATATATGTGCAGCGATTACATCATCTATGTGAACAAATCCTATAACCTGTTTTGGATATCTCCTAGAGCACCGAGTTCAAATTAAAAAGCCACAACATTTACAGGTCAGGTTGGCTATAAGTTGCATTAATCCAGTGAAATCATCGTATTTGTACAATTTCTAATTGACGATGTGACAAGAAGGTGTTTCTCAAGCAGCACAATCCAGTTTGCAAATTCATTCTGGAGTTTTTCTTTGGTGTTTAGTAAGGCTATCCTCCAAACATCACCATACTGGTCACCAAAAAGATTAGTATCACAGTCCATATCTAATGAACTAGCTGCTCATAATAATGCATTTCGCTTATTAGTTAACAGTCATGACACAGCTGATATTATAAATAGAACCTAGATACAGAACAACAGGAAAGTTTCTTTCTTGCAGTATGTAATGGATGAAACCTGTTAAGATCATTCATGAGAATTTCAGTCTATTTTGATAATTCCTCTTTTTTCTCTTTTCTTTTTTTTTTTCTTTTCTTTTCTTTTTTTGCACATTACTTCAGTTCAATAGATTTTCATGAGTAGATAGTAGCCTAGTATGTCTAAAAAGTATAAATGCATCAGTACATTTTTGTTATGGGCTTTTGGTTTTATAATATGTTCTGGTGAAGAGAGAATTGAAATTTCACCTTTAGTAAGTGACAATATGAGTTCCAGTGTGCTTGTAGGCTGTGAAGTTAGCAACGGACCAACCACGAATGATGGATTCACCGCCACTAGATCAAGACCACTCTCTTTAGCTACTTCCCATGCCGCCTTTTCTCCTAATGTTTTTGCATATGCATACCACAGCTGCATCCAGTAGCAGAAACAGTATACTTTAACTAGATCACTGATTAAAGACATGTTCTTACTAGAAATATATAGATTACGTCTCCTAATACATAAAACATCAGACCAAAAATCAATTAAAATGGATAAAATAACGCAACAAATAGGCAAAAAAACTAATCCAGGTTAATTGATTTAATAATAAACTTAAAATCTGTAGTGTAAGTGGGGTTGGTAGGAGAGAGAAATAATAAAATAATAGTAGGTTCTTATCAAACCAAATATGAAAACGTTGCAATTATTATGAAACAGATGTAAAAGGAAAATATTGTGATTATTACAAATCGGAGGGAGCATTAATTTATGTCCCTATATACACATAAATAAATATATCTTTAAATAAGCACAAAAAAGGATTAAAAAAAAATATGTAGGTTGAAAAAAAAGAATAGAGCGGAATAACCTTAACAATTCTAAGACAATGGAGAATTGTTCTGTTTAAATCCTCTTTTTTTTATTAACATTATATTTTAAAGTAGCAATTCAGTGTAATGCCCAGCCCACACACTATAAATATTATTGTAATTGGGTGTACACAAAAGTTTTTGAACTATATTAATTACCCGTATAAACTTATCCCATTGTCTATATACATTGAAATCATATCTGATATATTTAAAGTTACCCCAAATTGGCTAAAAGTTACCCTAAAATAATTTGATGTATAATAATTGTCCTCACACTATTCATAAGTGTTTTTTCATACTTTTTAAAAGAAAATAGAGATTTTTGAATAGAGTTACATATGATTTACATATTTATTTTAAACCGGTCTTATTTAAAGTTTGTGATGATGATTTTTTTTTTATCTTAACTTGGATAACTGTATGAAAGTTGTTTCGGGGTTTTTTGATGTCCTGCGGGAGAGTTACAAATCCAAGACTGACTTCTGGATGCCTGTACCTGCAAAATAACGGAGACTCCTGTTGGTGGAAGCTCCGCCTCCGACGATCAAGTTAGAACGTGTATGAGGAGTTTAAGTGCGGAAATTAAAGTCTCTCTTGGGGTCCAAGAGAGGATCTGCAATGTGAATTGCTCAGTTTTGGGGTGTCAGGTGTCTGACTAGTTCTCTGCTTTGAGAGTAAGAGTAGGTGTGAGAGTCAATCAGGGTTGATATGAAGCTCTCTGAATGTGTTTGGATATTTCTGAATAGGTGTTTCTTTGGGGAAACACCTTATTTATAGTCTAAAAGACTGTGCCCAATACTAGGTTTCTGGGAAACACCTTTTTTTTTTGTTTTTACCCTGACCCTTGGAATTCACCCCCCTATAAATAGGGGATGTCCAAATCATTTCAAATGATTACCGAACTTTTCAGACAATCAAAAACAGGACGCCTGCTCCGTCTTAAGAAGATATTCTACTGATTCCCTTGGACGACTGCTAACTGACCGACTACTTTTTAACTGCCGACTGTTTTACTGGCCGCTTGATTTTTCAACCTTCCAGAGTTGAACGATTTCCAGAGTTTTTCTAAAGGTAACCGACTGTTCCCTTTACTCTTCTTTTCTTTTATTATTTTTCGAAAATGGTATCCCAAAAGCACCCGGCACGACCTAGGTTAGTGATCAGCCGGTCACCGGGAACGGCTGAATCTAGAACTAGGAGTGCCGACTGCCCCTTGCTGGACCACCCTTTGCGAACTAAGAGTCCGACTGTCTCTGTGTCTGTGTAGGACACCATGGCTAGAACCAAGAGAACGGCAAGAGTATCAAATTCAGACGGCTCTTCATATTATGTCCCTTTAAGTGAGGTTTCGGACGTACCGCCTGGTGCACCCAACACCCCAAGGGACTCAATCTTAAGAGTTTGATGAGGGGGCTGAGGATGCGCCCCTCACTATTGACTTATCAGAACAGGCGACGGGTGTGCCTGTTTGCTTTCGTGACTCAGAGACGAGCACTTTCAGTCGGCACTCGGCCGACTCCGAGGAGAAGCACTCTCGGCTTCGCAAAGCGAGAGAGAGTGTTGCTGTAGAGAGAGGAGGCGGCTAGGCTGGTTTGAGATTTCCTCTACATCCGGCTGTAGAGAGGATTTTGGACTGTTACCAACTTGGCCTATGGCAGTTGGCCCCAAATTCCTGGTTCAATATTCTCGGCTATGTAGCCGCATGTGAAATGTATGGGGTGGACGCTAGTTTTGAAGCGTTTTCCCATATGAATTACCTCAGCCGGACCCCAAAAGCAAGTGGTACCGGCTGGTATCAAATTTCCATCCATAAAGGCTTTATGATGACTATGGGGAAGGAGAATAAATGGAAAGATTGGCGCAACACCTTCTTCATAGTCTCCAGTCCCAATAAAATCCAAAACAAAAAATATAATAGGTGGAACAGAGATCCACCCCTCTTAGCAGGCGCCTCGGACCTGCCGCATGTTCCTCAAAAGGCGAAGGAGGAAATCCTGGACAGTGGCCTGTTCCAGGTGATAATACAGTCGCACCCTGAAACAGGGATAAGGGAGTTCATTCCCAAATACTATATCCCCAAGTACAAATGGCTATATGATGGGGTGTACTTGGCCGCCTGTGGCCTGAGCGAACAGGTGCCGAGAGGTAGCAGACCGCCTGTTTTTAGCGTCTTACTATACTTAGAACTTTTCTTGCTTACTAACCGATTTGTTCATCTTTTGCAGATATAGCTATGCAAAATATCTCGGCATCAAAAAAGGCAGTCGCCCAGCTTCGAGCAGCCATTCTTGGCAAGAGGACGGCTGAAGAGTCGCCTGCAAAATAGGCGCCTAAGGTGAGCCTTTGTGAATCACTTAGCTTGTAAGTACTTACCGCCTGTTTCAAGCTAATTATTTTGAGTGTTGCATTTTTGTAGGGCTACGTTCCCAAACCATCCTCCTCGTCCCAGCCTGATTCTAAAATTAGGAAACAGGCGGCGGGCGACGTGTCAACTCCTAGTAATACCAGGCGACCCGGGTCTGAGAAGCATGGAAGGACTCACCCAAGTGGGGCTAAGATCCCTGTGACCCCTGGTAGCAGCCGGATCCAAAAAGAAAAGGAGGCGGCCAGAGGTATATTTGAAGTTTCTTTAATACTGTAGCCACCTGTTTGAAACCAGGCGGTCTTTTGTTTTTATTGATGTAAACTAACCAGTGTCATTTTGCTGGCGCCCTTGAAGAGCCTGACTTGGTCCAGATGGCGAAGGCTATGCTGAGAGCAATCCCTGTTGAGGACAGGGAGGCTGTTAAGGGAGTCAGCACCCTTAACCTCGAAGCCATCCTCGTCCTCCTCGCCGAGGTATACTTGGCGAATTTTTGTCTTTGCAATTTTTTCTTTGCTTATGTATTCGGTGGCCTGTTTTACTGACGACTGCTTTTTGTTCGGCCGACTGCAGTCCATGCTGCGAGTGTATAGTCTCCGCAAGCCAATCAATGATAAAAACAAAGAGGTAAAAGCTGCGAAGGCCATGGCCGCCTCTAATTCAGATAAGGCTATGTTTCAAATAGCTCAGAATGAAGTCTTGACAACTGACATTCTGTATTCTCAGGCGTTAGCCAATGTGCAGGTCAAGAAGGACCTAGAGGCGGCCAGGAAGAAGATCCTGGGTCTTGAGAAGGCCGTCTTCGACCTTAACGAGGAGATGACGACTCTTAAACAGGCGGAAAAGGATGCCAAGGATCTCTGCGAGCGGGTCGAGAAGCTCAAGGGCCGCCTGGCCAGCCAAAAGGCGGACCTCTCCCAGCAACTCACTGAGAAGGCCGAGGGGGAGAAGGCGGCTCTCGTCCAGGATATGATGGAGGACAAAACCACTATCATGAAGATGACCTGGGCTGCTCTCTTCCCTGATGCCGACTATGACAAATGGGATCGCCAATTTGTCGCCTGCTCTGATGAATACAATAAACAAATCATGGAGGAAGCAGGTGGCGATGAGGACGCCGAGGGCGAGGAGTCCGACTCCACTGCTAGGGAGTCGGACCAGGAAGAGGCGGCTGGTGAGGAGGGGCCGGCGCAGGAGGGAGTGATTGCTGAGAAGGAGCCGTCCCGGTCTAGGTCCGAAGGTCAGGACCAAGCGGCTGTTGATGCATAACCTCCTACTAAGATTTTAAGCTTATTTGTAAACTTTCCTTCGGCCTGCGTGCCGCATGTTTCATTACCCGACCAAGGGGTCGAGGTGTATCAACAATTTCTAATATTTTTAACATTTCAGTCGGTCATATGGCCGTCTGTTTTTATCACATATCCGACTATTTTGGTCGGTTTCTTTGGAATTTTGTTGCATGCTTGCATTTTCGCTTTTCACGGATTTTTTGCTAAGTGTTTGTAGCCTTTCTTCATGAATGTTTAGCATACCGACTGTTTAGTATACCGACTGCTCTTGCCCCTGGGCGACTGACGCCTGGTTTTCAAAGGTGTTTGATTGACTTGGAATTTTTGATACCTAATTCTGAGTCAATCAATCACTGGTGATTGCCTCAAACCAGGCGTCCAGTCGACTAAATACCAGGCGTCTGGTTTCGTCCAAGACCAGTCGTCCATTTGGCTACGAAACAAGCGGATATTCATCCTTATTATACGCACAGCTTTAATGGCCTACTGGACTCATTATTAGAATAGGACGACTGCCGAGCAAAACTCGATATTGATCCTTGTAAATGAAGTCAGGGGCCTCTTGTTCTCTTATCACTCGGCTGTCGGCCTTAGCAGTATGTTGAGATCAGTCGGCGAAGGACCATGCGGATAGTTTGGTGTACCTAGTCGTCCAGTTGGTTGTCCCTCTACTTGGGGCTTTGTGTAAAACAAGCGCCAATCAGGAAATTTTTTTAACCAACCTATGCTAGGGCGAGAGTGAACAAGAATTGTGGCCGTCTGCCACCTGTTGCGGAAACCAGGCGGCCACTTTTGAGTCTTTCAGATTCCAATTAATTCAATGTATTGACTATGAGTTGACCTTAGTAGGTTAAATCAGTCTTCGCCAATTTAGAATGAAATGTAAACAAGAGAAGTAGGCAGACATGGCCGGATGTTATCTCTTGTTGCAATCGTTACGCCGTTTATAGTTTCTCTTGTGGAAACAGGCGTTGTAGATTCCATTTGGAGGTGCCGCCTGTAGGATTACAGGCGGTCACCTGGCTAATTAGATGTGGAATCATGGCCGAATGCCGACTGTTTGACAAAAAACACTCGGTCTTTCGCGCTCTTTAGGTAAGAAATTTGCGTTGAGTATGAGAAGCAGGCGGCGTAAGCCACAAGTTTCTTTTTATTTGCCAAGTGTTGTTTGGCTATTTACCCAACTTAGAACGACTGGTGGTTAGGAGCCGTTTGTTTTCCAAAAAACAGGCGGTTTTGCTGGCCTTAAAAGTATTGGTGACCTGATGCCGCCTGTTTTTCAGAAGACAGGCGGCCCTCAGGCCTCTTTTTCCTTCAAGGATAGAGGCTCTGGATCAATCTTGAGATTTGATCCATCTATGCCCCTAATTGAGTAGTAGAGGCAGAAGGCGGCGGAGGCCACATGATCCCCTTGATTTGCCAAGTTTTGCTCGGCTATTAACTCAAATGAAATGCCGACTGCTCTTGTCCCAAGCAAATTCAGCCGAATTCTGACTCAGACTTGATGTATATACCACATGTTTTTCAAAGACAGCGGCATGTTTTGTCTTTGCCTCATGTCAAACAACCTCGAGGTTCAGGGGACCACTTTGGTGGGCCGTTTGTTTTGTTTATAGAGCAATGTTCCACCCGGAGGGGCGTTGCTCTCTACGACGAATTCACCCAGATGGATGTCGCTGGACGCCTGCTTTGTTTTGGGACAGACGTAGTTTTTAATTTTTAAAGGATCATCCGGCCATAGGCCTTAGGTTGATCATTCGGCCCGTGGCCTTGGTGAGTTGTTCAGAGAACAAAGGTTGCTAGGTTGTCAAGACTTAGCAATTTTTGCTCTTTGAGTTCGTAATAATAATTTGTTCTGAGAACAGTCAGCTTGCCCCACATAGGAGACTTTTAGGACGACTGTTAAACAGGCGAATTGTCCAACTGGGAGGACTAATAAGGCCGACTGTAATGCAGTCGGATTGTCCTACTGAGAGGACTTATTAGACCGACTGTATTGCAGATCGACTGCAGAGACAGTAAAATTAATAAGTTGCAAATTCTTATTGATATAATCACAAAATTTACAATTTTCAGAAGTAGTATTTTTTCAAATTGTCTACGTTCCAAGTTCTAGCTAGCTGCCTGCCATCTGGTGTTTCCAGACGGTAGGTGCCGCCTCTGATTTCTTCACAGATTCGGTAGGGGCCATCCCAGTTAGGGGTCAGCTTGCCCTGCTCATTGGCCCTACCAACTGCTTTCATCTTTCTAAGTACAAAGTCCCCTACTTTTAGGGGCCGCTTGTGCACTCTCCTGTTATAGGCTCTCGTTATTCTCAGACGATAGATCTCGTGACGCAAGGCTGCATTGCCCCTGCGCTCTTGAAGTTCATCCAACGCTAGGCGCATGGCTTCCCAGTTGGCCTCTTCGTCATAAAGCATGACTCGAAGAGTCGGCTCATAATGCTCAATTGGTAACACAGCCTCTGCCCCGTAGATCATTAGAAACGGAGTTTCACCAGTCGCTCCTTTTTTAGTTGTCATGTTGGCCCACAGAACATGCGGTAGCTCGTCAGCCCATAAGCTGCCTGCTTTTTCTATTTTCTTTTCTATGCCATCAGAGATCAACTTGTTGAAGGCCTCTACCTGGCCGTTTGCTTGCGGACGACCAACTGATGCAAAGCAATGAGAGATTCCTTGGTCTCCCAACCAGTTTGTGAGAGCAGGCGTCTCAAATTGAGGTCCATTGTCAAAGACCATTGACATGGGAACCCCATAACGAGTGATGACATTTCTCCAAATGAAGGAGATGACATCTTTGGTCTTGATGCCTTTGACTGCCTCGGCCTCTACCCACTTAGTGAAGTAGTCGACTGCTACCAAAATATATCTTCGCCCGCCTGTAGCAGGCGTATAGGGACCAAGTATGTCCATGCCCCATTTGGCGAATGGTACTAGACTATGGATAGCCGTCAGGTTAGTAGCCGGACGATGGATAAGTTTGCCAAACCTTTGACACTTGTCACATTTTTTCACCATCTCCATAGCGTCTGTAACTAGGGTAGGCCAGAAGTAGCCTTGCCGCCTGGCTCTCCTTGCAAGCGTCCTGCCGCCTATATGGGAGGCGCAGAACCCAGAATGCAAGTCCTCTAGGACCTCTCAGCTCTTTTTTGGGGTAACACATTTCAAGAGAGGTTGTAGATATCCCTTTTTGAAGAGTTCTCCTTGGTGAATCTCAAAGTTTGATGCACGCTTTTTGATTACAATCATTTCTGGGTAGGTATCCGGCAGGGTGCCGTCTGTTAAGTATGCTTGGATGGTTTCCATCCAAGTGGATCTGCGATCAAGGACTCCAATGGGATCCTCATCGATGCTTCTCTTTTCCATTACTTCCCAGAAAACAGATCTTGGTGCGTCACAGGAGGCGGATGATGCCAATTTAGAAAGGGCATCCGCCTGGTTATTCTCAGACCTGGGCACTTGACTTAGATGAAATTCTTCAAGTGTCCCGGCCTCTTCTTTTACTGCCTGCAGATACTTGACCATAGCCGGGTGGGTGGCTTCATAGTCACCATGGTACTGGCTTACAATCAGTTGTGAATCAGAACAGAAATCCACTTTCTTTGCCCCGGCCGCCTTACACATGCGGATGCCGGCTAATAGAGCTTCATACTCAGCCTCATTGTTTGAGGCCTGGAATTTGAAGTGTAGTGCATACTCGTACTTGTCCCCTTCTGGAGACTGGCATATGACACATGCACCTAGGGGTGTACAAAAATTGGCCCGGACCTGAAACCGGACCTGAACCGACCTGAACCGGACCGGACCTGACCCGGACCTGTTGATTCAGGTCCGGTCCCGGTTCTTAAAAATCCAGGTTCCCAGTCCCGGTCCGGACCCGGTCCAAACCCGGGGTTTTTAGGTCCGGACCTGAAACCCGGGAAAATCGTAATTAAAAAAAAAAAAAAAAAAAAAGAAGAAAACCAAACTCTGAAAAATTGAAACTGAGTTTTCGTGGACTTATTTGTATTTTCGGTGGACTCATTTGTATTTTTGGTGTTTGAGAATCGGGACTTTATAGACTTTATGTAGTTCTGTAATTGATAATTTTGGTTTGTATGTAATTATTAAATTATGCAACAGGTCTAAAAATCACAAAACAAGTCCATATGCAGGTCCAACAGGTTTTGTATTAAAAAAAAAACGAAAAAGACACAAAACAGGTCCATTCAGGTCCAAACCCGGACCGGACCTGATTTTTCAGGTCTGGCCCGGAACCGGACCTGTTAATTCAGGTCCGGTCCCCGGTCCTCATAATTACCCAATTCAGGTCCCCGGTCCAAACAGGTCCGGTCCAGGTCCGGTCCGGTTTTGGACCGGTGTACACCCCTACATGCACCACAGCAGGTCATTGTGGAGCTTCCGTCCACAAAGACCTTCCAGACTTGATCTGAATTGCAAGGATCAAGCGGCCTGGTCATTTCAACAATGAAATCGGCAAGTGCCTGCCCTTTCACTGCTTTCCTTGGCTCAAATGTGATTTCCAAGCTTTGAATTTCAATCGCCCACTTTATCTTCCGGTCGGACGACTCCATGGTTATTAAGGGCCGTTTGATTGGTTGATCAGTGTATACCACGACCGAGTGTGCCAAGAAGTAGGGTTTTAACTTCTTGACTGTCATGTAGAGGGCCAGACGAAACTTTTGAACCATGGGGTACCGCAACTCAGCATTCTTCAATACATGGCTAATGAAATAAACAGGAATTGACAGCCGTCCCTTTCAGCAAGGAGAACGGCACTGACCGCATGATCAGAGATGGCCAAATACATGTACAACACTTCCTTGGCCAGAGGACTCACAAGCCTTGGCAAAGAGTGCAAATGTTCTTTTAACTTTTGGAAGGCCGCCTCTGCATCCGGCCCCCATTCGAACATAGCCTTCTTTTTGATTGCTTGGAAGAAATAGAGGCATTTATCGCCTGACCGGCTGAGGAATCTCCCCAATGTCGCCAGACAACCCGTTAATTTCTGAACTTCTTTTACAGTGCGGGGCGACTGCATGTTTATAACCGCCTGTATTTTTTCATGATTTGCCTTTATCCCTCTTTGGTCAATCAAAAATCCGAGGAACTTCCCAGACTCAACACCAAAGACATATTTTTTAGGATTGAGCATGACATGGTGCCGCCTGAGTGTGGTGAATGTTTCTCGGAGGTCTGTTAGGTGGTCCGTCTGAAGTTTGGATTTAACTATCATATTGTCGATATACGCTTCCACATTCCTTCCAATTTGATTGAAGAAGACAGAATTAATCATCCTCTAGAAGGTAGCAGGCGCATTCTTCAGACCAAACGGTATCACCGTATAACAAAATAGCCCCTGATCAGTGACAAAAACTGTCTTTTCTTGATCCTTCTTCCGTAGGGGTATTTGGTGGAAGCCTAAGTAGGCGTCCATAAAACTCATCAAGGCATGGCCGGCTGTAGAGTCGACCAAGCTATCAATTTTTGGGAGAGGATAGCTATCTTTTTGACATGCCTTGTTCAAGTCTTGTAGTCCACACACATGCGCCAAGTTCCATTCGGCTTCTTTACTAGAACAACGTTGGCAACCTAGTCAGGGAAGTAGCATTGCCGAATGAACTTAGCTTCCAAAAGCTTTTTAACCACTACAAGAAAACAGCTGATTATTTCGTCGGAAGCAGCGCCAAATCCGTCGGAAAGGGTTCGTCGGAAAACCCTTCGTCGGAAAACTGGGGTTTTCCGAGGGAAATTCCGTCGGAAAGCCCCTTTCCGACGGAATTTCCGATGGAATTATTTCCGTCGTAGGAAGATTTGAATTTCAACTTCAGTCCGTCGCAAATTTCCGACGGATTTTTCCTCGGAATAATTCGTCGGAAAAGTTAACCTCCGACGGAATTTTCCGTCGGGACAGGAATTGTTCGATGGAAAATTCCGTCGGAATCTGCCTCTTCCGACGGAATTTTTCGTCGAAAATGTTATTAAAAAAAAAAAAAAAAAGCTGCCCCACCCACCACCATCCACCCTGTTCAAACCTCCCCCCCACCCACCCAAGCCCCTAACCAGACCCACCCCACCACCCCACCACCCAACCACCCCCGACCAGACCTACCCCACCCACCCAACCACCCCCTAACCAGACCCACCACTAACCCACCCCCCCTAACCCACCCAACATACCACCCAAACCCACCTAACGTACCACCCACAACCACCCTCACCCACCCCCACCACCGAAAAAAAACGAAAAAACCCACCCCCATCCCCACCCCCAACCGTAACAGCCCACCACCCAAACCACAACCCCCACACCCCTGGTCACCACCCCACCGCCACCCCCTAACCCACCACCACGTCCAACCCCTTTTCCCACACCACCCACCACCACCATTCAACCAATATAAAAAAAACAGAAATTGGGCGAATTCGGAACAAAATCAACCAAAAAGAACAAAAAATATTGAAATAAAAACAGATCTATACAAATTGAAACAAAATACAAATTAGAATACAAATCAGAATAAAAAACTCGTATTCAATACAAATTAATTAAAAAAAAACGGATCTTGGTGTTGTTCGGTGTTGTTCGAAAATGAGGGGATTTGGCTTATTCGGTGTTGCTAAAAAATGAGGGGATATGGCCCGGCGTTGCTCGGTGGTTGGTAGTTGTTGTTGGTGATGGCGTTGCTCGGTGTTGGCGTTGCTCGAAAAAATGGATCTTGGTAGTTGTTATTGTTGGTGATGAAAGAGGGGAAAAAAGAGGAGAGAAGAAAGAGGCAGACGGAGTTGAGAGGAAAGAAGAAGAAGAAAGCAGGGAAAGAGAAGGAGGAGAGAGGAAGAAAAGGAGAAGGGGGCGTAAGGAGGAGAAAGAAAAGGTGAAATGAGAAGAAAGTGAGGAGGATGAGGAGGAGAGAGAATCAGTAGGGTTGGGTTTATTTTCTAATATATAAATTATTTTCCGACGGAATATTCCGTCGGAAACCCCTAATATTCCAATTTTTTTATTTTTTTTCTTTTATTTTTTCCGACGGATTTTTTTCCCTCGGAATTCACAGATCCGACGGAATATTCCGTCAGAATTTCCGTCGGAAGCTGTGAATTCTGAGGGAAAACAATCCGTCGGAATATTTCCGAGGGATTTTCCGTCGGAATTTACCTTTTCCGACGGAAATTTCAGATAGACCAAAATTCCGTCAGAACGATTCCGTCGGAAATTGGCCTATTTCTTGTAGTTAACCTCGGCGGCGGTCGCCTGGTTTGTTTCCTCGCCATGGTTCCTTTTAGTTTTCCTTACCGTCTTCTTTTTAGGATCCACAGCGAGTTTATGTACGGCAAGATCCGGGCTAATGCCTGGCATCTCGTCCACTTCAAAGGCAAAAATGTCTTTGAAGTCCTTTAAGAGTTAGTGCAAGCTTGCACCAAGTTTGGCAAAAGAAGCCGTCCCGACCTTGAAAGTTCGGTCAGGACGAGAATCATCTAGGACAATGTCCATGTGTTCACCAGCCGGCTGGGGACGAAGTTCATCCGGCCTCTGACCGGGCAGTGATTGCTATTTGTCTTTTTTCTCGACCACCAGTTGGCTGACCTTTCTCTTTTTGCCGGCTGCCGCTGCAGCAGGTGCAGCTTTTTCACTAGGGCCGGCTGCGACCGCAGTGGTCTTGACATCAGAGAGATAGCACTCCCTGGCCATTTTTTGGTCTCCCCGTAGGGAGCTGACTGCTCCATCATCTCTCTCAAACTTGAGAAGCATAAGAGATGGAATGATAACAGCTTTAGATTGATTAAGGGTAGGGCGCCCCAGAATCATGTTATAGGCCGTCAATTCTTCAACAACTAAGAACCGGATCACCATGTGGCGTCCCTTTCCCTTCTTGCCCAGGCGGATGGGTAGGTCTATCCGACCTACCGGATGTACTACACCACCCCCAAATCCCACTAAGGGATGAGAGACCTGGTGCATACTTTCACATTTGTACCTGAGCTTGGTCAAGCACTTGAGACTGATGAGATCAGAAGAACTCCCAGTATCAATAAGAATGCGGCCGACTCTTTGGTTGGCCACTTTGCATTCGATGACCACGGGGTCATCATGCGGTCTTTTGACCTGTCCTCGGTCCTCTTCAGTAATTATGACTTCGGGGAAGGGGTCCTTGGACGCCTGTCCTTTGTCTACTGAATTAATATCGAGGCCCCGGATGTAGTCCTTGTTACCCCGAATGGTCGGGCCACCTCCTACAAAGCCGCCTGCTATTGTATAGATCGGGGTTTCATCCGTATCCGAACTATTAGCAGAGCTGGACTTCTTCTTGGGGGGCTGACCAGCGTTTGTATGTAGGGTAATTTTGGACCTCAGAACATAAGACTTTAACACTCCCTTATCAGCCAAGCGATCCAACAAACGCTTAAGACTATAGCATTCATTGGTATCATGACCAATATCCTCATGAAAGTGGCAATATTTATTTTTGTTTCGATTTTTGGCGGAACCTTTCATAGAAGCCGGCTTCTCGATGGAGACCCGGTCCTTTATCTCCATGAGGATGGAGTAGCAGCCTTTGTTAAATTCGTACTTTGGGGAGTACGTCTTCCCTTCTTTCTTTTTCTTCTGGGATGGCTGTTCAGATGTTTCAGCCACCCAGACTTGTTTTCTTTTCTTTTCTTCTGTTTTAGCCGGCTGTTGAGGCCGACTTTCTTTCTTGTCGGACCTCTTTGAGTCCGACTGTTTTCCGACATTGCAGAGCTCGGTCGCCTGTATATAGGCGTCCGCCTCCATCAATGCCTCTTAGAGGGTAGCAACCCTCTTTTTGACGAGATCGAACTTGAAGGCCGATTCGTCCTTCAGACCCTTAAAAAAGTCTGTGTAGGCTACCTCATCAGACAACCCTTGAATCTGAATTCTCATCAGATTGAAGCGCCTGATATACGAGCGCAACCCTTCCTTCTCTCCCTGCTGTATGGTGCCCAGATCAAGGCTCTTTTTTTAGCAGGGATGTTCATTGAGAAGTTGGACGCGAACAAATATGCAAGCGTCCTAAAATTATTAATGCACCCGGCTGGCAAGTTGCCAAACCATTGTTGGGCGACGCCCTTTAATGTGGCCGGGAAGCACTTGGACGATGTGGCGTCATCCAACCCTTGAAGATACATAAGGTTGGTGTAAGCCATTAGGTGGTCCTCAGGATTGGTGGTACCGTCATAGGTGCCTACCAATACATTTTTTACCTTGGCCGGCTGTGCGGCCTCTGTTATTTCTTTGGAGAAAGCCGACGGCTGTTCCCCGAGTTTCTGCAGCCGAAGCTGCTAGTCTAAAGGCTGGACTTTTGGTGCCGCCTGTCCCCTAAAAAGGGTAGGCTGCACGTAAAATTGTCCATACGGCCCGTATGGCTGCTGGGGCACATACAGGGTCGCCTGGAACATTTGAGGAGTAGACTGGGCGGACATGCCGCCTGTCTGACCCCCTTAGGGTAGATTAGAATACCTCATAGTGGTGTTTTGAAAACTATCATTAAAGTTCGACGTAGAGGCCGACTCTGATAGTTGCATATTCTTCTTTTGCTGGATTATCATCCGAGCATCGGAATATGTTTTCTTGGAACCATCCGGCTGAATATGTCGGATGGCTTTCCTCTTTTCTAGCTCAGGGAATTGGAGCCTGGCCAGATTTATCAAAGGCTGCTGCCCCTCCCTTAGCTTGGGGTAAGGAGTAGCCTCTCAGTCCTTGACCGATTTATTCCTCCCAGAATGAGAAGGCTTTTTAGCTGATTGTTCCTTGGTAGGAACAACCGTTTGTCCCGCAATGAGATCCTTAATCTCCCCTTTGAAACTTGTCATGAGATTCATGAGCTCGTTCCTAGTAATAGGAGATGATCCCTCGGCCTCCTGGGGAACAGTCGGCGGACCGACTATTTCACTAGGCCCTGCCTGGCTGACGGTCCGTTCCCTCCTTTCGGTGGGGCGGACGCGCTGAGTCCTTAGGGACTCGTCAGGTGCCGTGCGAGTGATGACTTCATAGTCGTCATCTGTGTCCTGGTCTGAGGTGACCTGGACGTCGGCCATGGGCCGCTTCTCACTTAGACTCGGTACAGGTTCTTGTGAAGCCATGTTAGATGTACTCTCCCCACAGACGGCGCCAAATATTTCGGGGTTTTTTGATGTCCTGCGGGAGAGTTACAAATCCAAGACTGACTTCTGAACGCCTGTACCTACAAAATAACGGAGACTCCTGTTGGTGGGAGCTCCGCCTCCGACGATCAAGTTAGAACGTGTATGAGGAGTTTAAGTGCGGAAAGTAAAGTCTCTCTTGGGATCCAAGAGAGGATATGCAATGTGAATTGCTCAGTTTTGGGGTGTCAGGTGTCTGACTAGTTCTCTGCTTTGAGAGTAAGAGTAGGTGTGAGAGTCAATCAGGGTTGATATGAAGCTCTCTGAATGTGTTTGGATATTTCTGAATAGGTATTTCCTTGGGGGAAACACCTTTTTTATAGTCTAAAAGACTGTGCCCAATACTAAGTTTCTGGGAAACCTAGGACTGATTGGACTTGCTTAGGAAATTGGGCCGCTGTAGATTGCTTTTCCTGACAGACCTTTATGTCTGCCACGTGTCGTGGCCTGATAGGTCCACTTTGGACCTCTCACGAGGTGACACGTGGCGGACTCGGATTGGTCCACGTGGAGGCCACATGGCGACGCATGATTGGTCCACGTGGCGGGGAAAAATCCCCTAATCAAAAGTTGTTTCCAAATTCACAGAAAGTTAAATCTTATTTTTGGATTTACAACAAACTAAGTGTATACTTGTTTGTTCATATATGTATTGGACATCTTTTGTTATATCGTAATTATCTTATATTAATTCTTTTTGTAAGGAATGTGCCTTGAATCATAGCCTTGAGTCGGAGGAATTAGGAAAGAAGTAGAGCAAGACAAGTTCATGCCTTGACGAAGAAGAGCTGAAGATTGGCAAGGCACGTCTGTGCCTCAACGAACTTCAGAGGTACTTGGCTTGGAGAGGCATGTCCGTGCCAGCAGCAGACACGTCCGTACGTGGGGAGTTTTTCGGCCGAATTACTCCATTTTGCGCGTGGGGACTTATTTAAGAAATTCCTTTGATTCTTTCCTAGTCTATGAGTTATAATAAATACCCATAGGTTATTTTCTAGCGGCAATGGTCATCATTGAGTATTATATAAGAAATCTGAAAGTGTTTTGTGTATTTCTCATCTGTAAGTTATGAGAGAGATAACGTTAGAAATTCGAGAGAGAATCATTCTGTATTTTGTGATTGGTCTCAAATATGTTCTTAATTTGTAATTTGTTTTCCAAGATTAATAAAACTATTACTCTCGCCTACCTATGGACGTAGTCAACACGTTGTTGGTGAATAACATAAATTTATGTGTGTGTGTTTTTTTTGTTAATTTTACATTCATATTTGTTTTTTCTTGCATTCGACACTTATCATATTAAGGATCCTCATTTTGTTGAGTAAGTAACAACAAAAAATCTCCACGTTACAGCCTTTTAATTTAGTTGACATATTTTCTTTATATATTTACGTTTTTCAATGCATAGAATTCAATTATTAAGTTAATTATATATAAGAAAAAAGTAATAAAATTATTTAGCTATCAAGATCTCACATAATTGTGTTTTTTTAAATTAAGTATAAATTGTGAAAAAAAGTCAAAGTAATTACGTGGGTAGTGTACAAGGTTAAAATGTGTCATCTAATATAAAATGAAGGAAGTACCATCTATGTTGCACGGATACTGACACGGACACGGGAAAACGGCAATCCTGAAATAGGGGACACGGGTACGGCATATAACAAGGCATATAATATATCAAAAAAACGAGAATTTGACAACCTATTCAATAAAACACTAAATAATTAGCCTCAAAACACACAATTTTGTTAAAACAAGTAAATAAACAAAGTGTACGAACGTAGTCTCATACATATCAAGAAACCATCAAACCAAATACATGTCTTAATAATAGTTTTACAAATCATAAATAAAATAAACAAAAGTACTAATAGTTTCATTCTTCACCATCACCAAGTACATCATCAAAAATCATATTCTCCATCTCGGGTTCATCAAGTGAGAGCTCGGCCATCTCTAGAATACCAACCTCTCCTAGGTTGTCATGCTCATCTCCACCCACATCCCACAACTTAGATCTCCCCTTAGTGTATTCTTCACTTCTCCTAGAAAGTAATCGAAGGTTGTTATGAATGTATACCAAGTCTTGAGCACGTTTAGGAGTAAGCTTATTTCTAGTGCAAGAATGAATAAACTTATAGGTGCTCCAATTCCTTTCACTACAAGAAGAGGAAGAAGGTTAACCTAATAGCTTATAAGCCAAACCTTGAAGCATAGGCACTTGGGAACCATAAGTTGCCCACCAATTTTTTATAATCCTCGGATTCACGATGAAGCGATCTTAGTTTAGCAAGGTCATCAATTTTCACTTTATTACAAGTTTGAATCCCTTTCCCTTGTTCACCTAGCAAATGAGCTTTCACTCTAGTGTATGAACCATTTTTAACTTCGCCGCAAAAGTTACATTTCCAATTATAATTTCCTCCACCACCCGATATTTTATCACCCTTAACAACAAACTTCCACAAAGGGTAGAGGTCTTTCATTGACTCAGATGAATTACTACTACCACTGACATTGCATGAAGCAGAGGAACTAGAAGACATTCCTGACAATTTCAGCAACACAACAGCACATTTCAGCAAGACAACACAGCAAAGTGAACAACACAACAGTACAATTTCAGCAACCAGCAAGTCAGCAATACAATTTCAGCAACCAGCAAGTCAGCAATATAATTTCAGCAACCAGCAAGTCAGCGAGTCAACAATACAATACAATTTCAGCAACCAGGGCACAATACAATTTGACAGCTGAACCCATCTCACAATTAACATCACAATTAACAATTAACATCACATTTAACAATTAACAATTGCGAATTACAGTGATACTGCCTCCACGGCTCCACCTCACAATTAACATCAGCATTCAGCAATTGAATTTCAGAAAACAAAGTACAGAAGACAGAAGTCACATAACCCTTACCTGGTGGTGGACTGGTGGCTGGCGAGTGGCGACGGACGGTACTGGGTGGTGGACTGGTGGCTGAGGACGAACAACGACAGCCTGAAACCTAGGTTGAGCGAGTTAGCGACTGAATTAATTGAATTTAAAAAAAAACAAAGTACAGAAGCCAGTCAAGCCACGGCCTGAAACCTAGGTTGAGCGAGTTACCTGGTGGTGGTCTGGTGGACTGGTGGCTGGCGACACTGGGGTGGTGGCTGAGGACGAACAACGAGCGGCGAGTGAAGTCTGTGTCTCTGTGAGAGTAGGCTGTAGGCGACGAAGCGACGGTGAACTGAGTGACGGTCTGGACCAGCAGCAGCAGGTGAAGCGACGACGGTTATCGGCGCGACGGTGAGTGGCTGACGGTCTGGGACTCAGGGAGCTTGAGTAAGGCAGTAGGTTTGTGAATTGTGAATGGAGGAATTGAGAATGTGAGAGAGTCAGAGAGAATGGAGGAAGTTGGGCTTGTAAAGCCGTAATTGCGTGTCCATCACAAAACGGACCGTGTCTGGGTGAGACACGGCCCGTGTCCGTACAGAAGAAATTCAAAAAAAAACGGACACGGATTTTCGCGTGTCCAAGACGTATCCCCCCTTGTCCCACGCGTGTCCGTGTCCGACACGCGTGTCGACTCGGACACGCCACTTGGCAGGCGTGTCCGTGCATCATAGAGTACCATACAAGATTATAGAAAATTTCCTCTAGACTATGATTTATAACAACTAACTTTATATTTCTTATATTTATGTCCTAATTTATCTAGAAAAAAGATACTTTTTTATTTTTTTTTTACTATATATTAACAAAAGGGTCGATATATTAATGAGTCAGAGTGGAATAGCTATAAGATACTTCGTACAACATTAGTCTGCAACTCTCTTGTATTTTTTTCATATATTCTTAGGGATATAGTATCTCCATTAATTTTGTCTTTGAATTTTTTAATTCATTTCAACTACTCACTTTTCCTTTGTACACATGAACAATATAATGCACTATAGAATATTTAAGAAGATTTTCTCTAGTCAATGACTTATAATAGTATAAGCACAATACAATTAATACATAGTACATAAAAAGATTTTAATTACCTATACTTAATTAGTATGGTACCCACTTTTTAAAAATAAAATAAAATTAGTATGGTACACAACTACCCATGCATAACATTTCACATTCAAAGAAGTCATAGATTAGAGAAAGTCTCCTTCAATCATCTATAGGAATGGCAATGGATCCGTACCCGATCTGGATCCGTGAATCCATATTCGTTTTTCACGAATATGGATCTTAAAATTTTGGCATCAACGGATCCGGATCTTGAGCTATAAAACGGATTTGGATACGGGTCTAACTAAAATACTTGTATCCAGATCCGTTTACTCGGTTCTTTTTTTTTAAAAAAAAAAATTTATTTTAAAACTTAAGCTTTTTTCCACAATATGTTACATCATTGTTCATACTATTTCCCTTAATGTTTTTTTATCTTACTGACTCACAGTTTGCATGATTTGTTTTTGTTTTTGTGTTTGTTTGTTTGTTTTTTTTTTTAGCTTGTCATTTTAATATGTAACTTAATAACTTAATCTTAGTATAATTATTTACAATAATTTGCGGTTTGTTGCTATTTAACTTAGTTTGTTATATTTTTTTTTTTAAAAAGCACTTAGTTTGTTATTTAAAATAGATGAAATGGGCAAAATCCATTTAGGATCCGTTTTGGACTCGGTTCCGTAGGATCCAACAGATATGAATATAGATCTCCCATTTTCATACCCAACGGATCCGGATCGGATCTGAATACTAGGTACAAAAACGAATCTGGATCTGAATCCATCGGATCCGGTCCAGATCCGACCCATTGCCAGCCCTAATCATCAATGTAGTAGAGTGTAGGTTTATCTACTTTATCTTGTCAATGAAAGTCGACATCAAGAGAGCTCATCTATAAAAAGGAAACTAAAAATCAATGGTATTAAGTACGAGAGAGAAGAAAGAATATCACGATATATTTTGTTATGATTTTTTTAAATTTTATGGCATGCAATTCAAACTTAAATTATTGCTTGATTGGTTTTAGAATTGTAATTGAGATGGGATTTTGAATCTTCTAACTGAGGGAGTATGATGAGTTGAGTCGTGATTGAGCTTAGGGAGGTTTGTGCTAGGCTAGTAATTTGAACAAATATATATCCACATCAATTATTATACTCCGTAATTCCGTATTAGCTAGGTTGAGTACTTGAGTCTACACCTTTGATAAGTTTTATTTCATTTATGAACTCGGATTAGTTGAGCTCTTTAATTGGAATCTTAAACTAATTAAGACTATGCGATTATATACTCAAAAATTACAACTATATACACGTAGTTGTCATATTTTATATACAAAGTACGAAAAATGTACTTTCTTTATCCCAATCTTTTGTGTCCCTTTATGTAATTATAAATTATAATTTAATAAAAAAGTAGTTGTGATGGAATATTGTGGAATATATATATTTTTTAGTTAATTAAAACAAAGTGTGAGATCAAACATTCAAACCTTATCTGTTAATACTGAGGCCCTGTTCTTTTGAGTTTCTAGGCAGATCGAGCAGAGTAGGGGTCAGCAAAGCAAAGCAGATTTCAGCATTATTATTATTATTATTATTTTATTATTGTTATTATTATTATTTATTTTAATTATTATTATTATTATTATTATTTTATATTAATTATTATTATTATTATTATTATTATTATTATTATTTTATATTAATTATTATTATTATTTTTATTATTATTTTATATTTTATTTTTATTATTATTATTTTATATTAGTTATTATTATTATTAAATATTAATTATAAATAATAATAATAATTATTATTATTATTATTTTGATATTATTAAATATTTATTTTAAATATATTATTAATTATTATTTTTAATCCAGAGCAGAGTAGAGTAGAGCAGATTTCAGCAGAGCAGAGTAGGGCTCAGCAGTGCAGAGCAGCTCTAAAAAACAGGGCAACTTTAAAGAACAGGGCCTGAGAAGTGAAAAAAAAAACTTATCTTTGTCAAATATAAAACGATGCACATTAGTAATTGTCTAATTCAGTTACTAATTGCAATTATTTGACTATTTGTACTATTTATTAACTAATTCAGACACAAGTTTTAAGAAGAGGAGAGAGATAAATAGAGAAATAAAGATAAGGACCTATGTGATGAGGATAAAGAAAGAAAACATATGCAACTAGGAAATATTTGTGAAACTTCCTAAAATGATAACGGTTGTAATATTTATGAAATGGAAAAAATACCAGTAAAAAAAACAAATGTTGTCATGTAATGATATAATACTCTGTATGTTTTTGAAAGTCTTAATGAATTTCATCATTATATCAACTTGTTATACCTTTTGTCAATATTCAGTATATTATTGCAAACAATAATGATTAAAGTAAATGTATTGGTAGCTTGATAGTTGACACATATACCATTCAAATTACGGATGTCAATTCGGATGTACGAATCGAGTTCAGTGAGATCGGATTGGTCGGGATAATTTTTAAACTTGAGTCATACTAATATAAAACGGAGGAAATAATTTATGAAAAAGATATGGAAATTGTAATGGGCACATTAAATAAAACGGAAAGAGTACATCCGATCCAATCATTTCAATTTTTCAATTGTATAAAAGTTTGTTAATTTATTTTTTTAACTGGTGGGCAAAATTCGTCAACAAAAGAGGTAGGCAAATTTGTCAACAAAAAACGAAATCACCAACACATTCTCGTTTCAGTTGCGTTGTCTACTCCACCATCCTCCATCTCTGACTCTCTACTCATTTCTTCCCTTTTTTTTTTTTTTTTTTTCTCTCTCCTCTTCTCTTCTTTCTGTTGCTCACCTTCTTGCATCTTGCAAAGTAGCAAGATTAGAGTGACAAAAAAATAAATAAAAAATAAATAAAATTACCCATTTCATTTTGTCAACGCCGCCCACTTCTCCACTCATAAGCTATCTTTTCCCAAAATTTTGGAAAAAATAAATAAAAGAAAATTATAGAGCAATAATGGTAGTAGCAGGAACAACAAACGACGTCGTTCCAGTTGATTCCGGCCATGCTCGACTCAATGAGCTTGGTTACAAACAAGAACTCAAGCGTGATCTCTCGTAATTTCAATTAGTATTGCACTTTTTATATGAAATTATATTGCATTTTATTTGATGGGTTCAAATTAATTTGATTTGAAGTAATTAAATGTTTGCAGGGTGGTGTCGAATTTTGCAATCTCGTTCTCAATAATATCGATATTAACCGGAGTTACGACGTTGTATAATAATGGGTTGCAGTTCGGAGGACCGGCAGTGATGGTGTATGGATGGTTTATAGCGGGGTTGTTTACGATGTTTGTGGGCTTATCGATGGCGGAGATTTGTTCGTCTTATCCTACTTCTGGGGGGCTGTATTATTGGAGTGCTAAGCTTGCTGGTCCTTCTTGGGCTCCCTTTGCTTCTTGGCTCACCGGCTGGTAATTCTTCGTATTATTCCGTAATAAACTATTAGAGCAAGCTATTTATAGTTGTCTATTTGTAGGGTTGTCGAGTTCATAACGGATGTAATTGTATTTTTTTTTTTAAAGATGGTTGGTGGGTGGGTAGGGGAGTAAATATAAACAAAAGTAACTTTTGAAAGAAATTCTCATATTTTTATAGGTTATATTGGTATTTATTGTTGTTATTTTATTTCGGCAAGTATTAATTGATGGAAATCATTGGAATTAATTGTATCATGGTCCATCCCATGCTCTTATCCGGTCATTAAAGCTGATGAGGTGGTCTTGTAGATGTCAATTAACTTAATTGGTTAAGTTTCGGGTAGAAACTTGAGATTGCATTTAGACATTACCCTTTTTGGCTATGTTATGCCTAATTGTCTATATGTGATTTTGTGGTACTCTTTTTGTCCAAAAAGATTGTCAAATACTAATGTCAATGATTTAAATAAGGGATATTCTCAACGGCGACCCCCAACAATTACTACGTACCAACGGTAACCTTCCGTTTTTTCAACTATACAAAATGACCTTAATTAAAATTTTTATCTTACTCATAACCTTATTTCATTAAATATATTAACTATGGTTAGATTTATATTTAAACAAAAAAAGAAAAATTAAAAAAATTAACCTAACCACCAACCTTCCACCTTCCTTTCTCTTTCCTCCATCCTTGCTCCTCCTCCATAATTTCCAGCAGCCCCTCCACCACCATAATCCGGCAACCCCTCCTCTCCTTCCTTTCTCTTTCCTTCATCCTTCCTCCTTCCTCCCTTTCCTTTCCTTTTCCTCTTCTTCTTCCCTTCACCCTCCATTAATTCCGACCGAAACACTCCCTCCTAAAAACCTCTCCCCTTCCCCGCCTGCCGAAACGTAGTCCCACTATTCCCCCGACCCCGAAAACCGCCGATCAATGAATACAACCTAGGTAAGATTAATTTGGTTAGAATCATTTTGATTAATAATGAAATAAAGTAATTCGATTAAATTAAGTGTAATTTGATTCAAAATGTTGCAATACGATTCAATAATTTGCATTAAAAAATCGATTGAATTATATCACCATGGTAGCAGGGGATGGTCGCAGGAGATTGAATTATATCACCATGGTTGCAGGGGATGGTCGCAGGGGATTGAATTATATCACCATGGTCGCAGGGGATTGAATTAAGTGTAATTGATTGAATTATAATTACCATGGTAGCAGGGGATGGTCGCGGCGGGGTTAAGGAGGAGAGGGAGGGGGCTGGGTTGGACGGAGTAGGGGAGGGGGCTGGCCGGAACGGTGGAAAGGGAGGGGGGCTGGGTTGGACGGAGTAGGGGAGGGGGCTGGCCGGAAAGGTGGAAAGGGAAGGGGGCTGGGTTGGCCGGAATCAATGGGGGATTGGGGGTTGGGATTAATATTTTTAAACTTTTAAAGGGGGCATATTTGTCATTTCGCTATTTTGATTAACCATGATTTAATTATATGTTAAAACACCATCATTAATGTCATCATTAGGAGAAAAAAGATAACTAAGGTTATTTTGTATAGTCCAAAAAAAAGGATGGTTACCGTTGGTGCGTAGCAATTGTTGGAGGTCACCGTTGAGAATATCCCCTTAAATAATGTGGAGTACCAATAAGAGCACGTTTCTTCAATGAGGAATTTTTTGTGTACTATATGTTTATATATGCATAAAAGTTAGCAAAATTATTTTTGGTCAATGTTCAAATAGGGAATGATAGAAGAACTTGAGCAACTTTCTACAAATAGCTATGCTTGCCAAATTTGGCAAAGACTAGTTGTGTAACTCTTTGTCTCTGCCACTTGCATGGTTATGAAAGAGAAAGCTTAAGCATAATCTTTATTTCTTTGAGGAAGTCCTTTCCTCAAAGGCATCTGGACATTATACCTACAAGTGCAGACGTGCAGTAACTCTCAAATGTCAATATACATCACTCTAATGCTCAGTGTCTACGATCATAAGAATCATTTTAACTCCCTTGTGTAGTAGTCTGTAGGGAAGAACGACTAAGTACGGTTTAACAAAATCGCCACAATTACACTTTTAATCTTAATAATGGATGCATTGATTATAAATTTCAGTATACTTATAATGTCCTGGTTATCCCTTCTAATCAATGGTCTGAGAGGAATTAGTTGTTTTATAATGTCCATGACTTATTTCATACTCGCCTTAGATAAGCAGTTTTAGAAGGCAATGAAATCATAGTTTAGTATAGTATGATCAATGCCGTATTTGTATCCTAACTCTACAAAGTTTATCATGATCCTATCTTAAACTTTCAGTTTCATTACTCGGATATGTTTCCCTTGAAAGTAGTAGTTAACTCATTAGGGCTTTTTTTTTTTTTTTTTTTTTTTTTTTTTTTTTTTTTTTGTGTCAATGTTTTAATCGAACGAATTTATATAATTTATTACTCCATATGTATATTTTCATATTTATTACTCCAAAATAAAGAATGAATGTCACCTTTATATCTTGCAGGTTCAACATTGTTGGTCAGGTAATTCTAAGAATGATGCTCTGAATCTCAGATGGCTAAGCTAGAATACTCCATTTGCTATTATAAATTCAACGTTTATGCAGTAAGGCTTTACCTTTGGTTATACCATCTTTCATTGGCAGTGGGCTGTCACAGCTAGTGTGGATTTCTCTCTGGCACAGCTGATTCAAGTTATCATTCTACTAAGCACTGGTGGGAAAAATGGCGGTGGTTATGAGGCATCAAAATATGTTGTAATTGGTTTCCATGGCGGAATTTTACTTTTGCATGCTATCTTGAACAGCCTTCCTATTTCATTGTTATCATTCTTGGGGCAGCTTGCAGCAGCCTGGAATGTTGCAGGTATAATAATCTTCTCCTTTATTGTCAGTGATTATTTCGAAATGTTTTAGAATGTAGAATCCCCTATATTGGAGCATCAAATATGTACATAATCAATATTGTTGTTCTTCTAGGTGTCGTTGTCCTTATGATTGCCATTCCCCTGGCTGCCAAGGAAAAAGCCAGTGCTGAGTTTGTTTTTACGCATTTCAACACTGATAATGGAAATGGTATCAGCAGTAGACCTTATATCTTCCTTATTGGACTCCTGATGAGTCAATATACGCTAACAGGTTATGATGCATCTGCACATATGGTAAGGATTATGTCCTTCCTTATTATAAGAGATAATTTTCCCTAAGAAACTGAAATCAAGTATCATAGTCTTATGATCATATAACCTGCTTTTGTCTTTTGTTATAGTTACCATATTCACTGCCAATTAATAATCCAAAGACAGATAATTCTATTTTGTTATGCTTGTTGCAACAAGAAGAAAGTACAATAACATGGATTACTTACAGTATAGATCACAATAGTTTGAAATCCAGACAATTTGTTCTATGCTGGCCTTTTCTTTCAACTTTAGAAAAGGATGTAGAAGTCAATATGGACACTTATTACATAAACATGCATCATGTGTATTGTCTACTTCCAACAATTTTCTCCTTATGCCAAATGGAAAAGAGACATCATCTCTGCTTACATTAACTTAGTTCAACTTGAATGGCAGACAGAGGAAACTAAGGATGCAGATACAAATGGACCTAAAGGAATTATTAGTGCCATTGGTATATCAATAATCTTTGGTTGGGCTTACATCATCGGGATCACCTTTGCAGTCACTGATATTCCTTACCTTTTAAGTAGCGAAAACGATGCTGGTGGTTATGCCATAGCTCAAGTATTTTACCAAGCATTCAAAAGCAGATATGGAAATGGAATTGGAGGAATAATTTGCCTGTGCATAGTTGCTGTGGCCATATTTTTCTGTGGCATGAGTTCAGTTACCAGCAATTCTAGGTATACACTCTTCTTGATCATGAAAATTCTCTCTTCTGTTTTAATTAACCTGGAGAGGTACAAAATCTCATAAAATCTAATATTTCTACCCAGAATGGCTTATGCATTCTCAAGAGATGGTGCCATGCCTTTTTCATCAGTATGGCATAAAGTAAACCAACAAGAAGTTCCTATCAATGCGGTGTGGATGTCTACTTTCATCTCCTTCTGCATGGCATTGACGGTATGCACTGAAAAATGTCCATGAATCTTTTCAGTTAAAGTGCACAGTAATAATATCATGCTGAAATACTTTCTCTGACTAGAAAATATGCGTATTATGTGCTCCTACTTATGCATTGACATGTTATGGACTTGAGGTAATATCTTAATAATATAAAAGTCACTTAGTTTGTGCATTGTGATAATATCTCAACTATTTTAATGTTACTTTGTTTGTGCACTATGCATTAAGGGAGGAACTGTCTTGAATGGCACAATGATTGTACACTTGCAATACCACTTCAGTCCAAAAAGAGGCTGTGAGAAATGAAATTAACAAATAATTCAGTGCTTATTTTAAAAGTCTAAAAGATTCACCAGAAGGTTGTTTCCTTTTAAAAGAACATGATCTCAATGAATTCATACACTCTAAAGGATATTGATGAACTTCCTTGCTCTATCCTTCTCTTCTGGAAATAAATAAGCCAGTCACTCATTCCTCAGCCAAGAGCTTGCTAGGCATGTCACTCTGCACACTTAAGCTGCTGCCAAACTGTTGTACTAGCTAATGGACAATATCAAAATTGATGATTGCATCTGAACCTATAAGGACAGAATTCCAGCCTTTCAAATCTTCAAAAGTAGGAATTCCTTTATTAACAACTTTCCAAACAAAAAGCTTCCAACTTGAATTTTTTCGAATTCTGATAGCCTCATCCTAGGATTAGTTTTTATCAGGATAATTCTGCAGATCGAAAAAAGCATTCTCCCAATCATACTGATTACAGAATAAGCACCTATATATCCTATCTCTTAGGTATGCCATTATAGCATTTGCAGTAGTAAAATTAATGTTACCTTTTCAACTTTTCATTGTCTAGTTTCAGCACAAATGTAACCTGCAGCCATTATTGGAGCTTGAAATCTCTCTATGGTACTGTTGGACTTCAAGTTTAACTTGGCCCTATGCAGCCATCTTTTACTTGAGTATCATAATCTCCTTCCATTTAATATCATTACTTTGGACAAATCAGCAATAAAGTCTTGTCAAATTGCCTGTGGGATTGTGAAGAAACAAGTAACAATCATATTAGTTTTATGTAGAAAATGAAACTAAACAGATTGGTTGACTAGTAATTGGAATCGTATATATTTATCACTGGCAGGAAGAATAATTTAGGTTAATGCTATCTTGGTTGCGATGAATCACATGTTATATCAATGCTTTTTTTACTGCCACTCAAAATTCTTCAAACAGATTGAGAGTTTGATATAACTGGTGGTCTGGTGATTGGAATTATAAATTTATTACTGACAGGAAGAATAATTTAGGCTAATGCTGTCGTGGTTGCGATGACTCACATGTTATATCAATGTTTTTTACTGCCGCTCAATATTATTCAAACAGAATCTGCGTTTGATTACAGCTATATGATGGGAGGGTTAGGGTAATATGCACCCTATTTATAGGGTTAAAAATGAAGTTCTTTTACTCCCAAAAGGGAAGGGCTGGGATGGTGAAGGGTTACATAAAGTGGAATGGTTGAACAAAGCAGCTTTAACCAAACAGGCTAGTTCAAATATACATATCAAAAGAGAAAATTCCTACACCTTCACTTTTACCTGGTATACAGAGAGAGGGGAATCTGGGGATCATCCTGTTGCAACCCGCATTTTGGTCAAAAGGGAAACTCAATATCTCCATGAATTTTCAACTGATTCTGTTATATGCCTTAAAGTTGATTTTAAGTGCAGCACACCCCCCCCCCCTCTCTACCCAGCTCCTTCCGATCACTGAAGTATCTATGAGCTATTAGATAATCATTCCTAGAAAATGTGATGCACAAAAGCATGTTGATAAACGGCTCTACTAGGGCTTACCTACATCCATCACCAATTGTATGAACCCTATTCCGCCTCATTCAAGTCTTCGTCTTCAGAAAAAGCAACCTGGCACAGCTTTCCTCTTCCTCATTTCACTATATTTTTGCACATTGCCTTTAAGATTCCTACTGCACTTCACCCTATTGAAGCCACTGCTTTCAATTTGCTGTTCATACTTCATATCCACAGTGAAAGTTATCCATGTCAGCACTTACACCTTTTGCAGTATTGCATCATTATATAAGATTTAGTTGAATTTTCCTTTTTTTGGCTACAGTTTAATTAAATATGCTTTTACAGGAGTATAAACTTATTAACTAGTTGGATGACTTGTAAAGTGCTTATGCTGCATCCTAGATTCCTAGTCCTTTTCCAAATGTATCAGTTTATGTAGGATTAGCCATGGCTTGTACATTCATGCAAATATGATAAGTATATTGTGTTTATGTTAAGGATTCAACTTGTTCTATGGTATGCTCATTGTTGTTTATCTGCTTCTGGCATTAGACAATAATTTTAATAGCAAAAGAAACCATTGCACTTGACTTTTAACTATTGCAGTACACCCCAGTATTCATTAACTTATTAATTGTTTGGTCTTTTTCTTTTTGTTTTGTCTTCTCCTCTGGCAGTCTCTTGGAAGCCTGGTGGCATTTGAAGCGATGGTATCAATAGCAACTATTGGGCTGTATATAGCTTACGCCTTGCCTATCTTCTTCAGAGTCACCTTGGCTCGCAATTCTTTCATCCCTGGACCTTTCAATTTGGGACGATATGGGATACTTGTTGGATGGATTGCTGTACTCTGGGTAATCACCATTTCTGTTTTGTTCTCCTTGCCTGTTGCCTTTCCCATTGATACAGAGAACCTCAATTATACACCCGTGGCTGTGGGTGGTTTGTTGATCCTCACAGTTTCTTCATGGATTTTACGAGCAAGGCATTGGTTTACAGGTCCTGTTACAAATATACGTAATTAATTCATGAATTGTGCATGCTCCTCTTTGTAATATGAATGACAACACACGTCTGATCAATTTCTAGCAGGTTCATACCTTTCTATGATAGTTTGATATTACCTCATTTACAATTTCTCTTATGTCTTTTCGCATCATCTTTCATTGAAAGGCCATTAGATTGGTTATATTACTGTTCAACATCCTATATGTGAAAGCAGAAGATAACGTTGTATGATATACTGTAAATCTATTTTTAGGTGACTAGTTTTTATTTGATTGGTCTGGAGACGGATATTATTTTGTAAAACAATTTGCAGCACAATATAATGAAGTATATGCATCGTCGAGCTTGAGAACAAGCACAGGATTCATAAGCACCAAATACAGTAAATAAACTGTTCTAATTGTCTCAATAACAAGTCAAGATTGTGGTGCACATTTCTGAAAGTGCAAAATAAAGTTTAACAACCAAAACAAATAAAGAAAAAGGCCAACTATTTTTTTAAGCATGTATCATCAAGGTTTATATAAGTTCCATCCCGATGAAGTATCTTCCACTTCACGCATCATTGCCAGTGTTGAAGCCCAAGCTCGTGAAATCACTGCTTGGATCATTGTTTATCTGTAAACACCCAACAATAGCAACTGGTAAGTTAAATAAACGAATAAACCACCAAAAATTATGTTACAGCTTTTATAGATTTTTTATTATATAAGCAATGAGAAGTTTAAATAAGATGTTTAACCTCGGCTAAAAATGCTTCAAAGATATTGTCTTCATCAGTAAGCTGATGTGTGCGGCTTGGGTCTGCAGTATTCGGGATCTCTTGAGTATAACCTGTAGGATATTCCCAACTAAATCATTTGTAGGTTGTATAGCCTGGTTTTCTAAACCATAAGAAGGCAAAAGGCTGTTGTTATTACAGTTAAAATTGAGAACATCTGGAGTCTGAAGTAATCCTGTTGTTTCAACCTGTAAGTTGTGTAAGTTGCTAGGATTCTGCACAAAACATTCAACATAATTCTTCGATGATGCATTTTAAAATTGGTTAAGGTATGGTGCGCATGAACTTAGTAAAGGAGAAGACCCCGGATTAATAATGCTTGATCCATTATATCCAAAAATTCGGAATAGCATTATTCCCTGAACATTAGCTTGTCTGCTCACCAACTCGCCTGTACTTGTGAAAGCTCCATTGCTAAATTTTTCAGACTGAAAGGCATTTCTATTGTAGCTTGATGGTGAAAGCGCAACTGTTTCAGTCTGTAAGTTTGGTATGGAACTTGTATTCTCTGTTTCAGATCCAAATTTATATCTGTTATGTACTCTTACAATTTAAAACACATATATATGCTGAAATATGTAAACATACCTGTGCCAGTATTAGTCAAATATGCTTGTCGATTTTGATCAATCCTTCCTCTAAGAAGCGATTGATTGCCAGTGGTCTCATTAACTGCCAATTGGTTACTGGTGTTGAATAAATGTGAAGTTTTGTTCATAGAGCTTGTTCCATTCAGTATTCCAATCTGGCTGACATTATCCCAAGGTTAAGTCTAGCAGTGCCAGAGTTGTTGTCCAATTCCAGAGCCGCTTAAAACTCTAGGACTCGGTAGACTTAAACCATGATTTTGAAGAAAACGATAGCCCTGTCTTATAGCAGCAGCATTGCTGAGTACATTTTTTGGTTGTTGCCTTGGAGTAGCTCCTGACCTTTGAGCATTGGTTATAGCATAACTTGCATCTGGGAGAGCTTGTATTGTGTCAGAAGCACTTGTTGGAGTTGCTAAATTGGTAGAATTTGAAAGTCCTTGAACTTGTATTTTATCAGAAGCGCTTGTTGGAGTTGCTAAATTGGTAGAATTCGAAAGACCCTGAGCTTGTATTGTATCAGAAGCACTTGTTGGAGTTGCTGCCATATTGGTAGAACGATGATCACCACGTTCTTTGTTTTTCTGAGGGAGGTAGTAACAACAGCTTAACTACTGTACACTTCATCATGTGCTATAATATTGGCCGATTCATTGATACTTGAAAGAGACAACTCTAAGGGATTGACTACTGCAAATTTTAGTATGTGAATAATATTTCAATTGCCTTAGTTAAGGAGCATTCATGATTGATTGCAGATACAACAGTTCCAAAATCAAAGACTAACTATGTTGTGTTTCCTTATAGTATTTGACTTCATGTATGACTTGCAGGAGCTCAACTGCATAACTAAATTAAAAAGAAAAGTAGATAAAATGAATGAGCAAAAAATAAAACAAAAGAAGCTGGCTTGTTACCTGAGCTAAAGCAGCTAAATACGCAATTTCAGGCCCTGGTTGTGCTGGAATAATCGCTTTTAAAAAAAAAACTAAGAGTTAGGATATTGTCTATATTATGTGAATGTAAGGCTTTATGAGGAAAATTCAATAGATAACACGTATTTTGGTGTGTTACCTTCTTCATTGCTCTTCATAAGTGCTTTCATAAACTTAGCATGAATCCCAGTATTCCACCTGATAATTTTCTTGTACTGTATTCTACCTGTCGAGGTTTCTGTATCGCTGTTCAATGTTTTCTCATTACCATACTGCACTCTTTTTCTCTTCTGGTTGTTCTGGTTGTTCTCTGTATGCCTGCTAGCTCCAACTACAACTGCTAAATTACTCGAAGGAGACTCAGTCGCGATCTCTTTGCCTTTTCCTGCAGAGATGCCTGTTAGTTGCTCATTCTGAGGTAACTCTTTTCCTGTTTTCTGATATCAGTATGAGTCTTGTTTCTATCTTTTCTGAACACATATTGCCAGAAATACTGAGCATCCTCCCGCTTTATAGGTTTAGTGCAAAGCTCGCAAGCTCCTCGTTCAATAGCTTCGAAAGCCAATGGATCATGCTTTTTATAGGTGGTCAGCTGGTCACTACAAACAATGGAATATTAAAATGAAATTCATTGCAACACACATTTCTAATGATGTTATGAATTGATTGAACTAAAACTGTAGAAAGTCTGTTGAAACTCACAGACAACAGGGTGGTCTGAAACCATTTTCGCAATTTTAAGGAATGTAAAGCCGTCCATTTCTAGCATGTCCATTGCAGCAATGACTAAGTCGAACTTATTTGCTCGTTCTTGCATCATTTTAAGTGCTACACTTGGGAATTCAGCACTTGTAACTACAAAAAAGAAACATGAACAATTAGCTTGAAATTTGGAATATCTCTAATACTAACTCCGTTTATTTCACTTGCATTTTACATGGTCTACAATGCACACCATTTATTAACCATTAATATATTTAATTGTACAATAGTAAAACAAAAAATTATATTACCTCCTATTTCGGGTAAAACAATAGGACCTTCAGCAAGGTCCTTTTCTGTGAGCTGAAGTTTGATCTCGGTCCAAGTGATAACTAGGCCGAGGGTTTCTTGCACATCAAACACACGTAAACTGGCTTCGGGGGTTGTGCCGAGGAAGGCCCCTCCGATGCCGAAGTCAATACAGTGTTTAGAGAGAGAAAGCTATGCAAGAGTATTAATGGCTTGGGACTTGAATTGAATGAATGTAGAGAGAAGAGATTGAAGGCTTTTATACCTTTGCTCAATAAATAAATGGACCTTGAATCAAGTGGGCTTGCCACGTGGCTGGGCCTTGACTGACTTGACAATTGTTTGGAGAGTCGAACCTTGCTTTGGGCTTTGCAATTAAATCATTTATGGACCGGCCCAATTGGAGTAAATTGGACCCAAACAACTTGCCCTCCAGACCCGGTTCGGAAGCATGATGGGCTGGGTTTTGACTTCCAAAATGGAGAAAAGTAAATGGTTTACTTAGAGTTTGAACTTGGGTAGTTATAGAGGCAATAACAGTTATTTAGAGAGTAATTAAGGAAGTGGGAAGGTTTAGTGGGTAGTTAATTAGGGAAGTGTTTAACGGTTGCATCGAAGTGGAGTTAGTGGGAGTTTTAGTGGTGCGGACTCCCAGAATTCTTCTTCCGGAAAGCCTATTTAAGCCACTCATCCCACTCTCTCTCCTCACTTTTTTGCTAATCCTCTTCTGTTCTTCGCTAATCCCCACTGCTAAACCGTTTTTCTTCCGCATATTCTCAGCAATCCGAAACCTAAAACTGAAGTTCGTTGCTCCGAACTCATAAATCGGCGAATTCCACTTCTGATAAAGGTAATTTTCTTCGAAATTTCTTCAGATTTCTTTAATTTAGAGCACCCCCCCTTTTCTCGATTTCTCAAACTTCCACCGAAAAAAATGGCTCGAGACCGAGGAAAAAGACCTATGGTAGTCGACGAGGAAGAGGAAGTTCCTCAGCTGATTCCACGGCGCAATCGTCCGTTGGAGATGATGCCGCCTTTGAGTGGCCGCAACCCCTGTCCCGGGGTTGGGGCAGCAGCTTCTTCTAGCGGGGCCGCGAATCCTGCGGTGCCGTTGCCATTTGTGCCTCCCCGAGATTCGGGGGAGGCTAGCACCTCGGGCCAAGGAGGAGCGCCCGAACCTTGGGATTTTCCCCCTGGAGGAAGGGAATGGGGCAACATCCCCGAGAATTTTGGGTTGATGACCACCACTCCTTATGGTTGGTGGGTGGCCGAGAGTTCCCTCTATCGTTTTGCTGAGCAAATTGAAATCTTTTACGACATAATGGAGGAAGATGGGTATTGGTGTCGAATGCCCACAACCCCAGATAGGATTCACTGTCCTCCCCGATACATCGGGGTGTATACTCGGCAACTGCAGTTTAGGCTTCAGTTCCCTCTGCACTACTTGTTGTTGAAGTACTGAATGGGTACAACATCTCGTTGTGCGAATTAACCCTTGCTAGCATCCGAAGGGTGATGACGTTCCTTTGGGTGTGCCTCTTCTATGGTTTTGCGCCGAGCCTCCATGCTTTCCGGAAACTCCATAAGCTGGTGCTGCACCAACAATCAAACGAACATCGTGGCACTGGCTGGTGGCGAATTGAGACCCATAGCGGGCATCTCACCACTTGGCCGAATGATACTTCGGACAAGGATTGGCGGGGCCAATGGATCTGGGTTCGGGGTGTCCTCGGAGGAGGACCATCCGAACTACTTTGGGGGGTCGAGGTATCTAAGCGAGCCTGATCCCCAGATGAAGGAGCTGCTGACTCTCTTCGGCAAGAAGAGGAACCCAAGGGGCACGGGCCGAATGGCCCAAGTGCCCACAACTTGGCTGCCCTGCTACCATTATATCTTCTAGGAGAAGATGCTTGGCGTTATTGGCCTCAGCCGAAAATACCAAGGGGGTAAGGAGTTCGGTTGGGGCCGAAGGCCTTTGCTTTCCTCTTTTTTCTTTTTTCTATTTGCTTTCTTCGTACTGACTAACCCTTGAATTTTGGCTTTTTAGTGCTGCACGAGGCTCCGGTATTAACTGTAATCAGCTCGGAATCAACGCTGCAAGGAGGGTGACGAAGAACGCCCCCTATATAACCGAGTCCTCAGACCGGCCCCTTTCTTTGCGCAAGACTAAGGTTCAGATAGTCAGCGCTGCTAAATACAAGGCGCAGAAGGTCTGGTGGAAGAAGCGTGACCCCCTTCTTCCTTCCGAGCCCCGCAGAACAGGCCGTTGTTGTTGCTGCTGCTGTGAGGGCGGCAAGGGCTACTGAGGCCTCTAGCAGCGGTGCTGAACCTTCTACCCCTGCTGCTGATCCTCAGGTGGAAGGGGAGAAAGCTGAAGAAGAAGACGGGGCTTCTGAAGACGAGCGCCTGCTGAAGACTTCGGTGAGACTTCCAGACTTGTCTCGATGAGCCTCTGTCTTCTCTCTCTCTCTCCTTTTTTTTTTTACTTGGTGCTCATACTACTCTTTGCCCCCCTATTTCTTCTGCTGCAGTCTGACGAAGAAGGAAATAGAGGAGAGCCAGCTGAAGAAGAATCCACTTCAGACGAATCCTCAAACGAAGAGATGTCTGGCTCAAAGAGAAGAAGGGTCGTTTTAACCCTGAACAATTTCACTACTACATTTTTGATCTATTGCAACCCCTAAATCTGTTGCATTAGGCGTCAAAATCCGTGGCATTAGGCCTAATGCAACGGCCATGTACCGTGGCATCTGCTGGCGTTGCAGTAGGTCTAATGCAACGGCTTATGACACCTAATGCCACGGCACCACTGATCCGTGGCAATAGACCAATACCTGTTGCAACGACATAAGTTATCCGTGGCAATAGAGTACTGACTAATAATTATGATGAAATTGAACCTATTGCAACGACATAACTTATCCGTGGCAATAGAGTACTGACTAATAATTATGATGAAATTGAACCTACTGCAACGGATGAAGCTAATTGATACAATAATGGTAGGAGTACGTATCTACTGCAACGGATTGATCATTGGGTTTTTTATTTTTTTTTTGTTGGGTGAATGGTAATATAATATTAATTAGTCGGTACAAATCTAAATATACTAACATAAACAAATTAAAGTATCATTTATATATAATAATTATAATGCAAAATACGTACATTACAAAATATTACTTGCCTATTTTTGGTATGACATACGTACCGTACTAATAATAAATAAAAGTTAGATAATTAATTTGATCGTCCAAAATACAAATTGTCAACATATATATAAGCCGAAATATCCAAATCTTCACAAAGCCGGAACTTGAATAAGAGTCGCCAACATATATGCACCATTTGTTAGATGGCTAGTCACTATACTTCCGCTCCATTTGACTCCCCATTCACCTACACGTAAAATTGAAAAAAATTAAAGAAATATAATTAAACTAAATTATAAATTATAATAGACCTCTGGGCATCTCTCCGCCTCTTTGCAAAGAAAGAAGATGGGAAGGATGTGGTTGATTCTGTTAAAAAACTCGGTAGCAAGGTCTCTGTCCCTAAGGAAAACATTGAGATATACCCTGACCCTTCTGGTGATCCCACCAAGGTAACTTCATTTCCTAAATTATCGATTAATAAGTTGAAGATAACAAGACCTTAGTTGTTACACTCGACTACTCACTATCTGCATTTTACTTGCTATCAACAATTAGACATTATCAGTCATAAATTGCTCATATAAGGTAGAAAATGACACGATACAATATAATGTAACTTATGGTAGAAGATTGAAGCATGATTTTCTAGTTGTTAATTGAAACTTGACTGTTTGTTTTTCATGTTACAGTTCTTTCAAAAGGATGACTCTTACCAAAGGGATTTGTACCAGATTGCATTATTCCTAGCACTTATTTACTTTGTTGTACAGTACTTGAGGATTTGTAAAATTTACATGCTCGAATCGTTTATACTTTCATACCTTTGTAATTTGTATGTCTTTTTTACAGACCCTGGCATGCTATAAAAAAAGGTGGAGCTGTTTCAAGTATTAAGTTTCTTCAAACATGCGTAATGCAGTAATGCCAGCACAATTTTCAAACTGGTAAGTTTATCATTAGGTCCATTACGCTTTTAATCCAATCTATGCACAGAAAAAACATGAGTTGATTTCATTTTTCAGTCATTTCATATAAAACCAAATGCTAATGCTTAAAATTGCAACAGCAAAGATAATCTATGTTGTGCCCATATGGGAATTGAGTAAAAGTATATACCTAGGTGTATGAAGACTTCAGCCACTTCAGGATGAGACTCGCGGATTCGGTGCCTAATATGTTCACCAGTATGGTGAGCAGCGCTGACACTGGTGAAAGGATCAACCTGCAAGAAATAGAACAAGGCTCCAACTTAAATCCACAATGTTCACTCTTAAGCACCAACTAGGAGACTAATTTTATGCAGACATGCAACAGGATTACTGCAACAAGCTTTGGATAAAAAATGTAATTCAATCTCAGCATACTCATGGATATTACCATAGTCATAACATAAATGTTATGACAAATCATTTTGCTCCACAGGATTCGAAAGCCCAGAAAAGCGAACATCAAAGCAGATATTACACATTAGATCACATTAAGCGAAGATAAGAATGCTTTCGTATAAAAATTTCATACTATGCTGCATAAATGAACCAAAAAACTCTTAGAAATAAATTCTTACTATAAAAACATATTATACTTACAAATAGGGTTGACTTGTTTGTCAACTCTGTTTAAATTATCAAAATTATTAGTAGCTTCCAGAATTCGCCACACCCCCCCAAAAAATATCTGTCAAAGACATTTTGGGCAGTTTTTTTTTTTTTATTTACTGCTTGATCTCAATTGTTATTGCAGAAATATTTGAATCATTGTCAGAACAATGGGGGGCAGTTGATGTTGGTGTCTTAGTCTGTGGTCCTGAAACACTTACATCAACGGTTGCCAAGGAAATAAGATCACACAGCCTAAGCAGGAAGCAAAATCATCCAGTTTTCCACTTCAATAGCCATAGCTTCGAGCTCTAGAGTAATGTAGTTATTATGCCATGTATTTCGTAATTATACTATAGGTTCGGCACTAGTAATAGGAAGCCATAAGTCTGCATGCCCTTCTCCAGAGCTTTGCTTTGGCACAAGCTCTTTCACATATCTCCATTATGTTGTTACTTGTTACAACCGAGCTTAGTAGTGTAATTTTACATTTTTACTTTATTCTGTTTATTGTACAAATGTATGTTATGTGAAGAGGTTGTATGGTACTTTCATTTAGCAATGTATATACAGTAAAACTTCTTATGTACAGGAGTACAGATTGTACACTTCAGCATTTTCATGGGTGCATAGAAGTTCTTCAAATATGGTTGACTTGTTTGATATTGCAAAACGAAATCAGCCAAAAAAAAGAACAAGTCTTACCCCATTAACCAAATCAGCCACCCCAAATCATTATATCTTCTTAATATCCACTTATATGAAATTCCCCCAAAAAACCCCATTAGACTACTCCAATACAATCAATATTCAGTACTTCTAGCTTTAAAAAAAAAAAATTAAATAAATCAATTTTGCTAAACAAAATCCATTAGCCGTTTAATTCTAAGAGTTAATAGAGCAGAAACTTCATCTTCCATGGCATCAAATACAAATTTCCAAACAAAAAAGCAAAAACTTCAAATTTAATTAACCCAAAATGATAATTCTTTGAATACCTTGAAGAGAATTTCGAGCAATCAACTCAAGGAAGGGACATGCAAGATGAAATTGAGGCCGCCTGTGCCGCTATCAGCCACCACCGCCTTCAGCCACCACCGCCGGAGTGCCGCCTTCGTGATTTCTTTGCTTATTTTCCTCTTACAATTTTGGAGTATTTTTTTTCGTGATTTTCGTCTCAAAAATTGAAGTATTTTTGGAGAATTGAAGTTATGAGATCTGAGAAGATGGGGAAAATGGTGAGAAATTGACAATGGGGAAAATGGAGAAAAAGGGGTATTGAAAGGTACTGTATGTACTTCTGTACGTGAGAAATGAGAATAGAGGGAAGCAAATTCTTACACGTGTTTGCAAAATATTTGGTGAAAAAAATAGAGGGAAGAAATGCGACTTCATTCTATATTTTCATGATACAACACATGCCGTTGCAATAGCTCTCATTTATGTTAAAATAGCTAGGCTATTGCAACGGTTCTTTACAGGCGTGGTAATAGCTATACCTCTAAGAACATTAGTGTTAAATCCGTGGCAATAGCCTACTCTATTGCAACGACAATTAGAATACCGTTGCATTAGCCTTTATTAGGCCGTTGCATTTGGTCAAAAATGTAGTAGTGTTTCAACCTGTTCTTGTTCTAACCAAGAAACCTCGGCTTGAGGAGGACAAGCCGGAGGAAAGGAAAGAGAAGACTCCTCCCCCTCATGAGGTTCGTGCCGAGGGAAATATCCTGACGAAGACTCCTACCTCCTCTCCTCAGCACGTGGCCGAACCTTTTATTGATGAGGTTCGGAGGGAAGCTGATGCACTGCTCGTCCACCCTGAGGACGAAGTGCCAATTTTGAGTGAAGACCCCAAGGGTCTTGGTGCTGATGGCCTGAAGGAGGCCGAAGTAGAAGAGAAAGCTAAGGAGGTCAAGAACACTGATATGCCTTCCACTTCGGCTACTGAGTCCTTCAAGACTTTTCAGTCTACAGAGATGGGGTTCGTTTCTACCCCTTTGGTGCCTGTTCCCGACCATGCCAGGAATATCTTCGATTCTAGGCGTAGCTTGGCTGTGGAATATTTCGACAACATTTCTAGCATGTCGGAGCTGGAGAGGGTCAGAGCTTGGACAGTTGGGGCAGCCGCTGGGGCATCAGAGCCACTTGCTAGGGTCCCGACCCCTTTGCCAAAAATCAAAGGCTGCTAATGCAGGTAAACCTTTCGGTACTTAAGCTTTTTCACTTAAGTTTAAACTTCTTCTCTATTTTTTTTTATTTTTTTATTTTTTTTACTTCAGCTGATTATTGCTCCTCAACTCTGCACGTCGTTCATAACCATTTCTTAGCTGTGGAGATGAATGACGAGCTGAAAACCAAGGCAAAAAGGCCGAGGAAGCTGACACTACACGAAAAGAGCAAATTGGCAACGGTTCAAACCCCCCCCCCCCCAAAGGCAACGGTTTTGAACCATTGCATATTTGAGGGTTGCCAAATCCCAAAGTAATTGGCAACGGTTAACCGTTGCCAATTATATTGGCGCCCTTTTTTTTTTTAAAAAATAAAAATATTGGCAACGGTTAACCGTTGCCATTGGCCTTTTTTTTTTTTTTATTTTAAATATTGGCAATGGTTAACCGTTGCCATTGCCCTTTTTTTTTTTTTTAAATATTGGCAACGGTTAACCGTTGCCATTGCCCTTTTTTTTTTTTTTTAATAATTGGCAACGGTTAACCGTTGCCATTGACCTGTATTTTTTTTTTTTTTTGGCGGCAATATTATTAATATTTTAATATTAATATTAATAATAATAATTATAAATATTATATTCAATGGATGATTATTATGCTATAGCCATACAATTTTGCATTATCATTGACACTTCAATCAATCTTCAAATAGATTGTAAGAACAAGTTTTCCCATCCTTATGTTTAGTTAAATATTGGTACAACCTTAGCTTACCCTAAGAACAACCCCAATACTATGAGAACGAGATTAGCACTTATTGACTACATTACAAACTACAAAGTCTTCATCAACTCATATAATACAACGATGATATAAAGATGATTTTGTTTACTGGAAGATTACCAAGGACGGAGAATTCTCAACAAAATCTGCCTATTCGTCTTTGTTTATGCAGTAGCAGCAACAACAAACAGAAACCAGTAGCAGTAAACAGACACCATCAGCAGCACCACAACACAGGCTCAGCCGTTAGAAGCAAAAACCAATAGGACAGCTACAGCAAGGCAGAAAAAACAGGGACAGTAGCAGCAAAACGAACCCAGCAGGCCACCAGCACCACAGCCCCCAGCCATTGAAACAGCAGACCAGTACCTGACTTCACCAATGCAAACACACACCAAACAAAGCCCAATAAGTGCTTACTCTCCAGCCTTCCACCAAAGGTCCACGATTGGTCCTTGTTGATTTGAATTTGGACAAATCGACATTACAGCTACCAACCAAATAGCTCCAATAGTCCCTTACAGATGATGCAATATCAATAACTTCCACCTGCCTCGATGCCAGCTGATCTTTGTTTAGACCGTGTACCTGTAAAATCACAACTACTAGTCAGGAGTGGCCATTGGCCAGTGCAGTCCACAAGTGACTTGGAACAAGATATACATTGCAGATATCACTTTTAGCATAGATGTCCTCTCTCCCTATTTTGAAGCTTGTGTTGATGGTTCATGTTATTTTCTCATTAAGTAGCTCAAGTATGTAATTACGAGTCCATATGAAACTAGAATGCATAGAAAGTCTGCAATAGCAACAAATTCAATAACACCTACATTTTCTGATTTTCCATTATCTGCAACGTGAATCGTATCAATAGTAAGAAGCAGCTTGCTCAAGCTTGAACACTGTATATAATAAGGAACTAGTTAGCTGATGAATCATCAAAGAGAAACGCTTCAGAAATTCAAGATTATGTCAGCAGGACACATACCTTAATCACTAGTGTTCAGGGTCCAGTTGCATATAGACAGAACATTCATATCAGTATATATTATAAGAATAACAAGTTTGTGAGAAGGAAACAAGATTTTGAATATATGATAACCTGATTTGCATTTGGGATATGCATTCCAGGCTTCCTCTTTCAGAAGGAGGGAATCTGCTGGTGCAAATGTGGTAAGCCAAGAGGGGATTTTGCTGCAGAAGCAGAATATGTCGTAAATGAAGTGAGAATAGCTAATGCCATGCAACTTAAAGAAGAACCAGAAGTTAATAAGGGCGACTTCTGATTTTACGTTTTCTACAATGATAAGAAACAATGTAATGTAAAGCAGCCATGACTATGAAAGCATAATTCATGCATGGTGCAGAAGCAGCAGAGTTGCCAGAATATTAAACTAGTGAAAGATTAAAAAGGAGAAGAAAATGATTGATTAAATGAGTAAGAAGTAATAAGAAAACTACTACAATTTAAAGCATGTAAAAAGCTAGTGAAAAATTTAGACTTCTCTTAAAAGAAAGCAAAAACTCCCAGACAAAAATAACAAATTGAAGAACGTCTTGGTGAGTTCATTGCAGATACAAATCAATAGGAGTCTGATTAAGAAGCTGCAGAGATTGCATTGTTGGGGGTAGCAATAAACGGGCGTTTTGAACTATACAAGCATTTCGTTTTCTCAAGCATAAGGTTATAACTCAAAAACAAAGGCAGTTTGGCAGAACGCACAGTTAGCTCAACTAAGTTTCCATATAATCAGAATTTATATACTTAAATAGACTAAAACAGTGTATGAATTATGATCATAGTTGGCAAAACTTATAGTAAAACTAATTACATGTCTTCACTAATTACAAGGGCTTATATTAATTTGCATTATTAGTAAACTGTTTCAAATTAATAATTTCATCATAGTTGCTGTTCTTATTGAGGCTGCCATTAAACTGATAATTCCCATCTTTAAATTAATAATTTCATCATATTTGCAGAAGCAAATACATGGCATATGTGTCAATTAAAATAGACAAAACACAGTCACACAACTCCCTCACTGCCCCTGCTCTGCTCCTCACACACAGCAGCCCGTAATTTCAATTTAAGCCACAAGGTAGCCTCCACACCAACACACAATCACACCACACATCAAGAATTAAACATCAAGGAGTACCTCATTTTAATTGAGCCTTCACTACAACCTGCCGCAACCCACAACGCCAACACCTAACTGCATAAACCTCCAGGACCAGCAGCAATTTCGAACAATAATACATAAATTAAATCCAAAAAAATCATGGCATTTAACATGAATAATTGGACCAAAATGCAAAGCTAAAGAACCCAGAAACCCTAACCTCGTATTTGTGATTTTTGAATCGATAATTGATTCAATTTTGTTGTTGTTGTTGTATTTGGTTCAAATTGACGGCGGCGGCGATGGTGGTTGTTCTTGGTTCTAATGACGCCGATTTCCGACGGAGGGCAGCGGTGGCCGATTGATGCTTGCATGGTTCGAATTGGCGCTAGCAATGGTGGTTGTGCTTGCAACCCTAAACAACAACCCTAAACAGCAACCCCGTGAGGCCGCGACAGCAACCCTAAACAGCAACCCTGACGGCCGGCGAGTGGCGGCGACAGCAAGTCAGCAAGATTGAGAGTTTGAGAGTTCAGTTGAGAGGATGAGAGGAGAGTTTGAGAGTTCAGTTGAGAGGATGAGAGGATTGAGACTCTGAGCAAGATGAGTAATAACGTATACCCGGGTTTTTTTTTTTTAAGGTTGGCAACGGTTGCCAACCTCTACTTTTTTTTTTTTTTTTTTTTTTTTTTTTTTTTTTAAATAATTTAATCAATTAGCAACGGTTAACATTTGCCAATTTAAAAAAAAAAAAAAATAGGGGTAGAGTTGGCAACGGTTTTCATGAACCGTTGCCATAGGGGGGTTGCCTATTTCTGTTTTTTAACTAGTGTGAGTGCCGAGCAAAGATTGATGAGCTAAAGAGGCAAGGTGCCGAAGAAGCTGCTATTGTCCTCAAAGCCGACCTGGATTCCATGACTGCCGGTTTCCGTACCTTATGCCAGGATTTGGAGCAGACCTTCTTCCCTTGGCTATAAGAGGGTCATGCGATGATCTAAGAGTACGGGACTGCAGACATTCCTAACCTCAAGGCCCGTATTGAGCAAAGCGTGCAGCGAGAGGTTGAGACTCGGCGTCTGATGGTCGAGGAATTCAAAGGGAAGGCTGCCAGGCCGAGGCCGAGGCTAAGAGGAAGCAGTCTGAGCTTGAGGCCGAGATTCTGTGACTAAGGAATGAGCTGGAAGCTCGGGACGCGGAGCTCTCTAAGGCTGAGTTTAAGCTGAAAGGCAAAGATGTCGAGCTTTCCTAGGCCCAAGCTGAGCTGAATGAGGTCCGAAGCCAGCTAAAGGCTCAGGACGAAGGGGCTGCCAAGACTCAAGCTGACCTTGAGGTTGCCTGGAAGCTGTTAGAAGTCAAAATCTATACCCAAGATGAATATGACGAGGGTTTTGACAACGGCTTCCAGACAGCTCGGCGCCTTACCTTCCATGTTGATCCCAACATAAACTGGGACGCGGCTGAGGAGTGGTCCATGGATCCCAGCGACCCGCATGCTTATGGCCCATCCTGCTAAGGTTGCTTTCTTGGCTCGTCAGGCTGAGGCCGAAGCTGAAGAGAGGAAGTGAGAAGAAGCCAAGAAGAGAAAGTCTGAAAAGACTCTTGCTTAGCCTACCTCCTCTTCAACTAGTGCTGAAGATTCTACGAGCCCAAGCGCAGCTACTCATCCAAATCCTGCTGGTGCTGAAGCATAAGAATTCAGGCAGTCGTCTTCAGAATCTTGCGGATCAACTTGTGCTTAACTGTTATGTTTGTCGCATTTGTTTTTGCCTTAACCTTTTGCTTCAGCTTGCCTTGATTTGTACAAACTCTAATTTTTTTTTTACTTTGAGTAGTTGTACTTAGTTCGGCAGCTGTATTTTTCCGCTTTTGGGCGGCTACCGATATAGAATTTCCTTGTATTTGGTTTGAAACTTTCAACTTTAATGTGGCTCGGAGATCCGAGCACATTTGAATTATTAATGCCTTGCTCTTTCTACTTAGTCTTCTTGCTGTGCTTTTTTTTTTATTCTTTTTTTTTTTTTTTTGCAAAAAAATTTTCTAAGTGTTGAGCTTCGGCCTCGAATTACTAATTAGCTGAGGGCTAATCTTCAGGTTTCTAAAGTGCTTGCATCAACTTTTCAGTGCAGACGAAGCTTTGCCTTAGCAAAATTTTGAAGTTTCTGCTCTTTTTCTTTCTCTTCTTTTTTTTTTTTTTTTTTTTTTTTTTTGTGAAGAATCTATGAGTTCATTGCTCAGAAGTCTTAGACTCCGTGAGCAATATTCTCTCGGTTCTTAAAATTCATCCGAGGGAATGACTATCCGAAACACAAGACCATCATTTTGGCAATACCTCGGATATAACTCCTCTGAAGCACGATGCCAATATATAGGCTATGTTTCAGATTCGTCCACGACCTCTTCGCCCCAAGGAACTGATTTATCCGAAGTACAATGCCGTGAAATGGCTGTACTTCGGTGGTGAAATCATTGTTCCCTATTTGGCAGGTTTGACGGCAATTCGAAACACTATGCCTCTGCTGGGCTATACTTCGGACAATGCCGAAGGGAAACCTCTTTTTTCAAAAAATGTAGAAGATAGAAAAATAGAAACTTGCTAAATTGATAGAAATGGTAGCTCGAAGGCCTTTCATTAATCCAAAGAGAATCACTTACATAAGTTGTTCTCCCCTAAAGGGTTTTTACATGATATTTTTTCAGTACGTCAGCATACCAATGGTTTTACAGCTCGGCTCCGTCCAAATGTCGAAGTCGGTAGGTTCTAGGCTGAAGCTCATCATAAATTTCATAGGGTCCCTCCCAAGTGGCTGAGAGTTTCCCATGAATGCGGCCTTCACAGCTGCAGCATTCCGAAGAACCAAATCCTCAATTTTAAGAGGTCTTGCATTGACTCTTCGGTTGTAAAATCTGTTGATTCTTTGCTTGTACGCAACCATTCTGTCTCAAGCCGAATCTCTGACCTCGCCCAGAAAATCGAGGGCTTCTATCATGAGTTGCTCATTTTCTTCGGCCGAGAAGAGATTTACCCGCAGACTTTCTATGCCGATTTCCACTAGAAGAACGGTTGTGGATCCATACACCAGCTCAAAAGGTGAATATCCCGTAGCCTCTTTTTCAGTCGTCAGAAGTGACCAGAGGGTTCCTGGAAGTTCCTCTATCTACTTAGACTTTTGATCTTCAACTCTCTTCTTGAAAGCGTTGAGAATTTGCTTGTTTGCAGCTTTGGCTTGACCATTACTTTGCAGATGACATACATCATAATATGCCAACTTGATGCCGAACTTATCAATGTACCGTCTTAGCGGCAAATTATCAAACTGTCTCCCATGATCGAAGACAGAGACCTTCGGGATTCCGAAGCGATTGATAATATTCTGCCAAATGAATTTCCTGACGGTTTGCTCTGTGATGTTCGAGGCTGCTTCGGCGGCCTAGATCCATTTTCTGAAATAGTCAATGTCGATTATCAACCATCTTATCTGGTACGGAGCATCGGGAAATGGTTCCAAAATATCCAACCCCCATTGAGAAAATGGAAGCGGGTTCAGGATCGGCTGGAGGTCTCGGGCTAGCTAATGGATAACTGGTGCGAATTTTTGACATTTTTTGCATTTTCTGACCAGCTGCTTAGCGTCTAGGATCATGGTGAGCCAATAATACCCTGCCCTCAATGCCTTGTGGGCTAAAGCTTTTTCCTCGATGTGGTTTCCACAGATGCCGAGGTGGATCTAATAATAATAATAATAATAACAATAATAACAATAATAATAATAATAACGATAATGATAATGATGATGATGATAATGATGATGATGATAATGATAGTGATAATAATGATAGTGATAATGATAATGATGATAGTGATAATGATGATAATGATAATGATGATGATGATAATAATAATAACAACAATAAGAACAACAACAACAACAATAATAATAATAAAAGTAACAATTATTATTATTATTATTATTATTATATTTTTGTGTATCAAGAGTCACAAAACAATAATATCCACTTACACCCTATTCTTTTTATCTTATTTAAATAATATTCAGTGAAATAATTTAAGTTTAGTAAAAATAAAAACTTTTAACAAAAATATAATAGAGAATCAATAAAAATAATTTAAGTTTTAAAAACCATAATTTAAGTTCAGCAAAAAAAAAAAAAAAAAAAAAAAAAAAAAAAAAAATCAGTTGAGCAAAAAACAATTTCAATTCAGCCAAATTAGGATGAAAGAAACAGAACTATTACCTGAATAATCATGACCAAAACTATACCAACTAATTAGTTCAACTATCATATAATAATAAATTGAAGATAACAAAATTGTCCCAAGACTTTGCCTACTAATAAACTAGTTACATATGTTATGGAGTAAAATCATTTTGATTAATAGTTATTTTTGCATATAATTAAAGGGGGTGGGGTGGGGGGTGAACGAGGGGTAATTTGTAAATTTATTAATATTTCAATTCGATATAATCAACTTATAAATAAGATAAATCCTTCACGATAGTATCAAACCATAGAAAAATTAGGATCTTATATATGAACCATCTTACTAGTTTGATTTCCCTCTAGTATTTTCAAGTTTGATGAATCAAGCATTACCCAAAAAAAAAAAAAAAAAAAAAAAAAGATTTCAAGAAAAAAAAAAAAAAAGCGGTTTCACTCGTATAAATATTAAAATTAAAATTAAGATTAAGATTAAAAATATGTATGATCAAGCCAAAATTATATGACTTGATGTTTAGACCCAAAAACAATTATAAATATATATTGAAGATGTAATTAATTTTCAAATTCTATTTCATGGAAAACAAAAGAATCACAAAGAAAACATACCAAATCAAAAGAACAAAATTGTCCATCATAATCAGTCACTTATCAATTGGAAAAAGCTTTCAATTTAGCAAATAAAGTATATCAACCTTAAAATTATAAATACAAAAACTAATTTTCAAGAAAAAATATAGTCTTGCCTTTTCTTTTCCAAAGCATGGCAAATATAAACATTAAGTTATTAACTAGAGTTATATTGTTAATTATTAAAAGTCTAGTACAATGAAGGAATAAATTCAGGTTTCAAATTGGAGATGAACAAAAGCAATAATTTCTTCTCTTACTCTATTATTACCACATTATTTATTTTGTACTAAGCATCCCAAGAACAAACTGGATACACTTTATTTTCATCTCTAAAAATGCTTTTACAAAATTCATTTCAAAGATTAAATAGGTAATACATACTAAAGTACGAATAAAGGAAAAATAACAAGGAGTGAATAATATATAACTATAAAAATTAAAAATGGCACGGGGAGCAAAGATAAGCTTAAAGTAATTAATAGTTTTCTCTTTCAACATACCTTTGTATGTTGCTTCTTCAAGAATTGATGTTGTGTGCATAAGTGAAGCCATATTTGGATTAACCAGTAAGATACGAATTCGCATAGCATAAATAGGGATAGATATCCCATAATCACTATACTCTTGACTCATTATCCTTTTGTGAAACCACACAAATATAAGAATTTTATGAGGGAAACAAGTTTCAGATTAGTAGCCAAAGGAGAAGAGTATTTAATTTTTTGAGGGTCTTTTTAGAGAGAAATGTGTGTTTGATGAGTGACAAGATAAAATTGGAATTTAATATTTTGTGTATGAAAATTAATTATGAAGGTTATATAATTGAAAGGGGTTGAAATTATTCCAATAATTATGTAACACGTGTATGAATCTAAAATATATTGAAAAAAGGTAATTATGAATCTGATTTTGTTCCAATCTGGTTTTGCCATGATTTGGTTCTAATCTGGTTTTTCCAAACCCCCCACCGTATTACTCTGGTCAATTAGTAGTTTTGTAGTTTTTATTTCATCTTTGTAGGTAGTCCAAACTGCTTTAACTTTGACTTTATAACTTTTTTTCCAGTAAAAACCCACAAATGGCACTGATGTAGACAAATTCTATTTGAGGTAGGTCTTCCATATCATCATCTCGAAAACAAAACATGATGTATGGCGTCCACATCATAACTAAGATTATATACATGAATTAAATTTTTTTTGAGCTCTTAAGAAAATACAAAATATCTCAATAAATTGTCTTTATGATATCGATACAAAGTAATATTATTTATTACCTAATTGTTGTTATTTGCACAATAACTTTGATTACCTATCTTGATAGGATATAAAATTGATTCATTTCCAAATATATATTGTGGACAACTAAAAATGTCTCCCCAAAACCAAACCCGATGATGAACAACCTTTAACCACCATTATTGGTCGGGTCGAGTATTTAATCTCGAGAGTGCTTAAAATCCATATTTAATCCAACACAGTCTACAAATCAATCCACATATCAGTCCAAGTATTTAGTCAAAGCATAGTCCAACTCTCATTTCAGTCCAAATCATTTTTAAACCACTTCATTTATTTATTAATTAAGCCCGATTAATAAATATTAAAACCCTGAACCTAATTAAGCCCGGAATAGCTGAAACAGCGTCTAATTATCCTGTACTTAATGTAATATAAAAGATAAAAATGAATTTAAACGGAATTCCAGAAACAAAATCGCCGCGCCACGGCAAATTCTGTTGCGTCACAGAAATTTCTGCCGCGCCACGGCAATCTTTGTCGTGCCTGCCACGACAATTTCTTTGACCCGGTTTTATCTTTTTACGCGGTTTTGACTTTGAAACAGATAGAATTTCGTACGGTGCCACGACAATTCTGCCGTGCCACAACAATTTCTACTGTGCCACAACAATTTTGTCATGACACGACAATTTTTTCTTCTGCGGCGCCTCATTTCTAGGGTTCCAGACCTCACCCCTTGCGTTTCCTCTATAAATATGAAGCTGATTTCACAGTTTCGGGGCACCAACACACATTCTAATCTCTCTCTCTCTCTCATATTCTAAGCCTTAAATCTATTCCCCTAATTACACCATTCTTTCCTTAAGCACTCTCCGGAGTCCATACAACACCTGAAATTCCATACTTAAATTAAGGCGTGAAAGGTAGAACTGATTGAGGGTTTGGACCAAATCAACTCTACTTTTATTATATTTAATTTCAATTTGATTTATATATTATTGAAGTCACTAACAATTTATTCATGATGTAGATGTAGCAATTTAAAGAAGTGTGGAACGTGAGTAATTTATTTACATAATTACTCTTATTTTTATCCTTATTGCTAGTATCATGATTAAGGTTATCATTATGATTTGATTTGACTAACGTTATTATGGCTAAATTACTTCCAATATTAATGATGATTTTATTATTGTATTATTGATCACCATATTGCATGTTTAAAGGAAATATGTAATTGAATGTAACGCCTAATAGTATAATTTGGACGACCGGTTTAGGATCCTTTTTATCTTGTTGTTAATTGAAGTGATCACTAATATTTTAGGGGTGCTGGCATATGTGCGGTCGTTAGTGGCAGGGAGGAAGCTTGGCAGTTGGTGGTGGCTGATTTTTTAAAATTTATTTTATTTAATTATTTAATTGTTAAAAAATTAAAATAAACTTTACCATAGTTAACTTTTAATAAAAAAACTATCATTAATGTTATAAATCATTTTATATAAAATTCGATTATTAAAGATAATTTGTTTTTTTTACAATTTACCATGAAAAAAAAAACTACTCACCATTGAAAATTTCCCAATTTTTTTTGGTGGTAAAATACAAATTTCCTAGAAACAAATATGTCTGGACATGTTCTCTTCAATTTAGGCACTCTTATTACTAAATATCATATCAGATCAGATTATAAACATTCAGATCAGACCTTTTAATTATCATTTATTTATTACTGAATATTGTTAATGGCATATTACAAAAAATTATGAAAATTACATATTTGAAAAGTTTATAATAAAACAAATGTAACAAGATTCATTTTAATAATATTTTTTTTTTATCATAGGTTAGTATTAACGTACGGTCAAAGTTTTTTAATCAAATTATTAAACCAGATCAGATCAGATTAGATAATAAAAATTCAAATCAGACCAGATCTCCTCCGGATGAAGAGAACAAGTCTTAAATTGATAATGGACGATGAATAGAATCCATTATTCACCATTGTCCGTAAAAGTTAGTTCTGGACAATCCGGGAGTGAACAAAAACAGACCAGAGTTTTATTATTGTTTTTGCTCGATTTAGAGAGGAAGCATCTGACCAGATTTGTGATGCAGCAAGTTAGGAATATACTTTTACCCCAATAAATCAATTTGTCTAAATAAATTATTCATTTCCTAATTTGTCCCAAATCTTGTTTTTCCATACCCTAAACCCATAAATTATTCAACTAATTATTTAAGGAGCAATCCAAAACCTTCATTTGATCTTGGCGTTAACCCCATTAAAGCTCTATGTGAGCATTTTGCATCTGATCTTTTATCAAAGTTTTGATTTTTAATAATGGCTGCCTCTGAAAATAAGGGTGTTGCAGTTTCTGGGAATGAGAAAAATGGGGTTGATCCAATACCCAATACCCATGTTTCATTTGGGCAATTGTTGGATTTGGGTGTTATTAATCAATTTGGGCAATTATTGGGTGATTATAGCAGATTGGATGAAGAGCTCTGGCTCTGTGATCTTGAGAATGATAAATCAATGGATGCTTTGGATAGTGGCTATGAAGGGCTTAAATGTCAAATTATACCATCTGTAAGTATTTCAAACTTCACACTTTTGTGCTCACTTAATTTCAGAAATTATCTTATTAATAGCATATTTTGATTTCTGTCACAAAAAAAAAAAAAAAAAAAAAAAAAAATTCTGGTTACGGATTTTTGAATCAGTTCTGCTGTTTACATGTCGATAGTAATAAATCTGATAATGACTTTATATATATATATATAATGATTAAATGAACTTATGTGTATTTTGATGTTGATTGTGTTGAGTGTCTGATTCTAGTGATTGATCATGTGTTAAGCTTTAATAATGTTGCACGATAAATTGAAGGTCTCATAGTGATAATGTGCTATTTGAGCCATGTTCCATAATTGGAACTTTGAAGGGTTGCAAGGAACCTATTGCACAATATGTCTGCTTGATGACATTGGCTAGTATCTTAAGTCCAAATCCAGATAATGAAAGGAATTTTCGGATTGTGTCGAATCTAGTGAAAGAAAACACGAAAATATTCCCAGGATTGAAGAGAAGTATCATAGAATCTTTATTTGTGAAGAGAAGTGGGAAAAGTCTGTGGAACGGTGTAGCAGTTGTTAGTTGTCAATGATATTTTAGGGTAAGGTTGCATACTGGTGAAGTTTCTTGGATTCTGTTTCAGCACAATCCATACTTCTTGCCATAAGAGAGGTGAATTGGGGACTAAGGATCATTTTGGATGACCAACTACTACTATTAAAAAGAAGCAATATATTCCTTGCTTCATTTGTTCTAGGTGGTCAGTAGAGTAGTAAGATTTGGAGGGTGAATAGTTTAATGTCAGATTAATCAACTTCTTCATCTTTTCTACTTCCACCTAACTATATATACCATATATACCTTCTTTTATGGTTAATTTATTTCTAAGAACCTTTGTAATTAATTTATTGTATCTCAATCTCATGACTTAAAATATCTCAATCTTTTTTAATTTTCTTATTTGGGTTTGCCGACGTATCATAATCTTCTATGTGACTCCTAAAATTAGAGGAAACATGTATTACCCCGCCTATCACTCTATTGTTAGGAAAGATACACGTTTGCTAATGGTCATATGTTATCTCATCTCACGAAATGTGACGAGATTGATGATTTAGTGCTATATTGTTAGTATGCATGGGTGTTGATTTCGTAATCACATGGTGTGACTAGCATACATACACGGCCCAACCTTCATTAAGGCTCAAAAAATAATGGACCCCAATTTCTAATCCCGTAAATAACGGTTTAATTTGAATTTCCCAAACTTGTTTTCCTAGTTTCCTTCCTCTTTTTCAAAACCGCCATTACTTCTGTCACTTCGACTCTTTATTTCCCTTTAATTTGCTCTCTGCAATTCTCTTTCTTCCCACTCTTTTCTTTAATTTTCTCTCTGCAATTTCGTCCGTTCTCTCTCTAACTTTTGTTCTATCTCCTCTAAATTTGCTTCTTTTTTCATCTCAATTGTCAACAATGGTTAAAATCAAGAAAACCAGTCGCAAGGGAAAGAAAGGATTGTCTACATGTACAATCGCTGATGATTCAGGTACTTTGAAACCCTAATTTTTTCGTTTTTACAATTTTTTTTATGATCGTTCTTTCTTTACTCGAATTTATCTTTACTTTTTGGTGTTTTGATGATTTTCTTCCTTGTATTTGATGTTTATTGTAATTTTTTACAATATTTTGTTGTTTTTTGTGAATTTTCAGCTTCTATTTCTTTGTTTATTGTAATTTCTTACATTATTGTTGTTTTTTTAGTTTTCCTGTTCAATTTCTTTCTTTGTTCACTTGATTTTAATTTTTTATTTCCCTAGTTTTGACCTAAGTTTCGAATTTGTTGAGTGGGAGTTATTCTAATTTAATCTTGTCAATCTCAGTAAATATATGTAATTTCTCATATTTTTGATGTTATTATTAGCACTCATTTATGTAGGGGTTACCTATTTTGTAGTTTTTTTTTGATGTTCAATACTTGTTTATGTAGGTGTTACCTATGTGATGGTTTTCTTAGGGTTAATTGGTTCTTTTTAGAGTAACATAGTTTTGGTTTGAACTATGTTGTTGTTTTTATGGTTATGGTTGCTGATTAGAGTAACATAGTTAATTGAGGTTTTTTTTTACTTGTTTGATGGTTTTAAGGGTTACTTTCTTTGTATATAGTTAGTATTTTTAGGCTTATTTGGTTGTATATCAGACACTCAGGGTTAGTGTTATTTGGTTTTGCAGAGGATATATATCAGGGGTTACTTGAATTTATATGATGGGTTACTTAAATTTACTTAATTCTATATCTATTGTGGGATATAATGAAGCTAATGATTCAAATCTGAAATCTGATTCTGTTGTGTCAACAGGGAAGGAGCATGTTGTTAAGACTAGTAAAAAGCAAAAAAACAGATCGGAGGATAATGCTGTTGATGTATCCCAGGATGTTGCTCGTTCTAGTAAAAAGCAGAATATAGAAAAGGATAATGAAAATGTTAAGGATTTGAATGATTTGCAATCTACTGAGGATATTCCTGCCGAAGATGTCAAATCTGCTGAGGATATTCCTGCTGAAGATGTCAAATCTGCTGAGGATATTCCTGCTGAAAATGTGAAATCTGTCAATGCGAAGAAACGAAGAGGTCGTAGAGCTGCTACTGATTCTAGTCAAGAAATTGATGTAAAGCCTAATGTTGAGGATGTGAGACCTGTCGTTGCGAAGAAACAAAGAGGTCGTAAAGTTGCTGCTGATTCTAGTCAAGTAGTTGAAGTTGTAAACTTTGAACAGAAAGGTCAACAGTGGTATGTTTACATTTCTTCTTTCATATTTATCGTGCTTTGGTTTACTTGTTCTTGTTTTCTTTTATATTAATTGTGCTTTGAATTACTTGTTTATGTGTTACTTTTTCCATTGTGAGGTTAGTTCAAAGGGGTTACTTATTATATTAGTTACTTGCAATTAGGGAAGATTTATAATATGGGTTACTTGAAATTAGGGGTTACTTACAATATGGGTTCTTTGTTTTTGTATTCTGTTTTGGCGTGTTATAAAATGGGTTACTTGAAATTAAGGGTTACTTATATATGAGTTAATTGAAATTAGGGGTTTCCAATAATATGAGTTACTTGAATTTAGGGATTACTTGAAATTGGGGGTTACTTGAAATTAGGGGTTAGTTACTGGTAATATGGTTTACTTGAAATTAGGAGATACTTGAAATTAGGGGTTATATGGGTTGCTTGAAATTAGTAGTTACTTGAAATTAAGGATTACTTGTTTTTGTGTACATTTTTGGGTATGTTTTGGTTTAGGGTTGACTTGTTTATGTTTTCTGTTTTGTATCTGTTTTTTGGTTCAGGGATGATGAAGTTGTCGTGCGATGCAGACCAGCTGGTGTTGTTCAATTTATGAGAAAGACAACTGATAAACAAAAGACAGCTGTCGAGTCTATTGGGTTTGGTAGTTTGGCATCAATCAAGCTAGAAATTTGTCCAAGGCAAATGATTCGCTGGCTTTGTGAACACTTTGATGCAAAGTCTTGTTCTTTTAAGCTACCTTCTGGACAAACTTATAAGCTAACAGCAGCTGATGTCCATGATGTTTTTAACATACCCATGGGTTCTTTTGCTATTCCCATTTCCGGTAGACAACGAGATTCTGAGTTGAAGGCTTCTTGGAAGAAAAAGTATACCGGTGGTAATAAAGACATAACTGTTCCACTTTTGGTTAACGAGATGAAAAGTGATAAGGGTATGTTGAAAGGTAATGATGAATTCAAAAGATGTTTTGTGATGTTTGCCATGGTTACATTACTTGCCCCCACAACAAATAGACAAGCTGATTTAAAACTAGTTTTAACTTTAGAAGATGTTCAGAAAACCAGTAGATATAATTGGTGTCAGTATGTTTTGGACGATCTATGTGATAAGTTGTCATGTTACAATGATTCAGTGAGATATGTTGCTGGGTGTGTACTTTTTCTTCAGATTTGTTATTTCCATAGGGTTCAAATTCAAGGCAATGTACTAGAGGATAGTTCATTGCCATTGATTGGGCACTGGACTGATGAGTTAATTAAAGAAAGGATAAGCCTTGAAAATGGAAATTATGGTCAATGTGTGTTAGATGAAGTAACATACCATGTTATCAAGGCTGGGAATGCTGGTAAGAGTACAAAGGTGCAAAAGAAGGAAAAAAATTTAGTTGAAGAGAAAAAAGAAGAGAACACAAGAAGAGAGAAAGAAGAAAAAGGAAAACAAGAAAAATTCCATGCTGCTACAAGCTGCCCCAAGAATGATAACTATGAAATAGGAAGACTGTTCAAGATAGCATGCAAAAGTAAAATTCCGCCATGGAGACCAATTACGACATATTTGGATGCCTCATAACCTCCACCATTTTTCCCACCAGTGCTAAGTAGAATGATAACTTGAATCAGCTGTGCCAGAGAGAAATCCACACTAGCTGTGACAGCCCACTGCCAATGAAAGATGATATAACCAAATGTATAGCCTTACTGTATAAACTGTTGAATTTCTAATAGCAAATGGAGTGTTTTAGCCATTTGAGATTCAGAGCATCATTCTTAGAATTACCTGACTAACAATGTTGAACCTGCAAGGTATAAAGGTGACATTCATTCTTTATTTTGGAGTAATAAGTATAAAAATATACATATGTAGTAATAAATTTGAAAATATAAATACATTCATTAAAACATTGACAAAAAACCAAAGTAATAAATTGAAAATTTTGTCAAAAACCACCCACTAAAAACACTTTTTTTTTTTGTGAAAAACCACCCACAATAAAAAATGTTGTAAAAACTCACCCACTACCGGGAAAAAGTCGTTGACCATATTTGCCGGTGTTGACTACCCTCCCCACCCCCTCGAAAATCCATAGAATTCACCGGAAAAGTCCGGCCGTCCCTCCCCTCTCTCCCTCCCCCTCAAAAACCCTTAAAATTCACTCCCCCTCCACCTCGAAAACCACTCTGACCACATTTGCCGGCGGTGGTATGGGGTTTTTCATTGTTTTCGAGTGAATTTTAGGGGTTTTCGAGACATCATCTCTGCTTACATTAACTTAGTTTAACTTGAATGGCAGACAGAGGAAACTAAGGATGCAGATACAAATGGACTTAAAGGAATTATTAGTGCCATTGGTATATCAATAATCTTTGGTTGGGCTTACATAATCGGATCACCTTTGCAGTCACTGATATTCCTTACCTTTTAAGTAGCGAAAATGATGCTGGTGGTTATGCCATAGCTCAAGTATTCTACCAAGCATTCAAAAGCAGATATGGAACTGGAATTGGAGGAATAATTTGCCTGTGCATAGTTGCTGTGGCCATATTTTTCTGTGGCATGAGTTCAGTCACCAGCAATTCTAGGTATACACTCTTCTTGATCATGGAAATTCTCTATGAGATCTCATAAAATCAAATATTTCTACTCAGAATGGCTTATGCATTCTCAAGAGATGGTGCCATGCCTTTTTCATCAGTATGGCATGAAGTGAACCGACAAGAAGTTCCAGTCAATGCAGTGTGGATGTCAACTTTCATCTCCTTCTGCATGGCATTGACGGTATGCACTAAAAAATGTCCATGAATCTTTTTAGTTAGAATGCACATTAATAATATCTGACTAGAAAATATACATGTTATGTGCTCCTACTTATGCATTGACATGTTATGGACTTGTGGTGATATCTTAATAATATAAAAGTTAGTTTGTGCAATGTGATAATATCTTAACAATATTAATGTTACTTTGTTTGTGCACTATGCATTAAGGGAGGAACTGTCTTGAATGGCACAATGATTGTACACTTGCAATACCACTTTAGTCCAAAAAGAGGCTGTGAGAAATGAAATTAGCAAATAATTCAGTGCTTATTTAAAAGTCTAAAAGATTCATCAGAAGGTTGTTTTCTTTAAAAGAACCTGATTTCAATGCGTTCATACACTCAAAAGGATATGTTGATGAACTTCCTCGCTATATCCTTCCATCCTGGAAAAAATAAGCCAGTCACTCATTCCTCAGCCAAGAGCTTGCTAGGCATGTCACTCTGCACACTTAAGCTGCTGCCAAACCGTTTGTACTAGCTAATGGGCACCATCAAAATTGATGATTGCATCTGAACCTAAAAGGACAAAATTCCAGCTTTTCAAATCATCAAAGGTTGGAATCGCTTTATTAACAATTTTCCAAACAAACAATTTCCATCTTGAATTTTTTTTTCAAATTCTGATAGCCTCATCCTAGGATTAGTTTTAATCAGGATAACTCTGCAGATCGAAAAATGCATTTCCCCATCAAACGGAATAAGAACCTATATATCCTATCTCTTAGGTATGCCATTATAGCATTTGCAGTGGTAAACGGAATAAGAACCAATTCAACTTTTCATTGTCTAGTTTGAGCACATATGTAACCTGCAGCTGTTATTGGAGCTTGAAGTATCTCTATGGTACTGTTGGACTTCATGTTTAACTAGGCCTTATGCAACCATCTTTCATTGCATATCATAATTTCCTTCCGTTTAAAATCATTACTTTGGAGTTTGGACAAATCGCAATAAAGTTTTGTCAAAATACCTGTAAAATTGTATAGAAACAAGTCAAAATCATTTTGGTTGTTTAGTAGAAATGAAACTAAACTAGTGATTGAAATCATATTAATTTATTACTGGCAGGAAGAATAATTTAGGCTATTGCTATCTTGGTTGCAATGACTCACATGTTACATCAATATTTTTTTCTGCCACTGTACTCAATATTCTTCAAAGGATTCAGAGTTTTATTACAGCTTTATGATGGGAGGGTAAGGGTTTTATGCATCCTATTTATAGGGTTAAAAATGTTCTTTTACTCACTAAAGGGAAGAGCTGGGGTGGTGAAGGGTTACATAAAGTTAAATGGCTGAACAAAGCACTATTAAAAATATGCTAGTTCACAATTATTAATATAAGGCCTTTTAACAGAAGAGAATATTCCTGCAAATTCACTTTTAACCAGTAGATGTTTAACATTTCCATAAAAAAGATAAAGAGATACAGTGAGAGGGGAATCTGGGGATCACCCTGTCGCAGCCCACATTTAGGTAGAAAGGGAAACTCAATATCAATAATTAAATGGAATCCAACAGAAAATTGTTCTGTCTCCATGAACTTTCAACTGATTTTCTTATATACCTAAAGTCGATTTTAAGCGCAGCCCCACCTTTTCTACCCTTCTTCCGATCAATGTGCTAAACTATTTACTTTGTATGAGCTATTAGATAATCATTCCTAGCAAATGTGATACCACAAAAGCATGTTGATGTATGGCTCTACTAGGGCTTACCGAGATCCATCATCAATTTCATGAACCCTGTTCCGCCTCATTCAAGTCTTCGTCTTCACAAAAAGCAACCTGGCACAGCTCTCTTCTTCTTAATTTCATTGTATTTTTGCACATTGCCTCTAGGATTCCTATTTCATTCCAGCCTTTTGGAGCCACTACTTTCAATTTGCTGTTCATATCCACTGTGAAAGTTATCCATGTCAGCATTTACACCTTTTGCAGTATTGCATCATTTTAGAATAGAACTTTTCCCTTTTAGTTTTGAAGTTCTGATCTTACACCATGATAGGAAAATTAGTTGATTTTTCCATATTTTTTTGCTAAAGTTTAAATTCTTAAACTTGTATTTAAACATGCTTACCAAGGATCATAAACTGTATAACTATTTGGCTGACTTGTAAAGTGCTCATGTTGCATCCTAGTCCTTTTCCAAATGTATCACTTTTTGTAGGATTAGGCATGGCTTGTACATTCATGCAAAGTTGATAAGTATATTGTTTATGTTAAGGATTCAACTTGCTCTATAGTATTTGGTCTTTTTCTCTTCATATTGTCTTCTCCTCTGGCAGTCTCTTGGAAGCCTGGTGGCATTTGAAGCGATGGTATCACTAGCAACTATTGGGCTGTATATAGCTTATGCCTTGCCTATCTTCTTCAGAGTCACCTTGGCTCGCAATTCTTACATCCCGGGACCTTTCAATCTGGGACGATATGGGATACTTGTTGGATGGATTGCTGTACTCTGGGTAATCACCATTTCTGTTTTGTTCTCCTTGCCTGCTGCATATCCCATTGACACAGAGAACCTTAACCATACACCTGTGGCTGTGGGTGGTCTGTTGATTCTCACAGTTTCTTCATGGATTTTATGAGCAAGGCATTGGTTTACAGGTTCTATTACAAATATACGTAATTGATTCATGAATTGTTTTCGCTCTTTGTAATATGAATGACAACACACATCTCAATTTCTAGCAGGTTTATGCCTTCCTATGATAGATTGATTTTACCTCATTTACAATATCTCTTATTTCTTTTCCCATCATCTTTCATTGAAAGGCCATTAGATTTGTTGTATTACTGTTCAACATCCTATATGTGAAAGCAGAAGTTTACTTTGTATGATATACAGTAAATCTATTTTTAGGTGACTATTTTTTATTGGATTGGTCTGGAGACAGATGATTAATTTGTAGAACAATTTGAAGCAAAATATAATAAAGTATATGCATCGTCGAGCCTGAGAACAAGCACAGGATTCATAAGCACCAAATACAGTAAATAAACTGGTCTAATTGTCTCAATAACAAGTCAAGATTGTGGTGCACATTTCTGAACGCACAAAATAAAGTTTAACAACCAAAACAAATAAAGAAAAAGGCAACTATTTTTTAAAGCATGTATCATCAAGGTTTAGATCAGTTCCACCCCGATGAAGTATCTTCCAGTTCACGCATCATTGCCAGTGTTGAAGCCCAAGCTCGTGAAATCACTGCCTGGATCATCGTTTATCTGTAAGCACCCAACAATAGCAACTGGTAAGTTTATAAACGAATAAACCCCCATAAAAATATGTTACAGCTTTTATAGATTTTTTCATATTTAAGCAGTGAGAAGTTCTAATAAGATGTTTAACCTCGGCTAAAAATACTTCAAAGATATTTTCTTCATCAGTAAGCTGATGTGTGTGGCTTGGGTCTGCAGTATTCGGGATCTCTTCAGTAGAACCTGTAACTCCAGCATCTTGAAGGACATTCCCAACTAAATCATTTGTAGGTTGTATAGCCTGATTTTCTAAACCATAAGAAGGAAAAAGGCTGTTGTTATTACTGTTAAAATTGGGAACATCTGGAGTCTGAAGTAATCCTGTTGTTTCGACCTGTAAGTTGTGCAAGTTGCTAGGATTCTGCATAAAAGATTCAACATAATTCTCCGTTGATGCATTTGAAAATTGGTTAAGGTATGGTGCGCATGAACTTAGTAAAGGAGAAGACCCTGGATTAATAATGCTTGATCCATTACATCTATAATTCGGAATAGCATTATTCCCCAGAACATTAGCCTGTCTGCTCACCAACTCGCCTGTACTCCTGAAAGCTCCATTGCTAAAATTTTCAGACTGAGAGGCATTTCTATTGTAGCTTGATGGTGAAAGTGCAACTGATTTAGTCTGTAAATTTGGTATGGAACTTGCATTCTCTGTTTCAGATCCAAATTTATATCGATTATGTACTCTTACAATTTTAAATACTTATTTACATGCTTAAATATGTAAACATACCTGTGCTTGTATTAGTCAAGCATGCATGTCGAATTTGATCAATCCTTCCTCTAAGAAGAGATTGATTGCCAGTGGTCTCATTAATTGCCAATTGGTTACTGGTGTTGAATAAATGTGAAGTTTTGTTCATAGAGCTTGTTCCATTCAGTATTACAATCTGGCTGACATTATTCCCAAGGTTAAGTCTAGTGGTGCCATAGAGTTGTTGTCCATATCCAGAGCCACTTAAAACTCTAGGACTCGGTAGACTTAAACCATGATTTTGAAGAAAGCGATAGCCCTGTCTTATAGCAGCAGCATTGCTGAGTACATTTTTTGGTTGTTGCCTAGGAGTAGCTCCTGACCTTTGAGCATTGGTTATAGCATAACTTGCATCTGGGAGAGCTTGTGTTGTATCAGTAGCACTTGTTGGAGTTGCTATATTGGTAGAATTCGAAAGACCCTGAACTTGTATTGTATCAGTGGCACTTGTTGGAGTTGCTACATTCGTAGAAGGATGATCACCCCGTTCTTTGTTTTTCTGTGGGAGGTAATAACAAAAGCTTAACTACTATACAACTATGTAAGTGCTTAAAAACAAGAGAAACATAGAGGATTGACAATTACATGTAAAAAAGAAATGGGGGGCAGGGGGGACGGGCAAGGAGAATGCCGTTTGAACTTCAACATGTGTTATAATATTGGCCGATTCAAGGATACTTGAAAGAGATAACTGTCGGGGATTGACTACTGCAAATTTCAGTATGTGAACAATATTTCAATCGCCTTATTAAGGAGCATTCATGATTGATTACAGAAATTTAAAGACTAACTATGTCGTTTTTCCTTATTGAATTTGACTTCATGTATTACTTGCAGGAGCTCAACTGCATAACTAAATTAAAAAGAAATAAAGTAGACAAAATGAATGAGCGAAAAACAAAACAGAAGAAGATGGCTTGTTACCTGAACTAAAGCAGCTAAATAAGCAATTCCAGGCCCTGGTTGTGCTGGAATAATCGCTTTAAAAAAAAATTAAGAGTTAGGATATTGTATATATTATGTGAATGTAAGCCTTTATGAGAAAAATTCAATAGATAACACGTATTTTGGTGTGTCACCTTCTTCATTGCCATTCATAAGTGCTTCCATAAACTTAGCATGAAGTCCAGTATTCCACCTGAGAATTTTCTTGTACTGTATTCTACCTGTCGAGGTTTCTGTATCACCGTTCAATGTTTTCTCATTACCGTACTGCACTCTTTTTCTCTTGTGGTTGTTCTCTGTATGCCTGCTAGCTCCAACTGCAATTGCTAAATTACTCGAAGGAGTTTCAGTCGCGATCTCTTTGCCTTTTCCTACAGAGATGCCTGTTAGTTGCTCATTCTGAGGCAACTCTTTTCCTGTTTTCCTGATATCAGTACGAGTTTTACTTCCATCTTTCCTAAACACATATTGCCAGAAATATTGAGCATCTTCCCGCCTTATAGGTTTCGTGCAAAGCTCACAAGCTCCTCGTTCCATAGCTTCAAAAGCCAATGGATCATGCTTCTTGTAGGTGGTCACTATAAACAATGAAATACTAGAATGAAATTGTTGCAATACACATTTCTAATAATGTTATCAATTGATTGAACTAGAACTGTAGAAAGTCTGTTAAACTCACAGACAACAGGGAGGTCTGAAACCATTTTCGCAATTTTAAGGAATGTAAAGCCGTCCATTTCTAGCATGTCCGTTGCAGCAATGACCAAGTCAAACTCATTTGCTCGTTCTTGCATCGTTTTGAGTGCTAAAATTGGGAATTCAATACTTGTAACTACCAAAAAACATGAACAATTAGCTTGAAATTTGGAATATCTTTAATACTACCTTTGTGTATTTCACTTGCATTTTACATGGTCTACAATCAACACCATTTATTAACCATTACTCCCTCCGTTTCGTATTAATCGCAACGAAAGGGAGCACGTAGTTTAAGAAAATATAGAGTAGGTTTATAGGCTTTAAGATAAAAAAAAGTATAGTTTATATAAGAGAAAAATGATAAAAAAAAAAGTGGTGTAAGTGGGATTGGTAGGAGAGAGAAATAATAAAATATTTCTGAAAGTGGGGTCAATAAGAGAAATAATAAATAAAATAATAGTGAGTCCTTGTCAAATTAGGAAGTGTTGCAATTTTTATGAAACGGATATAAAAGGAAAACATTGCGATTATTGCGAAACAAATGGAGTAATATATTTATTTGTACAGTAGTGATAAGGGAGAAATCCTTTTTTGAGCTCTGAATTTACAGAGCTTGAGTATTTTTTCCAAAAAAATGAAGAGCAGAAAAGGAAGAAGAAGAATGTAACAAAATAGAGAAAGAAAGAAGAGAGATAGAGAGAGGAAGATGGGGAAAAGTTCAGTGTATTTCTTAATGAGAATATTACACTGCACGCACTATATATTTAGCTCTCCTAATCAACCAAGCTAAACAGAATAAAAGCATCTTACAGCTAAGCATAGAATACGACAAAAGCAGCTAACAAACTTTGGCTAACAGAATTTCCCGTCAAATAACCAATTTGCAAATGTATTTATTTTCCATCTGTAACATACTCTCCCTCAAGTCTCAGAGAGAATAAAGCCAGGATACTGAGCTTCAAAGTCTTGCTTAGCCATCCAAGTAGCATCATGCCTAGGCCTATTCTGCCACTGTGTTAAGACTTGCTCTTCCTGCTCCCCAGCTAGCATCACAGTTCGAATGTCCAATAAGGCAGCAGGAACTAAGGTATCAGCATTAGTATGGCTTGCCATATCAAGTATAACAGCAACTTGAGGCAAGGTTCCTCGAAATGCCTTAAGTTGTGACACATGGAAATACATTATGTATTTTAGCAGAAATAGGCAGCTGAATCTTGTAGGCAGCTTTACCAATGACTTCCACTACCTTAAAAGGACCATAGTACTTTGCTGCAAGCTTACAACTACTTTTGTGCTGAACAATTTGCTGTCTATAAGGATGTAATTTCAGCCAAACCTAATCATTCACTTGAAAAGTTCTTTCTGATCTCCTCTTGTCAACTTGAGCCTTCATTCTATGTTGTGCCTTTATCAAATTAGCTTTAAGTAGCTTGAGTATCTCTTCTCTTCTCATCATACGCCTATCCACCAATTCATTGCTTGATTCTCCAGGTAAATAAGGCAAATGTAAGGGAGAGCGTTGACAGTACACAGCCTCATAAGGGGTCATACCAGCTGAGGAATGATAATGAGTATTGTACCACCATTTTGCCATGGGCAGATATTTGCACCATTCCTTTGGCCTGTCACTAGTCATGCACCTCAAATAGGACTCTAAGCACCTATTACAACTTCAGTTTGCCCATCAGTCTCAAGGTGATAAGCAGAAGATAATAAGAATTCAGTCCCATGCAAAGAAAATAATCCTTTCTAGAATTGACTCAAAAATATTGAGTCCCTATCACTCACTATGCTCCTTGGCCACCCATGCAATTTAAACACATAGTCTAAGTAAACCTGAGCCACATCAACAACTGAAAAAGGGCGTTTAAGAGCCATGAAATGAGCATACTTAGTTAACTTGTCCACCACCACAAAAATACAAAGGCAAACCAGTGATGAAATCCATTGAAATATCAGTCCATATTTGCTCTGCTACTGGCAAGGGTTGCAACATGCCTGGTTTAGCTGAAGTATCATATTTAGAAGCTTGACAAATGACACATTTTCTGACCAAGTGACTAACATCTTTGGTCAGTCCTTTCCAATGAAAAATGCCCTGCCTTTTCAATGTCTGATCTCTGCCTGAGTGTCCTGCTTCTAAAGAGGCATGCTGACACATGATTAGCTTTTCCCTGATTAGGATCTGGTCCCACCAGCACCTTGCCATGTTTTTTGAGAAGCCTATCATGTAGACTGAAGTGAGGAATTGCCTTATTATTCTGCAGTTTCAGCAAAATGGCTTTGATATTGTCATCTAGAGTATAACTGTTCTGTATCAGCTGTACCAAATCAGAATCAATTACCGAGATAGCCATAAGCAAAATATCAGAACCTGGCACCTTAGATAGAGCATCAGCCACCAGATTCTGCTTCCTAGACTTGAACTGAATCTCATAGTCAAACCCCATAAGCTTAGATAGCCAGAACTGCTGAAAGGGGGTCGAAATTTTTTGTTGTAAAAGCCATTTTAAGCTTTTCTAGTCAGTCTTCACCACAAAGTGAGCACTACTCAGATATTGCTCCTATTTCTGCACAGCAAACACCATAGCCAACAGCTCTTTCTCATGAATTGAGAGTTTCTGCCACTTAGGGCCTAAGGATCTGTTGATGAAAGCAATGGGGTTACCTTCTTGCATCAATACAACACCTATACCAGATTCTGAAGCATCATTTTAATCTACAAACTGCTTTGAAAAATCTGGTATTGCTAGGACAGGTGTTGTAACCAATGCAATTTTTAATGCTTCCAAAGCCTGTTGAGCAGCATCACACCACTCAAATGCACCTTTCTTCAATAAATCAGTGAGGGGTTTACTTATACTAGCATAACCCTTCACAAATCTATGGTATATCCAGCTAGTCCCAAAAAGCTTTCAACACTTTGACTGAAGTAGGACTTGGCCAAGACCTGATTGCATTGACCTTGTTAGGATCAGTTTCCACCCCTTTAATGGATATGAAATGCCCTAAGTATTCCACCCTATTAGTGACAAATGAACACTTAGTTTGGCATAAAGAGAATGCTGCTTCATAAGTTCAAACACACAGCAGTCAAGTGATCCCAATGCTCAGATATGCTTTTAATATAGACTAAGATGTCAGCAAAGAAAACCAAAACACATTTCCTTAGAAGTGGCCTGAACACTGAATTCATCCAACTCTGGAAAGAAGAGGGATCATTTGTCAGCCCAAATGGCATGACCAAGAACTCATAATGGCCTATGTGTGTCTTGAAAGCAGTTTTGAACACATCATTGGGATGGATTCTGAGTTGGTGATAACCAACTCTGAGGTCAAGCTTGTTAAATACTCTGGCTCCACTCCAAACAATTCATCCACCAATTCTTCAAGAACTGGAATAGGGAACTTATTTTTGATAGTTCTCTTATTCATTTCTTTATAATCCATACATAACCTCCAAGTACCATCTTTTTTACCAACCAAAACTATAGGAGAAGCAAAAGGGTTGGCACTATCTTAAATGATGCCTCTCTCCAGCATCTCTTAAACCAATTGCTTAATAATATCCTTTTGCTTCAAGGGTATACGTAGGGTCTGATATTTACAGCTCCACTACCAGGTTCCAGATTAATTTTATGGTCAAAGACTCCTCTCTCAAGAGGTAATTCAGCTGGCTCCTCAAAGACTTGAGCAAAAATAATCTTTAGTGCTTCTAGCTCCTCATGCACTCTTGTTTCACTAGTAACTTGAACCAGGCAAGAGGATCAATCGCCTGTAGAAAGCATACCTGAGCAGCATTATCAAGCAGTTTGGTTGAAGGACCATCCTGAATCACCTTAAGCTTCTTTGATGGAACCCCCTTCAACTCCACTCTAGAGTTATTGAAGTGAAACTTCATAGTTAACTACTTGAAGTTCCATGAGATTGAACCAAGGGTGCTTAGCCACTGAATACCAAGCACCATATCATAACTGCCCAAGGGAATGAGCATGGCATCAGTCACAAATTCATTATCACCAATAGTCCAAGTGAAGTTTTTGTAGATAGATTGGCATAGAAGGTGATTGCCATCTGCTACCATGATTTCCTGACCAATGATTGCTTCACTCTTGCAACCTAGCTTCTCTGCCAAGTTAATGTCCAGGAATGTGTACTCCCTGAATCAATCAGAGTATGCAATGGTACTCCATGTTTCATTGCCTTAACTCTCATGGTATGATAATTCTGGCTTCCTGTCTGAGCACTAAGAGGAATGCAGGGGTCCAGTTCACTCACATCTTCCTGTTCTTCCAACTGCACTACAACACCATCAACCTCATCTAAACTAGGAATCTCTATGGTGAACAGCTGAGGCTCTTTGAACTGACATTTATGATTCCTGTCATAAGGGACATCACAGTAATAACAAAGGCCCTTAGCTATTTTCTCAACTCGAACATCAGCAAGAACATATTAAGGTTTTTGAAAGGGTTTGGTGTTTGTTTTGGTTAGGGTTAAGGGTTGTGTTGGAGGAGTAGGAAGTAAGGGAGGCTGTTTGTAGCTAGGTGAAGTGCTCTGCTAAGGTTTTGAGTATGTAGCAGGTGGTCTGTAGATCTTTTGAGAGTTGACTAGTATTTTTTCAGAACGCAATCTAGTATACTCCACAGCTGCAGTAATAGTCTGGGGCTTAAATGCCCTCACAAAAGGTCTTATGCCAGGCTTGAGGCCTCCAATAAAACTTTCAAGGAAGTATTTCTTAGGTAAGCATTAGCTATTTTGCATCATAATCGATCTCAAGTTTTCAAAGTCATTAACATAAGATTCAATACTATCAACTTGCTGTAACTTATTAAATTCTTCTACTACATTCAATCCTCTCTCATCCTTGAATCTAGCACTAACTTCAATCACAAAATCACTCCAATCTACATTAGATCTATTAGCTAAATAGCTATAGATCCAGTTTTCAGCCTTGCCAGTCATGTCCAAGGATGCCAGATCAACCTTCTGATCATCTGGTATCTTACACAAATCAAAATATTTGCAGCACTTTTTAATCCACACCTTAGGGTTACTACCATTAAATTTTAGGAACTCAAGTTTAGGATTATTATCCCAATTTAGGCTGAGATACTCGCTCATCCACTCGAGGTGTAGGCATACTATCCTTCATCACCTACATCATCCACAAGAGTCCCTCAAATTTTTGATTCGATGCTGCATTTTGAGCTTCAAATTTCTTCTCCAATGCTAATAGTTGTGCTTCCATCCTGTTCACTCGGGTATAAGTGTTGGTGCCAGAATGGAAAGCAGCAGAGTTGAGCCACGGTGGCTCTGATACCACTGTTAAGGGAAAAATCCATATATAAGCTCTGAATTTACAGAGCTTGAGTATTTTTTCTAGAAAAATGAAGAACAGAAAAGGAAGAAGAAGAATGTAACTGAATAGAAAGAGAAAAAGAAGAGAGATATAGAGAGGAAGATGGGGAAAAGTTCAGTGTATTTCTTAATGAGAATATTACACTGCTCGCACAATATATTTAGCTCTCCTAATCAACCAAGCTAAACAGAATAAAAGCATCTTACAGCTAAGCATAGAAAACGACAAAAGTAGCTAACAAACTTTGGCTAACAGAATTTCCCGCCAAAATTAACCAATTTGTAAATGTATTTATTTTCCATCTGTAACAAACAGTAAAACAAAAAACTATAACATTTCTTTTTTATGACACACAACTTACAAACCTTATGAAATATGTGTGAGTGTATTAGTATATATATCAAATTAACAACATAACTTCATTCGTTACATACTCGGTAAGTCGGTAGGAGTCAATAAAATAGTTGCCACATGATCACTCACAAACCGGCAAAGCAATTGCATTTCTTATCTTACATAAAATCAGCAAAATATTGCATTCATAAAACAAGAATCGACAAAATAATTGTTCTTCATACAAATTCTTGAATAGACCTGGTTTACATTAATTTATTGTGAACCACTATTATTAGGGACACTATGGCCGCTATATTAATTATATAAAAAAAAAGTTTTGATGTTAAAATAAAGGTTATTATGCTAAAATAAAAGTCATTATATTAAGATAACGATCATAAGAGGTTAATTTTTTTGAAATGAATGTGTTTTAGGTCAATATGAATAATAAATGTCACTATATTAAAATTAAGGTCACTATGTTTAACATAGCATCGGTTGTTGTATATGTACTTCATCTTCACAACAATATTAAAGGTCACACGAGTTTAAATAAAGGTCATTATGCTAAAATTAGGGCACTATGTTAAATACAACGTTATTTGCGCGCGTATAGGTTCAAAATAATATTATTGTGAACCAGGTCCACACAAGGTTTTTCCTGTTCTTCAAACAATTGACAACACAATTACATTTCTTACTTAGAAGTAGACAGATAATCACGTCTTGGATAAATATCGACAAATTAACACTTTCCTTGCACAATTATCGAAAAATAATAAGTCTTGTATAAGGCGGGTGTACGTTAATTTTATTGTAAGACGGTCAATATTAGGGTAACTTTAATCCCTTAAAGGGTAACTTTTAATTTGTCGTTGATTTGAATTTTATTTTAATGTATAATTTCTTATAGATTCATGATTACATACTATAAAGGCTAATATAATTAATCTAATACATTATAAGTATTTTGTAAGATGAAATTTATTATTTTAAAAATAATAACTTTGTAGCATAAAGGGTAACTTTATTTTTATGATAACTTTAACCTATTTTACATTAAATTAACGTACATCCGCCTTTTTGAAGAATTAATATATGTACGCATGACTTACATATCGACAATATCAAATTATTATACTTATTTAAGCGTTATACTTTAACTTAATACCAGAGAAGGGGACAATAGAGGATAGTTGTTCCCCCTCTTTCCTTTTTTCTTTTTCTTTTTCTTTTTTTTTTTCAAAATCAAGTTTTAATTAAAAAAAACAAAAACAAATTTTTGTATTCAAACTTAATTTTTTATTTTTGATTGTTTAAATCCAATGTTGGGTTTGCTAGCTTGTTAAGTAAGTTAAATTGTTTGATAATTTTGTATGTATGACATGTTAATTATATTATAATTAATTGATTCATAATTTTCAGTTTAGTTAGGACATGTAAAATAATTCACCTAATTCAAATAAGTCCTAAACAACAAAACAACCTGATTTTTTGCAATTCATGTTTAGCTCCCCCTAAACTCAAGAAAATAATGTGAAAATAGGTGGTTCTAGTACTAGTAATGTACCACAGGGAGAGCAAGAATGGGTACATACGATGTTAAACTTTTCATCATGATCTAGCGAAAAGAATGAACATAAACAGAATGAACATAAAAGGTTATCCTCCAAACCAGAAACTTAAGAAAACTTTATGTTATTTTTTTTCATCTTTTTTTAATTGTATGACAAAATATATATTTTTTGGGTTTTTGAATTGTAAAATTTTAACTATTAAACTATTTATGTGTTTAATTTTTCTTTTTAAATATTTTTGTCAAATTGCGCGATGTTTAGTTGTTGACTTGTTGTCCCCTCGATTCGGAATTTCTAGCTCCGCCATGCATTGCCAAATACACATGTTGAGACACAACTTTGACTATTATTATATTTAATTATATGTCAGTAAAACTATAAGAAATTGATATTATGAAAGTATACATTATGACAAATCCAACAATATATTATTGTTTATTGTATATTAATAAAATAATCAAGTCAAAATCATTATGTGAATAGTGAAAAAGTCAAAGTGTAACACTTAAAAAAAACGGAGAAAGTACTTGTATATTATCACAGTCAAAATGAACGAATAAATCTTATGTGATTTAGATTCTTTTTGGATAAAGAAATCTTTCATATGCAAAGATATATAAATAATTAAAGTAAAAGCTTAAAAAATTTTCTTTATTTTTTTTTCTAGTTGTAGTGTGTACCTCTAAATTCTCAATAATATAATCACTTTTTCATAATAATAACAACAACAACAACAATAATAATAATAATAATAATAATAATAATAATTTTTGTGTATTAAGAGTCACAAAACAATAATATCCACTTGGGCCCTATTCTTTTCATCTTATTTAAATAAGGTATAGTAAAAATAATTTAAGTTCCATAAAAAATAATTTTAGTTTAGTAAAAGAAAGTTAAGTTTAGCAAATTAAAAATAAGTTTTAAAAGTAAAAATAAATTTTTTTAACAAAATATAATAAAGAATTAGTAAAAATAAATTAAGTTCAGCAAACAAAATTAATTTTAGAAAAAAAATAATTCAATTGAGCAAAAAACAATTTCAATTTAGCAAATTAGGGTGAAAGCAATATAATTATTCCCTGAATATTCATGAAAAAAACTATACCAACTAAAAAGTTCAACTATCATATAATAATAAAATGAAAATAAAGAAATTGTCCTAACACTTTGCCTACTAGACTAGTTACATATGTTAAGGAGTTTAATAGTTGTCATTAATAGTTATTTATTTCTTATAATAGGGGGGGGGGGGGGGTTTGGGGTGGGGGTGAGGGAAGCGTAATTTGTAAATTTAAAAATATTTACAATTCAATGTAACCAACTGATAAATAAGATAAATCCTTCAGGATGGTATCAAACCATAGAAAAATTAAGGTCTTATATATGAACCATCTTAGTTTGATTTCCCTCTAGTATTTTCAAGTTTGATGTATCAAGCGTTACCAAAAAGGAAAAAAAAAGGTACCTATTTTTCTTTAAAAGGATTTCAAGACAAAAAAGGGTTTCACTCATATAAATATTAAAATTAAATATATACTAATCTATTAAAAGGTGTTTATTGAAACGTTTATGTGCCACGTAGACCCCTTTTTCATTACACCATGTCACTTATTCAACCTCTCATTATGCCACATCACCAATCAATTAACCTTTATCATTATGTCACGTCACCTAATCAACCAACGTGACTCTATATAAAATCATGAGAATAAGGAGATTTGAATACCCAACCTCTTATAAGAAGGATGGTTATTTAACCATATAAACCAATCATCAATCATGATATAAACATGAAAATAAATGTATATAATTGCAGCATAAATATCAAATACATATGATTAAAGTAGCAACCCGATGCAACGCTCGGGCTACACACTAGTTGAGGATTAAAATTTTGTGTGATCAAGCCAAAATTATATGACTTGACGTTAATATATATATATATATATATATATATATATATATATATATATATATATGTATATGTATATGTATATATATATATGTATGTATATGTATATATGTATATGTATATGTGTATATATGTATATATATATATGTATATGTTTATATATACATATATATATATATATATGTATGTATATGTATATATGTATATGTATATGTGTATATATGTATATATATATATGTATATATATATATGTATATGTTTATATATACATATATATATATATATATATATATATATATATATATATTTTTTTTTTCAAAAGAGTTCTTTTCTAATATGTAAAAACGAAACAACTGAATTAAATTAATATTGGGAAATTTTCTTTGGTAATACCCAACTTTTTATATTCTCTTTGGTGAATTGGTAAAAAAGTTATTATCTTTGGTAAAAAAGTTACTCATGACATTAATGATATTTTTTAATTAAATATTTAACTAGAGTTAGGTCTTTATTTTAAAATTAAATAATTACTTTTCGAATTCATCACTACACACAATTTAATTCATGAAAATCAAAAGAATCACAAAGGAAGCATACCAAATCAGAAGAACAAATTTGTCTATCATAATCAGTCACTTATCAATTGAAAAAAACTTTCAATTTAGCAACTAAAATATATAAACCTTAAAAACGTAGATACTAAAACTAAATTTCAAGAAAAAATACAGTCTTGCCTTTTGAATTCCAAAGCAAGGCAAAAATAAACATTAAGTTAACTAGAGGGTTATATTGTTAATTATTAAAAGTCTAGTACAATGAAGGATAAAATTCAGGCTTTAAATTGAAGATGAACAAAAGCAGTAATTAATTTCTTATGATTTCTTACTCTAGTATTTACCACCTTATTTATTTTGTAATAAGCATCCCATGAACAAACGGGATACACTTTATTTTCACCTCTAAAAACGCTTTTACAAAAGTCATTTCAAAGATTAATTAGGTAATCTTTAAGTAAGAATAAAGGAAAATGACAAGGAGTGAATAATATATAACTAAATAAATTAAAAATGGGACGGGGAGCAAAGATAAGTATAAAGTAATAAGTTTTTCTCTTTCAACGTACCTTTGTATGTTGCTTCTTCAAGAATTGATGTTGTGTGCATAAGTGAAGCCGTGTTTGGATCAACTAGTAATATACGAATTCCCGTAGCATAATTAGGGATTGATATCCCATAATCACTATACTCTTGACCCATTAGCCTTTCGTGAAATCACAAATACAAGAATTTTATGAGGGCAACAAGTTTTAGCTGAGTACCCAATGGAGAAGAGTATTTAATTTGAGGGTTTTTTATAGAGAGAAATGGTGTATTTAATGAATGACAAGATAAAATTGAAATTCAATACTTTATGTATGAAAATTATGAAGTTTATATAATTGAAAGGGGTTGAGATTATTCCAATAACTATGTAGCACGTGTATGAATCAAAAATGTTTTGAAAAAAGGTAATTGTGTATCTGGTTTTGTTCCAATCTGGTTTTCACCATGATTTGGTTCCAATCTGGTTTTTTCAAACCGCCCACTGAATTACTGTGGTCAATAAGTAGTTTTGTAGTTTTTATTTCATCTTTGTAGGTAGTCCAAATTGATTTGATTTTGACTTTATAACTTTTTTTCCAATAAAAACCCATAAATGGCACTGATGTAGACAAATTCTATTTGAGGTAAGTCTTCTATATAATCATCTCGAAAACAAAACTGTGATGTATGGCCTCCACATCATAACTAAAATGATTTACATGAATTAAAATTTTTTTGAGCTCTTAAGAAAATACAAAATATTTGAACAAAATGTTTTATGATATCATTACAAATTAAAGTAATATTATTTATTTCCTAATTGTTGTTATTTGCACAATAACTTTGATTACCTATCTTGATAGGATAAAAAAAAACCGATTCATTTCCAAATATATACATTATCTTTTTTAAAAGAAAGTCAAAGTAATATTTGTAATAATATCCTTAAAATTGATCTAAATACATAAGAAAAGGTAACTCAATTGGATATAGGATGGTAAAGCCTTGATGATATAATGCACTATAAAAAGTTTAGATAAGTATATACAAAATAATATAAGTTTAGATAAATTTAGTCAAAATAATATAAGTTAAGATAAGTTTAGACAAAATAATGTAATCAGGGAATATAATTTCTGACAAAATCTAATAAATAAAATAGAGCCTTCATACCCAGCATACTTAGCTAAACCATACAATTTGAATATAGACTAAATCAATGTTAATGAACCTTCCAGATCGATCCCATATATTTCAAATTCATTCCAAGCCTTATAGTCCAGTCCAGTCCAGTCGACCTAGTTCCTATATATTACCTTTGCTTAAAACTGAGCTTAATTGATTTCTAAAACTTTCTATGAGAATCATACTAGTTGAGGTCCAGTGCAATGCATGGTAATTATTAAAATATATAATTTTTTTTAAAAGATTAGTTATAATCATGTGCCATTTACTTAATTTTTTCTATCCATTTTCTGAAGAAAATAAAATAGGTTTAATGATGTGCATTATTAGAGATTAACACTAATGTATAAATAAAAACCATTGAAAATCTAGATTTTTGGAGATTTAACTATTTAAATAAAATATACAAATTTAATTTTGTATGCACAATATAGATTTATTTGTTTCTATTTTCCTTATCATAAAACTTTGTTCTTAAACAATTGAGTTTAAAAGCTTGTGTAACAAAGTTTTCTAACAATCTATCTATATTTATTTATACTAAAACAGAGGACGCTCAACTTAAAACTTGACACATGTCGCTCTTATAATAAAAAAATTTCCGCCTAATTACATAATACTATTATGGTAATTCTAAAGTTTATTTCAGTAATTAATATGAAATCTAGAAGAATTTTTTTAGTTATCAATAATCACTAATCGATGTTGTTTCGGGGTTTTTGGAGTCCCTCGAAAGAGTTACAATTCTAAGAATGTGCGTCGACCGTCTGTACTTGCAAAACCATGAAAAACTCCGGTTGGGTGGAGTTCCGCCTCCGATGATCATGTTAGAACTTATCCAGATGTATAAAAGTGCGGAATGTAAAGGTTTTTCTCTCGGATTCCGAGAGAATTCTGCAATTAATATTGCTCGGGTTTTGTGTGTATATGAATGAATGTATAAATGAGGATTTTCCTCTATTTTTATAGTGTAAGGGGATCAGTTCCCCTTTCATGGGTTGGAGTGCCTCGTGTCACCAGAGGATTGGTTCTCTTAGGACCCCTCTGAGGCTGACACGTGTCAGCGCACGATTGGTCCACGTGGGCAGGGTAGTTTTACCCTAAACATTTTCCCCTCACAGCCACGTGGTACCTGTGACAGGTGTCATGATTTGAGGAGGTGAAGTTTCGTCTCCTTCTCTCTCTCTTTCTTTTTTTTTTTATAATTTTTTTTAATATTTTAATTTTTTTAAATTCGAATTTGAATTTGAATTGGGAAGGTGACGGTTCGCCTTCTAGGGTTCTCTATAAGTAGAGATTCCCCTCCCTCATTTTCAACACGTTGCCATTTTTTGAGAAATTCTTCTGAGAGAAAAAGAGCGCTCTGATACTGGCTGCTAGGTCTTGCGCAACTGTCTTCCTTTTCTTAACTCAACCGGTCACTGTCTGAGTGCTCATCACCAAAAACACATTAGAACCTCTTGGGGGTCCTTTGACTGATTCCCTTTGCTTTCAATACACCCAAAGCCGGTCAACCGTTTGGGGTATCATCAAGCAACGCTTCAGAGTAACGTTTGGGTTATTCAACAATTTAAGTTGCTCTTCAAGTGGGTACATCCGGGCAACCGTCTGGGTATCTAGCAAGCAACACAAAGATTTCCGGCTGCTGATCCAGATAGCCAACTTTCCCCATATTCAAAGTATCTTCAAGGTACCGTCTCTACCCCTTGCAACTTTTTAAGTTTTTTCCGGTTGTATAGCTTGTAAAGAATAATGGACTCACCCAACACACACATGGCACGACCTAGGACAGTTGTCAGTCGGTCACCGGATACGACTGAGTCTAGGACTGGGGATGCCGTCTGTGGGTGTTTGGACCACCCTTACTCTTCTGCGAATCTGACCGTCTCTGTTCAGGTGCAGGACATAGTGGCTCGAACGAGACGGACGGCTGTAGACCCTGAATACCAATCAAACGGCTCAGCCGAAGCTCCGGCTGACATTGTACGTTATGACAATCCGGGTATACCTAGCACGCCCAGTGATGATATCTTGGAAGAGTCCGAGGATATAGGCGGTGAAGAGACCGTTCAACAATCAAACTCTTCAGAGTCTACCTTGGAACCGGATGCCCCCCCAAGAGGACGAGGATGCGTATAAATGGCCTTCCATCAATAATCGAACAGAGGCGCACATGACCGCCAGGGATGTGGTTACTCTAAACGCCACCTTACCCGGATTTTTACAGAAGCGCCCGGTTGGGAAAGGATGGGAAATTGTGGTGCCACCTGTAGAGGCAATCGTTGTCTAGGATGACGACCTTGACCATGCCGACGACTATTTCGGCTGTTATGAGGCAGCATTCAAAGCCGGCCTCTAGCTCCCCCTCCACAATACAATAAAAGCCATTCTAAGAGGCTACGACCTTGGCGTTTGACAGTTAACACCCAATTCTTGGGTGAATATATTAGGATACATTTTCGCCTGCGAGATGCAGGACATAACGCCTAGTTGGGAGGCATTTGCACATATGAACTACCTCATCCGTTCCCCAGGCGGCTGGAATGCGTGGTATACATTAACCACGCATCCAGAATACATGATGACGCTTGACAAGCCGTCAAAGTGGAGCAGCTGGAAGAGCAAGTTTTACTTGGTTTCTTCCCGATCATTGCGTCTAAACCACCGGCTGCGTTATTACAATAAGCACCCGGCTCTCCTTGGAAAGAAATGCGCCTTTCCTAGAGTGCTGCAAATAATGGAGACGGGGCTCTTCAAGAAGACTTCCCTACCTTTGTATGATGGGACTGAAGTCATTGTCCCCAAGAACTAGGTCCCTCATCCGGACTAGCTAAAGGACGAGGTATTCCTTTTTGCCTGTGGCCTTAGCATAATGTTTAGCAGACGTATGTTGATTGATAACCGGCACTTTATGCCGACTGTATCATGCTTGAATGGATTTTGACTTTGATTTTCTTTGTAGAGAAACGATTAGAGGGTGCCTCCAGAGAAGACGCCTCCTAAGTCTACTGCTCAGATCCGGAAGGATCAATTAGAAAAGAAGAGGGCCCAACTAGCGGCCAAGGATGATGGGGTAAGCTCCGGCTGATATTACCGTCTGTATAGTTTGATGTCAATTCTGATATTAAACGGTTACTTTGTTTCTTTTTTAGATGGGGAGCAAGAATGTTCCTCTCTCCCTAACCAAGATGCTAAAAAGACCGGGCGAGGAGCCCTCCCAGCCTTCTTCCAAGTCTAGGAGGACTCCGGCTGCCCCTCCCTCTTCTGGAAGGCTGCTTGTGCCCAAAAGGCCCACCTTGGCCTAAACACAGGGCCGACTGAGGTTGAGACAAGGGAGCCTGAAACTCCCTCAAGCCGGCAGCTTGCTGTAGTGACCGGTTCCAATGCAGTTGGGGGTGGGATCACCCCTCAACCTGAAAATGAAGGTATGGCTCTCACCTTTTATCCTCCCTGGCCGCTAGGGTCTATGCGAGTCAAGTCCCAAGCTACCCAATCAAGGGATTCTTCAGGCAGTTGGCAGAATGTAGGTGCCGCCTATGCTCAATACTTAACAAATAAATCTGTTGATGCAGATGCCTCTTCTCGTTAGCCTGACCTCCAACAATATGCTAAGAGGATGCTGAGGACCCTCACCCGGTCCGAAAAAGAGGTAGTGCCGGGTGTGCACCAGGTCAACATTGACGGCATCAACTCGCTGCTTGCTGAGGTAATTGGCCGGTTGGGGTGCTTTTGTACAATTTACTCTTTTGTCGGTTGTACCATAATTGAGAGGCTAACCCTTTAACCGACTCGTTTTGCAGGTGATGTTAAGAGTAGACGGCCTCAAGGTTCCCTTGAGGAAGAAGCAAGAGGAGGTAAGAGATGCCAATAGGCGGGCGACTGACCTTATTGACATTACTCGATACAACACTTTAATGTATGAAATACAAACTAAAAGCTGGGAGATGAAACAGGAGGAGAAAATCAAGGAGCTCACTGTGGCTGCTGAAACGGCCAACAAGAAGGCGGCTGATTTTGAGCTGCAAGTTAAAAACCTCCAGGCCGACGTCAAAGCGCTAGGGGATGCCAAAAAGGAGAACACCCAACTGAGGGCAGACGTCTCCTGGCTGAAGAACGAGTTGGCCCAGACGCAGGTTGATCACAAAGCTTGGTTGGAAGCCGAGCAGGACCGGCTGGTTGTTGAGAACGAGCGGGACTGCGAGGCTTGCATGAAAATGGCCTGGACCCTCATCAACCCGGACATCAAATGGGAGTTTTTCGAGCTGAGTTACAAGTACGCCACCGAGGTATACGACGCTCAAACCCTTGGGCTTGAGAAGCCGGCTCCCTTCGAGGAATGGGTTGGCATTGTCGAGGAAGATGAGGAGGAGCAGGCGGAAGAACGAGCGTCGGGTGAGGCTAATGAAGCTCAACCCCAGCAAACTCAAGATGCTCCTCCATCCGGCCAGGGCCAAACGTCTCAGCCTCGCCAGTAGCAGTGAATCTTGATTATTTTTCTTTCTATCTTCGGCTTGCGAGCCGAGTATTTCATGTATTCTTCTTTTCCCTGGACGTAGTTCCGGCTGATTATGATTTTTGATTAGTAGAATTTGCCGAATGAGTCGGTTTTTTCCATATTTGCCTTTGATATAATCTGCTTCAATTTTTGCAATTTTTCTAGTATGTTCGTACAAATCTTTTTCTTTTTGCAATTTGACTAAGCACATGCGGTATGCCGGATGCATTGGCTTTACCTGCCCCTGGACGGCTGTTTGCTTGGAATTGCCCAACCCTAAGCAGGCTGCCGTCCAATCAGGCATCCGGACAGATAGACAGACGGTAAATGCCATATTAAAAGTAGAATTATTCTCCAAGTTGGATTAGCAGACGGTGCCGGCTGGGGCCAACCTAGATTATTCGTTTAATTGGTTGCGAGCTACCCTTTGGGTATTTGTCATCGCCGTTGTTAGGATGCAGGCGGCCATTGGCCGGGTGTAGGCATATTAACCAGGTTATGAATTAACTGCTAAGGTTTTGACCTTGCTTAATTTGGGTTTGTAACCGACTATAGTGCCTTTGGGCAAAGACCGGTTATATTTGACCAAGATATCAGTTACCGTTTGTGTTACGTTGAAGCAACGATCGGTTATATCTAGGTTTCAATTGATCATTCAAACGGCCGTGAGTTATCTTTAATCTAGACAGTCGATTAAAGCCGCTTGAGTTATGATTTATAAAACAATGTACCACCCAAATGGGAGATGTTCTCTTCGACGAATTCACCCAAATGGGCGTCGTCGGTTGCCTGCTCATGTTGGAGCAGGCGGTTTAAAGGCTATCCGGCCATTGGCCTTATAAATAGCTGCTAAGTTTGAGACTTAGCCTCTATCTACTCAATTTAGAGCAGACGTATGCTCGGTTGTGCATTGCACAAATGGGACCACACAAGAAAACATAAATAAAGCATATTTTCATTAATATACTCTATTTAGAAAGATTTACAAGTCTTCAAAAGTAGTACTTTTTCAAGTTATCTACATTCCAAGTTCTGGCTGGCTGCCTGCCGTCTGGAGTTTCTAGGCGGTAGGTGCCGTCTCTAACTTCTTCAAAAATTCGGTAGGGGCCTTCCCAATTGGGGGTTAGCTTTCCTTGCTCATTGGCCCTACCGGTGGCCTCCATTTTCCATAACACAAAGTCCCACTAGTAGAAAAAAGTCAAATGAGCACCGCACAATGTGCATCGATTTTTAAAAACCGCTGCGAAAAAAAATAGGCGGGATTGAGGGGAAGAGAAATCACACCGGTTCTAACCAAACCGGTGCGAAAAGTGAGTTAATCGCACTGATTCAGTTTGAACCGGTGCGAATACTATTGTTAAAAAAGAAACACCGGTCTTTTTTTTATTTTCTTTCTCTCTCTTTCATTCCTCGATCTCTCCTCTCTCTCTCCTCCATTGAAGCGTACTCGAAATTCTCCATTGAAGGGGCTTCTGAGCTTTCTCTCCTCCGCTGAAGCAGTCTCAAAGGTTAGATGCTTCTTTTTCTTTAATCATTGACCTAATTTGATTAATTAATTTTCACTATGAACTCAATTTAGGGTTCTTCAAAGTTGGATAACTGAACTATTGGTTATAGATACTCGAAGAATTTAACATAATTTTTGGAGTCTAGTTTGATAATGGAGTCAATTTTGGTTGCTAATGTGCTGTAGGGTTTGGTTTCTGGAGCGTACTCGAAACTCTCCATTGAAGTGGCTTTGGACTTTCTGAGCTTTCTCTCCTCCATTGAAGCAGTCTCTAAGGTTAGATTTGCTTCCTCGGGACTCACAATGAGGTCAGTTTTTTCAAGTTCTAACTCTGTTTCATCTTAACCAGGGGTTTTCAATTTTTTGGAATTATTTTAGATATTTTGGTCGATTGTTTAAGAATGTTCACTTTTTGTGTTCCATGAATTGGGTTTACAAGATTTGAGGAATACCCAGTTCAAAATTTGATGGTTTACACTGTTTTTGATGCTCAATTGATGGATCAAAACCCTAAATCTTCAGTTAGGGTTCCATAAATCTGAAGTACTGTTGTTAATTTCGTGCATTTTGCTTTGATTTTCTTTCTTTCGGGTAAACCCCACTTCATTATGCACATGTTCTTTTTCCTCCTAATTAAGTGAGAACCATTAGTTTTTAATTTTTTGGTAGATCGTCTAGGGTGGGGCTTGAAATGTGCTAATTTTTTTTTCTGTGTCTGTGAATTTTAGTTACTGGATGAACTACAAACAGACCGGTGGTCTGTTCCACCAGGTAGTAGAGCATTTCGATGCACTGGTGTGGCATTAAATGTGGCTACAAGGTTGCTTGGAGCCTGTTCACCAGGAACTGGTGCTCGGATTATTGCTTTGGTGGGTGGTCCTTGCACAGAAGGGCTAGGAATGGTATGTTTGCTTTGCAAGTTGTAAGACATCATGCATTTTCTTTGATTCAGTGCTACCCTTTTGTCTCAAATAGTGACATTAATAGGTTTGCTACTTTATTTGATTGATTTTTGATTATCTTGAATTTCGGGAAATTGAATTCAGTTTAAGTTAATGCATGGTTAAACGATAGAATTAAGTATTTATTTGCTTTTTACATAATTGAATTGAATGGATTGAAGTCTATTCACCTTGTATTGGAATGATACACTTCATCCGTCCGGACCGGCGGACCGTACCTAGATAATATGCCACATTTGTTCGGAGTTATTTTCTTGGAATAGAGTGAGTGAGAATACTATGACTGTTCTTCTTTGTTGAACTCGAATTGTAGCATACTAAAGCTAGAAAGTGGCCTATTATTTCGAGACTTTTCAAATTACATTTGGTTGATCATGTTCGGAGTGGGAGTAGTTGAAGCGCATATTGTACTCCCTCTATTCTGCATATAATGTTCTAATGACCTGTTCCAAGTCAAAGTGTGGTTAGATTCCTGTAAACTATGGCGATTTCATATGCTGTATGCCTGTATCTTATGACAAAATTTTCTTATAGAATTTTGAAATACTATTTTAGGATAAAAACATTTTGCATAAGTTAAGAGAATTTCTTCATCATAGTTCTGTCTTGAAGGCCACAAAATATCAAGTGGGAATGATTATAAGGGAGTAAGAAAGTAGCATTTTCTCTTTTTCTATCTTTCATAATTGTCAGCCAATTTGAGTATCTAACGTACCTGAGTTTGGGTAATATGTAAGTTTTCTCGTATTAGTTTAGCCTGATCTGCCTGTGTGAACCACGATGTCAAATAGTATGTAATTTATTTTATACAAAAACTTTACGCTTGAGTGTAAACCTGAAAACACGAGTTTACCAATTAAGGTGGCTCATTAAAATATGTGCACGTGGATGCCATTGTGTTTCAGATCAAGGGTTATGGAACTTAATATCCTGATTTCGTGCTTGTTGCTATGTAAACTAACATGTGCGGTTGTGAGATTGTGTTGATATAAGAAACACCTTTGAAGTATTTGTATCAATCATGATTGTTAGTCAATTTAAGTATCTGATGTACCTGACTCTATGTTAATTGTTAGTCTTCTTGAAATAGTTCAAACCTGATCCTCCTGCGTGTGCCAAGATGTCAAGCAATTTGTTTACTTTACGCAAAAAGTTTATGCCTGGGTGTAAACCTGAAAATTTGAGGCTACCAATTAAGGTGGCTCATTAAAATGTGTGCACATCTTATATGCTGTGAAGTGGTGGATGCTATTGCGTTTCAGATCAAGGGTTAATGAACTCAATATTTCTGTTTTTGTTGGAATAGGCTGCATGTACCAGACAACCAGGTTTCCCTATACCACCTCTAAGGGAACTTCTTAAGAGGCATTGAATATTGTTTATGTTGATGCTGTGTAACTTGATCCCAGCCTTTGTAGCTATAGCCGGTAGGGTTTACTAATTTTTTTAGTGTGTAGCTTTAGTATTTATTTTAAAAAATAATTTACACTTTGAAGCTACATATAACAATGGTAAGACTATCATAGTCTCACACTCTCACATTGCACTTAGGATACTTATATTAGCTACAAATGTACTCATAGCATTGTATATTTTCAAAATATCTATTTTTTGGGTGTAAATTTTACACAATTAATTGTAAGGATATTAGTGGTTGAAGTATACACTAGCAAGTGTGAAGACAAAAGTGTTTAATTGGAAAAACAAATGAAGTACTCCGTACTTTTTATCAATGAAAAATGTAATTCTTTGGAATTTGTTGTGCTCCTTGTTCAAGCTGACTGATAGTGAGGTGCACTATTCCCAAAGGTGCTAAGAACATAGTCTTGTTGTATTTGCCCATGCACTTATGCACCTAGCAAGTTGACATTTTGTCCTTTCTTGTGTATTATACATGTGCTTCTTGTAAATTTAGCATCAAAGGACTTTTGGCATTGTTTTGATGACTGAAGCAAAGGAGGTCAAGCCATCTGGTGATGACATTTCTGGGTCAGTGAACACTACAAATTCATAAGTTACAAATTCACTTCGTTTACTTTCTTGAGTACTTTGCTTTTGGTGTTAGCCTCATGTGCCTATTTCTCTCACCAATTTTACTTTTCATTTTCCATGCTGAGAATTGTTAAGTTTGGTGTGTGCTGCTAAAACTTTTCACTTCATAGGTAATGTTCCAATATATTTTCTTTCTTTTCATCAGAAGTTGTTTGAACAGTTTGTCAGACCTTACTTCCCTTTGATTGTTAATCACTTACCAAACCCCCCCTCCACCCCACCCCACTCCACCCGAGAACTTTTGTTGATTCTTGATTGAACCCTTCTTCAGTCTCTTCGCCAGATGGAGCATGAGAATGCAAAAATTTTGACTGTAAAAGGGGAGCTTAGTGATGATAATGCATCTTTATACGAGAAGCTGCGAAAATCTTATGACCATTTGTATCGGGGTGTATCATCGTAAGTTTCTCGCAATGTTTTTTTTTAAGTATGAATCCATTAGCTTTATATACTCCCTTTGTAACTTATTGACAAATGGCATGGAAGTTAAAAGAGAGAAAGTAGAGAGTAAAAGGCCCAAGAACAAGTTAAGTGAAAAAACTTGCTAAAAGAAGAATACGTACTTTAATGTGGGGCATCTTTCAGACTTTTAGTAGATGCAAACTTTTCTATGGGATGGAGGGATTATATTTTGATTGGTCAATATATTATTATTTTTTTAAGTGAAGTATTTTTATTCAGATTACTTTTTTTGTTCTTTGCTCTTGTCAGTCTAGCTGAAGCCCTTGATATGCAAATTTAAGTGATGCCTGAGGATGGTCATACTACGAGGGTAACTAGTGGGGATGATTCTTCTTCTTCTGCTGGAAAGGAATCTTCTGCTGCTGAAGCTGTGTGGGATGATGAAGATACAAGAGCTTTAATATTACAATTTTCGTCCAAAAAAATAATGTTCAATAGGCAGAACAGCTTCAGTGCCGTATGTCATGAGAAACGAGATTTCAACGGTTGTACCTTTTTCAGTTGTTTTGATGCCCCATAGGACATGAGGCAACTCATCTGCCCATAGACCGCCAGCTCTTTCAATTTTCTTTTTAATGTTGTCTGAGATGAGCTTGTTGAAGGCTTCAACTTGGCCGTTTGCTTAGGAACGACCGACTGATGCAAAACAATGTGAGATCCCTTGATCTCCCAACCAGCTCTTGAGGATAGGCGTTTCAAACTGAGGGCCATTGTCAAAGACCATAGACATAGGTACCCCAAACCGGGTGATGATGTTTCTCCAAATGAAGGAGATGACATCCTTTGTCTTAATGCCCTTGACCGCCTCTGCCTCAACCCATTTGGTGAAGTAATCTACAGCAACCAAGATGTATCTCCGTTCGCTTGTAGCAGGCGTATATGGATCCAAGATGTCCATGCCCCATTACCGGGCTGTAGATAGCCGTCAAATCGGTGGCCAGACGGGGTATGAGTTTGTCAAATCTTTGACACTTATCGCACTTCTTCACCATTTCCATGGCGTCTGGCTCAAGAGTGGGCCAAAAGTAGCCCTATTGCCTGGCCCTTTTTGCTAGAGTTTTGCCGCCTATATGTGATGCACAAAAGCCCGAGTGCAGATCCTCTACAACTTCTTTCCCCCTTTCAGGGCTGACACATTTCAGCAGTGGCTGGAGGTAACCCTTCCTGAAGAGTTCTCCATTATGGACCTTAAAACTTGCGTCCCGCTTCTTTAGTGCAGCCGCTTCTGAAGGGGCATCCATCCAGGTCGAGCTTCGATCAAGAATTCCAATGAGATCATGTTCAATGCTTCTTTTTTCCATGACTTCCCAAAAGACTGACCTAGGCGTATCACAAGAGGCGGATGATGCCAAGTTAGACAGTGCATCCGCCTGATTATTTTCTGACCTGAGCACCTGACTTAGATGAAATTCGTCAAGTGTCCTGGCCTCGTCTTTGACCGCCTGTAGATATTTGATCATAGCCGGATGGGTGGTCTCGTAGTCACCATGGTATTGGCTAACGATTAATTGAGAGTCAGAGCAGGCGTCAACCTTTCTTGCCCCTACCGCCTTACACATGCGGATACCGACTAGCAAAGACTCATATTCCGCCTCATTATTTGAGGCTTAGAACTTGAACCGTAGTGGATATTCATATTTGTCCCATTTCGGAGACTTGCAAATTACGCCTGCACCACAGCCGTTCATAGTAGAGCTCATGTCTACATATACCTTCCAAACCTGATCAACATTGTCCGGCTGAGCCAACCTTGTCATTTCTACAATGATGTCGGCGAATGCCTGACCTTTCACTGCCTTTCTTGGTTCAAAAGTTATTTCTAGACTTTGCATTTTAATAGCCTATTTGAGCATTCTGGCGAATGACTCCAAGGTTGTCATTAGCCGCTTAAGGGGTTGGTCTGTGTAGACCACCACCGGATGAGCCAATAAGTAAGGTTTCAACTTCTTGATTGCCATGAAAAGGGCAAGGCCAAAATTTTCAACCAAGGGGTACCGTAGCTCAGCATTCCAAAGTACATGGCTAATGAAATATACCGGGAGCTGAATATCGTCTCTTACTGAGGGCATGATTTGAGACGGCCAAATACATATAGAGAACCTCTCCTGCTAGAGGGCTAACCAACCATGGCAATGAGTGGAGGTGCTCCTTCAATTTCTGGAATGCCGCCTCAGCATTTTCCCTAAATTCGAATCTAGTCTTCTTTTTTATTACCGAAAGAAGTAGAGGCATTTGTCACCTGATTGGCTGAGGAATTTCCCCAATGCCGCCAGACAACCAGTAAGTTTTTGAACTTCCTTGACAGTGCGGGGTGACTTCATGTCAATTACCGCCTGTATCTTTTCCAGGTTGGCCTCTATCCCCCTTTGATCAATCAAAAATCCGAGAAATTTCCTAAACTCAACTCCACAGACACACTTCTTGGGATTAAGAAGGACCTTGTGCCGCTTGAGGGTGGTGAAGGTTTCTCGGAGGTCAGTAAGGTGATCCGTCTGTAGCTTAGATTTGACTATCATGTCATCAATGTACGCCTCTACATTCCTCCCAATTTGATTAATGAAGACTGTATTAATCATTCGTTGGAAGGTAGCAGGCGCATTCTTCAGCCCAAACGGCATCACCGTGTAACAGAATAACCCTTGATCTGTGACGAATGTCTTCTTCTCTTGATCTTTTTTCCACAAGGGTATCTGATGGAAGCCTGAGTAGGCGTCCATGAAGCTCATCAAGGCATGACCGATTGTAGAGTCGACCAAACTATCGATCTTTGGAAGTGGATAGTTATCCTTCGGACATGCCTTGTTCAGATCTGTGTAATCAACACACATCCGCCAGGTACCATTCGGCTTCATAACGAGGACAACATTTGCTACCCAATCCGTGTAGTAGCATTGCCGAATGAACCCGGCATCCATCAGCTTCTTGACCTCGGCGGCAGCTGTCTAAGATATTTCCTTGCAGTGATTTCTTTTCTTTTGCCTAACCGGCTTCCTTTTGGGATTCACGACAAGTTTGTGGACAGCAAGATCTGGCTGACGCCTGACATCTCTTCCACTTCAAAGGCAAAAGTGTCTTTGAATTCTTTCAGCAGTTGGTGCAAATCTGCACCCAACCTGGCAAAAGCAACCGTCCCTACCTTAACGGTTTGTTCCGGACGGCTGTCGTCAAGAACAATGTTAATATTTTCACCAGCCGGCTAGGGACGGAGATCATCTGACCGTTCCCCGATCAGTGATTGCTATTGCTTCTTTTTTTTTACGGCCACCAAGTGGTTCGCCTTTCTCTTTTTGCCAGCTACTTTGGGAGCAGGCGCGACTTCCTTGAAGTCATTAAGTTCAATAGGTTCCTCGCCTTGTCCGGCTGCGGGCACAGTAGGCTTGACGTCTAAGAGGTAGCACTCCCTTGCCGTCTTCTGATCCTCATTCAGGGAACCCACTAACCCATCATCCCTCTCAAATTTGATCAGGATGAGGGATGGGATCGATGATGACTGCCTTGGACTCGTTGAGGGTAGGACGACCCAAAATCAGATTGTAGGCGGTCAATTTCTCAACCACTAAGAACTTGACGACCATGTGTCGTCCCTCCCCCTTTTCTTCTAACTGGATGGGTAGGTCAATCCTCCCCACCGAATGCACTACTCCTCCCCCAAAACCAACTAAGGGGTTAGAGACTTTGTGCATGCTGCTAGGCTTGTACTTGAGCTTCGCCAAGTACCGATAACTAATAAGGTCAGACGAGCTCCCGGTATCAATGAGGATCCGGCCCACTCGTTGGTTGGCAACCTTGCACTCGATGACTATGGGGTCATCATGAGGCCGCCTGACTTTGCTCCGGTCCTTCTCAGAGATGATGACCTCAGGGAAGGTGTCTTTCGACGCCTAGCCCTTATCCACTGAGTTGACCTCCAGCTTTCTGATGTTGTCCTTGGTGCCCAAGATGGTAGGACCCCCTCCCGCGAAACCGCCTGCTATAGTAAAGATTAGTGTCAGAGCTTATATCAAGGTTGGCAGGCTTCTTGGATGGTTGTCCACTGTTTGTTCTTGGGTTACTCTTGGACTTCAAAATATAGGACTTCAAAGCCCCCTCACCAGCCAGACGGTCCAGTAACCGCCTGAGGCTATAGCAGCCATTGGTGTTATGGCCTATATCCTCATGGAATTGACAATACTTGCTCTTGTCCCGGCTTTTGATGGGAGTTTTCATTGCAGCCGGTTTCTCAATGGTCAACCGGTCTTTAATCTTCACGAGGATGGAGGAGCAGTCCTTGGTGAACTCGTACTTGGGGACGTACGACTTCAACTCTTTTTTTTTTCTTTTAGGACGACTGACTAGAATTATCTGCCACTCAAACTTCTTTTCTTTTCTTGCTCTCTTCTTTTTTGGCCGATTGAGCTAACCGACTCTCTTTTTTGTCGAACTTTTTAGGGTCCACGGCTGCTTGACGACACAAAGCTTCGTCGCCTGTATATAGGCTTCGGCTTCCATCATAGCTTCTTGGAGGGTAGCCACCCTCTTTTTGACTAAGTTGAATTTGAAAGTCGGCCCGTCTTTCAGACCCTTGAAGAAGTCTGTGTGCTACTTCGTCAGACAGCCCCTGGATCTGAATTCTCATTAGATTGAACCGCCTAACATAAGACCTTAGCCCTTCTCTATCTCCCTGCTTAATAGCCCCCAAATCAAGACTTGTCTTTTTGGCTGGGATGTTCATAGAGAATTTGGACGCGAACAAGTATGCAAGCGTCTTGAAGTTGTTGATGCAACCGGCTGGCAGATTGCCAAACCATAGTTAGGTTATGCCCTTCAACGTCGCCGGGAAGCATCGACACCAGGCGGCGTCATCCAACCCCTGTAAGTACATGAGGTTGGTATCAGCCATTAGGTGGTCTTCCGGGTTGGTGGTACCGTCATAGGTACCAACCAACACATTCTTAACCTTGGTCGGCTGAGCCGCCTCGGTTATCTCCTTGGAGAACGCTGACGGCTGTTTCCCAAGGTTTAGCAGCCGGAGCTGCTAATCCATGGGCCGGACATTTTGTGCCGCCTTACCCTCAAAAAGTGTCGGCTGCATGTAGGGTGATGCATACGGCATCTATGGCTGTTGGGGCACATACGGAGCCAGCTGGATAATCTGAGGGCCAGTACGTACGGACATGCCGCGTGACTGACTCTCTCGGTTTGTTTCCAAATACCTCATTGAAGTGTTTCGAAAACTGTCTGGGTAAGTCGACGTTGAAGCCGACTCAGACAATTGTTGACTTCTCTTCTGCTGGATTAACATTCGGGCATCCGAGTAAGTCTTTTTTTATCCATCCGGCTGGATTTGCTGGATGACCTTCCTTTTCCTTGTTTCGGGGAAACGGAATTTTGATAGATTGAGCATGGGACTATCCGTCCCCTTTTGCTTAGGGTGAGGAGTAGGCATTCGATCCTTCACTTGCTTCTTCCTAGAGGGAGAAGGCTTCTTGGCCGACTGACCCTTGTTGGTGCCAGTAGACTTGTTTATAAGGTCCTTGATTTCCCCTTTGAAACTCGTCATGAATTTCATGAGTTCGTCTCTTGTAACGGGGGCAGCACCCTCTGCCGCCTGGGGTGTCCCAGCCGGCTTGACGGTTGGGTTGCTTGGACCAGCTTTGTCTTCGTCCTGTTCCCTTGTTTCCTTGGAACAGGTGCGTCTTGTTCTGGATGACCCGTCTGGGGCTACATAGGTGTCGACTTCAAGGTCGTCACTACTATCTTGGTCCGTGTGGACCTCGGCTTCAACCGTAGGTCGTTTGCCTTAAGCAGGCGGTATAGACTCTGATGCCATCTCAGAAGTACTCTCCCCACAGATGGCGCTAAATGTTTCGGTTTTTTTAGAGTCCCTCGGGAGAGTTACAATTCCAAGAATGTGCAGACCGTCTGTACCTACAAAACCACGGAAAACTCCGGTTGGGTGGAGTTCCTCCTCCGACGATCAAGTTAGAACGTATTTGGATGTATAAAAGTGCGAAATGTAAAGGTTTTTCTCTCGAATTTTGAGAGAATTCTGCAATTAATATTGCTCGGATTTTGTGTGTATATGAATAAATGTATGTGCAATAAATAAGGATTTTCCTCTATTTATAGTCTAAGGGGATCAGTTTCCCCTTTCATGGGTTGAAGTGCCACGTGTCACCAGAGGATTGGTTCTCTTAAGACCCCTCTGAGGCTGACACGTGTTAGCGCATGATTGGTCCACGTGGATAGGGTAGTTATACCCTAAACATATGTCATTAATTGATAGTAAATAATATAAAATAGGCTATCTTATATAATTAAATATGGCAGTATAAACAATACAAATATTTTATATCATATATAATGATATTACAGATTTTAGTTAACAAAATAAGGCATTTGAGCTACATATAAATTATAAAGATTCCGTAAATTGATCTTATTAAATTAATAGCAAAATAATGTATATGTTATCATATATTTAACTAAATGTATACAAGTATTATTGTGTGATATTCCAATTAGTTATACCTATGAACATATATATTTTATTATGATATTGTAATCTATGTTTATGTTAAAACAGAAGACAATATATGCAATAATTTCGAGTGTCACTCTATTATTAATTTTTTCCCACCCGGCCATTTCCCCAAGTTCATGTTTGATCCTGAAGTCTTTCAAATTTTGCAAATATTAGCGATGGATTTAAACTTTGAAGGACAAGCTATTAAAGGTATTGAAAATATGAGCATAGCATTTGAGCTTTAAGGACTACATCATTAACGTAACAAGGAAAAAAATGTAATAAAACTAAACTAATCGTTATAATGCATTTTATTCATTTTTATTTACAAGAAGATGATGTTAATGTTGTGTTTTTCAGTAAATCAATAGAACCTTCGTCTGAAAAAGAAAAGGTAGATTTTTCACTATAAAGAGTTGTTACATAATTAATTATATGATGTGGTTTAAAAATAATTGATTATTATACTAACAAAATCTTGAAATTTTTATTGTAAACATCTACATCTTTGATTTGTGATAATGGGGATTGTAGGAAATTTTTCAAACTCAACCTCTTGAGCCCCACTGTGATCATGCTTTTAGGCATGGCGGGGCTCCAAGGGAAGGAAGCTAGAGATATAAGAGTCGCCAACAAGTTTTAGGAACTTGTAAACCGTTCACAGGTGCGAAGGTTACACCCCATTCATGATCACGGAGATCGCTAACTTCATAGTGGTTCGGAACCATGACTGGATCTTCAGGGATGATGGTACGACTTCAACCTACAAGAGATTGAACCCGCCCTAAATTGGCCTCTACTTAATTCTTATGATATTCATGTGCACTTTCCAAACAACATACATACATCAAATTAATCATCAGCATATTTAATCTACGTTGGTTGATTATTAATGCACAATTAAATCTGTTATTGGTGATCACTTGAATTAAAATCATGTTAGCCTAAATCAAATTATTAATTATCTTATTAGGTGTGATTTCAAGTATAAATTCCCTTTAAACCTGCAAAAAGGAGCGTGATCAAGCAATAAAAATCAATCATGAATAATCAAGCAACATATAATTAATTGACACAACAATCATCATCATAATCAAAATCATCAAAATATCATTAATAGTAAGATCCTAGGCATGATACTAAACAGGTTAATAACAAATCCTAGCATGTCACTAATAATCACAATCAAAACATTATCCTAAACATGATACTAGAAATTGAAATAACATCCTAACCTGATACTAGAAATCATAAAGATATCCTAACATGATACTAGGAATCATAAAGACCTCCTAACATGATACTACGAATTAAAGTAATATTCTAAGCATGATTTCTACTCCAAAATCAAAGAATAAAGATAATAGATTCACTCACTTTGATGCGTTGGCTTTCTTGCTATTAAAACAATAAACATGGTAGTAAACTTCAAGAAAGATTAAATCAACAAAGTAAATAAATTAAATAATATTTGGAATATAGATTTGGGACCAAACCCTCTATCAACCTTTCACGTTGAGGTCGTAGGCAACGTCGAGCAGGGAATGGAGTATTTGAATCTCACAAAGGAAGTATATATGGTGTTTGATTAGGGAGAGTATCAAGGATGTGTTTAGGCTAGGCTAAGAATATGAAAAGTCAAGAGAGAGAGAGAGAGTGAGAGAGTATTAGAAAGGATATTGATGATAATTGTTGGTGATTGAAACAGGGTGAAACGACCTCTATTTATAGGAAAAAAGAGGATCAAAGCGATAAGAAAAGATTCAAATTCGAATCAGAATAAAACTCCTCATATCGCAGCGCGATAGGAGTATCGTGGCGCGCCAGGTCCATCGCGACGTGATGGTCCTGCAGTTTTGCGAATTTTTATTTATCATAAATTTTGATCCAGAAATCAAAATAAGATAAATAATATATAGTTGCAAAGCTCTATAAGTCTACTTTCCAACCAATTAGAATCAAATTGATTATTTTGTAGAATTGGAGATATGGCAGAAATAGTGGAACAGTGTCAGTTTTGGATAGAGTTGGTATTTTAATCATATCTTTTTCGTTTCTAATCAGAATTGGGATCATGATATATCATTAGAGGGATAATTTCAAGAGATATCCAACCATCCAAGATTTGGATAAAAATTATGAGGCACGAAATTCAGTTTTGACCGGGATTAGGATTATAAAAAAAGAGATGTTTTATTCAATATCAAATTCTTAAATCTTTATCTTTTGAAAACAGGATAAATTAGAACCTTCTAGAGGATTCTAGAAGCTTATAATGAATCCTAATTGGTTTAGGATTGGAAATAAGGTATCGAACCCTCCTCATGATCATTAGGTCGTAGGTAATGTGGACCTAGGTCCGGTTTGGGCTCGATTTAGTATTTTGGCCATAACTTCTTCATTATAAGTCGGATTTGGGCTTATAATATATAGTTAGAAAGCTCTTCTCAAACCCCATCCAACTAATAAATAATTGGACCAGTATTATGGACCAAAATAAACTGTTTTGAATTTTTTATAAAGTGGACACAAAATAAATGATTTTAGAAAACAAGAAATGAATGATTTTGGTTTAAAAAATTTAAAGAAAGGTTAAAAATGATTAAGGCTAAAGGAAATTCACGAGACTCTTCAACCCTTCACCTAACTCGATAATCAAAGACGTGAAAGGTACTCGTCACTGGGTTTGGTTATTGAGGAGACACAATCAGGTGTCTACAAGGATCCAAGTGTTTTCTTAATCACTCCAACAAAAAGACCTCTTAGCTTGAGAATGCTACGTCTGTTGATGAGATCGAAGGTGAATCAAGTTGTGCACAACACTCTAGATAGTGGTAAAACAAGAAAATGAGGACAACTCTAAAAAGGATTGAAGTTAGTATAAAGATAGTTTATGGGGGACTAAGTAAATCCGATCTACACTGGGTCTAGCGGGTCTCGGGTCTAATTATGATTTTTTTTAATCACTTATATTTTTTATACATTATAACTATCCTATTACTTTTGCGACTAATTGACTGTACATATAGATACATTAAACAATCTTACTGCATAGTGCATATTAAAATAAGCTTCATATGAAAAAAATACGTTAAAAAAACATACTACTAAACATTTGACTATCGACTTGACAAGAGTAGGAGCTAGGAACCGTTTGACTTAGAGCCCTTAGAAGAGTGGCAGGTGTGGGTCGAATTTGGGTCGGTTATGGGTCTGAACTTTTCAAACCCGGACCCATTGCACTTAGACCCAAATCCAACCCAGATCCATTTAGGACCCAGACCTTAAAATATGGGTTGGGTCTAAGAGCGGTGAAAGTAATAAGGTTTAAAACCGAAAACCGAACCGAATTAATAATTCGGTTCAGTTTTTCTCGGTTTTCGGTTTGGATCGATTCCAAAAAGCAAAATCGAAATATTTTGGTTTGGATTCTGTTTAGGGCTTCAAAAAACCGAACACCGAAAGTCCAAACCGAATTATACAAATCCAAATATCCAAGCCCATTTCCCCTTCATATATGAACCTAAACCCTAATTTTCTCTCCCTCTTTTCCCTTTTCCCTTTCCTATCTTCAGAGTTCTGAGTTTAAATCTTGCGGCTCCCTCACTACCTCCCTAAATTCTCCCCGTTTTCTCACCACCTCCCTCACCACCTCCGTCAGCACCTCCCTCACCACCTCCCTCACCACCCTGCGGCTCCTTCACCACCTTGGGCGAACACCTTCGTTCCGTCAGACCTTGCGGCTCCCTTGTGCGCGCTCCCTCACCAACAACTCTGTCACTGTTAGACCCTGACTTTCACTCTCTCATACAACACTCAAAGGTAAGAGATCTATTTAATTTCACTTTCATTCCGTTGTTATGTTCGAATTAATTCCATTGATGTTGGTTGTTTATTTTCTTGTTTTTCCCCAAATCGTGTTGCCTTTGTTAGTTAGCCACTTGTTTTTTAGATTATGCATCATAATTTAATATTTATGTGAGGAGAGGTGTTGATTTTTTGTACCTGTTTTGGCCTTAATTTGATATATTTAGTTTGGTTGTTCTGTATTTTAAGTTTGGAACTTTGAGTTAGATTATATGTTTGTATGTTGTTCTGAATTTTAAGTTTGTTGTATTATATGTATTCAAGCTCGTTTACTTCTCTATATATTGTAACTTATTTATTTTTGTGTTGCTAGACTTGAGGAATATGACAATTGGTGGTCAAAATGACCCAGACTTGGTTGAGATTGATTGATGGTGCCATACTGTTGCCATGTTGTTGTAGTTTCTGCCATCATGTTGAAGATGTTGCCATGTTGTTGAAGCTGCCATATTGAATTTATTAGTTGAATGAGGAATTTTATTGCTTTTTTAAGACTTTTGTTATGTCTGAAATTTTATTCTAATGGCTGGACTATTTTTTTTTATTATGCTATCTCCTAAATTTGGCAACATTAGAGCTTAAGAATTTTTATGGACTACTGACCTGTTGTTGTGTTGTAATTCATAAAATTATTAAGCTTTTCCTTTAAAATTTATGCTTTTATTCAAGAAGAGGTACAAAGTTTAAGCCATCAAAAAGGCCAAAACAATAGGTCCAAATACATGCCTAATTTTTTAGGCCCAAAACGACAGCCCAATAAAATTTCGGTTTGGATTGGATTCGTTTATGAAAATCGAATTATTTTAGTTTGGATTGAATTGGATTGAATCCAAATTCGGTTTGGATTCGGTTCCAAAAATCTAAAATCGAAATAATTCAGTTTGGATTCGGTTTGGCCAATAATCCAAACCGAAATCCGAACTTTCACCTTAGGTCTAACCGGGTCTAGGTTAAGTTTTGGACCCATTGTCATCTCAAGGTAATATATGAGATATATGAATGGGCATGATTCGCATGAGTTATTCTAATATAAAGGTCAAATATGTAAAGGCCATGAACCCTTTTATATCTCTAATTAAATTTAAATATATTTTATTCAACATTGAATTAAAATTATAATATGCAATACTATGATACACATTGTGTGAATAAATAATCAAATACTGTAAAAAATATCACTATTATGAAGTAAACTAACTTTGATATCGATTATGTGAGATTTAATATTTGAACTATCAAAATCGTGCAATTGCACGGGTACTATACTAGTTGTTATATATATCTTGTCACCCTAGCTAATACATGCATGACATGAGAAAATATATATATTAAAATTTCTTACAAAATTTTCCTATAGATATTATACAGCTATTCAATAACTTCAATTATATATAATAAATTTCTTTCAAGAAATAAAAATATTTTCTAAGAATATTTGACAAAAAAATAATTGAAAAAAGATATGCTAAATACGAAGTAGTATTTTAAGTATAGTACTATATTTTTAGAAAAGGAAATCATTATATTTTTATAAATATTTATTTCTATAATTATATTATTATCTTTTTAAAAATATATACTATGAATGCACCAAGAGATGACACGTTGTATGCCATTACTGATGTGTCTTCGTGTCACTAATAGTTTTTATTTTCTTATTTAATTATTAACTAATATTTCATACCACTTAATCAAAGATATAGTATATATTAAGAAAATATTTAGATGACTTTTATGAAAAATAATGGATGCAAAGTAGGATAGAGATGACACGTGTCATTAATGGTGTGCCTTTTAGTATATAGTTATCGATGATTAAGGGATTTTATGAATAATGTGTAAAAAAAATGTGTAGGAGAAATTTATACCTAGCATGTCAATTTGATATAATATTAACTATTTTTGTAGTATGTAGTTATTGATGATTAATGTAAATTTTATGAATAATAATGTGTCAAAAAAAATATGTCAGAAAAAATAATAATAATTATAATGTCCCAAGGCTAACCCGAAAGCTTCTGCTGTTTTCGAAGTAAAGTTAGGGTTAGGGTTTCTTTAGGGAAAATTTCTTTGGTCATTGTCGTAGTTCAATTCTAGTTCTTAGCATTGAGGTTTGGTCATATGGGTGCTGTTCAACGCCTTTTTGCTCACCAAGGGTTCAGCTTTTCACGCAGAGAAGACAAAGTGGAGCACAGTTCCTCTCCAACGAGGTCTTCATCTTCCCTAAAGGTCTTTGGCTTTTACCATTTTATCTTCAACACCAGGGAGTTTGTGGGGTTCTTCAACCTTAGGGTCCTTTTTCAAAGCTTACCTAATCGCCATCGTTGTTAAATACACTAGTAAAGGTAAAGGTTAGGTAAGGAGTTTTTGTTTGGGATAGGTTTTGTTGGTATAAAGGTTTGTCAAATCTAGTTTAACTAGGCTTTTAGGCATTATTACCGAAGCTAACTTCATCGTTGTCGTGTGTGATTTCGATTCAACCGGAATTGGATGGTAAAGGTAAGGACTCAATAAGGGTTTCTTTTCTGGTTTTAGCCTTTCTTTCTCATAGTCTTCTTTTGTCCATGTTGTGCTTCTTTGTGTGTTGTTTTCTCATTTCTAGTATTTTGAAGTTAGGTTCGTGTTTAGTATGTTTTGTTGTTTCCTTACGTTTTTGAATCTTAGCCGAAAGTTTGATGCTTTTTGATGCATTCGTTGTTGTTCTATTTGGGATTATTGGTCGCGTTTCCTTTTATGGTTGAATATATATGTTTTTTAGAGGAGCTAGGGAGGTGTATTAGTCTTCTCTACAAGTGTTTTGGTGTCCGAGTTCAGGTAGTTTTGGGGTTTTCCCTTTATTGTGGTTGGTTTTGGTTTTTAGGGCTGGTCTTGGCTTGTTACTTGTGCGTTGTTACATCTTTTGATTTTTCAGTCAAAAGATTATTGGAAGGACAAAGGTTATCTCTTGGTAACCCTTATATTATCTTAGTAATATGAATTTTCAATTCGTTGCTTTGAAAAACCCTTTTTTTTATAGGGGCTCTCATAAGTTTCTTTTGGGGGATTTTTAGTATGGATGTATGGTAATGGTCTCTTCTTTAGATAAGAGGCTAAAGGTGCCTACAGTTAAGGGTACCAAGTCATTTGTAAAAGTGACTCAATTTGTGTTATCAAGCCTTGATCGTCTTAATTTACTCCCCCTTTTACCTAAAGTTCAGCACTTTTGGTGTTCTTTTGAGCCGTTTTATTATCTGCCAAACGCAGTGTGTTCTTTGTTCTTCCTCTAATTCCCTAAGGTCAATGGACTATAGGATACAAAGCCAACAATAATGGTAATATGGTATATCTTTAAGCATGTTTAAAGGCAATTAGTTGGATTTTCAAACCAGTTGTTTCTTGTAAGGAAGGTGTATTGTAGTTGTCTTTGTAATGTTTGTAACATTGGAGTTGGTAAGGCTTCAGGTAGTTTACCGAATTTTCTCCATAATTTGTAATCTTTAATTCTATCAATTAAGCGTATGTCAAAATGAAATTGTTTGGATTCTTTCCCCAAAGCATTTAAAATTTGTTGGATATTGAATTGCAATAATAATTCTAGCTCATGCTTTCCAAGAATAAAAGGTACCACGCATCTTTAATTGCTATTATAAACTACAACGTCAATATAATTATTTTCTATGTATAAATAGTAGATGTAAAAGGATTTAGAATAAAAAATTAAGAATATTATTCATTTTTTTTGGAAATAGTGTTTAGAGGGGAAAAAAATAGCATCAAAAAAATTGTTTGATAGCCCTTGATATAATCATTTCGATGATATGGAGTATATTGTAAGTCCAGAAGTTTTTATTTAAAATAAAGGAGATATGAGCTAAACTGTAAAACAAACTCAAAACAATACCCTTGCACTCCATCTTTTGGCCACATCTTAAAACATACTTTGTATAAAATACATAGATTTGATTCTAATAAACTGAGTTGGAAGTTTACTTTCTTTTTTTTAGCGACATATCATAAGCCTATTCAGAGTTCCGAATCAAAAGTTACGAAGTTATCAACTCAAAATAGAATTGAACCAACATATGTTTGATTTGAGTTCTCATCTCATCTTCTCTCTATTCATCTATATATCCATGTCGTGGTTATTGTTTGATTTTCTTTTTTCGTCTTTCAATTTAATCAAGACAATGACATCGAAGATGTCGCTGGATTATAGATGACAGTTCTCGCCGAGGTCTCCCTCTCTTTCCCCCCTTTCTCATTATTTCGTACAAATTGGTTTTTTATTTTTTTATTTTTTAATTGTGTAATATACTTTAGGTGAATTGAAATTGCTAGACAATCTGAGGAGATGGAAATAGGAGGCAACAATTCTTTCTCCTGTGAGTTTTGTTTGTATTTTGGAGGGAAAAATATATATTATAAATATGTGTGAATATTTGTTGAAATTATGGGGGTAATTATCAATTTTGTTTTGACTCGAAAAGACCAAAATTTGACCCTGATCTGTTAAGTCCAAATTGTGAGGACTCATACCCGTGAAGACAGATTTGGCTCAGGTTAGGATCCACTGTCATCTCTAGTCACGCGGTATAGCCTGCTTTATATAAGAACTTTTTTATATAATTCCTCTGTTATTTTTTATTTGCAATGTTGGTAATATCACGCTTGTTAATGTATATTTTATAACAATAATATCTAAAATTATTTTTTAGTAAAAATTATTAGAAGCTGATATTTTGAAAGTGTTTTTTGAAACAAATTTAATAAGATCCCACATGGCTATTTTTTTTCCAACATCTAAGATACAAAAGATGATCAAAGGAGTGTATGTGAATAGTGTAAAATTCCAAATGCTTGCGATTAAAACAGAACATAAGAAGTTAATAAATAGATTTTTTGACTTTGAATTACCACATTTTAAATACCCACTTTTGTTTTTAGCTACCATTTTTTTGGTTATTTTATCACCTAAAGTTAACACTTTCTTTTGATTTTGCTACTTACTGTATAAATATTTATGTCCATGAATTTATTAGTGATACTGAATATGGTTTCATTTCCACATCCTTTATACATATATTACAATTCTCTTCCTACAATCACACTTCCCACAACATCCATCTTCACCTATTCATATCGATCTTTAACCTCAAAATTTCACTCTTCTATTTAACCTGCTAAATATATCTTTCCCTCTATGTCACTATCTAACTTTTGCTTTGTAATTTTTTTTTTTTTCTTTTTAGCAAATAAAGAACAGTGGGGATTTTAATTAAACAACCCTCATATTTCAAGGAGAGAGAAAGAGAGAGAGAGGTTTAAATTAGGGGATTATCTATTCAAATTATTTTCAATTATGTTTTAGATCTAATAAGTTTAGTTATGTTCCAAAAAAATTAGTTCGGATAAGGGTTAACCAAGTTCAAATATTTTCAATATCATTGAATTCCCAAATTCAAATAAGTAAAAGTTAAGTGAATAAAACACACTCTTAAAGAAATAATGAAAGGGCAATATGCATTTACAATTTAGGTAGCATATAGCAAGCTCAATTTAATTAAAGGTGCAGTGGAAGAAGAAGAAGAAGAAGAAGAAGAAGAAGAAGAAGAAGAAGAAGAAGATGAGGAGGAAAGAGAACTTAAAGTATGTATTTTTTTTTTTTAAGGAGGAGAATGTAACGTAGATCCCTTGAATGTATAGAAGGTTAATGATCAAAGGGAAGAAATTAAAGTGGAGGTAGAGGTTGAGGAAAAATAAGGGCCGGAGAAATCATGGAAAATAAGGGGGGGAATAGAACATGGTGTATTCTCTACTAACAAATTAATGGATGTATAATCAATTAGTTGGTGCAAATTTTTTTAAAAAAAATATTTAATTTTAAGGTGGTGAAATACAAAAAATTTATATGTAAGGTAGGAAAATACAAACACGGTTAATTAAAATCTTAAAAGTGCTAGAGGTAAAAAAATAAAAAAATAAAAAAATAAAAAAAAATCAAAATCAAATACTATGTAATATATTATTGGATTAGTCTCTAGGTTTATTTTCAATTTATTAATTTTTTATAATATTTATTACGTAGTTTAAATTTAAGATCAGAATAATGCATTGAAGTTTGTACTAGCTAATGAAAGGTGAGGAAGTGATAGATTATGCAAATAAACTATTTATGTAAATAATATTGTGTATATTATTTTGTGTATATCTTCCTAGTTTAACCTAGAATACTTTGTATATATAATTGCGTTTAATCAATGAGAAATGCATGGCAAATACTCTCACATTCTCTTATGGTATCACGAGTCTAGGTTACAATCGCGACCTAATTCTCTCTTCCGCTCTTCTCTTCTCTTCTTCTTTTCTTTCTCCACCATGGTCGAATCTTCCAAGCCCCATCCTGCGTCTTTGGTCACAAACATCAAGACTTGCATCCCTATTGTTCTTGATTACGATGGTACACAATACAACAACTGGTTTACCCTATTTCAAATTCATCGCCGCGCTAATTTGGTCATCGATCATGTTAAGCCTAAACCTAAACCTGTTGTTGAGCCGGCTGCTAAGGAGGACAAACCTATTGACATGGCTCTCTGGCAACCACTTGACGATATTGTGGGTCAATGGATTTATGGGACAATTTCAATGACCTACATAATTCCATCATTGCTCCGGATGACAAAGCGGTCGATACGTGAAATCGATAGGAAATTTTTTTCCACAATAATTAGTTTGCTAGGGCTTTGCAACTGGATGCCCAATTCACAAACACCAAGCTTGAACAATTTGATGGTATCAAGCCCTATTGTACCCATCTCAAAACTCTTGCTGATATTTTAAAGAATGTAGGAGATAAAGTCTCCGATAATCGAGTGGCTCTCCAACTTTTGAAAGGTCTCTCGGAGGAGTACAAACCCTTTCGTACTTCCGTTCGTCATCTCAACCCTCTACCTTCCTTTGATGCCCCACGATCTATGCTCCAATTGGAGGAGCAAGAGAACGTTGTTGATCTTTCACTCGAGTCACGTGAGGAGGCTCACATCACTAACACCTCCTCTACAGTCTCTCAAACCACCGCAGGAAGCTCACAAAATCCTGCAAATACGCGTGGGGGTAACTCACGCACTGCCACCGTAAAGCAGCAGCGCCACCCGCAGCAGTAGTGGGGTGCATCATCACAACATCAAGGTTAGCAGTAGGGGGGTGGACATTTTCTCCCCCATGGGCTTATTGGAACCAAGGCCCATGGGCAACCCCTCCATGTCCATACATGTAGACATCTACTTTTGATCCCTGTCCCGACCGGAAGTGCTATGACGATAAATAATTCCATATTTGTGCTGGATTGTAGTGAAGAATGTAAGTGGACTACTTATTGAGGCCTAAACATATGAAACAAACTAGCTTGACCCAAACGAAATGAAACAAAACTAGATAAGACTAAGCCCGATCAGAAATTAGGCCTAATCCATGAATTAAACCTAATTTTGGACGGATTTAGGGCGCCTAGGTTAAAACCTAGAGCTGCCATTGGAAAATCTGCGCGCAACTCAAGAAGTCGCGCGTAACTTATAGCGTTGCGCACAACAGCCCAACGCAACCTTCTGCGCTCCCGAAGATTTTGAATATTTGAAAGATACTTAATCGAATCTTACCATACGATCGCGCGTAAGAACAAGAATCACGCTACCCTGTGCAGTGCAACACCTAAACTTGCGCCCGGAAACCACGCGCAACTTTCAGAGTTGCGTGCGCCCCCTGCTGCGGTAACATGTCCAAAATCCTAATCTTAACCATTCTCTATAAATAGGGGTTCAATAAGAGCTTTGAACGCACAGAAAAATAGCCAGAAAAACAGTAGTAATATTCATAGTTTATGCAATAATTAACCCTCTTGTCCTAAACACTCACCCCTTTTGTTACTTTGTCCTTACGGTGGAGGTTCTCGAACAAGAAGGAGTTCATTTGCATTATAAACTAAGATTTAGCAAGGAAAATTGGTAATTTTTTAGCACTTAGTTAAATCACTTTACTTTTTCTTGTCCTAAATCACTTTAATCAATTAATTAGTGTTGTTTAACAACTTTTAATAAACTCTAATTAACTAATTTCACATAGTATTCTTTTGTTAATTAAAGACTAGAACGAATAAATTAATTGTTTTTTTATCACCTAAGTCAAGGTAAATCTTGTTTATTTATTGTTCTTTTCACGAATTTGGAATAAATAAGAATAATGACATTTGTTGCAATGTAGACATTTTGTGATTAACGTTTGTAAATAAAATCAACTAACTTAGTTTTAGGTATCACATTGCATATATTGTTTGGCAATGAAATTGGGAAAAAGGAAGAGTTAGTAGAGGCCGCACTAGGGCTAGGATTGCGATTCCTCTAAAAAAGGAACATTTTTTCTAGTACCCTCGCTCCCGAACTCATTTCTGGTACTAATAGACCAATTTGGGCATGAGTAAACTTATGATTCATGCTTAAAATCCTTTGAACTCTACTTAGAGAAAGGCGTGAGGGAGGTTTATGTGTTTTTCTAAAACTCATTGGCGACTCTCTATTGGTTTCTAATAAAAAAAAGGGTAATGATAAAATTAATTTTAATTCAAGGTCCCCCAAACAATCAAGAATTTAAATCCTAACACACCCTAAAAATTGTAAAGTCCAAGGCTTTTAAAGGGCCAAGAGCATAGAGGAAATGGATTCCCAACGACGGGCTACCCTCCTCATCACAGTACCCATCTTAGGGCCCTAGCCTAACTTCGTGGGGTGCTTCTAGGCCCAGTTAGACCAACACTCAATGTGGAGTTCTCAGTCCTCGACCTCCTCAAGCCTACTACATGTCTAACCCGTCTTTGGGTTATGTGCCAACCAATATTGAGCAAGCAATGCACATGGACATCGGTGCTACCTCACACATGACGAACTCTCAATGTAACTTATCGTCATATTTTCATTTGAGCGAAAGTAAATACAATGCAATTATTGTTGCTGATGGTAGGTTCTAATTACAGGTTATGGTCACTAATTCCTCACCCCAAACACACTTCAACTAAAAATTTCCTTCATGTTCCTAAACTAATCAAATGTCTCATTTCTGTTAGGAAATTCACTAGTGATAACAATGTTTCTATTTTCTGTGAAGGATTTGCAGACGGGGAGCAAGATAGTGAGGTGTAATAGCAGTGGCGATCTCTATCCTTTCTTCACATATCGTCAAGTCCATTCATCTTTTATTTCGTCAACCTTTTTACAATTGTTTCTCCTAGTGTGTGGCATTCCCATTTAGGTCATCCGAGAAATGCAATTCTTAGCTCTTTATGTAGTAGAAAACTTATTAATTGTAATAAGGTTTCTAGACACGTATGTCATTCATGCACTTTGGGAAAATTAATAAAGCATTTTTACGATTCTTTGTCACATACTACTATGCCTAGCCTTTTGATATTATTCATAGTGATTTATGGACTTCTCCTATTCTTAGGTCTCTTGGTCACAAATATTATGTTTTTTTTCTTGATAATTACACGAATTTTGTATGGACTTTTCCCATCTCTTCTTAATCTCAAGTCTATGATTCATTTATTCGTGTTAAAACATATATTCGAACTCAATTTGAAAGAGAAATAAAGGCTTTCCAATGTGACAATGGTAATGAATTCGACAATGAACCTTTTAAAAAATTTTGTTTCAAAACTGGAATGACCTTTCGCTTTTCTTATCCATACACCTCTCCTCAAAATGGCAAAGTAGAGAGAAAAATAAAAACGATCAATAACATTGTTCGTACGCTACTTTGTCATGCTTCTATGCAACCATCCTTTTGGCATCACGCTTCGGAAATGGCTACCTACCTTCACAACATCTTACCGACAAAAAATCTTGGTAATAAATCCCCCACTCAAGTTCTCTATCAAAAGCATCCCGATTATTCTCATCTTAGGGTGTTCAATTGTTTGTGCTAGCCTCTCTTTTCCTCTTCTAAAATACACAAACTCCAAACTCGATCTATCCCTTGTGTTTTTCTTGGATATCCTTCCAATCATAGAGGTTAAAAATGCTTTGATATATCTTGTCGGAAATTTATTATAGCCAAGCATGTTTGGTTTGACGAGTCGGTGTTTCCATTTTCAAAGGTTCACAATCCTAGTCCTCACATATACGATTTTCTAGACGATACATCAAGTACTCTAGTCAATCCTATGTTGCGGCACCATATTTTGGGTTATTCGACATAACCTAATGCGGGCTCACAGACTGCTCCGCAACCTGGATGGGGTGATGCTACCCAGCCCGCGGGCAGCCTGACCTCGCATTCCTCGTGGCCCCGTACTCCCTCTTCCATCCCTATTATCTGAATCTCACACCACCACCGTCTTATTCCATGGCTACTCGTAGCAAGCATGGAATTTTTAAGCCGAATCCGAAATACCAAGATCAAGGTCACCATACTTCTACCTCCATATCACCTATTCCAAAGAACCCGATTCATGCCCTTCGTGACCATAATTGGAAAATTGCTATGTAGGAAGAATATTATTGATAATGGAACTTGGGATTTAGTTCCATGACTATCTATGAACTTGGGATTTAATTGCTATGATGTTCTTATTGATATAGTTCCATGACTATCTATGAACATGGGATTTAGTTCCATGAACTTGGGATTTAATTGCTATGATTCTCTTATTGATAATGGAACTTGGGATTTAGTTCCACGACTATCTAAAATGAATATTATTCGTTCGTTGTGGATTTTTCGGCATAAAATGAACTCCGATGGCTCTTTTGAGAGACCTAAGGCTCGTCTTGTCGGTGATGGTAAGACTCAAAGTGAAGGGATTGATTGTGATGAGACATTTAGTCCGATTGTTAAACCGACTACTATTTGGAAGATTCTTATTAATTAGCATTGCTTTATCCAAATCATGGACGATTCATCAATTGGATGTCAAAAATGATTTCTTAAATAGTAATTTGAATAAAACTGTGTACATGTATCAACCTTTGGGGTTCAAAGATCCCGCTCGACCTAATCATGTCTGTTTGTTACAAAAGTCACTATATGGTCTGGATAAGCACCCCGGGCTTGGTATCAACGGTTTTCAGAGTTTATGGCTACTATCGGCTTTGTTCATAGCAAATATGATAACTCATTGTATATTTATCACTATGGTAATGATATTGCTTACATTCTTATGATCTATATGTTGATGATATTGTGCTTACAGCTTCTTTAGAGTCTCTATGACGACATGTTATTTTGCAACTTAGCTCTGAATTTGCAATGAAAAATTTGGGTAAATTGAGATATTTTTAGGATATTGTTGTTACTCAAGATAAAAATGGTTTAATTTGGCTCAAAAGAAGTATGCACAGGAAATATTGGAAAAAACGGGAATGGCAAACTGCAAACCTTCGTCCACTCCTGTTGATTCCAAAGGAAAAATGAGCACTCAAACTTGTGCTTTATATGATGATCCTACTTCTTACCGCCGCCTATGTGGTGCCTTGCAATACTTAACTTTCACTCGCCCGGATATTTCTTATGCAGTTCAGCAAGTTTGCTCTTTCATGTACTCCCCCGAGTTGAGCACATGGATGCGTTGAAGCACATACTATAATATATATATTCAAGGTATGAATGATTTTAGTTTGCACTTGTATAAGTCATCCGTCTCTTCTATTCTCTCTTATACGGATGTCGACTGGGGTGGTGTTCTAACACTCGTCGGTCCACATCAGGGTACTGTGTTTTCCTTGGTGATAACTTGATCTCTTGGTCCTCGAAACGACAACCTACTTTATCTAAGTCTAGTGCTGAAACAGAATACAGAGGGGTAGCAAATGTTGTTTTCGAATCCTATTGAGTTCGAAATTTATTGCCAGAGCTTCATTGCCCTATATAGAAAGCAACATTGGTTTTATTTTGATATTATTAGTGCCATATATCTTTCCAGTAATCCAGTTCAACATCAACACACTAAACATATAGAGATGGACATACATGTTATTCATGAGAAAGTTCAACCGGGTAAAGTGCGTGTCCTACATGTACCTTCTCGATACCAAATTGCAGATATCTACACTAAAGGTCTGCCTAAGGTTCTATTTGATGATTTTGGGACAGTCTAAGCGTTCGCAAACCTCCCGTTTTAAATGCGGGGGGTGTGATAGATTATGCAAATAATCTATTTATGTAAATAATATTGTGTGTATTATTTCGTGTATATCTTCCTAATTTAACGTAGAATACTTTGTATATATAATTGCGTTTAAATAATGAGAAAGGCACGACAAATATTCTCACATTCTCTCAGGGAAGACTTTATGTTCCAACTTCTCTGCTATATTCTAATCCGGAACTAAGAGTTAGTAGTGAGCTGATTGATTTTAATCAATAATGGGTGGTGAAACGTGGGGGTCATTAATTTGAATTGGTGTTTAATTCCCAGGATGTCAGGGCAATTCTTAATACTTCTTTATCATCTACGTGGCCGAGGGATGTGCGTTTCTGGTGGCCGAAATCTAATGGCTTATACTCTGTGAAGTTGGGTTATTGGCTTGGGAGATTGGGGCATTTGTGTACTTGGGAGCTTTTCCATGGTCACACTAAGTCGGACTTGTGGAAATTAGTGTGGAATCTTAACGGTCCCCCAAAACTCCGTCACTACATTTGGAGAGCTTGTAAGGGCAGTCTAGCTGTAAGGGAGATTATGTTTAATCGCCACAATAGAGAGTCAAGTGCTTGCAATCTTTGTAACAAAGGTAATAAGTCAATCGTGCATGCACTTTTTTAATGCAAAAATGTTATTTCTGTCTAGGATTGCAAACAATTTATTGGGCTTATAAGGGATGCTCCAACGCACTCCTTTGTTAAATGTTTTGCGTGGATGGATGAGAGGTTAGATAAACAGAATTTGAGCATTTTTGCATCCCTTTTGTGTGCTATGTAGCACTTTAGAAACAAGAAAGGTTTTGAAGTGGATTCGAGGGTCGATGCAGTAAGCATGGCCGCTAGTTTCACTAAGCTTGTTGGCGATTATGAGTTGTACAATACAAAGGTCAGTGGACTCCCTTCTACTCCCGTTGCGTATTCGCTTACAAGATGGTATCCCCATGCTCCAAATTCAGTCAATATTGATGTGGATGCTCATATCCTTGCTAGAATTGGTGTTGTAATCAGAGACTCGTAGGGTGATCCCTTTGTGCTGTTGTGAAGAGAATAGATGCATATTGGCAGCCTGCTCTAGCTGAAGCTACTAAGCTAGTGCTGCATCATTTGGGGTATAGTTGGCTTGTAGGTTGGGGTGTGCAAATGTGGAGCTCGAATGTGATGCTATCTCGGTGGTGAATGCAATAAAAAACAATGTGGAGGGTGCTGCACTCGTGTTTCGTTTTTTTTTTTGATGAAATTTGTATCATTAGTAGTTCTTTTTCTTTGTTCTCTTGTAATCATGTAAAGCTTGGTAGAAATGTGATTGCCCATAACGTCTTTAGATGGGAAACTATACCTATAATGTGGGAACCTGTTTGTAAGTCTAATTTCCCCAAAGTGTGATAACTTTGACGAAACTTAATTTAATACAATTTTGTGTTCGCTTAGCTTTCAAAAGGTATATATATATATATATATATATATATATATATATATATATATATATATATATATATATATATATATTTATTTTCCTCTTTGAATCACCATCATCATATTTATATATTTTTTCAAAAGAATTATTTTCTAATGTAAAAACGAAACAACTGAATTAAATTAATATTTGTAAATTCTCTTTGGGTAATACCCAACTTTTTTATATTCTCTTTGGTGAAATTGGTAAAAAAGTTATTATCTTTAGTAATCATGAATTATCATATTAAGTTACTCATGATATTAATGATAATTTTTAATTAAATATTTAACTAGAGTTAGGTCTTTATTTTAAAATTAAATAATTTTTTAAATAATTTTGTAAAAAAAAAGCCCACCCTCCCCTACTAGCCTTACTAGTCCATCCCCTCCCCTACACCTCCGGCAGTTTCCTCTCCCCGCCAACGTCCGACACACCTTCTCCTGCGCCAAGCCCCCCCCCCCACTAGCAACCCCCACCCTAGTTAGGGTTTGGGTGGTTTCAGACTTTGGGGTTTAGGTGGCGCATTTTGGGGTAGGGGACCTCGCCGTTGACCCCCACCCCCAGTTTAGGTTTGGATGGTTTCGAATTTTTGGGTGGGGCCGTGGGGATTTTGAGTGGCGTGTTTTGGGGTAGGGAAGGGAAGAGGGTCGATTCAAGGAAAAGGGAGGGGTGGTGGGGGTCGCTGGCAGGGGGAGGCGCAGCGCCGACGGGGAGGGGGGACTGATAAACTGACAGTGGAGGAGGACAAAGGTGGTTGTGTTGGGTTTTACGGTGCCTAAGCATCGTGCGAAACCACAGCCGGCCCCGAACCACATGCACAAGTTAATACGACTAAACTAAACATGCATATAATTAATAAAGCAATAAACACATAAGAGAGATAGAGAGAGAAAAGGGAAAGATGATCATACCCTTGATGCGTGATTCCACGTCGCACCAGCAAGAACCTCGAAAGGAGCGAGAACCTCAAGCGTGGTCCCTCCAACAGAGTCCACCCACGCGCCCGAAAACTTGGTCGGTATTAACGGCTAGGTTAATACCCGACACTACTAACAAGAGGTACTCTTAAGGTTTTCTCAATGGAGATGCCTTTATAGAGTTCAACTCTTGCAAATAATTTCCAAGGCATACTTAGGTATTTATAGAAGAACATCTCCATCCCTTTGATATTCTGTCACTGTGGGACTTTGCTAGTTGAGAAAATAATGCAATCAATTTAATTATAAAATAAATTAAAATGCACAAAACAAATAATCAAGCAACAAGTGGCAAACAATGGGAGAGGGTAGGTGAGGACCACAAGGCCAACGGCTTGCTGGAGGCTGCCTTGAGCAGCAAGGCCTGCCTTCCCTGGCAGCCTTGTGCTCTCGACCAGGCCAACCAGCAAGGCCCATCGCAGCACAGCAGGCCTCGCAAGCTTGTGGGCTGCCGCTGCTGCTGCTATTGCAAGCTCGCGTGCAATAGCGGGCTGTTGCTGCTTGCTAGCCAAAACACTTGTTAGTAGGGCCTGGCTAGCTACGCTAGCTACTGGGTCTTGCTAGCAAGGCTTGTGCGCCAATGTGAGGCTAGGGCTATGTTGTTTGACTTATTTATACGTCTCTTCCTAGAATTTGACTCGATGTTCGACGTTGACAAGCGCACTTTAGGGCGCGCTTTAGAGCATATTTTAGGATGATTTTGGATGTATTTGGGGCCGCTTTGGCCGATTATTACCTTGTTATGCTTACGTTTCCCATATTACGTGCTTCACGGGTTTTCAGTTTGTTTTTGATGTGTTTTCAGGTAATATCAACCGAGTTTAATCGGATCCCGAGCCCTTGATGCGTAACCGAGCTAGCCTTGACCGGAGTCCGAGGAGTTAAGGAAGTTCAAGTGTCGTGCATTGATTACATAGCACAGGCAGCACGGCCGTGTTACCATAGGCACACCCGTGCTGGCCTATAAGCAAGCAACCCCAGGCAAAGCAGCACGGCCGTGCAAGCCAATAGCACGGCCGTGTCAGTATCCACGCACCCGCACGGCCGTGCAGGCCATTAGCACGGCCGTGCCAGATGTTGCCTGTGCCCGTGTCAGCTTCAGTATGAGCCCCGTGCTAGAGCATATTCAGCACGGCCGTGTCATTTTTAGCACGGCCGTGCCAGGAAGCTGCACGGCCGTGCCATATATAGCACGGCCGTGCCAATTTGAAGAAGAAACCCGATTTACTTACTGACAAGCTAGCACGGCCATGCCAAATACAGCACGGACGTGCTGATCCAGGGTTAACTGCGCGCTTGACTTCTCCGCATTAGAAGACGTATATAAGACCCAACTTTAAGAGGATTCCAAGGACAGTTTTAGAGAGAGTTTTGAGAGCCTTTGTAGAGAGTTATTGGAGAACGTTCTTAGTATTAGAGATTCATTAGTTTTCTTAGAGATTATTCTAGAGATTTTAGTTTTCTTGGATTGATTTGAAGCAAGATTTGTGAAGATTCTTTGTATTATTCATTGACGACGGTATCAAAGTTCTGAACTTTTCCATTGATTCGCATCAATACAATTGGTATTATTCATCTTGTTTATTAATCAAGCTTTATTATTCCTTAATCAGAATTCATGTTTATATCTATTATGCTTTTGGAATTCATTATTGCTTTGATTATGAATATGTGTGAGTAGTCTCCTAGCTAGGGTTTCGGGATGAAACCCGGCCTAGGTAATCTATGTAATTGAGGATTGATTTTGATAAACGGATTGTGATTAAATTGATTATATGCGATTGCATGTTAATTCATTATAATAGGAGTAGCTAACCTAGAATCTTGAATTTGATTGCATGATATTCTTGATTTGAACGAGAGATTGTGAATTGAGTATTTCATTATTGAATGTGGTTTGATTACGTATCGAGTAATGTTAAGTGCATGAGAAATCCAAGCTTAGTATTGCCCGTTGTCTTCCTATCACATGATATTGATCAGACTTATAGTCTTTGCATATCCCGTTTGTCTCTGTGATTCCTTGTTGTTTAGTTACCAATGGTTAGGCGGATTCCCGTTCTCCCTAGTGTCTTAGTTTATTGATTTATTCCATCTTATTAGTAGTATTTTAGAACACCATTTTCCATTGATTTCGAACTAGCTTAGGTTTAAGATTGATTTGCAATTACTCTCGTTCCTCGTGGACCGAACCTTTATTTGCCATTGTACTTGGTTATAGGGTGTTCGTATAAGTATTGTTTGATTGAGAGTTAGATTGTAGCGACCGATTTAACCCTTGTCAAAATGGCGCCGTTGCCGGGAATCGGTGTTTGTTAATTTCTTTTTGATATCTTGAGTCTAGTTCATCATAAAAAAGCACAAAAAGATTTTTCCCTTTTGGCTACACTTGTAGCCCTGCTATTTAATTGGTTTGGTTAGTGTGTATGCGCAGGTCTAAACAGAGAGAATTAATACCCTTCGACCCAGAAATCGAAAGAACTTTGAAGAGCAATCGTAAATCTCGATTGACGTCATCAAACTCTCAAGGAAAGGAACACAACACACAACAGGTTCCAATGGCAGACATACCGCGCCAACCCAATCGGCCAGCACCACGACCCCTTAAGGAGTTGGGAACTCCTGGGGCGTATAGAGCTTCAAGTGGGATTTCTCCACCCACTACTGAGGCCAATGATTTCGAGATCCGGCCGGCTATGATCACCCTCATCGAGAGAAGGCAGTTTAGTGGTGCCAAGCATGAGAGCCCTTTGGCTCATTTGAACGAATTTGAGAAGTACTGCAATACCATTAAGGTTAATGGGGTGAATCAAGAGTTCGTGAGATTGAAGCTTTTCCCCTTTTCACTTATTGGGAGAGCTCTCGAATGGTTAGAGAAGGAGGTGAAGCTGAACTCTCTACACACTTGGGATGATGTCACGACAACATTCTTGGGAAGATTTTATTCCCAAAAGAAGACGGCCGATGCTAGAGCTTTGATCCAGGGATTTCGGCAAAGGAGTGGGGAGTCAATCTACGAAGCATGGGAAAGGTACAAGGAGTATCAAAGAGAGTGCCCACACCACGGAATCCCAACATATCAAGTTTTACAGATTTTCTATGGAGGATTGAGTCCTCAAGGGAAGACCAGTTTGGATGCGGGAGCAGGTGGCCCCATTATGAACAAAACCGAAGAAGAAGTCATTGATATCATAGAAGATGTGGTACGACACCACATGGATTGGCAAGATGGAGAGCGAGAGGACATGAGCAAGAGTGGAGGAGCGGTCTATTCGGTAGACCATCTTAATGCAATCGGGAATTTGACATCGCAAATTGTAAATCTAGGTAAGGAAATGTCAATTATCAAAGAGAAGCTCAACGCTCCACCGCATCAAAATCTTCCATCCTATTCTAAGGGAGCAGGTATGCACTCTAACTCTAATAATATGCCTGCTGGATGTATATTCTGTGAAAACTGTGGGTCTTATGACCATGATACCTCTGCCTGTAACGTAGATTCCCAATTTCAATCCAACTATAATGATGGTAATGAGTGTGATAATGAACAAGTCAATGCCTTGTCTTATGATAATAGACCTAGGAATGACAATAACAGATATTTACCACCTAATCAAAGAGGGAACAATTATAATCAACAGGGTAATAATTCTGACTACCTACAGCAAAACCAGTGGGGAAACAGGAACCAAAGGGACCAAAATCCCCAAGGGTCTTATAATCAACATGGTAATTTTGGTAATCAGAATAATTACCAACAAAATGCAGGTAATCAAGGGCAAAACAATCAGAACATGAATGCCAATAACAGGGGAAATTGGAATAACAATGGTACCAGGAACAACTTCCAAAATCAAAATCCCCAACAGTCTAATGCGCGTGGCTCCCGAGCCTCTAATGACAACTACAATGCTCAAGGACCATCGCAAAGGACTAGTTTGGAGGAGATGATGGAAGCACAGACCAAAATGTTCAACACTTTCATGGCCACCAGTGACAAAAAGTTTAATGAAGTGATGACACATAATAAAATGCTTGAAACCCAGATTTCTCAGTTGGCTAGTGCTATAAAGGATGGGGTTGGAGTGTCAAAACTCCCACCTCAAGGTATTGACCCTAAAAACTCTGTAAATGCTATCACCACTGGGAGTGGAAAGACATTGAGGGGGAGCGATGAAGTAGTACCCCCTAGGAGTCAATCTGTGACTACACCTACCACTGATACTGTTATAGAGAGTGAGGAGGAGAGGACCGGAGAGAATGATAAAACTGTAGAGGTCTTAAATGAAAAGGAAGTAACACAAGTCAAAGAACCCAATCTATCGCAAAAACTTCCTTACCTCCATAAGTTTGTGAGACATAAGTTGGATGTTCAATTCGGTAAGTTTTTAGATACTTTGAAGCAAATTCACCTTTCCATACCATTCACCGACGCTATAAAACAAATGCCTAACTATGCTAGGTTTTTGAAAGATATTTTGAGTGGCAGGAGGAATTGTGATGGGGTGGAAACTGTTAACCTCACTGCGAATTGTAGTGCAATCATCATGAACAAGATGCCTCCCAAATTGGGAGACCCAGGTAATTTCTCAATCCCTTGTGCTATTAATAAAATGAAAATTGATAATGCATTATGTGATCTTGGGGCTAGTGTTAGTCTTATTCCATATTCTGTATATCAAAGATTAGGGGTAGGAGAACTTCTTCCTACCAACATTACCCTACAGTTAGCTGATCGTTCGATCAAATTTCCTAAGGGTAAGGTAGAAGATGTTCCCCTACGAGTTGGGAAATTTGTGATACCTGTGGATTTTGTAGTTTTGGAAATGGATGAAGATAATCATATACCTATTATTCTTGGGCGACCTTTCCAAGCTACCTCTGGTGCTCTCATTGATGTGAAGAGTGCCAAGATTTCTTTAAAGGTAGGAGAGGAGGTCCTTGAATTTGATCTGAACAAAAGCATGCAATATCCTTTGTCTACTTCCGAAAACTGCATGATGATTGACACTATTGATTCGATTGTCTCTAGTATGCATACACTATTGCTTTCTACTAACCATGATCTTGAGCCAAGTGATACCGATGAGAGCAGGTACATAGAGGAGCAAATGCTAGAGGAAGATGATGGTGATAACGGTTTCAAGGAAATTACACCCATGTATGCACTTGCTAAGGCCACCACAAAAGAGGTAAACGAGGCCCCTAAGGTAGAATTGAAACCTCTACCATCACATCTAAGGTACGAATTTCTTGGCCCTGATTCAACTTATCCTGTCATTGTGAATTCTTCTTTAGATGCGGATCAAACTCGGAAGTTGTGTAATGTATTGAGAGAGCATCAAAGTGCAATAGGCTATACCATTGATAACCTCAAGGGTATTAGCCCCGCTATATGTATGCATCACATAACTCTCGAGGATGGTGCGAGGCCTTCTATTGAGAGGCAGAGGAAACTCAATCCTCAAATGGGGGAGGTGGTGAACAAAGAGATCACCAAACTTCTTGATGCAGGTATCATCTTCCCCATTTCAAGCTCTAGATGGGTTTCCCCTGTGCATGTTGTCCCTAAGAAGGGGGGAATGACTGTAGTTGAGAATGAGAATGGTGAGCTCATCTCAACTAGAACGGTGACCGGCTGGCGGATGTGCATAGACTATAGACGTCTAAACGCATCTACCAAAAAGGACCATTTTCCCCTCCCTTTTATTGATCAAATGCTCGAAAGACTAACTAGCACAAGTATTATTGCTTTCTTGACGATTATTCGGGGTTTTTCCAAATACCTATAAACCCGGATGACCAAGAGAAGACGACTTTTACTTGTCCATATGGTACTTTTGCCTACAGGAGAATGCCTTTTGGACTTTGCAATGCACCGGGCACCTTTCAACGGTGTATGATGAGCATTTTTGGGGACATGTTGGAGGCCAAGATGGAGGTTTTCATGGACGATTTTTCTGTTGGGGGATCCTCCTTTGATGATTGCCTAGTGAACTTGGGGAAGTGCCTACAACGGTGTGAGAGAGTGAATTTAGTCCTGAACTGGGAGAAGTGTCACTTCATGGTTGAAGAAGGTATTGTCCTCGGTCACAAGATCTCAAATGCAGGCATAGAGGTGGACAAAGCAAAGGTTGAAGTTATAGCAAAGCTACCACCACCGGTCAATGCAAAAGGGGTAAGACAATTCCTAGGGCATGCGGGGTTCTACCGGCGATTCATAAAAGATTTCTCTCTTATAGCCAAGCCTTTGACTGCCTTATTGCAAAAGGAAGTCGACTTCAAGTTCGACAAAGAGTGCCTACAAGCTTTTAACACACTTAAGAAAGCTTTGATTTCGGCACCGATTGTGCAAGGACCACGGTGGGATCTACCTTTTGAGTTGATGTGCGATGCTAGTGATACGGCTATTGGAGGTGTTCTTGGGCAACGAGTTGAGAAGAGGGTTCACGTGATCTATTACATGTCCAAGACCTTAAATGAAGCACAAAGGAACTACACCACTACAGAGAAAGAGTTCCTAGCCATTGTTCATGCATTTGAGAAATTTTGGGACTACCTCATTGGTTCCAAAACGATTGTTTATACCGACCATGCTGCCATCAAGTACCTAATTTCGAAGAAGGAATCCAAACCACGCCTCCTCCGATGGGTCCTCTCTTTACAACAATTTCATGTGGAGATCCGGGACAAGAAGGGAGCCGAGAATGTGGTTGCGGATCACCTTTCGCGCATGGAGAGGGAGCAACAAGAAAATGATGGGCTGCCCATTTGTGATGAGTTGAAGGATGATGTTTTATACCTCCTCAAGGAGAAGATTCTACCATGGTTTGCGGATTTGGTAAACTACTTGGCTTGTGAGGAGTTTCCCCCCGATTACTCCAAGAACCAACGGAAGAAGATTAGGAGAGATGCAAGGCATTACATATCGGATGATCCAATTTTGTTCAAGAGAGGTGTAGATGGTCTCCTAAGAAGGTGCGTTCCGGAGGAAGAAGTTCATAGTGTGCTGAAAATGTGCCACTCCGACCCTTGCGGAGGTCACATGGGGGCTAATAAGACAGCCCAAAAGGTTTTGCAATGTGGGCTATGGTGGCCCCATATCTTTAGGGACGCGTGGGCATTTGTGAAGACTTGCGATGCTTGCCAACGGAGTGGAAACATTTCCAAGAAGAATGAAATGCCTCAAAAACCCATACTTGAACTTGAGATCTTTGATGTGTGGGGCATTGACTTTATGGGACCCTTCCCTTCCTCCCGTGGGAACCAATACATACTTGTGGCTGTGGATTACGTGTCTAAGTGGGTGGAAGCAATTGCCTCCCCTACAAATGATCACAAGGTGGTGGTGAAACTCTTCAAGAAGATTATATTTCCAAGGTTCGGGGTTCCTAGGGCGGTTATAAGTGACAACGGATCACACTTTGTGCATGGGGCCTTTCAAAGGATGCTTTGAAAGAATGGAGTACATCAAAGGTTCGGGACAACTTATCACCCTCAATCTAGTGGGCAAGCGGAAGTCTCCAATCGACAGATAAAGTCCATCCTTGAGAAGACAGTGGCGAAGAATAGGAAAGATTGGTCCGATAAGCTTGATGATGCACTTTGGGCATACCGGACTGCTTTCAAGACCCCAATAGGCACCACCCCATACCGCTTGATCTACGGGAAAGCATGTCACCTCCCGGTCGAACTAGAGCACCGCGCTCAATGGGCTATCAAGAAGATAAATTTTGATCTAGCAAGCGCGGGAGAGCAACGGATGTTGGACCTTCATGAATTGGAGGAGCTTCGGATGGACGCATATGACAGTGCGAACCTATACAAGTCCCGATCTAAGGAGTTCCATTACCGGAAGATAGAGCGGAAGGTGTTCAATGTTGGTGACAAGGTCCTCTTATATAACTCTAGGATGAAGCTCTTCCCCGGTAAGTTGATGTCAAGATGGAGGGGTCCATTCACTGTCAAAGATGTTTTCCCTTCCGGTGCGGTTGAGCTTTATGATTCTAGTGGGTTGCAATCCTTCGTGGTTAATGGGCAAAGGTTGAAGACATACTATGAGGGAGCCCATGTTGGTGTGATAGATGTGTTCGAATGCGGTCACAAGAGTTGAATGTGACAACGTCAAGCTATCGACGTTAAACTTAGCGCTTCCGGGAGGCAACCCGATTTTCTTGATTTTACTAGAGTAGTTTCTTTTGTTTTGTATTTGGTTTAGCTCCTAATTTGTGTGAGTTTTGTGTGCTCTTGTGTGTTTTTGTGCAGGTAGAAGATTGGTTAGAAGTCGGAATGAAGAGAGTGATGCGTGCCTTGAAGGAAAAGAAAACCTGCAGACTGCAGCAGACAGCACGGCCGTGCCATCAGACAGCACGGCCGTGCCAGAATCCAGCACGGCCGTGCCAAAATCTGCACGGTCGTGTAACCTCAAAAGCCCACTGACATTCTAGCACGGCCGTGCCATTTTCAGCACGGCCGTGTCAAGTACTAGCACGGCCGTGCTAATTTTAGCACGGCCGTGCCATCTGAAATTCAATTTCGCAAAAAAGCCTGCCAAGCCAACACGGCCGTGCCAAACCTCAGCACGGCCGTGCCAGTTATAGCACGGCCGTGCAGCGCGGGTTCCGGATAGTTTTTTCGTGTTTTTTAAACACGATTTCACTCATACTCTCTCATTATTCTCCAACTCTCCTACCCTTTTTCTCTCTAAACTAACCCAAACCCCCAACCTCCTCCCTCAATTCCTCAAATCAAACCCTAATTCCCCATATTCTTCTTTCAAGATCTCGGCACCCTCCTTGCATTGGAGCATTTTTCAAGTGATTGGACGCAAAATTCGGCCCTCTTTGAGCTCGCCACAACTCCACTTCGTGGAGTCCTCGGTGAATTCATTCTTAAACTCATTGATTTTCGCAATTTTTGTCCAATTTCATTCGTTTTATTGAATATTTGTTGTTGAATTGTGCTTTATTGTTGCAAGTTTGGGTGAACTAGTAGTGTTAGGGTAGTACATTGCATGCTAGGATAGTTTCTTTCTTGTTAATTGGTATATTGTGCTTAATTTCTTGAATCAAACATGCCTAGAACAAAGACATCGACTAGGAGACCGGGTCGGGACGATGCATCCTCATCCATGGTTCCACCCACGGTGGACACCATGGGTATTGTTTTTAATAACCCGTCCTTTTTGGACAAATTTGTAGGATTATCCCACCGACCGATCCGGCCTACCAAGTTCTACGACCCTTTAGCCGCTAGGGCTCTAGGGATCGAAAGCGACATGGTTCAACTATTTTCATTTACCAACTTTGATTCTTTCCTTACCATGCATGCTCTCACTTACAAGAGGCTTACCCTCGAATTTTTGTCTTCTTTGTACGTGCATCGGGATGAGAATAACTCACCCCGGTACTTGTCCTTTCAACTAATGAACTCGGGCACCATTCAAATGTCGGTGGCCCAAGTTAATGCCGCCTTTGGGTGGACATCCGACCTGAAATATGGTCCTAAGGATGGCCACTCAAAACACTACAACTCCGGGTTGTTTTGGCGGCAAATCACGGGGAAAAAGGATAGAGATCCCCGTAGGGATAAGGCGACTTCCATCGTCAATCCCGCCTTTCGGTTGTCCCACAGGACCTTCTCCTCTACTATCTTTGCTAGAGGAGATAGTTCGGGTGTAGTCTCCATTAGGGAGTTACAGTTTATTTGGCACCTTACCCGTGGGGACGGGCGTCTAGACATGGGAGCGTGGTTACTAGACCACCTCGACGGTGTAGCCCGGGGTAGGAGTGATATTACTATTGGTGGCATGATCACCATTCTTGCGCAATATAATGGGATTGATTTTTCTGAATTGCAGGCTATCCCAGGCACTACGAGGCTTGATATGCGCACCTTGAGAGCCATGCAGTGGCTTGAAGGGACATCCCAGCCGGATTGCTATTTGTGGCTCGTAGCAGGCAAGTCATACGCCTACTTGCCCGATCCGGAGAGGACGGTGGTTTACAACAAAGACAACTGGATCTTCGACCCCGACTTCGCCTGGCACGAGGACGGAGGCACGGAGTATGTAGACCGCAATCCCCAGCCTCACCAGGGGGATGAGCAGGCCCACGGGGGCCAAGGAGGTGACGATGCTGATGATGATGATGATGACGAGGAGGGTGGCCCGGATGCGGCCCAGCAGATCCCGGCGCAAGACTTCGCCTGGCTCCGCCAAGGAATGGCAGATTTGAAGCTCGAGGTAGCGGATTTGCGCCGGTCGAACGAGGATATGACCTCCGCCTTCAGAGACCTGAAGAGGAGTGTTGATGATATGGCCTCCCGTTTCCCTTATGGCCCGGGCGGGCCTAGCTCGTGATCCCTTTCCCTTTCCCTTTAGTTACCTCCCTCTCCTTACTATTGTAAGTCCTTGATGTATAAACATTGAGGACAATGTTTGATTCTAGCTTGGGGGGGGGGGTCTTACTTGTTTTCATTCTAAAAAAAAAAAAAAAAAAAAAAAAAGATTTACTGCTTTCCTAGACTAACCTTAACTTGTTTGCTAGTATGTCTTTCCTTTTTGCAGATTGGGAACATTCGAGACGCGGCATGAGTTTGAAGAACGATGCTATGGCCGTTAATTGGAGCTCCCGGGAAGCAAATTTGGTGAGATCTTTTCTTTTTTTTTTTGTGCTTAGGATAGTTTAGTTTAGGAAGAAGTTGAATGGTTCGAGGATGTTTGATCGGTTCTAAGGAACCTGGGATCGTTGATGTTGATATCATTCGATCACTTGTTTGTCGATTGGGATTTTATGTGATTTTTATGCCTCGTTATGTGCCTTTCAACTTATTCATTTGGCTTAGTTGTACATATGTTTGTGTTAGATAGGAAAAGCTTCTGCTATGAGGATGTGTGGTTTAGCTTATATGATATGCCTCGTAGTCTTTTCCTATGTTTTTGGATCATAATAAACTTGTCTAATTGCAAAATTTTGGAATATTGCTCATGTTGGATTCAAAATGTGAATGAATGTGTATGGAATGTCTATTTCCACTTAAGCCAGTGATGAATACACAGTTCGAGTCTATTGTTGATCAATGTAGACGAGTCTAGCCGAAGGTAGTTGGTTAGAACACTTTTGTCATGTGAAACTCTATGCCTTTGGGCTGTGGTAAGATGGAGTCGCTTCCCTTTTGTGGATTTGATCCCCTTAATTGGTAGTTGCTTTGTTTTTGAATCCCGTGAGGTTTTATTGTTCTAGCCTTCATCATTCTTCTTGAGTGACATATTTGGATCCTTGATTACGCATGTTTCGATCTTTGTGTTGACTTGTAGCTCCCAAGACCGACTTGACACTTTTAAGGGAGGAAGAGGGCACCTTTTTCATTTTTCTTATTCTTGTTCCTTTTGTTTTGTTACAAATTAATTTTCTTTTTACATCATCTTACTTGCTAACCATGTTGAGCCTTTAATTCCATTCTTGGTTACCCATGTTACAAACCCGATGGCCAATGTTTTACTAACCCTTAGTTGTGAAGCGTTTACCTCGCAAGGTTTGTTTGAGCTTATTGTGTATAAACCAAGAATAATGATCGATAGTTGGTTTGAGCAAGTTTGAAAGTGAGCTTAATTGTAAAGATGTAATATGAAAATTTGTTTTTGAAAAAAAGAAGAAGAAAAAAAAAAGAAAAGAAAATCAAAATAAAAAAAAGGAGAAAAGTCGTCCGAATTGTGAAAAAGGCGAGGACATATGAATAAAAGCTTTGAAGTTTGAAAAAGGTGAGTTGAGTGTGTATAACATAGAGAGTTTGGGATGTGTAAAAGTGTGATCAATGTTTATTGTGGAATGTGAATTGCATCTTTTGAACTATTGTTTTTGAGAATTGTGATTCTTGCGCTTCATTTAGGAATTAACCCCATTTTTTAAATTGTTTTCACCTACCTTACCCATTGACAATACATTACAACCCTTTAAGACCCTTAGACTTTAGAGGTGTTCGGTTCTCAAACGGTGGAGGGAGATACCTTTCAACCCTATGGAAAGATTATGCGTAATCGAGATGTCGGGATACCTTTGTTATTTCCTCAAAATATCACTTTTTCCGGTTCCTTCGAGGAATCACGAGGGGCCAATTAGGGTGGTGATTTGAAGCAAAAGGGGAGGACGTGGCCGGTTTGGTCGGGTTTAGAGGGAAGCATGACTTCTTTGTTCTCTATGCTTGGTTTAGGTCTTGTTCGCATTTGATCAACGATATCTTGGATTGTGTGTCTCGTTGCTTGTTTGAGTGAGTTTTCCTTCCGTGCATGGTTGTTCTAAGTAGGATCCATTGATTTCATTCCGTGCTTAATTTGATTTGTTCGCAATGGCATAGTTTATTTGATCTTGTATGTGTTTCCCTTGGTTTTTGCTCGAGGACTAGCAAAAGTGTAGCTTGGGGGGTTTTGACAAGCGCACTTTAGGGCGCGCTTTAGAGCATATTTTAGAATGATTTTGGATGTATTTGGGGCCGCTTTGGCCGATTATTACCTTGTTATGCTTACGTTCCCCATATTACGTGCTTCACGGGTTTTCGGTTTGTTTTTGATGTGTTTTCAGGTAATATCAACCGAGTTTAATCGGATCCCGAGCCCTTGATGCGTAACCGAGCTAGCCTTGACCGGAGTCCGAGGAGTTAAGGAAGTTCAAGTGTCGTGCATTGATTACATAGCACAGGCAGCACAGCCGTGTTACCATAGGCACACCCGTGCTGGCCTATAAGCAAGCAACCCCAGGCAAAGCAGCACGGCCGTGCAAGCCAATAGCACGGTCGTGTCAGTATCCACGCACCCGCACGGCCGTGCAGGCCATTAGCACGGCCGTGCCAGATGTTGCCCGTGCCCGTGTCAGCTTCAGTATGAGCCCCGTGCTAGAGCATATTCAGCACGGCCGTGTCATTTTTAGCACGGCCGTGCCAGGAAGCTGCACGGCCGTGCCATATATAGCACGGCCGTGCCTATTTGAAGAAGAAACCCGGTTTACTTACTGACAAGCTAGCACGGCCGTGCCAAATACAGCACGGCCGTGCTGATCCAGGGTTAACTGCGCGCTTGACTTCTCCGCATTAGAAGACGTATATAAGACCCAACTTTAAGAGGATTCCAAGGACAGTTTTAGAGAGAGTTTTGAGAGCCTTTGTAGAGAGTTATTGGAGAACGTTCTTAGTATTAGAGATTCATTAGTTTTCTTAGAGATTATTCTAGAGATTTTAGTTTTCTTGGATTGATTTGAAGCAAGATTTGTGAAGATTCTTTGTATTATTCATTGACGACGGATATCAAAGTTCTGAACTTTTCCATTGATTCGCATCAATACAATTGGTATTATTCATTCTTGTTTATTAATCAAGCTTTATTATTCCTTAATCAGAATTCATGTTTATATCTATTATGCTTTTGGAATTCATTATTGCTTTGATTATGAATATGTGTGAGTAGTCTCCTAGCTAGGGTTTCGGGATGAAACCCGGCCTAGGTAATCTATGTAATTGAGGATTGATTTTGATAAACGGATTGTGATTAAATTGATTATATGCGATTGCATGTTAATTCATTATAATAGGAGTAGCTAACCTAGAATCTTGAATTTGATTGCATGATATTCTTGATTTGAACGAGAGATTATGAATTGAGTATTTCATTATTGAATGTGGTTTGATTATGTATCGAGTAATGTTAAGTGCATGAGAAATCCAAGCTTAGTATTGCCCGTTGTCTTCCTATCACATGATATTGATCAGACTTATAGTCTTTGCATATCCCGTTTGTCTCTGTGATTCCTTGTTGTTTAGTTACCAATGGTTAGGCGGATTCCCGTTCTCCCTAGTGTCTTAGTTTATTGATTTATTCCATCTTATTAGTAGTATTTTAGAACACCATTTTCCATTGATTTCGAACTAGCTTAGGTTTAAGATTGATTTGCAATTACTCTCGTTCCTCGTGGACCGAACCTTTATTTGCCATTGTACTTGGTTATAGGGTGTTCGTATAAGTATTGTTTGATTGAGAGTTAGATTGTAGCGACCGATTTAACCCTTGTCAGACGTTCGGCTTCAACGCTCTAAGCTCGGAATACAACGTCGGAGTACGTATCCTCTTGTTTTAACGTATTAAGACCTTTAACTTAATTCGTCGCCTTAGTTCTGTTGCACGCTTGGGTGTGACCCATTGGGTTCAGTCAAAGGAAAGCTGTGAGATTAATATAATTAATCTCACTTATTAGAGATGGTCTCTAGCCCAACTTTTCGATCATTTAACTTCACTGAATAATTAACTCCATAATTGATTTTGAACATTGTATCGAAATAATACACTTGTTCGAAGGACACCATTCCTTTTAATCTCCCACTTGTCCTTCCGAACAAGTGTGCAATATGTGTATTGCCCTTTCCAGTGTCACTTAATGCCTCTTCATGAACTGTAAGGTAAGATTTATCGTCATCCTTATATTACATCTAGAAGTGTTCCTCAAAATTCCGAGTTCGACTGTCTAATACAGATGATTTCTAAAATCCATATGAGCACGGCCATGCATTTTCACTGTCTCGCTCTTCGAGAGGCCTTGTAAACAACAAAGACATGTTTCTTATTGTTAATAGGAGGACAATCCCAATTTTGTATTGTCAAGCTTCTCTTACTAAGAGACCTAGCCGTCCAAGTGTCGCCTTTATAATCCCCTTTTACGGCAGACGTTTGACAACATCAAAACAGACTAATACTCAAACAAGCAAACTTACAATACTTATGGTTGAGGAAAGAGGTACCGATAGCCATAATGAGGAATATACTTATAACAATTTTTTAAATCTCTTAAAGTATTCTCATAAGTCGATCTGGCATAGTTCCAAACTAATAACTGTGCAAATGATTTATGACATTTATGTCCTTGTAGCGTAAGAAACAGCACTATAAAACATACTACACACTAATCTCACATGGTCAGTAGACGTCCAACTTTCAAATGACCTCGATTAGGGATAACTTCGATATGACATTCAATGTTCACTTAATAGGTGTTTCTTTATCCAAGACGTTGTCTTGATACCCTAAATTGAATATCGTTGAATCGAATGGATTTACCATTTAATTCTAAACCACAATTAAATAATCATGGAATAATATTAACAAACATATTTATTACACTATGAAACTTTTAAACGGTTCATCTTATGATAAATGGTTTTCCCAAATGTTTCAAGAGTAATACTCTTTACAAAACATTTATAGAAATCACACCCATATCTAATATGCTTGATTTCTTTTGTGCAATTGTGAATGTTGTGGTTCACTTATTGCACAAATTAGTTATAATTACTTTGCAAATCATAGCATCTTCAATTCATTATCGAACACTTTCATAATAAGATGATAAAATTCGAGTACGTTATAGATTACATGTGACTTAGGATTTATTTTCCAAGTGATGGCTTCCACTCATTTTCATTATTTGAGACCTTCAACTTGGCAACCTATAATCATCAAAGTTCAACAACGAACTATCCATTGAACAACTTCCCTTTATATTTCCTCTAAGATAACAATGCTCTCAACCTATATTTTAGTAGACTTTCTTGGATTTTACTCCAACCAGTTCACAATAATTTGGGATACCCTAGTCATTTGTGACCATGGAAATTTACCTTAAATTTTCGCACAATACACATGGACATAAGTCCATGTTGCCATTCTCAAGCCACAACGCATCTAACCTCGTGATTATATATGGCTTCCTAATTAAGGATCATATCTAATCCTTGCTAAGGTTGTGCTTGCAATATCAAAACTCAAATTATATTTGTTTCCCTGCATCAAGAACTCATCCTTTTACTTAACCCAGTACTTTGGATGTTCTTGATCATAATATAACGATCCATTATTTGGATTCAAGTCGATTAGTACTTTATACTTTTCATGCTCTAAGCATGCAAATAATGTGACGATTCCAAATCATAGCATACATGATGGATTTAATTGTAAAAATATTCCCAATTTGATCCCACTCATGTAATTTTTAGCTCATCCAGTTTCACTAAGTCTCGCTAAACTGTTTGCTATATGATACGAAAAAGTATCTTCTAAAGTCTTTCATGTTTGACTTAGTATTTCCCAAGCTTATACTTAGTTCAAACAATTACTTAGTCTTATATGGGTTGAAAGCCTTTTCAAGTCCTTCCTGTTTAACACGGTAAATTCCTTTACTCGTTCAAACATTTTTATTAAGTCTATCCAATAGATCTTAATTCCTACTATGTACTAAGTATCGCCTTAGCTTGGTCCATTATTGAAAAATACTTTCACATCTAAGCATTTAGCATTTGATAGTCATTTTACAATAGAGTTCGTAAACTTCTAGTTGGACCTTACAAAATTGACTTTTGCTCCCATTAAACTCCTTATTTAAAGAATTTCTATGTTTCTCCATAAGCCAACCTTTATGAGAAAACATGTTCCAATTCCGACATGCAATGTTTCCCTCAATCCACCAATGAATTTCTTAAGCTTGATTTCATATCTAGCATTATTTAGATTAACAAAACCCTTAGACTATATCCATAGTCTCTTCCAAAATTCCATTTTAGGAAGGCGACTTTGATATCTATTTTACGACATTTCATATACGCAATTTTTGCTAGAATAATCACGAAAAGACTTAAGAATTCCTATCAGTGAATAGGTTAAAACTAACGCCGTGAATTTAATTGTAACCTTTTCAACCAATCTAGCTATGTATGCATATACATTTCCATATTTGTTAGTTTTCTCCTTGAAAACTTATTTGCGATTAATGGGTCTCTACCCTTCATGCAAATTAATCAAGTTCCAAAAATGATTTTCAAACATGGAGTCTATTTTGGATTTTATGGCCTCTAACCATTTTTGGAATTTGGATTTTTCGTAGCTATCTTACAAAACACTATTCTCCTTACTATCCAATAGTAAATAATATGCTTGCAAGTTTTAGGTTCATTTCTAACTCAATAAAAACTTTATAGGATTCAATCTAATCTTTTGGTGAATTCTATACCTATACGGAGTAATTGCATCAAACACTAAGTTTCAAGGTGCTTCTAAAGCCCTTTGATTATTTTGATCTTAATCTAATACTTCTGAATTTTTATGAGTAAAGAATTCTCTTAAAGCACTTATAAAGTCTTTTGAGTATTCTTGATCAATAATTCTCATGAAGCCCTTCTAAAGTCTTCTAAGATTCAGCTTCTGTTTGTTGCTCGTCTCGATGGTCATTGAGTTCATTTTCCTCCCACTTGTCTTTTGGGAAATGTGTTACTTTCCAGAAAGAAACCACTTCCAGCAACGAGTACTATGTTCTCAATTTTGGTTGTGGAAGTAATGCCCCTAGTCTCACTTGAATGCTTACAAAGAGAATTGTATATTGTCTTTGGGTAAAAGTTCGTTGTGAAACAAACAATTAGCTCCCACTTGAGCTACCTTAGCCCTTATTAAGCCACTTAGCTCCCACTGAGTCAATAAGCTCCCACTAAGGCTAAGAGTCTTAGACATATACTTAAAAAGACGCTAGAAACTATTTTTATCCATAACTAAATATGGTGTCTTTTCTTAGCTTCGACAAATTTGTTATGTGTAACATAAGTCATTTGTGCAAATCCTTAAGAACGTAATAGGAAGAGATGTGATCCATCATCGTTCGAGTCATTTTCAAATGGCTTTAAGGTCTCCGTCAAGACATACTATATACGTTGTGGAGCTGATTATGAGATTCCACTTTCATAACCTTGGGATGATCACTCTTGGCTCAAGCAAAAATCACTCGATCTAATCTAGACGTTTTGATATCTTGCCAAGTCGATTCAATACTTCACTGAACTTTTTAGCTACTCAAGATCCAGTTTGTTTCACATGTGATGACTATAGTCATATTCTTTCAAATCTTTGTAAAAACGTTGCAGTAATGGAATCCTCTTTAGCTTTCGGATTCAAATGTATGTACCAAGCATAATAGCTTCATTCTTTGTCGGTTTCAACAAGTAAGACTTCCTTGCCTTAGCACGATTCCGAATCGATCAACTTTCAAGAGTCTATCTAATAGAGCCTTTAGTATGTTCTTATTGATGTGACATTGTTGCTAAAGATAGTCAGAACATAAATCATGTCCATGACTTGAACCGTGTGAGTTTATGTTAGGGAAAGGTTTATTTATAATAAAGAATTCTTGACTCATGGCTTAAACAACCATGCCATTCAAATAAAACCAACAACTATTGTTCTGTTACTTTGAATGTGAGTCTTTCCATGTGTAAAAGGAACGTTTGCTGATTATGGAACACAATAACCATTCTTTGATCCAACCTTAGCTTTAAAAAGTCTTTAAACACAGATAACCTTACAGCTAATGTAGCATCACTTTCTTCATTCCAAGTTCGTAAGTCAATAACTTAGCTTAACTTCCATAATTTTGAGGTCACTTCAAAGTGGATTACTCAAGCAGTATCCAATACTTGTGAAGATAAGTTGCTAAGTTAACTATAATAACATGAACTCTTAGGTAGAATTGGAATCTTGAATTTTTATTCTTTGTTCCTCGTTTCCTATATTTCTTATCATATGTCATCTCGTAACTTTAAGAACCATTTCTGTAAATAATTTGACTTTTACACCTTGTTAGGCATAATTAAGCATTTAATGCGCCGTAAAACAAAGTACTTTTCCTTTAATTCGTACTTGAATTACTACATCAATGAGTCCTACTCATTAGTGTATTAAGCGAAAAGATATGTTGGTTGTCAATTATTGACAGATTGAGTTTTCAACTGAATACTTCATGTTTATCAAAACTACCTAGTATTTTGAATTCATGATGTCCAACCGACCTATTGGACTTAGCTATAAAAGTCATTTATGAGAAGTTTTATTTTAGAAATGTCTTTTCTTTCTTTAAGAACCATCCTCAAAGATTTCCTTTACCAATTGTTGAAAACATTATAATTCGATTTAGATTTCTACAACATAGGTGCAAAGTATACCCATTTATCAAGATAACATAATAAGCTTTTGAAATACATGCAAACTAGCAATTTCGATCAACTTATTAGCGCTTTATTTAAGTTGAATTTGTCTCATATGCTTGAATTAAACGATTCCAAGATCCTAAAAATCAATAAGTGATTAAGCATGCTTTGGCTTGTCTTAACACTTATTATTTTAAGGTAAGCAATCCAATTGCTAATAGTTCCAAACTGTATATTCTTGGTTTGATAAATCGTCATATCTAATGCATTTATGACACTTATCTCGTTTACCACAATATCTAAGGACTCCTAACCGATATTGTTGAGCATAACCAAAATTTACGTGTATATGATGCCTTGCTTTGGCAAACCCATCAACATACCTTACGTCCCTAAAAATTGATGATGCCTTGCTTTGGCATAACCCATCACCTACTTTCGAAGTTTTTGTAAGTGTCATTTTGGAATGGCAATTTTACCTCAATTTTCTTTGGGACTTAGGGTTTCTATGTTGGTTTGACTTAAGCGAACTTAACTAATCATTCAATGAAAACCTAACACATGCATCTAAATATCAAGACTTATAAGGCAATATAAATAGATATGTATAAATGCATAGTGAACTAGCATGACCCCTTGAAATCTCGAAGCATCCAATCTTCAAGGTCATCTTGGCACCTTTAGGCTCCATCTTCAAAGATACGCCATCTTTAGATCTCACCATTAAGCATGCAAGTACTAGTAACTAGGAATAATCTAAATAAATTAAGTACAAAAACACTTAACGGCACGCAATCCGTATTTAGATTTACAAAAATATATAACGAACGTAGTTCGTATTTTCTATCCTAGTCGGGACATACTAGTCACCTTTTGAAAAAATCTGCATAAGAACATTTATAATATTCCATTCACCCATTCACTTCTAAAGTGAATGGCCCATGCAATTTTTTACAAACAATACGAGCAATAATACAAAACTTGTATCAATCAAGCGTGCACTAGTCACCAACATAGGTTGTTAATCTCATTAACATGCCTAATTAAAACTAGTCAAGTTTTATTCAATTATGTGAACTAACGCAATAATGATAACCATAATTAAAGCTTAACGAGCACAAAACCGAATAATGAAGCTCCCACTAAAACCCACATCCATCTTAATTAAATTAATCTGATTAATTTCAATTAAGCAAATCGAGTCATTTGGTTAAAAATGTGCAAGTACATGAAAAACCGAAGCCTATCCTCGTTTTACACAAAATCGCAAGCTGGGTCGAGCGCCTAACTCCCAAGCCAAGGGCTAAGGTGCTACTAGGCTGCCTAGCAAGGCTTACGTGCATGTGCTGGCCGCATGAGCCTAGCAGCGCACCAAGGCAGCTGCACAGCATGCCTAGCATGCTTGCATGCTGCTGGTGCTAGTAGTGTCCCTTGTGTGCGCTAGTGCTCGCAACAGGTGCATCCTAGCAACCTTGCCCTTGCGGGATAGGTGCTGCCTAGCAGCCTTTACAGGATACTGCTTGCCGCACCACACCACATGCCCATCACACCCTTGCTCGCACACACACGCACACCTCGACAACAACATTGATGCGGGCTGCCCGAGGAGCCCCTGCTGGCCGAGTGTGATGCTCGAGGCTTCAAGATCGATTTTTGTGTGCTTTGGGATTATTTTTTTTATCCCAAAACTTTTGTGTGACTTTAATTAATTCCAAATTAAATTTAGAATTAACATTTGAGCAATTTTGAATTAATATTAAGTCTAACTTAATTAATCCAAGTTTAGTGTAAAAACCAAAATTATTTCCAAGAACCATTTTTTAAATAATTTTAGGTCAATTTGATGCAATAAAAAATTAAGGCCATGCTACATAATTAAATCATCCAAAGATTAAAATTAATTATGAGTTTGACAAAACTGATTGAATAAATTAATTAATCATCCAATTAAAATAATTTATTCAACCAATACTCATGCATATTTGAATATTTCAACCATCCAATGAAGAATAATATTCAAGCATAAATGTTAACATTCATGATTTTAATCAATTTCCAAAATCATCAAAACTCAAAGTATGTTCACTTTGGATTTTAGCAAGCCAAGATTCAATCAATAAACCATTAAAGATTCAATCTTTGACCATTTTAAGGGTTCAAAATCACATTCAACATAAACTCATACATTTCAAGCAATCTAATTGCAAAAATGAACAATTTGCAAGTTTATGTGAATATTAGAGCAATCCAAATTAAGCAACCAAATCATATCAAAAACATGCTTAATAAGAAATATAATTGCAGTAGATTAATTCCATAATCAATCACATAATCCAATATTACATGCAATAATTAATCAAGGTTTAAAGATTTAAATTTTTCGTTCTAAATGAAAAACCCTCAAAAAAATCACATTTTTACGCAGATTTTGGTCTCCGGAAGCCGATTTTCAATTACTTCGTGGGTAAAGGTTGATTTCGAACATTGATTTCACCCAAAAAAACTCTATTTTTGAGTCAAAATCTGGGTTCGTAATCATAAATTAGCAATAAATCGATTTTATCTAATAAAACCGAGATCCTAATCTAATTAGGTTTCTAATCCTGATTTTTAAATCTATTTTAAATCACCTTAATTAATTTTTAGTCGCAAAAATTAAATGCACGAGGCTCTGTTATCGCTGTTAGGTTTACGTGCCCAAGCACCGTGCGAAACCAAAACCCACCCCGGACCACATGCACAAATTAATACGACTAAACTAAACATGCATACAATTAATAAAGCAATAAACAAATAAGAGAGATATAGAAAGAAGGGAAAGACGATCATACCCTTGATGTGTGATTTCACGTCGCACAAGCAAGACCCTCAAACGGAGCAAGAACCTCAAGCGTGGTCCATCCACGCACCCGAAAACTTGGTCAATATTCACGACTAGATTAATACCCGACACTACTAACAAAAGGTACTCTTAAGGTTTTCTCAATGGAGATGCATGCCTTTATAGAGTTCAACTCTTGCAAATAATTCCCAAGGCATACTTGGGTACTTATGAAAGAAACATCTCCATCCCTTTGATATTCTATCAATGTGGGACTTTGCAAAGTTTAGAAAATTATGCAATTAATTTAATTCTAAAATAAATTAAAATGCACAGACAAATAATCAAACAACAAGTGGCAAACAATGGGAGAAGGTAGGTGAGGACTACAAGGCCTCCTTGCTCCCCAAGTCAAACCGGCCCTAATGAGAAGCGGACAGCTGGTGGCTGCCTTGAGTACAACAAGGCTCAGCATAGCACAGCAAGCCTCGTAAGCTTGCAGGCCACTACTGCAGCTATCGCAAGCCCACGCACAATAGCGGGCTGCTGCTGCTTATTAGCCGCATCACTTGCTAGCAGGACCTGGCTAGCTACGCTAGCTGATGGGCCTTGCTAGCAAGGCTTGTGCGCCACGCACTCGGCCAACAGACCCCAGCCAGCCCACGCGTGTGGCTTGCTGGGCTTGCGGCAGCATCAAGCTAGCCTAGCCCTCACATGGCTAGGCTAATGCGAGGCTAGGGCTATGTTGTTTGACTTATTTGTACGTCTCGTAGATTGCTAGAATTTGACTCGACATTGAACGTTCAACTTCAACGTTCTAAGCTCGGAATCCGACGTTGGAGTACATATCCTCTTGTTTTGACGTATTAAGACCTTCGGCTAAATTCGTCGCCTTAGTTCGGTTGCACACTTGGCTGTGACCTGTTTAGTTCAGTCAAAGGAAAGCTGTGAGATTAATATAATTAATCTCACTGATCGGAGATGGCCTCTAGCCCGACTTTCCGATCACTTGACTTCACTGAATAATTAACTCCGTAATTGATTCTGAACCCTGTATCGGAATAATACACTTGTTCGAAGGACACCATTCCTTTCAGGTTGGGCTATTGGGGGAGGGGGTGGTTTTTTTTTTCTATAAGAAAATTATTTAATTCTTAAAAAATTAACCATGGTTAAATATTTTATTTAAATAATTATTACACTACCACTGTTACATATTAGTTGCAACTTTGGGTATTATTTGTGAAACATAAAATATTCCAAAGTTGCAACTAATATGTAACGGAGGTAGTATTTGATAATAAAATATACATTATTACTAAAGATAATAATTTTTTTTTTCAATTCAACAAAGAGAAAAATAAAAAGTTGAGTGTTACGAGCACTGGCGGAGCTATGTTGGGGCATGGTAGGTCACATGATCCACCATTATTATTTTTTTTATTTTGTAAAAATTGAAGTTATATTTTTTTTATGAAAAAAAATTATATGAATAGTTTATCTAAGATTGGTTTTATTATAAATCAGATTGTTTAATCAGCAACTTTTGTGTGCGGCAGGCCACACCGTGTGGCCAGCTAATATACAAGTAACCCCTAACCGACCGATTAACCCCTGACCAAGGAATTTCTAACCGAGTAACCCTTGACTAGCTGAGTAACCCCTGACCGACCAAGTAAACCCTGAACAATTGAGTAATCCTTGACCAACCGAGTAACCCTTGACCGACCGAGTAACCCCTGACTAGCTGAGTAACCCTAACTGACCGGGTAACCCCTGACCGACCCGGTAACCCCTGACCGACCAAGTAACCTCTGACCTAGTAACCCCTAACTAACCGAGTAATCCCTAACTGAGTAACCCATAATTCCAGAAAAACAAATCACAAAATTAAAATAAAAAAATCACAAAAATTAAAACTTACCAAGCAAATGCAGAATCAGATTCAACAATGTCGGAATCACAAAAGATGCACCAAAGACGATCAGGAGAATCCGAAGAAGAGAGTATGAAGCTAGGGTTTTTGAGTGAAGATTTGACGATTGAGAGCTTCTAGTGGAAACAAGCTAGTGAAGAGTAAAGAGAGATAATTAGTGTGGCGTGGGAAGAAATTGTGGCGATGACCTTGATTGTCGTTGTTTCTGCATATTTTGCAGAACTCGTATTCTGATGGTTTCTCGTCGACTTTCTTCTTTATACTTTGTGGAAGAACACCGAGCTTTCGTTGTCGAATTCTGATGTTACTCGCAACGGCAGACGTTTCTGAAACGAGAACAACCCGAACGCCCGACGATTTCTACGACAACGAAGACGACAGCAAAGGCAGATTTTTCGGCGACGAAGACGGCGGCAGAGGTGGTGGAGGTTGGGGTTGGAAGGAGGAAGGGTTGCTGAAGAGGATGAGGGAGTCTTGAGGATTAGGGCTTGGAGGTTGTGGAAGTGATTAATATGGCTAGCCACACAGCCACATATGAAAGTTTGTGTTGTTTAATCTAAGTAAAATTGTAATTATCTGTTAACTTGACAAAATCAATTTGTTTAATCTATTTATTAGTTGCACTATGTGTTTTCTCGGTTCTTTATTATTCTTTTCCTCGCACTGTGTATTATTGATCATTCCCCAGCCAATTATTTTATTTTGTTTCCTTTCATAATATATGGTACTATACATAATAATTCCAAGTTTATATTCTTTATACATAATATCAAATTGAAGAGATTATTATTCTTATATACACCAGATGCATATTTTATCCCAATAATATCTTTTAGGAAAAAAAAGGTACATAATAATTCCAACTTTATCTCTAATTTTGCATAGAGATAGATTTATGTATGCACTCGTCCGAATTCAAAGTACATCCAATAATATTTTGTTTGCTCATTTTTGATAAAAGTTTTAAATAAAATGGAACAAAAGTGGTAATATTTATTACTTTTAGAGGAAGATATACACTTCATGAAGTATTGATTTTTATTGTTGCAAACAATACATTATTATTGATTGATACTTTGTACGTCTCGTTGGACGATTTGTGGTGAACTGGTGACCTACCATTCATAAAATCCTAGATCCACCACTAGTACATAGAATTTCCCGATAATATTTAACAAATTGAACAATATAATAAAAACAAATGTTTTATTCCCTCCGTGTGTTAATAAGTGTTATACTTTGAGCAAATACGCATGTCGAAACATGATTTTGACCCTTAATTTATCTAATTATATGTTAATAAAATCATAGGAAATTTTATAATATGAAAATATACATTACAACTATTTCAATAATTTATTATACAATAACATTTATTTTTATATATTAGTAAATTAATCAAGCCAACATCATTACATAAATAGTTAAAAAAAAAGTCAATTAATAACACTTATTAAAACACCTAATGGATTATGAGTAGAATGACTAGAATCTACGAAGTAGTATTCACCATTTGTCCGTAAGAGTTAGTTATGGACAAGCCGGGAGTGAACAAAAACAGACCAGAATTTTATTATTGTTTTTGCTCGATTTAGAGAGGAAGCATCTGACTAGATTTGTGATGCAGCAAATTAGGAATAATACTTATACCCCAATAAATCAAATTGTCTAAATAAATTATTCATTTCCTAAATTGTCCCAAATCTTGTTTTTCCATACCCTAAACCCATAAATTATACAACTAATTATTTAAGGAGCAATCCCAAACCTTCATTTGATCTTGCATCAACCCCATTAAAGCTCTATGTGAGCATTTTGCATCTGATTTTATATCAAAGTTTTGATTTCTAATAATGGCTGCCTCTGAAAATAAGGGTGTTGCAATTTCTGGGAATGAGAAAAATGGGGTTGATCCAATACCCAATACCCATGTTTCATTTGGGCAATTGTTGGATTTGGGTGTTATTAATCAATTTGGGCAATTATTGGGTGATTATAGCAGATTGGATGAAGAGCTCTGGCTCTGTGATCTTGAGAATGATAAATCAATGGATGCTTTGGATAGTGGCTATGAAGGGCTTAAATGTCAAATTATACCATCTGTAAGTATTTCAAACTTCACACTTTTGTGCTCACTTAATTTTATAACTTAACTGATTAATAGCATATTTCAAGTTCTGGTTAGTGAAATTTCTGTCAAAATTTTTTTTAAAAAATAATAATTCTGGTTAGTGAAATGTTTGAATCAGTTCTGCTGCTTACATGTTGATAGTAATAAATCTAATAATGACTTTTTCTTAAATACATATATATAATGAACTTATGTGTATTTTGATGTTCATTGTGTTGAGTTCCTGATACTAGTGATTGATCAAGTGTTAAGCATTAACAATGTTGCACGATAAATTGAAGGTCTTATAGTGATAATGTGATATTTGAACCATGTTCCATCACTGGAACTTGGAAGAATGTGTTGAAAGGAACCTATTGCACATTATGTCTTCTTGATGACATTGGCTAGTATCTTAACTCCAAATCCAGATAACGGAAGGAATTTTTGGATTGTGTCGAATCTAGTGAAAGAAAACACAAAAATATTCCCGGGATTGAAGAGAAGTATCATAGAATCTTTAGTTGTGAAGAGAAGTGGGAAAAGTCTGTGGAACGGTGTAGCAGTTGTTAGCTGTCGATGATATTTTAGGGTAAGGTTGCATACTTGTGAAGTTTCTTGGATTCTGCCATCAGCACAATCCGTAGTTCTTGCCGTAGGAGAGGTGGATTGGGACTAAGGATCATTTTGGATGTCCAACTACTACTATTGAAAAGAAGCAATGAAATCCATCTTCATTTGTTCCCGGTAGTCGACTAGTCGGTAGAGTAGTAAGATTTGGAAGGTGAATAGTTTAATGTCAAATTAACCACCTTCTTCATCTTTTCTACTTCCACCTAATTATAAATATCATATATACCTTTGTTAATGGTCAATTTATTTCCTAGAACATTTAAGATCTGAGTATGCAGTCCATTGGCGTTGTCTGGTAAAGAGAGTTTGACAAAGATGAGTTGATTTGACCATTATAGAGGGTTAATTACATAAGTCTACTATTTTGGCTGTTTGGTAAATAGCTGATTCAATGAGCTGGTTGTACTTAAGACTTAACCCTTTAATTTCTTCAATTTTTAAAAAGTTAAATGATCTTTCCAAGTTAGCTGGCTGTGAAATTTAAGCTAAATGACCACCATTGTTTTGTTAAGTTACTAAAAGTTACATCCCTGCACAATTTATTTACCTATTCTAGAACTTATTTGTCATTTCACTTATTCAAGTAACAAAACTACTACTAGTTACTAGCTACTTTCATCAAATCTAATGCAACCAACTAGTCAAACCAGCCAAGGCAACCAGCTCTTAGCAATCACCAAACAGATACAATCACAAAGGTTATAAGGTTTATTCTGCAGGGAATTTAACGTCGTATTCTTTTATGATGCATGTACGTGTTGGTATTCACCTCAATATGTAGCTGTAGAGCTTGAGGTTCTTGCTATATCTTTGTAGAGGATGTGATGGAGTGAAAGGATCTTTTGGTAGGGGATGATTGAGAAGATAAGGAGGGGTTAGCCGGTTAGGGGTAAAAAAAAAAAAAAATAAAAAAAAAAATAAAAAAAAAAAAATAAAATAAAATAAAATAGAGCCCTCCTTATGGTGATTCTATGTTTTATTATAGAAGCTGAAAATTAAGCTAAGCCCTTTTTTACACTTTATTTAATTTAATTATTGGATTTGCTCATTATTTTGAGGGGACATCCATTGATATGATTATGGAATGCCTTTGCTACCTGATATCTTGCTTTCTAATGCCTTTGCTACCCGACGTCGTATCTCTATGAAGCAGAGGCAACATTGGATGCATGATATGTACTTGAACCATAAGGCTTTAAAGGATTAAGTTTGCAATAAGATAATCAATGTATTCTGTGAGCCTTTTTTTTCCCTTTAAATAATAATTATTATTATCTTTACCCCAAAATTTGAGGACAAAATGGATGATCAGTTCTTCTGCTATCACTTTGCCAGAAGAATTCCATTTAGCTTGTAACAGATGAGATTCAACCTTAAAAGCTCTTTTCTTTTGTCATCTATCAATCATATTATTAGCTCAAAGATCATGTTTGTCTGTGATGTTAACTTGTAGCAGCCTGTCTGCTCTTTCCAGTCCCTAGTTTCAGCTTCTCACTATATTAATATACATAGTACTTCAAATCGACCTTTAGTGGCTTCCTTTATCTTTAATGATGCGAAGATTTCTCATCAACCTGTTAGCACCATCTATTTTTCTAGTTCTATTCCCTCATGAATATTTCTCTGATCTAGACTGTTAATTTCCTTTCTGTCTCCGTTCCTGAAGAGCTTGCCTTTTTCTTCTATATTATCTTCCTCCCATATGATTTTGTGACTTTTGTCTTTTTATGTTCAAGTCAAAGTTTTCAAACCTAGTATTTTGAGAGCTACACAGGTTTGACATTTTCATTGTACTAATTTTACCTTCTGAACCCTTTTTGACTGCTTACTTCAAATTCAGTTCCGTACCCCAGTTAAGATCTGATTCTAGTCAAACTAGTGTATAATGGATTATTACCAAAACCAATAAAAAGAAAGAAGAGGTAAGCTGATATGGGAAATGAATAGGCATGACACCAAGGACATTGTGGTACTTAAAACCTTTGGAGTTGTGCTTCATTTTGTGGATTTCTAGTTGGTCATTGTCTTGCTTTCAGAATCAATATTGAGTCTATAGCATCTATCATCGATCACTTCTTTTCTTTCGTAGCCTCCTCCCTTTGTATCTATGTTACTGTTTTCACCCTAATGACCTTAAGTAAACTTGAATGCTCTGCATTCATCTACACCTCGTCTTCATTCACGTATTGATGCACAATGAGTTGTCACATTAGTTTTTTGTGATACAGAGAATATGTATACGGCACCCCTTTAAAATCTACTTAGTTATATAAATATGGGATCGATTAAATATCAACCTGAAGCTGTTTGTTACATCAATTGAATGGTAGGAGTTGAGGATTTTAAAAAGAAAATTCAATTACGCAGTTACGGAGATGGAGTTGTTTTCCATTGTAATAGCAGTGGTCATTATAACTTTAGCTCTTGATATCTGCCAAAACTTATAATCAAATGAAATTTTCTTCCTATTTTTGTTAAATTCAGCGTTTGGTGTTATCTTTGGCTTAAAGTTAGGTTGTTTGGCTTTGTATCTATTTGTTTCATGTCCTGCATGCTCAGTTTACTAAACATAATGATCAGATTTGGGCCATTCTTTGCTCTACAACATGTTTGATTAGTTGATAGTTTCCAGTGGTAAAGTTTTGTGATGTTTTTTTTTTTTCCATCTCAGGATGAAACCATTATTGACGTGAAGCAGCCATTAGAATATGTTGACAATGCTGTCTGTGAAGGAGGCATGGCACCTGTGAAAGAAACTTCTACCTCCTTGAACAATTCCTCTCAGAAAAATTCTCAGACTTCGAGTCCAATTTCAGTTTTCCAAACAGAGAGGTCATACACTGATGTCATATCAGCAATGCGTGCTCAAAGCCAATGCCATCAACCCACAAAGAACAATTTTCCAGGAGGCCGTCAATTTTTTGGCACCACTATTTATACCAGAGAACAAAATTCAGCGTGCCAGTCTGAGTCAGAGTACTCAATGGAGTCTTCTCTATCAGATGAAACTGAAGAGTATATTCCATCCAAGCAGGTGCGGACTAGGAAAATTAGTGATATACTTGATTCAGATTCTGACCCAGCAGTGAAGAAATGCATGCACTGCAAAACAACAGACACCCCGCAATGGAGGACAGAGCCCAGGGGACGAAAAACCCTATGCAATGCATGTGGAGTTCAGTATAAACATGGTAGGCTTTATCCTGATTACCGCCCTTTAAAGAGTCCAGGATTTGATCCTTCTATACACTTTAATCTGCCCAAGAAAGTCCAGGAAATGAGAATGGGTAGCTCAAGTGAGCAAGGTCCAAACCCTACTCCTAAATCTAACAAAATCGAAGAGAGGAGGATGGTTTACACAATTGAGAAGGGTCCAAACCTGACTCCCAAACCAAAGGAAGGTGAGGAGATTAGAATGAGTCACACAAGTGGGAGGGATCCAATTACTCCTAAAACCAAATCTCAACGCCCTTCTTTTGAATCTGATTCTGACGAGGAGTGGATCTTGGGTAACAATGAGAGGGACCAGAACCGTGCTCATAGAGCCAAGAAATTTGAGAAATTAAGAGAGAAGGTTAGCAATGAGATTCAATCAGATTCTAGAGAAAGGAGCCAAAACTCTGACTCTTATCTGAGTCTGAAACGCAAACTGCCGAAACATGCGGGCAAGAAGTGCCTACATTGTGAATCAAAGGATACCCCACAATGGAGGGAGGGGCCTATGGGACGACATACACTTTGCAATGCATGTGGTGTGCAATACAGAGCTGGTAGGCTATTTCCTGAGTACCGTCCTTTGAAAAGTCCTACCTATGATCCGTCTTTGCATTCCCATTTGCCCAAGCAAGTCCTGAAGTTGAGAATGAGAATGAACAGTGCTGAGAAATGTGCAACTTCTGGTACTCATGAAAAGCCACCATGAGTTTAATCCAGGAAGCAATTTAAGCAATTTTCTGTCTTCATACCAAACACTGGATATTTAGGTTACAGATTCCCTCTGCTAGTTCCCCGATGCCACAGCTTCTTGTTCTCAGTGTCCCTTCTTCCCCGTTTTCCTCAATTTTTATGTGCACATCACTGAAAAATAGGAATGGCTGTTGCTAAAAGTAGCTCAAATTTGTGGGTTGAGCTGGCTAATCAATAGGGAAAAAAAAAATAGGAGTAAAGCATGTATGTATATTATGAACCGCATAATTATATATTTGGTATGCATAGTTAGTATCTCTGGTAATCTGTATCCTAATTATGTCATCCTCTTTATAGAAGAACTATGAAGCAGTTTGTACTGTATTTTGGTATGAAGCAGTTAATCTGACATTAACATTTTCTAAAATGAGAATGCAATTTTGTTTTCATAACGGTGTATGATGAGATCGAGTATGTGAATTTCAAATATTCTTGTAAAGAGACATTCTGACATCAGGGAACAGTAAGTCTCTGTTATTCTAGTACAATACGTGACTAATCATCTTCGTATAATCAGAAGCAGAAAAACAATGTTTAGTTATTCAAATAATTAGGATTCTACTATACTTGTACTGACTGTAAATGCTTAACTGAAATAGCAGACAGATAAGAGCATTAAAGAAAGCCCTTATCTTGGAAGCTTTTGATGCAGTCATCAAACATTTGAGGAATTGTCTTAAAGCCAGGAAATCCCAGTTGTTCAATCTTGCTAGTATCCATGCTATGAGGCTTGTCATCTACTTTCTGAGATCCACACCTGCAACCACAACGGAATCTGTAAACTGCAAAATTCCTAGCTATGTAAACCAGTTAGTACTAGTGCTTTTTATGTGCTCACATTTTTTCACATGGATAGCTTTGATACTTAGCTTTCAGCATGTCTATGATTTTTGACCAATGAGCTACTGCGCTTGAGCAAATCAGCCTCCCGGATGCCTTGCTTTCTTCCATGGCCAGAATGTGTGCTGCTACCACATCATCAATGTGCACAAACCCTATTTCCTGGTTCGGATATTCACCTATTGCACCTAGAAAAATGACATGTTTATTTCCATAACAGAAAGAGGTAGATTACATTTGTACGAGTATGTCTAAAAACAGGCTGCAAGATCTACCTTTAATGATCCCAAGCAGTAGCAGCAGTGTGCTAGTAGGTTGCGGTCCAATTAAGGGACCAATGACAAATGATGGGTTCACTACCACCAAATCAAGACCATTTACTTTGGCAATCTTCCATGCTGACTGCTCAGCTAATGTCTTCGCATATGCATACCAAAGCTGATGAAGGAGCAACAAAAGTTAAATGGCTAGTCATTACAAAAAGCGTGATCTGGTATGCATAAGGTAATATTTCTTTTGTTCATGGCAGATTACCAACCTGAAAGAAGGGATATGCTACTTACATTATGTTTTTTGCAGTAGTCGGAATCACTCCAGTGAGACTCATTAAGAGGGGAAATATGCTGGACGTCTTCGCGGTATCTTATAGCAGAACATGAAGAGGTAAATACAACCCTTTTAACAGTAGTAGCCTTTATGCATGATCTTAGGACATTCAAAGTTCCATTTATACTAGGTTCAATCAGATTTTCCTGCAAGGGTTGCTGTCATTGTCACGATGAACTTTTGTACAATACATAATCTTGTTAAATTACTAAGAAGAAGCTTTTAAAGAAAATTATGCCCCCTTATAAACTTTTGGGAAAAAAATGATGCTCACTCACTCTTACATTACAGATTGATATTCTATCACTTTTTTGTATCATATGTGCATAATTGAAGTCTATTGGTTGATCTTAGCAATATGTGCACAACTTTTCTAATTTGATTTGGAAATAGTTCAAATAAACATATTTCGTATAATATTAAGTGGATACATATGTCGTGTGGTACCCTAAAAGTGAATCATGTGATATAGATTCCATCTAAAAACTCTTTTAGCTCAATATTACCTTTTATAGTTCCCTAATGTAGATTTTTGTGCTCTTTTATCAAATTAATAACATATAAGTTACATTTGAGTGGACATTAGAGTCATATTTAAATCATTGAATCAATATACTTGATTATCTTTTGTAATAGGTAAGTTTTTGCATCCTTACCATGCCGTGAGTTGTCTTTCATTAGATTGCTTAATCAAATGTGTGGTTAAGGATAATATCATAAGTGAAGAAATAGATTTACTGAATATAGATCGATTGATGATCAAATTTTAATTTGAGAGAGTGATAGATCGATTAATACTTGGACATTTTCATCATATCGCACAAGCACAGGAGCAGCAGCATGAAAAACACCATCAACACCTTTGATAGCTTCATCAAAGCTTCCTTCCTCCATCAAATCTGCTTTCATGATTTTGAGGTTTTCTTTTGCTCCCTTCATTTCCCATAAAAATCCTACCTTCTCTTCATTTTCTGTTTCACTTAAAATAAGTCAACTAAATTGAAAATTTGATAAACAATATTCTGTAAGATACCCATGTATGATTTGCTACAAGTAAGACATATAATGCATCTATATAAATTTAGTATATCATACACATATAGATATATTTGAGTTATGAACCTGGATTTCGAACAGTAGCACGTACAGTATGTCCCTTTTCAAGTAGCGACTTTACTAGGTTTGCTGCTATGAACCCTGTGCCTCCAGTTACACAATATTCCGGCATCTTAATCTGTCTGTGCTTCTTCCCTGTTATGTTGCTTGCGTCTCTTGATGATGGCTTCTCACAATGCTATATACCTACCATATGTGGTCTGTATAAGATATATGTCATGATCTTGGCGTTCTAACAGCATCTAATTTTTTAAGTGTTTGTCAATTGTATTTATATGTATTTTTTACATGAGTAGGTTGGTCATCCAAGCCATGCACAATTGCACAAAGGGACTATTGTAGTTCTTTTTTTTTATACGCGCAGTATTGTTATTTGTAAGACATATCACATATGTGCCATAAGTTTCGTACACAAACATTACATATGTACAATTTTGGCCTGGTGCTGAACAACCAGTGGCTGATGGACTCAGTGTTTAGCACCATGATAATACACCTCCAACAATCGGAGCAAATTCTGCTCAGAATGTCTTGCGTGATGAGCTTTGAATACTTTATTATTCTGTTCTTCCTCTTTTTTTATAATACGAAGTATAAACTTGCAAATTCAGAGGGAAAAACTATCCATTAACCACTCTTTTAAAGCTATATACTGTACTTTGTTGGTGTTGTGGTTCTCATTACAGTATTGAATTTACATGCCGACTCTTGTCTTGTGAGACAGGAGATTTTAAATTAAAGTTTGATTAGTATTCCGTGAACATACTAACGAAGATATTAAACCAATAACAAAAGCATGATATGGAATTGGATTTGCTATGTTCTGCAAAACATGACCCCTACTGTATCTTCATTTGATTCATTGACATTGTAACAAAATGCTGCGAGTATCTGCAAATATGTACATTTCTCAGATAGAGTGCGAGTGTCTTGTGGTCTGGACTGTTTTTTGGAAGCTATGAGTGATGTTGATAAGTATATTAGGTGACTCGTACTTCGTAGCTTTGTCCGCCCGATCGGGCGGACATTGCCCGGTCTGACCGGGCGGAAGAAGAAGAGGTGCCTGGCAAATTCGTTGAAGAAGCTGCTCTCGCGCCCGACCGGGCGAGCCTTCGCCCGATCGGGCAGACCTTGCCCGGTCTGACCGGGCGGAGAAGGAAAAATGCGGAGACGCAGATTTTACGATTTAAAGTTATCTTTTATGTTATCTTTTTGCCCAAGTATCTTTTATTTTAGGGATTAATATAAAACCTCCCTAATATCAGTATTAGGGTTAAAAGAGAGACAGAGTGAGAGCCGTTCTTGAGAAATACAAGAATCATCTTTGTAATCTTTGCAGTTTATAGTGAAATCATTCGATCTCGGTGCCCGTGGACGTAGCTATCACATCGATAGTGAACCACGTAAATTATTGGTGTTGTTCTTATTGTTTGCATTGAATTTCTTTATTGTTTTCTTGTTTGTTTTCGACCTTTGCTTCCGCTGTCGCACAACAATTGGTATCAGAGCTCAGGTTCAATCCTTGGAGAGTTTCTTGAAGATAACAATGGCAGGAGATTCAACAATAAGAATTGAGAAGTTTACCGGGAAAAATAGTTTCGGGCTATGGCAAATTAAGATGAAGGCTCTGTTAAAACAACAGCAGATATGGCGTCCGTTGGCTCCAAAGAGTACTACTTCGGAGTCAGGAGACGGACCGACTGACTCGCAGTTAGAAGTTATGGAAGAGAAGGCACACTCTACCATATTACTTAGTCTTGATGATCAAATCATCACGGAGGTGGCTGATCAGGAAACGGCGGCTGGATTGTGGCTGAAGCTGGAGTCATTGTATATGACTAAGTCGTTGACCAACAAATTATTACTGAAACAGCGGTTGTTTAGCCTCCGGATGCAGTCAGGTACTTCCTTACGGGAACATCTAGAAAAACTTAACTCTATTTTGCTTGATTTACGTAATTTAGATGTTAAAATTGATGATGAGGATGCTGCGTTGATTTTACTTGTATCTCTACCGTCTAGCTTTGAGAATTTTGTAGAGTCTTTTGTTGTTGGTAAGGATTCTATAACCTTAGAAGAAGTGAAGGCAGCACTTCATACTAGGGAACTCAGAATGAAAGCTACGAGTGATAATGGGGATAATGGTAGTGGGTTGTTTGTTAAGTCCGGAAAGTCTAAAAAGAATAAGGGGTTTAACAAGGGGAACAATGCTGGGTCGGGTGCTGGAAACGGCAAGGATGGATCTAGTAAAACTACTACTAAAACATGTTATTACTGTAAAGAACCGGGTCACTTTAGGAATAATTGTCCGGTGAGGAAAAACAAGTCCCAGGCTGCTGTAGTTGAAGAGAAACCGAATGAGAGCTATAATTCAGAGGAAGATTTAGCATTAGTCAGTTCTGCTAGGTCTGATGATTTATCTGATAACTGGGTTCTAGATTCGGGGTGTTCGTTCCATATGTGTCCACGTCGAGATTGGTTTGATACATATGAACCTCGCAATGGGGGTATGGTTATAGTCGGTAACAATGCTCCATGTAAGGTCACAGGTATTGGTTCCATGAGGTTGAGGACTGTTGATGGGCGGAGGTTAACTTTGACTAATGTACGGCATGTTCCTGCTTTAGGAAAGAATCTGATTTCATTGGGTACCCTGGATGAATTGGGGTACAATGGTGTGTTTTCAGATGGGGAGTTGTGTATTTTCAGAGGTTCTGAGTTGGTACTTAAGGGTATCAAAAGGAACACCCTCTATGTTTTTGAGGGTGTTACACTGCCTAGTTCTGCGGTTTGCGCATCTGTATCTCACCAGGAGATGACTAAGATTTGGCACATGAGGCTTGGTCATATGGGGGAGAAGGGGATGCAGCTATTGTCCAAGAGGGGTCTTCTATCCGGGGTCAAGGTTGCCAACCTTGAATTTTGTGAGCATTGTGTGTTTGGTAAGAAACACAGGTCAAAGTTCAGCAAGGGTGCTCACATTACTGATGCAGTGCTCGATTACATCCATTCAGATTGCTGGGGTCCATCTAGAGTTGAAGGTATGGGAGGTTACCACTATTTTGTGTCATTTGTTGATGACAAGTCCCGATACACATGGCTTAGGTTGCTTAAGTCAAAGGATGAGGCCTTCAAAGTTTTCAAGCAATGGAAAGCTTTGGTGGAAAATCGACAAGGAAGGAAGATCAAGAAGCTACGAACGGACAATGGGCTAGAGTTTTGCAAAGACGAGTTTAATCAGTTCTGTGCAGATGAGGGTATAGGTCGGCATCATACTGTCAGGAAGACACCACAGCAGAACGGTGTAGCAGAACGGGTTAATCAGACACTGCTAGAGAGAGTTCGATGCATGCTCTCTAATGCAGGGCTTGGGAGGAGGTACTGGAGTGAAGCTGTGTTAACAGCTTGTTATGTCATTAATAGGGGTCCTCATTCTGGAATTGATTCCAAAATTCCGTTTGAGATCTGGAGTGGTAAGTTGCCTAATTTTTCGAATTTGAAGATTTTTGGTTGTGTTGCTTATTATCATGTTATTGAGGGTAAGCTGGATCCACGAGCCAAGAAGGGGTGTTTTGTTGGGTACGGGGATGGTGTGAAGGGGTTTAGAATTTTTTCACCTTCGGAGGGTCGGGTCATTCTTAGTAGGGATGTTACTTTCGATGAAAACACCATGTATTCAATTAAAAATGCAGAGATTTCAGATTTGAGAAGGGAAGGAGACAATTTATTACAGACAGATGGGGTACTTGAGGTACATCAGTCTACCATTGCTGATTTACCTCGGGTACAATATATTGATGATGATGCTGATGTTCCAGTGCCGGGTACTCCTGAACCTGAGATTACTCCTACTCATTCTAACTCTGGGGATGAGGTGGAGCAATCTAATCAGGGGTCATCTAGTCAACCTGACACCATTCTTGAGATGCCTAAACGAGTTATCAAGAAGCCTGTTAGATTGATTGAAGAGATGGAGGGAAGAAATTGCTGTGTTGATGCGATGACAGGTTATGCATTGAGTGTAGCTGATGATGTAGAGTCATTTGAACCTGCCACATATAAACAAGCAATTAGTTGTAGTGAGTCTGCGCAATGGCTTGCCGCAATGGGTGAAGAGATGCAGTCCCTTTACAAGAACAGAGTGTGGGAACTGGTAAAGGTACCGGAAGGGAGGAAGCTTGTGGGTTGTAAATGGATTTACAAGAAGAAAGAAGGGTTGTCGGAAACTGAGCAAATACGTTTTAAGGCTAGGCTAGTTGCTAAGGGGTTCAGTCAGGTAGAAGGGGTTGACTTTGTTGAGATATTCTCACCTGTGGTTCGACATACTTCTATCCGTGTGTTATTGTCAATTGTAGCACATTTTGATCTTGAGCTGGAGCAGTTGGATGTTAAAACGGCCTTCCTTCATGGCGATTTGGAGGAGGAGATTCTGATGAAGCAGCCCGAAGGATTCGAAGCTCCTGGAAAGGAACACTATGCCTGCAGATTGCTAAAGTCATTGTATGGACTTAAGCAATCCCCCCGACAGTGGTACAAAAGGTTTGATTCTTTTATGGTTTCACAAGGTTTTGACAGGAATTCATATGATTGCTGTGTGTATCATAGTAAGCTGGATAATGGTTCCATGATTTATCTTTTGTTATATGTTGATGACATGTTGGTTGCCACAAAGAATAAATCTGATATTGCTAGATTAAAGGAGATGCTTAACTCGGAGTTTGACATGAAAGACTTGGGTGCAGCTAGGAAGATTTTGGGTATGGAGATCTACAGGGATCGGGCTAGAGGTAAGCTTTTCTTGACTCAGAAAAGCTACATTGAAAAGATTCTGTCTCGTTTTGGGATGGAAAAATCGAAGCCTATAAGTACGCCAACTACTGTTAGTTGTAAGTTGTCTTTGTCTATGTCACCTCAATCAGAGGAGGAGTTGTCTTATATGTCTAGAGTTCCATATGCAAACGCGGTTGGTTGTTTGATGTATGCTATGGTCTGTACTAGGCCGGATATTGCGCATGCTGTTAGTGTTGTAAGCAGGTTTATGGCTCGACCTGGGAGGGAACACTGGCAAGGGGTGAAAAGGTTTTTTCGCTACCTGAGAGGGACAGCTGATATTGGTCTTGTGTACGGGAATGATAAGGAATGCTTGGTCACTGGGTACAGTGATTCTGATTATGCAGCTGATGTGGATACCAGGAGGTCTGTGACTGGTTATGTGTTCACTTTGGGTGGTTCTGTGGTTAGTTGGAAGTCTACATTGCAGTCATCAGTTACGTTGTCAACTACTGAAGCTGAGTATATGGCTCTAACTTCTGCAGCTAAGGAGTCTATTTGGCTCAAAGGCCTAGTAGGTGAACTGGGTATTGCACAGGATTTTGCTACAGTGTATTGTGATAGTCTAAGTGCGATTTGCTTAGCTAAAGATCAAGTACACCATGATCGGACGAAGCACATTGATGTCAGGTATCATTTCTTACGTACTGACAAGAGGATTAAGGTGAAGAAGATTGGGACTGCTGACAACCCGGCTGATTTCTTCACTAAGCCTGTTCCGTTTAGCAAGTTTAAACATTGCTTAGACTTGCTAAATATTGATTACTACGTGATGTAGTAGGCCCTGAGGGGCGAAGTTGGGGAGCTCCTGGTGTAGGTGTGTTGGCCTTAAGGTGGAGCTTGCCCGGGGCTTGTGATGCAGGTGGAGCATTATGAGTTGTTATACTTGGAGACGAGTATGTGATGGGTCTTGGTTGAAGACTTATCGGGATGTATGGCTTATGCATGAGTCTTGCATCGGGTTTGGCTTGAGATGTTTTTTCACTATGTCTTGATGGGGTCGTTTGCTGACTACGAGTTCTCGTCAAGGTGGAGATTGTTGATAAGTATATTAGGTGACTCGTACTTCGTAGCTTTGTCCGCCCGATCGGGCGGACATTGCCCGGTCTGACCGGGCGGAAGAAGAAGAGGTGCCTGGCAAATTCGTTGAAGAAGCTGCTCTCGCGCCCGACCGGGCGAGCCTTCGCCCGATCGGGCAGACCTTGCCCGGTCTGACCGGGCGGTGGGGGTTGGATACGTTGAAGCATTCGTATGGAGTTTTCTTCTCGCGCCCGATCGGGCAGACCTTGCCCGGTCTGACCGGGCGGAGAAGGAAAAATGCGGAGACGCAGATTTTACGATTTAAAGTTATCTTTTATGTTATCTTTTTGCCCAAGTATCTTTTATTTTAGGGATTAATATAAAACCTCCCTAATATCAGTATTAGGGTTAAAAGAGAGACAGAGTGAGAGCCGTTCTTGAGAAATACAAGAATCATCTTTGTAATCTTTGCAGTTTATAGTGAAATCATTCGATCTCGGTGCCCGTGGACGTAGCTATCACATCGATAGTGAACCACGTAAATTCTTGGTGTTGTTCTTATTGTTTGCATTGAATTTCTTTATTGTTTTCTTGTTTGTTTTCGACCTTTGCTTCCGCTGTCGCACAACAAGTGATTTGCTGAATTCTGTTTTTTTATGCCAGCAGCCAAAAGTTTTTGTGGGTTCTGGTGTTGAGAAGATAACCTGCATTTTGACTCTTCTTCTGAACTCCAACATAGGTACATAAGCTGTTTTCTATCAGAAACTCTGCGGTGTCTACTACCTTTGACCCTCCTAGCAATTGGCCTCCATTTTTCCTAGCTCTGTTATATAACCAAGATATAATTACCAGAAAACGACATCAATTTATGAACAAGAAGTATTTTATAAACATTTTACATTTAAAATGCGAAAAAATGATGTATATGACTCAATGGATTGTAATAAGGAGCTAAAAATGGAATTTATTAAAACTACCATATTAGAAAATTGTACCAAATGTTTATTTACAATCCTAAAGGTTGTATATACTAGTATCTGATCATATAAAAACTTACCCTATAAAAATATTGGGAAGACTTCGACGTTGTCCAACAATAAGAAGCTCAATCTCTAACAACTTGCTCTGAGATAAAATTGTAGTAGCCTTGTCCATGCATCCTTGCTCCACCTTTTCAACTTGAACTTTCATTTTAGGGTAGGCTGTCTCGCATGCCTTCTTCATGACCTTTAAAAAATCTTCATCCTTCCCACCTCCATTGCCATCGCTAACCCAACTACCTCCAAAAATACCTCCACCACTTCCGAAAACAATGCCACTAATGGCACTATTACCAAGTATGCCACCAGCAACACCGCCACCACCTTTTGAAGGATCATTTGGGGTTGCATTAGAGAGTTCAAACTGATGTTTTCGGAAGAAGGTGCTCAAATGTGAGCTAAACCTACCCTTCCTAGGACAAGGGCTCGTTACATGTATCAAAATCAATTCATCCTTCTCAATTATTGCATGTCCAAGGGCATATTGTAGGGCAGCTGTTGCAATACAGTATTCACATAATGTTTTTTTTTAGAAATTTCAGTTCTAATTAACGTTTTAGACACTATTCATCATTGTTATTTCGAAAACATTTGTGTGAGTCGGACCCACGGTGAGTCCAATATATCTGACATTAAATTATTAATATCAGATATTAGATTCCTCATGTTAGATATTAGATTATTAATGTCACAGTGAGTCTGATCTCACGCAAAAGTTTCTCTTGTTATTTTTATCATTATATATTTTTAAACTATCAACTTTTTCTTTTATAAATTTTCTAAAAGATGAATTAAGGCAATATGTACTGTCAAACTTATACATCGGAAAATCATTAAAACTCCGAATGATATAAGTAGAAAAGAACAAAGGAAATAGATGTAAAATACTAACAATTTTTCACAAAACTACCTAAAAATTTGATCAAATTTAACCCTGAGTCATATCCGGCTCTAATTTCCAATTGATGGTAATATTATCAAGGGTAAAACCGTAAAATTAATCTTTTTTTAGCTTAAAGATGCGTTAATTTCTAAGATTATAATCTAGTTTGAGCTTAAAGTCTTAAACATTAGTAAGATACATACTTCATGTGGTCTTCATCATAAGTATGCATGGTAATGAAATGAACAAACCTATACAAAATTGATTTTAACAAGTAAATTTTTAAAATTTGTTTTGCAGTCATTTGAAAAAGCTAAGGATTTTTTTTTCTTTTGAATATTTTGTATATGGGAAATTATATGGACAATGTGGATATGCATGCTACTAACCTGTGGACTCTCTAGTAGGGTCTGCAACCACCATAACTCGTCGACTATCGCCTTTTCTGGTACCGGCAGGGTCTTCCATCCCAACCATCGACGTGAAACAATGTATTCCACCACCAGCCCCGGCCCAGTGCCCCTAGCTATAATTATTGTTGTTTTGGCTCTTCATGAAGATGATCTAAAAGAAATGAAGAGAGGGGGCTAAAAGATGTAATTTGGTTTCTTATTATCTCCCTTGCATGAAATTAGAGCAAAGAATGCATTTGCCTTTTTCGAGTATTCTTTACCCAACCCCTAATTTCCTCAACTTTTCTCCTTTAACTCCATGCCTTTGTTTTGCTAAATTAGGATATTATTATTATTTTGCATCATTTTTATGTCCTGAAATTGAATGGATTTGGGCAATGACAACTTGGTGGGCATACCCATAAAAGGGGAGCAACATTGCAACTAATGAATTCAACCGTTAATATTTTTGGTATAGTGATAATTAAACTAGTTATATTGCTCTATTGTTGCTTCTTTGAGTTTTTGTGAACATGAAAAGAAAAAAAATGCATTGATGCATTATTCGAGTCATTTCCAATCAATAGGTTTAAACAATTTTGAAGTTTTTATATTCTTTCCTTAACTTTTGAGCATTTTTTTTTTCAATTATTAAATGTTTGATTTTAATATGATCAATTTTTAATACTTCATATATCACTAAAGTATAACTACGTTTTTATTTTCTACATAGTTTATTAAACTTTATTGTCTTTTCAAATTAAAAACAAGTGTAATAAATAGAATCCATTATGCCTGTATTTTATAAGAATTTGCCTAAAATAATATTACTATCATTGAATGAGTGTGCAAATGCTTTTCTATATTTAACTCAAATTAAGCCATCAATTTCTCTCTAAGTAAAGTGGTACTCCGTAATTTGTTTTGTTTAAAAAAAATGTGGTAATTTGTTTAGGGATCTACTTTTAAATACATACTACGATACCTTAGAGTAATTGATGAAACTTTGATGGAACAAGATAGTTAGATAGGTAAGTACCTTGATTATTTTTTTGTCTGTTTGTATATTTAAGAAGGAACAAACATATCTTTTTGTCAAATTTGAAGTATATCCACACCATATATCTTTGAATGCTTCTACTACGTATAACTTTTGAGTTGTGTGTCCATGTTGCTTGTGTTACAATTTTTTATTCAGTCTTGTTTTCGAAATGCTCTAATATACTTCGTTTCTTTTTAATTGCAATACAAGAATTTTTTATGTCTACCAAATAATATTCCTTTGTTGCAACTAAAAGAAACAAAGGTATTATATCACTTTTCACGATAATTATATGATAGTCATCCTTAAAACGACTACCATTATATTAATTTTTTAGTGATTGATTTTGATTTATTTTTTAATGTCAAAATTAATTATAAATCATTCATCCAATTTTTAAAATTCATTTATTAATTTTGAAAAAAGCCTGTTCAGCTGACCTCAGAGGCTTCCAGTCATCCGGAACAGCATGTTTCTTCTCGGCGGCGCAAAATTACAATTGTTGTTAACCAGGGAAAATAATTCGTGTTAAATGGTGAATATATATTGAGAGGGAGCTGAAGAAGTAAGAAGTAAGTGTTTTGTGATCCATCAATAGATACTTTGGAGAAAATTATCGTGATCCAAATTTAAAAAAGAACATTAAGGAATAATGATGAACGAAAAATAAATAACATTTGTTTCCAACACATAATAATACAGATGGGACGATTAAACTAAATTGAGACGCCTCGCTGAGTGTTGATGGGTGGGTGGGTCTTGGAGTCATTGCGAGGGACTGGAAGGGCGAGGTACTGTTTGCTGCTACTTGTCGTACTATTGCTCATTGGCCGCCAATTATTGCAGAAACCAAGGCTGCTGCCATGGCGATCAGGTTAACCAAACGCTTTGGCTTGAAGGACATCATTCTTGAAGCAGATAGCCAAGTCCTCATTACTAGACTGTCGAAGGCCTCGGTTTTCTTCACCGATCTTGATGCAATTCTAGATGATATATTGTCTTCTTGTGTTCATTTTAATTCCGTTTTGTGGTGTCATGTAAAACGAGATAGACATAACTTCGCTCGTATTTTGCCTTATAGTGTTGAACAAGTTTCGGAGAACCATAGCCACCCTTGTGAGATTTCTCCTTAAGTTTTTTATGGATAAATTATCAATATAAAACACCAATTACGGGGTTTCTAAATAAAAAATACAATTTCCATAAAAAATAACATAAATTTGAAAATGACATATTTTCATTTCAACAAAGAAATTTTTTGGTGCACACGACAGCACTCTTTTAAAGACCAAGATGATAGAAAAGTAACAAATTAAATGGGATTAGGTCCAATTATAAAAAAGAAAGGTGATGTGCCAGGGACAGGTTCAAGAATTGATCACATGATTTTTATATCCTCTATTACCGTCTTCTATTTCACTAATTCAAAGAGATTTCATCCCAAAATTATATGACAATATAAAAATTAGCCTCTTAACCTTTATACGGACTAAAGTGTTTAACTGCTTTAATTTTTTTTTATCAACGTGAGACACTAATATATACATTGTTTGGGAATGTTACACTCCATAACTTCCTATTTAATGTTAATAGTTGGCATGTGTCGATAATACAAGCTTCAATGCGTCATAAAATAGTGTATTGTTAATCATCTGTTTTACAAGAACATATAATTACTCCCTCAGTCCCTTTTTAGTGGCCTGTATTCTATTTTTGGGTAGCCAAAATTAGTAGCATATTTCTATTTAAAGAGTGTACTTTTTGACAAAATTACACTCTTTTTATGAGTTGTAATTAACTTTCGTTTATTTTTATGTATTTTTGGCATCATTTCCCAATATTTTCTCTCTCCCTTTTCAATAATTACCAACTACCTTTTCTTTTTCTATCTCTCTCTAACCCCACATGCATATTTGAACACTCAATTCTTAATTTTAAAGAATCTACAACTTCCTTAATTCCTGTGAAAAAAACCCAAATAGGCTACTAAATAAGGGACGGAGGGAGTACATAATTATTATACAGATTATACAGTATTTTCTCCATTTTTTTTAAGTGCCCCATTGGGAATTTTGACACTATTCACTAAACATAATTTGACCAATATTTGTGAATTATACATAAGAAAAAATATAGTCTTGTGGGTACTTGTTAGAATCGTCTCAATGAGTAAATAACTAATACTCAATTGTTATTATTCATAATTAATGATAATTAAAAATATTATTAATTAAAATTTTACATTGACATACGTGTCATAAAATTATACGGAGGGTGTAGCTTATTAGAAGTACCGAGTAACATAAAATTCAGGTACTACTCGTACTAGCTAGAGGTTAAAAAGAAGGTATCCTTCCACTAAAATATGGAATACTTTCTGTTGAACCCATATTCAAACATCATAGATCAGATATCGTATTTATGGCTTTCCCTCCCTAAAATCGCCTTAGCTACCCATATATTTATTTATGTACTCCGTACTATACATGCATCAAAGTTTGATGCACTCGGTTCGTCATTCGTCATATTTGTAGTCGCACCAAATTCATAATTAATTTTCAATCCTAAACTTAACTTATTTCAATTACGTGGTAGGAAACCTTGTAACAGAAAGCAAAATCTAAGCTAATCGTGTATCTTTCTTTCTTAAAAAAAAAATGAAAAACCTTAGACAAGTATACTTTTGTCTCGGTATGGTGATCCATTATGATAAACAATACATGCAAATAAAATTAGTAATCTGTATTAACTATGTTAACAAAAGTGCGTTAAATGGGACCGATGGTGATTTGGTTGGATTTTATTTAATTTGATTCTAACCCATCATGGGTTTAGTGGATCAATAATTTTTATGTCTATAGTTGATATAGTAACTACATGTGAGATGTGTGTGACAATATAATGAATGACTAACATTTAGCCATAATATAGCATATTAAGAAATAATTATTGCTGGCCTATACATACTAGAAGTGATTTATTTCATCTATACCTTATTATGTACTACCATTAAGATTTTTATTATTTATTTCTCATACTAGGAAATTCCACCTCCAATCTCATTTCATGCATTTTGTCAAGAATTCAATGTTGAGAATAATTATTTTGGTAGAGTATTCTTAATAAACTTCAACTCTTTTGATTGATTGTCTTAATTAAATCTCTCTTTTGATCTTTAAAAGGTTTTCTTTCTTTTCCTCAAAAGGTTTAATTCCTTCATGCACTGAAAATTAATTGACTCTTGTTTTTAGCATGAAAATACCACTTTTAGTTCACCAGATTTCCATGCACATAGAAAATTTCTTATTATAATTTTTAAAATATATAGTGTAGTTGCTAAATCATTGGCCGCATGTCCAGCAAGTTTATTCCATACCCTAATGTTAACAATTTTATATATTAACCATTAAACTTTTTTGAACTATATTTCCAGACATGAAGGTTACCTTTTAATTTACTACATCGATCACAAAATCTTAGTACCAATTGAACAAGAAAAGTAAAGAGATAAATTATAGAAATTAATTAAAGCAAAAGGTTTAAAATGAGATATATATAATTTATATCAGAAAATACGATATCTGATATCTATGATGTTTGAAAATTATACAGTAGTGTACAAAGCATGACTAAATCACTAACATAACAATTGTCCTTTACTAAGTGACTAATTGAATATTTCTAAAGAAAAAAAGTGACTAATTGAATATTATGATATTTGAATATTATACAGTAGTGTGAAAGTACCACTACCAATGAACAATTATTGTTGTAATTCATGAAGAGTAATTATTGACGTAGACTTCTTAGTTCCTCCTTACTGAACAAAGCAAGGTTAGTTTTTGGGTCGGAAGTAGAAAGAATAAATGTAGTCATTCTACCATTATAACAAACCACAATTCAGAGCGTTGAGTGACGCTATATTACTTGTAACTTCATTTAATTCTCTCATCTGTCTCCCATTCATTGCCTTTCCCATTTCCTTTAAATCTCACCTTCATTCTTTCCATTTTCTTTGCAATTCAATTCACAATCAAAAAAGAAAAATGACCCCAAATTTACCCGACTTCTTGAGCTCAGTGAAGCTCAAATACGTAAAACTCGGTTACCAATATTTAGTTAATCACTTCATTACTCTCCTGCTTATTCCAGTCATGTTTAGCATCTTACTACATCTTCTCCAACACGGCCCGTGTGAGATCATCCAAGTATTCTCGTCTTTCCACTATCTTAACTCGTTACAAATTATATGTTCTTTGTTTCTTATTGTATTTGTGTCCACCTTGTACTACATGTCCCGCCCACGGGCCGTGTACTTGGTGGACTACGCTTGTTTTAAGCCACCCGCTATGCTTAGGGTTCCATTTTCGGCTTTTATGGAGCATTCGAAACACATTGTAAAAGACCAAAAAAGTGTAGATTTCCAAATGAAGATTCTAGAGCGATCCGGGTTAGGGGAAGAGACGTGTTTGCCTGCCCCTATTCATTATATTCCCCCTTCGCCGAGTATGGCTGCTGCTCGCGAGGAAGCTGAGGATGTTATCTTCAGCTGCCTCGACAAGCTGTTTACCAGTAGTACTGGTGTTAAAGCAAAGGATATCGATATTTTGATTGTTAATTGTAGCTTGTTTTCACCTACACCGTCTTTGTCGGCGATGGTGGTGAACAAGTATAAGTTACGAAGTAATATTAAGAGTTTTAACTTATCTGGGATGGGTTGCAGTGCAGGGTTAATATCAGTAGACTTAGCTAAAGATCTTTTACAAGCTCATCCTAACTCTAATGCTGTCGTTATTAGCACTGAAATTCTAGTCCCCAATTTTTATTGTGGGAAAGAAAGAGCAATGCTCCTCCCAAACTGTCTGTTTCGAATGGGAGGAGCGGCTATTCTTCTTTCCAACAAGACGGCCTACAGAAGGCGGGCTAAGTACCGCCTTCTGCACGTAGTCAGAACACACAAAGGAGCCGACGACAAGGCTTACAATTGTGTGTTTCAGAAGGAAGATGACTGTGGAATAGTTGGGACTGCACTGTCAAAAGATCTTATGACTATAGCAGGTGAAGCACTAAAATCAAACATTACTACTTTAGGTCCGTTAGTTCTACCAACTTCCGAGCAACTCCTTTTTCTACTCTCTTTAATCGGGAGGAAGCTCGTTAACCCCAAATGGAAGCCTTATATACCCGATTTCAAGCAGGCGTTTGAGCATTTTTGTATCCACGCAGGTGGTAGGGCGGTTATAGATGAACTCCAGAAGAACCTTCAGTTGTCAGGTGAACATGTAGAGCCATCTAGAATGGCTCTACATAGATTTGGGAACACTTCGTCGTCGTCGTTGTGGTACGAGTTGGCCTACATTGAGGCCAAAGGGAGGATGAAGAAGGGTGATAGAGTTTGGCAAATTGGGTTTGGAAGTGGGTTTAAGTGTAATAGTGCTACTTGGAAGTGTTTAAGAGGTGTTACTTCTGTTAACAAAGATAGTCCTTGGGTTGATTGTATGGATAAGTATCCTCTTCATATTCCTGAAGTTGTCGAGTTTTAATTAATTAAATAAGGGATCCCATTAATTAATCCCTTTTTTAAAAGAAATTTATCAGTTTATTTTTTGTTTTTTTTTGTTTTTAAGTGTTAGTTTAGTTTATCTGTAATGGGTGGGTTGGTTTTCTAGGTGTGATTTGTAATGTGATTTCTAGTATTTAATTTGATATTCAAGAAATAAATATGATCTATTCTGTTGAGTTTAAATGGAATTAAAGGTATTGATGGTTTGATGAATATAATGCATTTTGTTGGGTATTGCTATTGGTGGTGCAGTAGTTGTCTTCAGTTTTGATTTCGATTCTGGTTTTTATTTAAAATTATTGTGCAATGAATTCAGTGTATGGTGATTGAGATATGAAATCAATTTTTGCATCTATTCGGCACATTTAGGGAAAATGACAAAATCTTGGTTGATAATAATAAAGAGGTCAAGTTTTGAACTTTAGTATTTATACAATTATACCAAAACATTTTACAAGTAAAATTAGGATAATTTAGGTGTACTAATTAATCACCAAAATTTACGCAAGGCCAAGCCCCAATCACAAGCTCCGGTGGAAGGCCCTCTTTCAAGAATGATGCAATGGCTCTCTAGCTTGAAGAAGTTTATGTTGGACATTAGTGTACATACTGTACGTGTATATAGTATAAATGTGATCTTGACTCTATTTTTTATGGTGTATCTTTTTGGCAAGTTAATAGAATTGGGCTAGTCGAAATGCTACTGTATAAATTTTGTAAAATGCTCATGTCCAAAAGACTCTTTTGAGTAGTATAACCGCACTGATCAATAAAAGAGCGAAGGTATATTATATAAGTTCAAAAAAGATTACGGAATAATATACATCACAAAACTATATAGTTTTAGGAGTAGACTAACTAAGCTAGTCTTGTAATCGATCTTAATACTCGTAGTACGTTATAAAGCATGTGATTAACCCTCTCTTTTATGTTTTTTTTATCAATATGTGAAACATTCACGGGTGGGCCTTTTTATAGGGCTTGAGTATTAATTCTCAATACCCTTAGACAAACCTGACCCCTCCCACGGGTTAGGACATAGTTCATATGGTAGATTCGGAGTATGATAGGTTACATTAGAATAAGTTTGACAATAGATTTAAGATGATCAAGGTTGCAAAGTGTGTAATAAATAAAGTATACATGGCTTGATCTCAAATAACTTCACGAGCTAACTTGAGGGAATCATGTGGCCATTCAATAGCTCGCTCAACCTCCCAGATTCAATTCCCAGGTCAGGTGTTGTATGATGGGCATGGCCCTACGTGCAACATTGATCATACATGCAACATTGATCATTCTAGTAGTCAAACCATTTATTTAGTATTAATTTCAGAAAATGCTGAATGTTGTACTTGTATATATAATGTACTACGTATATTATTATTCCCAAATATCTAAGATAATGCTATCAAATGGCTCAAGAGCTCATGGCTTCAAGTGCTACGCCAAGTCAAGGTTCATTTTTGTTCAATGATGTCTAATAATATTAATAATAATAATAATATAAGTAATAATAATTTATCATGTTCAATCGACATACGAGTAGTTAAGAGCTCAAACTGACTGACTGAGCTAATTCAAGAGCCAAATTTAAATATGGTATATGCTGTCTTGCAGCTATAAAGAAAGAAATAGTTATCAACCATTTTCATGTAAGTAATTAATTAATGTTTTAGTTACAAAATTAATTGAACGGTCTCAGTTTTCTCACCCTATCTTTGCTCGTTACTGAAACAAGCTACTTTTTCGTATACTAGCTTCACAGTATAGCTAAGTAGCTTTTCCCGCTTCTTTTCTTCCTGCGGTGTATTTTAAATGAGGCCATTTATTGAGGCTTTGTTGGTGTCTTCCGAGCGTATCCGTATCCAATGCGGAGTACACATTTTATTTTTTTATTTTTATTTTATTTTTTTGTTTTGACAAATTTGGGTGAAAGAGATAATTGAATGACTTAATCATTATTTAGGTAGAGTTTTTATACAAAACCCACACTCATAAGATAGGATAAGTGAAATGTAGAATTTATACTGACCATAAATGTTTGAGGTACATTTTCACCCAAAGAGATCTAAACTCGTGCCAAAGGAGATGGTTAGAATTCGCAACGGACTACGATTTGGACATACAATACCTTGAAGGGAAAGCAAATGTAGTTGTAGACGCTCTAAGTCGTAAAACCAGTCATGGTTTGAACACTTTGGTAGTGGCTGTTGAATTGTGTAGGGAAATGAGGAAAATGAACTTAGAAGTGGTGGAATAGGGAGTACCAGCAGGTATACTTGCGAATCTAAGTATTCAACCAATAATATTTGATAAGATAAGGGAAAACCAGGCAGGAGATGTAAAGTTGGATAGGATTCGTGAGAAAATAAAGTAAGGAAAGGCTACATATTTCAAAATTCATGAAGATGGGAGTCTTCAAAGGTAGATGGTGTGTACCACAAAAATGTCAGAAATTAAAGAGAAAATTGATGGAGGAAGGACACAATATACCATACTCAATACACCCTGGAGAGGATAAACTATACAAAGACTTGCATTTCGATGGATTTTATGACTTTCCTCCCAAAGTCAAAGAGTGAAAATGATACCATTTGGGTCGTGGTGGATAGACTTACCAAATCTACAGTGTTCATACCATTGAAGGAGACCTGGAAGATGGGGCAACTTGCAAAAGCTTACATCAATAATGTTGTGAGGTTACATGGAGTTCCAAAAGATATTGTGCCTGATAGAGATTCTAGGTTTCTTTTAAAGTTCTGGAAGAGTGTGCAGGAAAACTTTGGTACAACACTAAAGATGAGTACAACATTTCACTCTGCCACAGATGGACAAACTGAGAGGACTATTCAAACCTTGGAAGATATGTTGAGAGCTTGTGTCATAGACTTTCAAGGGGATGGGAAGATAGCTTGGACTTAAATGAATTTTCTTATAATAATAGCTACTATGCGAGTATTGGTATGGCTCTATTTGAGGCATTATATGGAAGAAAGTATCGTATGTACCCCTATATGTTGGAACGACATAAGTGAAACAATGATCTTAGGATCTCTAATGATTGAAGATACAGTTAAGCAGGTAAAAGAGATTCAAGCTAAGATTCAAGCAGCACAGGATCGTCAAAAGAGTTATGCAGATTTGAAGCATAGGGAAGAAGTGTTTGAAGTTGGTGACAAAGTGTTGTTGAAAGTATCACCAATGAAGGGTGTTATGAGATTTGGGGAGAAAGGAAAACTTAGCCCAAAGTATATTGATCCATATGAGATATTGCAAAGGATAGGCAGAGTAACTTATGGGTTGGCCTTACCTATGGAGCTAAGTAATTAAGGTGCATAATGTATTTCATGTATCTCAGTTAAGAAGGTATATACTTGATAAGTCTCATGTGCTACAACCTGAAACAATTGAGTTAGATCAAAGCTTAACTTATGAGGAAAGACCTGTCAAAATCCTTGACAGTAATTTGCGTAGTACACGCAACAAGGAAGTTAAGATTTTTAAGGTGCTATGGTCTAACCAAGAATATGAGGAAGCAACTTGGGAAGTTGAGGATGAGATGAGAAAGAAATACCATGAGTTGTTTGAGGTATGTTGAGTTACAGGGACGTAACTCGTTTTCTTTAAGGGGGGTTGAATGCGGTAGAATTTCGTGCTTTTTTCCTCTATTTTCAGTTATTTTAGTGTTTTTTTGCACATTTTTAACAGTTATTTCGAGTACTTTTGATTTCAAGGAGACATTAAAGGTAAAAGTGTGTCAAAAGAGTACATCAATATTACACAAAGTTAGGAAAAATGTTGATTTTTCGTTACCCAAGTTTCGGGACGAAACTTTTTAAGGGGGGTAGATTGTAATACCCTGTATTTTTATACGTAAATTAATTTAAAGCAATATTTTATGAAGTATTTAAATAATTCGAAATGAATTATTTATGGTATTTTAATAATTTTAAAAGGTTTTTTTTTTAATTAAAAGTCTATATTTATTTATTTAATTATTTTGGAAATATTTTATTTTATTATTTAAAAACTTTGGGGCATAATTAATTTATAAAAGGAAATTTTAAAGTCAATGGAGTTTTAAAGAAAGTCAAATGTCATTTTGAAAAGGAGTAGGAATCATTAAGTGTAAAAAAAGAATTTAAGTTAGGAGGGTTTTGAGAGAGGGTATAAATACCCATCATATAAGCAAATTAAACTTTTCCCAAGGTGGAGAATACCCAAAGGTAAAAATCTCTTTCTCTCTCCTCTTATTTTTCTCTCTCCTTTAATTCTTCCCCTTTCCCTCACAAACACTCACACACATGCACACCAAGGTGGCTGCCCGCCACCACCACCACCACTTCCCACCGGCCGGCCACCGCCTCCAGCAGTCGCCGCCAGCGTGGAGGGCGGGAGCGGCCCCTCCTCGTGCGTGCGGTTGTGTTTTTTTTTTTTTTAAAAAAAAAAAAAGAAAAGAAACTCTCTCTCTCTCTCTCTCTTTTGTTTTAAATTAATCCAACCTTGATTAATTATTGATTCTGGATGTGTGTGATGATTTTATTATGTTTTAATAATGATTAATATGTATGTAATTTTCAGATTTGGTTTTTGAATTAAAAAGCCCAAAATTGAAAACCCTAGGTTTCTAAATTAATGTTTATTGATATTGTAGTTGATGAAAACTATTGAAATTTATGTTTTTAAACAAAATTACAGCAAGTTTATAAGTTTTTACAATGCTGGAATTTTTATATTAGAGGCTAGAATTATGTTTCTTGAAAGGATTTTTAATTACCCATTAATTGGGAATAACAGTAGGTGGTTTAAATTAATTTTCAACTTGCTTTAAAAGGTTTAAAAGTGTTTTAAAGAGTGTATATATTGCTGGAAATTTATTATGAATAGGTATTAATATCTCTTTGTGATTTTGGGATGTAGGAGACTTCCAAGTGAGTGATTTTGTGTAGTCGTGGCGATTTTGAGATCATATTCGAGGTATGTTCGCGTACTCGGTAATTATTTAAGTGTGTATAAACATGCTAAGCTTTATTTAATTAATTCCAAGGTAGTATCATGATAGGTATTGATTGGAAATGTTGATTGGATTGATTTTGGTGATTAAACTGTGAAGTATGAATTAATTGAGGTGAATTATTGATTGGAATTGATTATGCTGGCATGTTGATTATGGACCACACTTTTATTATTGGCATAATTGAGAGCATGTTTAATTAAACTAAATGTTTGATTGAGTTTAAATATTAAAAGGGAATTTTATTATGGTTCATATAATTTTTTATTGATGTTATAAGCATGGTAAAGGAGCTATTTAAGCGTCTATGTACATGAGGATTAACTTATATTTTGGTGCCTAAGTGCACTTAAGGTGTTCTAAACACCAACGGATAGGATTTATGGTGCATTATGCGCTTAAGGTGTTATTTAACACCGAGATATTTTAAAAAGGGTTCACATTAAATTAAATGTGGTCGCTAATTATTCAAGAATTAAATTAGTATGTTTGATTGCTTGAATGATTTATGATGATTGATTGTTTTATGGATTGAGAGTCATCACCAAGTCTAAAATATGTAAATAACGTAAAGTGAAAGAGATTACGCACCAAAAATCTTGGAACGTATATACCTCGAGTATGAACATATGGGGGGAGTTATGCGACTTTATATTTGACCATAACTTTTAATGGGAGTACAGGACGCTGTATTTTCCTTTTTATTATGTGCAGGAATTCCGCCACTTACGAGTGGTTCTTTTATATTGACACGATTAGCTCCCGTGTTAATACCCCTTTATTAGGGCAGGTTAAGGGAAAGCTCGATCGATGCGTAATCAAGCTAAATAAGCAATCTATTTATTTATTGGTTGATTGTGTTGTATGTTGTATGCTTGTAAACAGGTGCAACAAGGTAAGTGGTGCGTTGATAGGATGAAAACATGTTAGTATGTACTGTTTACGCTTATGTACTCAGCATTGCTTATTGTGTGTTTGTATGTTTGTTTGGCCTTGTCTTTATCTTGGCCCTACGACGACCCATTTCTAAGGGCGAATAGTGGGGACAAAGTAAAGAGAAGTTTTTCATGTGATGAAACATATTCATGATGGGTATGAGTGAAGAGCGAATCCTGCTTAGTTTCCATTAGGATATGATGTATTTTATTTGCTTTGATTATTATATATTTGTTTGTTAGACTAACACAAAGGTTTTAATATTTGTTTTGGGTTTTGATAAGGGCCTATTATGATTCCAAGTAGTAGGTTGACTTTATTTGACTTTGTTTGACTTTGGTTTGACTTTATTTTCGTTAGTTTGACTTTTTGAGTTGACTTGTTTTGAATGGTTTTTAAAGTGAGTCTTCCGCTGTGTGTCTTTGATAATTGCCTTAGCCGTTTTCACGGTAATGTCTTAGATTTTCCTATTTGGTATTTTAAAAGAGCAAAACAGGTATTTTAAAGGAAAGAAATTTTTAGGGTGTTACAGTTAGGGTCGGGTCGGGTCGCTCCGGGTCACGGGTCATTTCAGGTCGGATCACTTCGGGTCACGGGTCGAGAAATGCTCTACCCTAACCCAAAGTTTTGGGTTCGGGTCAACCCAAATGGTTTAGAACAGTTTTTATCTAATTTTTTTTTGGCTAATTTTTAGTAATTTTTTATTTTTCAAGCTTACTTTGCTATTTTTTTTTTTCAATTTTTTAAGCGAACATCTTCACCATACTATTTTTAGCCATTACATTTTTACCATTTCACCAAAGCACATCAATTCCTAACTAATAAAAAATGATAATAAAATACAAAATATAAATTTTAAACATCCAAAAATTTAAGGAGGCCAACATTGTTATAGGGTAAATTCATGTTTCTCATATTGATAAATATAACAAGTGTCTCAAAGGGGTATTTCTGTTATTTTGAATTTGTAAGGGGGGTTAATGATGTGAATCAAGAGGGAAATTCTTTTGAAGAACCAATTACATTGATTTTGAGTCCAATAGGGTTCGAATTTGGAGGAAAAGATCAAGATTGGGTCACTTGCTTGGTTATCAAGGAAAAAGGAAAGAACCTGTTATTTTTCGACGAAGACAACAACGGGACGCGCCGACTTGGGTGCCACGTGCCAGTTCCCTGGCTCCGGCATGAGCCCAGCTACACGCCGGTCAGGCGCGTGTCCTTAGTGGCGACGCGTGCAATGGTCTGACGGCAGCGATACGAAATGGAAGAAATTTCATCCTTAGTTTTTTCTAGAGTTTTGCTTGCAAGTTTTTACCTTTCACTTGAAAGGGTTTTTCTTGGTTTAAACACTTAGGATTGTTGATGATTTAGAGTGTTGTATGGTGCGCGCTCGCGCCCATGTTAAGTGCGCCCGTGTAAGGCAGGCGCGGTCGCGATGAGAGTGCGCCTAAACCGCGCACCTCTCTGGAAATCAACATATTGGATGAAAGTGGGGGGCGCGCCTGCGCTGCCTGGTAGCACGCCCGCGCTGCAGACCGCGCTAAAACCGCGCCCCTCATTGACTTCATGTTCATTTCGCAGGCATTTTGGGAGGAGCGCCCGCGCTGCTTCCCAGTTCTGCGGTTATTTGCTGACAGTTATTTCTTTTACAAAGTGGATCGTTTGAAAGATCAAGGATAGACAGAACAGTTTACTCTTTCTCTCCAAAAAAAGTAATTTTCCACATTTTCTCCCAATCTTCTTGCAAACTATTATGAGAAAAACTCTTAAAATTTAGCCTTCATCGTGAATTATTCATTGTTCTTCGATTCTAGTGCTAAGAACAAAGTTTGCTGTCAATTGTATCTCAAAGAGGATTTTCGGTTTAACCCAAGCACCGTGTGGGGGAAATAAACCTCTTTAGGAAAGTGTATACACGCCTTTGACAGTGTATCAAGGTTTGAGACTCAAGTGGTCATTAATTTTCTCATGTTCATGTTCATCTTCAAGGCTTGGGGTTGAGGCAAGTTTAGAATCTTTTACATTAGTGTTTTTCTTTGTATTTTCTGAAATACATTGTTATTTTGGTGTTTGGTTGTAATACTTTGATTAGTATTTGACTGTTGTATAATTTGATTGGTATTATACACAATTTAGGTTTTGTTCCCACAAACTAAAGTAATTCTTTGTTTTGAATTGCTGTAAAACCTAACAATCTAAAGAGGTTTAATATTTTTTAGCAAGCATGTCTAGTGTGAAAGAATTGACCACAAATTTTGTTAAACTGAAAAAGTTTGACGGTGTGGAGTTTCGGAGATGGAAGAAGAAGATGTATTTTCTTCTTACATCTTTGAATGTTGCCTATGTGATAAGTACTCCAAGGCCAGATGAACATGAGAATGAAACCTTGGAATCCGTTTGGGAGAGATCGAAGTGGGACAACGACGATTTCATATGTCGTGGTCACATTTTGAATGGGATGGAGGATGATCTTTATGACGTCTACCAAAATGTAGAATCGGCCAAGGAGCTTTGGGAGTCTTCGGAGAGCGAGTACACGGCGGAAGACGCTTCAAGTAAGAAATTTTTAGTTAGCAATTTTAATAACTTTAAATTTGTTGATGGTCGGTCCATAATGGACCAATTTCATGAATTGCAATGGTAGCTTGTAACAACATGGGATAGTCATGAATGAGTTATTTGTTGTTTCAAGTATTATAGACAAGTTACCTCCTAGTTGGAAGGATGTTAAGCATGATTTGAAACATAAGAAGGAGGACATGACATTGTCCGGTTTGGCTATCCATCTTCAAATTGAAGAAGGGATTCGTGCCAAGGAAGGTGCTAAGAATGGAAATCCTAGCACATCTACCGTTAATATGGTAGATGAAGGAAGGGCTAGTGCATCTACTAGTGGAAAGAGAAAGAATAACAATTCTTTCAAGAATAAGTCCAAAAAAGAAAATGACAAGTAACAAGTTTACTTGTTGGGAATGCGGTAAAGTTGGTCACCGCAAGAAGGACTGTTTTTCTTTTAAGAAAAGAATGGAGAAAGCCAAGGAGGGCCATGCTATCGAAAGCAAGGACCCATCCACCAAAGGTAATCCATTTCATGAGGTTGAATTTAATTCCGGTTTGGACTTAAATGCAACGGATCCTAACATTTTTATGGTGCAGGATGATGACTCATGGTGAATTGATTCGGGGGCTTCAAGGCACGTGTGCAAGAGTAGACATTGGTTCAAAACCTTTCAAAAGGTTGTTGATGGAGAAGACCTCTACATGGGGAACAATTCTACCATCAAGGTTCTTAGAAGAGGACAAGTTGAGCTTGTGTTTAGTTCGGGGACCGCAATTATTCTTTGGAATGTTTTGTTTGCTCCTGAAATTAGTAGGAATCTTGTATCCGGGCCTACCCTGAATAGTCTTGGCTATAAACTTGTATTTGAAGCTAATAGATGCATTATTAATAGGGGTGTAACATTTGTAGGTCGTTGTTATTTGGATAATGGTTTGTTTAAACTCTTGTTGAAAGAGAGTGGTGTATTGGATAATTTGTGTTTGAATGTTGATGTCAATGATAATCATTTTGATTTGAATATGTTTGACTTATGGCATTCTAGGTTAGGACATGTGAATTATAATAAAATGTTTTTCATGTCAAAGCAAGAGTTGATACCTTCTTGTGATATTTCTCCTAATAAATGTTCTATTTGCATGTTGAACAAGATCACTAGAACTCCTTTAAAGAGAGTTGCTAGAAGTTCTAATATTTTAGAACTGATCCATAGTGACTTGTGTGATTTTCATAGTACTCCTTCTTTGGGGAATAAAAGATACATGATTACGTTTATAGATGATTACTCTAGGTTTTGTTATGTGTATCTTTTACACTCCAAGATGAAGCTTTAATAAAGTTTTATATTTATAAAAGGGAAGTAGAACTGCAAGTAGAATCATTAATTAAGAGAATAAGAACTCATAAGGGAGGGGAATATTATGATCCAACTTATTTCCAATCTTTGGGTATAATTCATGAGACTACAGCGGGTTATGCACCACAATCAAATGGTGTAGCTGAAAGGAAAAACAGAACTCTTGAAGAAATGGTTAATTCCATGTTATCTTACTCTGGTTTGAGTGAAGGGTTCTAGGGTGAAGCAATGTTGACAGCTTGTCACATTCTTAACCGGGTTCCCACTAAGGGAAAACAATCTACTCCTTATGAACTATGGTACAAAAGAATATCAAGCTTGAAGTATCTCAAGGTTTGGGGTTGTAGGGCAATAGTAAGAGTGCTTAGCAACAAGAAAAGAAAGCTCGGTGAAAGGGGCTTGGATTGCATTTTTATAGGTTATGCTGAGCATAGCAAAACCTATAGGTTCTATGTAATAGAACAAAATGACTATATATCGATTCATTCGGTTATTGAGTCAAGAGATGCAATTTTTGATGAAAAACGGTATTCATCAATGAGTAGACCGAAAGATCTTCAAATCAGTGCCAATGATAGGGAGATAGTAGATTTGAATAATCAACTTGAACCTCATGAAGATACATTCGATAATGAGAATGTTGAAACTCCTCAAGTTAGGAAAAGTGCTAGGGGAAGAAGAATTAGGAACCCTCTTGATGACTTTATAATTTATTTAATTGAAGGGTCTAGGGATGTCCTTAGTTCTACTATTCCATATTGTTTTAATGTAGATAGTGATCCAAAGAGTAATAGCGAGGCCATATTTTCTCAAGATAATGCATTTTGGAAGGAAGCTATAAATAATGAGATGGATTCCATCATGGGAAATAATACCTGCGTCTTAAAGGATTTACCTCCCGGTTGCAAACCTCTTGGTTGCAAGTGGATTTTCACTAGGAAAAGGAGACCGGATGGCTTTATAGTGAAATTTAAAGTCAGATTGGTTACCCAAGGCTTTAGGCAAAAGCATGGTGTTGATTATTTCGATACCTATGCACCGGTTGCAAGAATTACCTTTATAAGGTTATTGATTGCAATGGCTTCGGTATATAATCTAGTGATTCATCAAATGGATGTCAAGACGGCATTCCTTTATGGAGATGTAGAGGGAGAAGTATATATGAAACAACCCGAAGGGTTTGTTTTGGAAGACAGGAAGATAAGGTGTGTAAATTGGTTATGTCATTGTATGGACTTAAACAAGCACCAAAACAGTGGCATCAGAAATTTGATGACACGAATTTGTCCTTTGGATTCAAAGTTAATCAAGCAGATAAGTTTATATATAGTAAATTTGATGACAAAGGTCATGGTGTCATCATCTGTCTATATGTTGATGATATGCTTATCTTTGGTACAAGTCTACAACAAGTAGAATTGATCAAGGAATTCTTATCCTCATCTTTTCAGATGAAGGATTTGGGGGAGGCGGGTGTCATTTTGGGCATCAAGATTATTAAGGACAATGGTAGACTTATTTTAAGTCAATCTCATTATATTGAGAAGATGATCAAACGATTTAATATGTTTGATAAGTGTCCCGTGAACACCCCCATGGAACCTAATGTTAAATTGGTTAAGAATTCAGGGAAAACGATTTCCCAATTGGAATATTCAAGGATAATTGGATCCTTGATGTATGCCATGACGAGTACAAGACCAGATATTGCATTGGTTGTAGGGAAACTTAGTAGATTTACTAGTAACTTGGGTGTACATCATTGGTTTGCAATTCGTAGGGTCTTGAGGTACCTGATGGGTACGTTAGACTATGGTCTATCTTATAGTGGATTTCCTTCGGTTTTAGAAGGATATTCTGATGCAAGTTGGATCACTTACAAAGAGGATGACTCTTCTGTTAGTGGTTGGGTATTCATGTTAGGGGGAGGTGCTATGTCATGGTCTTCCAAGAAACAAACTTGCATTGCGGATTCCACTATGGGAGCAGAGTTTATTGCTCTTGCTTCAGCTAGTAAGGAAGCTGAGTGGTTGAGAAATCTCATGATAGAATTGCCTTTATTACCAAAGCCAATGCTACCGATGGCAATCCATTGTGATTCTAATTCGGCGTTGATAAAGTCCTATAGTCAAGTGTATAATGGTAAGTCTCGGCATATTTCACTTAGGCATAACCTAGTGAAAGAGCTTATCAATGATGGGGTCATAAGTCTTGACTATGTTCCAACAAAGTTAAATTTGGCGGATTGCTTTACAAAGGCAATGCCAAGACATTCCATCATATTTGCTATGAATGGAATGGGTTTATGTCCAAAAACACGAATTTGTGAAACCCAATCTAACGCTTGAAGAAACATCAAGTCTTAGATTCAATGTGGTTGAATTGCATTTTTGTTGTTTGTTAGCAATGTTTGTGATCCATATTGCTATGATACTTGTGATGTTAAAGGTAGCGTATATTTAAAGTTCTCAAAGATTTAGAGTTGAGAAGCTCTAAATGAAGGTGTCTTATCACAAGGGCACTATTACGTATATGAGAACCTACCTATATAAATTCGAAGTTTAGCCGCTTTAAGAGAAGTCTAAATGGACATATAGACTTTGATGAACTTATGATAGATACGGACACATGGCTGATAAAAAGTGTCAAGTGATGATTAATTCGATTTGTCTTGTGTGTACTTCACCTTCGAATGGTTGGATATATCCGTGTGATTCAATCCATATGGAAATCATGGGATATGATCATCGTTAAGTGTGTTGTACTAGGTGTCAATTCAATCCGTAGGGACATTGGCATTGATGCATGAGATGTGGCTAAAATTGATAGAAGTGGAGAATGTTTTAAAGGAACACTCTAAATAGGGGAGGATTGTTGATGATTTAGAGTGTTGTATGGTGCGCGCTTGCACCCATGTTAAGCGCACCCGCGTAAGGCAGGCGCGGCCTCGATGAGAGCGCGCCTAAACCGCGCACCTCTCTGGAAATCAGCATGTTGGATGAAAGTAGGGGGCGCGCCTGCGCTGTTGATGGCGCGCTCGCGCTGCTTGGTAGCGCGCCCGCGCTGCAGACCGCGCTAAAACTGCGTCCCTCACCGACTTCAAGTTCATTTCGTAGGCATTTTGGGAGGAGCGCCCGCGCCGACAAGTGGCGTGCCCGCGCGGCCAGGAGGCTCGCCCGCGCCTATTTGTGTCGCACCCGCGCTGCTTCCCAGTTCTGCGGTTATTTGCTGACGGTTATTTCTTTTATAAAGTGGATCGTTTGAGATATCAAGGATAGACAGAACAATTTACTCTTTCTCTCCAAAAAAAAGTAATTCTCCACATTTTCTCTCAATCTTCTTGCAAACTATTGTGAGAAAAACTTTTGAAATTTAGCCTTCATCGTGAATTATTCATTATTCTTCGATTCTAGTGCTAAGAACAAAGTTTGCTGTCAATTGGATCTCAAAGAGGATTTCCGGTTTAACCCAAGCACCGTGTGGGGGAAATAAACCTCTTTAGGAAAGTGTATACACGCCTTTGACAGTGTATCAAGGTTTAAGACTCAAGTGGTCATTAATTTTCTCATGTTCATGTTCATCTTCAAGGCTTGGTGTTGAGGCAAGTTTAGAATCTTTTACATAGTGTTTTTCTTTGTATTTTCCGAAATACATTGTTATTTTGGTGTTTGGTTGTAATACTTTGATTAGTATTTGACTGTTGTATAATTTGATTGTTATTATACACGATTTAGGTTTTGTTCCCACAAACTAAAGTAATTCTTTGTTTTGAATTGCTGTAAAACCTAACAAGGATAAGTTTTAATTTTTGTTTTTTAGTGGCTACAAACTTCCTAAGGTTATTAGGAAAGTTTTTAGTTAGTTAGAGTTTGATTAGGAATAAACTACCTAGCAATCTTATCTTTGATGGGATTGAAATTCTATCTTATGTAGGATTATTAGAATCCTATCTAGGTTAGATCTCCTACTTCTAGGAGGACTAGGAGACCTCTTTGAGGCCTATAAAAGCTTATTTTCGTGGGTTTTGAAGGAACACACAACCAAAAAATTTAATACAATCTTATTGTTTGTTTTGCTTAATTGCTTACAAATTCTTTTGTTAGTTTTCAATTCAAGGAGTTGTTTTGATAATTAGACCGTTCAATTCTTAGTTTTAGGAGTAGTCTAAGTTTTTTTCATCAAAATACTTAGTTCCAAGAGTGGTTTAGGTAGTTTGAAAGGCATTGAATTCGTTCCAGGAGTGGTCGCTTTCAAGGTCGAATCCGATCCGTTATTCTTAAGTTGTTCGATTTTCTTAGGAAATTCAAAGGGCTTGAGTTAATTGTGTGATTTTAGATTCTTTATTGGGTTAAGGGGTTTAAATCCACATCAGTTAATATTGTAATTGCTCTAAATTTGGGCTTCTCCTCCTCCATCTCATTCTTCTTCTTCCTCTATCCTCTGACCTCCATCAATGGCAATCAGAAACCTTCAACAGAGAAATCGACATACATGAACATCTTCAATGGATGAGGAAGACAAACCTTGTTCTTAAGGGTTAACCATGTTCAAATTTCTCCATTTTTCTTATGGTTTTTCGTTTAATTAGGCGGCGAAGCTACCAGAAAGGTGAAGGAGGGTGAAGAAGATAGGGGACGACGATGATGGTGGTGGTTTATAGGCGGAAGGATGACGAAGAAGAGGGTGGTAACAACTTCAATGGAGTACAGATATGGAGTTGGAAGGAGAATTGGAGATCGAAATTGAAAACTCAGAAAGTACAAAAAAATGATAAAATATTAAAAAAGTTGATTTTATTTACCAATTTTCCATTTTAAGATGCAATTATGTTTCTCAATATGAGAAACTGGGGCTCACCCATTATTATATATGTGCAGTATAATATCTCTTGTGGCATGACGCTGATTTGGGTTATACGGATTCAATTAGTGTGGGTCAATAATTAGTGTAAGAGGTGATTGATGTGGATTTGAGCAAAAGTTATATGAGATAGGTAAATGAGAAAGAGATGAAATGAATGTCCGATGGTAGACAAACGATCAAACTTAATCAATAAACTGATATTAATTTTCAAATAAATGTATTTATTAAAAAAAAAACCCAAAAAATCGGGTTGACATGTTGGGTTCGGGTTCGGGTCGGGTTTGACCCACAAATTTGCGAGTCAAACGAGTTCGGGTTAAATCGGGTTACGAGTCAAAAAAATTTGTTCAAGACCCACAAAAACTGGTTGAGTTCGGGTCAGGTCGAAAATTGACAGGTCTAAATATCTTCTATCCAAACACTCCAAAGAACTCTTTAAAACGGCCCAAACAATTTTATTTGTTTTTAAAAGCTCCTAACCAAATCCCCCACAAACCTATTTTTAAGACCAATTGTTCAGGCCCAAATAATTTTTCAATCCAAACACAAATATAAGCCCAAACGTTTATTTCCCTGAAATCTAGCCAATTTTTTTTAAGAATTGAAGCCCAAAACAATTGCTCACTTAATGTTTACTCCCTTGTACTACGGCTTCTAGTCTTCTACAGATCAAAGAAAGCTCCCCAGATTTCTTGTCATCATTTTTCTAGTTCAATAAGTGTGAAATTTTATGCACCAATGCATGCCTCTAAGCATTTTCCCTAGTCATTCCTCCTACAACAATAGAATAGAATTAATAATGTTGCCCCCTTTACTCCGCATTGTTTGCCTTGATTAGAGCATAATTATTACTTTCAATGTCGAACTCCTACCATTAAAGTCAACGGGATTAAGAGTACGAGAGATGATTTTTATTTTATCTATTAAGTACTCCATAATGTTTAGTGTGGTGAAGAGATCTACTCCCTTTGTTACATAGGATTTGCCCTTTAAAGAACTTATCGAAAGAATATAGTATTTTTTTAAGGGATTTTCCATATGATATCATTAAACTTTTGGCTTTTCTATATGGTATCCAAATATATTTTTTCTTCCACGCGGTACCACCCAAGATTATAGGTAATTCATACCGTGATACTCCGTTAATTAAAAGGTTAATTATAATCGTGGGTGGTACCACGTGGAAGAAAAAATATATTTGAATACCATATGGAAAAAGCCAAAAGTTTAATGGTAATATGAAAACTCCCTTTCTTTAAAATTTTCGTTAAGTGAGGTTAATGAGAGAGAAAAGGATTAAAATATTACTCGTATAAGAAGGTAAATCAGTTGCCTTTTATATCATACAAACTTAATGAAATGTAAGAAAAAAATAAACCACTTGTATAGAATAATCCATTGAAATAGAGAGAGTAACTAATACTTCATTTAAGTATTATGCTAATCCGGAGATGAAACATGAAAGTGGTTGGTTGGAGCTAGCAAATATGGGTTGGGTACGGTACTTGGGTTATCTAAGTGAACTAGTCCAAATCAATCTGTCAAAACAAACTTGCCTCGTTTACCACATCTAGTCAAACTTTGTCTAATTCAGTTTATCATACAAGTATTTTGACAATTTTTTCCTATCTCAATGGGTTTGTTTAGTCGATTTGACTAGAATTTGTTTTTCTAAGCCAAAATTAGGCTAGGATTCAGACAAAAGGCTTAAAGTCCAAGGACATGAACTTTTTGTGTTGAAATCAAAATGTGTTGAGCTGGAATACCTTTAAATACTACTCGTATAGTAATGTTTGGTGTTTCATATGTAACTTTAATGTAGTTATGTGTACACTTATTACGCAGTAAAATTATATTGATATACTTCTGTTATTTTTAATACTACCTCCAATTCTTATTACTCGCAACAAAGAAATATTTTATGTCTTACAAATAATACTCCTTTGTTACGAGTAATAAGAATCGGAGGTAGTACTTCATATCAAGATAAACAAAAATCATTTATCTAGTTGCATTTTTATAAGTAAATTAACAAAAATCTCAATCAACATGACATTTTCATAAATCAATATTTGTGGAATTTGCATTTTACAAAAGTTGTTGATTTATTTACAGAAATGCCACTAAATAAACACTTTTTTGTTTATCATGGTTCATAAATATTAATTATCTGTTATATTTCTTCTTTAATGTTACTGATTTTTAATGAACTGAAATTATTTTTATTGAACTGAACTTATATTTATTAAACTAAAATTATTTTTGCTGGATTGAAATTATAACTAAAATTATTTTTGCTGAATATCATTTTTTTTAAAACGAAGTGAACATGGTCTTACATTACTTTTAAAATTGTTTCTCTCACGTACTAACAATTAAATATATTCCCACTAATATACTTTATATATTATAAATTTTTTTTTTGATCCCATCATATATTTTTCATATAACTTTATGATATTTTACTCGTAGTTAAAAAGAGATAATGTATTTGGACTTATTCCATTGAATAATGCGCATATGACTGACCAGGTGAGAAACCACAAATTAATTTCAATTCAAAAACAATAAAAGCACAACACAACACAAGCGCTAGCGTTACCTTAAATCCTTCCATGTCTGCTCTTTCGTAAAGCTTTCTCTTATTAACTCATACCTTCTCCTACATTCTAGAGAGAGAAAAAGAATGGGTAAAGAAGAAGCAAAAGCAACGTCATTGCTAAAAGAAACGATAGAAAAAGCAGGAGGATGCGGTGTTATTGACGGAGGGCTTGCTACTCAGCTTGAAATCCACGGCGCCTCTTTTGACGATCCTCTTTGGAGCGCCGTCTGCTTAATCAATGATCCTCATCTTATCAAACGGGTACTTTATTTATTTATAATTTGAATTTTCAATTTTGTCAATATTAACGGAAATGTTATCGCAAATTAGATCCTACACGCGAGTGCATGATACGGGTAGTTAGAAGTAAAAGAAAATGTAGTTGAGGATAAAATTGTTGATTGGTTTTAATTTTATTTGTAGGTTCATTTGGAATATTTGGAAGCTGGTGCAGATGTTTTGGTTACTTCATCTTATCAGGTTACCATTTTTGTATTTCTTGTTCATTTTTTTATTTTACATTGTTCTTGAAATTTTATTTAATTTGTTTTTATTTTTGCTATTATAGTTGTTGATTTGTTTTTTTACAAAAATATTGGTGGTGGTGTTGATGTTGTTGCTTGCAATTAGAGTTGGTGTGGTAGGTTTTGAAAGGAGGGGGGTATCATTTCAATTTGGTTGGTGTGTCTTGGAAAACTACAACGATTGACCGGAATTAAGGAACATGGTTAACATGATACTGTAATTTGAACTAGTTATATAATAACAAAAATATCAAAGTTAATGTAGTATATTGTTAAAGGTAATAGAATCATTCGTCATAATAATCATTTGTCATAGTTATTGGAAGTAAAAAAAAATGAAAAATTGTTATAGATGCTGCTGGATTCTTGATTTGATATTGCTTAAAAACTACTTTTAGTCATTACAACAAAAATGGTTGGTGAAATTGGTAATATTCATGTGTTGACAAATGCTTTTCGAAATCAAAGAATTTCTTGTGCTGAGAACTTTGACCTTTGACAAGGGAGAGAAAGAATTCAATGACACAGATTTCTTTGACTTTGGGTTGATTTTAAGGATTTAGATTTTATTACAGGAATGTAATACGAGTAAGAAAAATTATATGTTGGGTCTTTTTCCAAATTTTAAATATTTAGTATTCCTTAACATTGCAAATGTAAAGCTTTGCGCTACTGTTTTATGCTACGTCAGAGCCTAACCATTTGCAGATGTATTGTGCCTAAAAGTATTACCATCTTTTTTATTCTTACCACTGTCCTAGACGTTGTGCTCCCAAGTCCCGACTTGATTGCTCCAGTTAAGTTGTATTCTATCAATGTACAATAATTATAAGAATTCAATTAACTCAATTTTCAACTTGACATCAATTTATCAGCAAATTAGGACAATTGGACAAATAAGGACATAATGCTGATGTTATTGTCGGCATAGAACTAAAAAGATGTAGTGGGACATGGGTGTGATGAAACAGGATCATCATAGGAATGGCCTAAGAACACTTATATGCTTGGATAGGCATGTAAAGGGTCTTGTAAATGAGGCCTTGAAGGTTTGCATTGGTATATATTGGAAAGTAACCGTATTTTCCATTATCCTAGTTGTGCTGTGTCCAACTTTCCACAATACTAGGAAGGTTTATAGATTAAGAATAGCCAAAAGACCTTATTGGATGTATGGCTTGCACCTTCTTGAAGCCATATAACTGTAATACTCCAACTAATCTGTTCTCTAGAAGTGGTGGATCGACTAACTCACTAACCAACTGGTGAATTCTAATGAGGAAGTTTTCTTACATTACCTTCAAGTTACCCATCAGGTTAGACTTAGACTAAATTATCAGTATACCCTAGGTCAGTAGCTGGTGACAGTGAGGATGAAGATGAATTATGTGATAGAGAAGGTAACCCTGAATGTCATAAAATGTACTCTTTCTTGAACCTAGGGCTACTTTCGTGTGACTTGGAACTTGATGAAGTCTGTTTAGATATTGAATATACTATGGTTATGGATCGTGGTAAGATTAACTTTGAATTGTTCTGTCTAACCTCAGGATGTTTTACCTCTTACAGGCAACCATTCCAGGATTTCTGTCAAGGGGCCTGTCAATGCAAGAAGCAGAGTCATTGCTGGAGAAGAGTGTTAGATTAGCTATTGATGCCCGTGATGAGTTTTGGAATGCTGTTAATAAAAATGCTGAAAATAGTTATAATAAGGCCTTGGTGGCAGCATCAGTAGGCAGTTATGGAGCTTATCTTGCTGATGGCTCAGAATACAGGTGATTTCTATGTGAATTAACTATTAACTAATCTTGCATAGATTCTCCGAATATACGATTTCCTGTTTTGATTTCAATTTACTAGCTTTGATGTTTGACAGCTGGTGATAGTTTGCTATGTCTATATATGGTGATCTAAATTTTAAATGTAAACCTTTCTTGCAGTGGAAATTATGGACAAAATATTGATGTGGCGAAGCTAAAGGATTTCCATAGGCGAAGAGTACAAGTTTTAGCTGGAGCTAGTCCGGACATATTAGCATTCGAAACAATTCCCAACAGACTTGAAACTCAGGTTTGCTGTTCCTGACCAAATATATTGTTGGTGCATTTCATGTAAATGGCTCTAGTACCTCATAAATATTGTCAGTTTCTGGTTTGTACAATTGTAAACAAATTGAGAGGGAGAATAAAAAACTGAGTTAAATGTCTTCAGAAAGTATTCTTCATCCATTTCAGAATTGTTATTTTGCTTATGTTGGCCTTGAACTCAATCACTTTCTGGATCTTGTATCATTCTTCTTACACGACGGACACTTAATAGCTTGTCAAGTGTCGTTCCTGTGTATTTTAAGCACCTGTTATCGCTGACTTTAGGTGACAGTGGTGGAGAAGTTACGAAACAAAGGGGTTAGACAGAACTCACTGAAGTAGTAACTTGTGCAGGATAGATAATATGTTAATTTATTTTTTCCTAGGCAACTATACAATGCTAATTAAAATATGAATAAAATAAAAAGAAATGAGCATGTGAGTAGAGCTTTGCTCTCTCTTCGGTTTCTGGTTTAATGCTTTTTCATTATTGTCCATTTGCAAAGGATTGTTCTGACATCATTGACTGACCAAACTGGATATGTGATGTTTAGGATAAATATATGTGCCCCTTTGCAATGTTTAGCTCCCCTGTATTTCAAATATCTGTCATGTGCAAAGATGGCTGCAGCAACTCTGTGTGACTTATGAGAAATAACGTGGCATCCCCTGAATTGCAATATCAATTTGCAGGCTATTGTTGAGTTGCTTGAGGAAGAAAATATCCACATTCCATCATGGATCTGCTATAGCTCAGTAGATGGCGAGCACGCCTCATCAGGAGAGAGCTTCGAAGAATGTCTCAATGTTGTCAATAAGAGTAAGAAAGTTGCAATAGTAGGAATAAACTGTGCACCACCACAATATGTAGATGGTCTAATTCGCAAATTTAAGAAGGTATACTGCATCAAATTTTATTGATATGTACTAAAATCCTGCCAGAGTTATAAATTTTTTTATGAGATTCTCATTGCCTTCTTTCTCTAATTTACAGCTGACAGACAAAGTGATAGCAGTTTATCCGAACAGTGGTGAAACATGGGATGGCAAAGCAAAGAGATGGCTGGTGAGGCCCTGGCTTGAGCTTCCTCTAATTTGTGCATGTTTTTCGTTATTCTTGACTTAAAACTGGTATTCGATTTTCAAATTGTTGTTTCTAAATGATCTCTGTGCTGTTTGTTTGAATACTGCAGCCACCTAAATGTTCGAAGGATGATGATTTTGGATCATTAGCTATAAGATGGCGTGATTCAGGAGCTAAACTTATTGGTGGGTGTTGTAGGACATCGCCTGCAACTGTTCGGGATATTTCAAAAGCCATGAAGAGAAACCTTGATTTGTAATTTTTTTGTTTTTAAACATTAGTTTACTTGTGCAATTCCTATAAACATCCTGTTTTGTTTGCTATTCTCGTCACTTGCTCCCTAGTCACTCCCTCTCTTCTTTAAGGGAAAGAAAATGTACACTTCTTCGTTTCATATTATTCTTTCCGCTTTGATCAATTTTGTCTCACCTACTATTCACAACCATCAATAGTGAATATGCCACCATTTTACCACTTCTTACATTTCACCGTCCTCTTCTTCTCCACCCTCCACCACATCTCTGACGCCATCTAATTTATAGGCGGTAATAGCAAATTATTTTAAATAAGTTGCAATTGGCAAAATGAAAATTTTAAATGGCGGCAGGACTTAGCAAATTTGGTGGTTGGTAAAAGGTACTCGTAGTGATTTAAAAAGTATAATTAATCTCAAAAAATGATCAACTTATTATTTCTTTGTTACAAGTGACCAAATTTTTCAAAACTGAAGTATATGACCGTTGACCAATACTTTTGGACAGAGCGAATTATGAATAACTAAACATTATACAAACATCAATTCTTCGGTTTCGTATACTCATATTTCTTTAATCTGGTATCCATATTAGGAACTGTAATTACATCAACCACAAAAAAAAAAAAAAAAAGAAAAAAAAAAAAAAACCATAGCTTACAAAATTACAATACAAAAAGATTTTACTTGCAACTTTCAGTTTGACAAAAAACAGCAATTGATGGAATCATCATATGTATTCATCTCCATTATCGGCGTAGCAAAACTTGATTATATGTATAGCAGGGGACTTATGGGATCGGAGCGAATGTAATCCTTGATAGCTAGCTTTTGGTAGGAGGCATTGAATAAGGATCTATCTTCTTTCGAAACCAAGAGAAGCAACCACTTTTCAACTTACTGCTTTGCCTTTCGCTTTCATCATCTGTACTGTCATGTTCACTCCTTGTACTACTTGTAGACGTCGTAGTAGTAGTAGTCGTTGTAGTTTTCTTCATTCTCTCCGTTTTCCTGAGTTCTTCTGTTTTCTGCTTTTCCAGCATTCGCAACACGTAAACTTCGGCTATTTGTGCCATTTTGTACTCTAGTTTAAGCAAACTCGTCTCACTGTTCGATATTGTAAATGAAAATGAATTAACCTACAAAATTTGGTACGTACACCAAAGTGAGGTAAATTAAGGAGACAAGTATTTATGTTTATATTATGGCCTCTCTTTTATAGGAAGTATGGGCTTTGGCTCCAAGAAAAATCATGATGGGACCACAATGATGTAGTTTTTAACATATTTATAATATGGTTGTTGTGCTTTGTGTAACTTGGTGCCCAAGGCTATATATAAAGATGGCATTGGGCTGGGCCGACCCGAAGCCCGGCACGGCCCAGTACGAAAAAAGCATGACACGGTACTGTGCGTGTGGATCGTGAGCTGTGCCTGGGCCGCCTTTATTTGGAAGAAGCACGATAAGGCACGGCACGGCCGGGCTCGACACGACAAAACATTCTATCAATGCAATTTTGCTTAGGCATGCAAGCCCGGCACGAAGGCACGTGGGTCAGGGCTATGCACGAGCCAACCTTTTGAAAACTTCAGCCCGGCAAAGCATGATACAAAATTCATGGGTCGAGCCATGGGGGCCGGGTCTAACTAACCCCAAAGCACGTGGGCCTGACACGACCCGTCATGGCCCAGTGCCATCGTTATGTATATATACACATGATTTTATGACCTAGTTTAATTGGAAACGTTTTGCGTGAGACCGGACTCACTGTGAGTCTAATATGTCTGACAATAATATTATAATATCTAACAATAATATTCTAATATATGACAATAATAATCTAATGTTCTAATATATGACAATAATATTCTAATATATGACAATAATAATCTAATATCTAACATTATTAATCTAATGTTCTAATATATGACAATAATATTCTAATATATGACAATAATATTATAATATATGACAATAATATTCTAATATATGAAAATAGTAATATATCTGACATTAATATTTGGGAAATTCTACATAGTGGCCTCCAAGTTTTACAAATTCTATTTGGTGTAAAAAAAAAAAAAAAGCACATAATTTCTAGTGAACCCAAACTTTCATTAAACTCTATTTAGTGGCCAAATCTCACTTAAAATGGGTTAACTAAACACTAATGGTGACTTTATTAACTCTAATTTTTGAATAACTAACCTACCCCTATTTTTAATCCTTCCCTCCTATTTCATTAATGCTAACATAAACCTTCCACCGCCCTAATATTTCACGCATTGATGATCAGTAGAACTGTTCATCTTCTTCCATAAAATTCAAAGTGAAATCTGCAACAAAACTTCAATCTCGTTGAAATTGAGCAATTTGCAAGGTCGTAAATTGATTATTTACAGATTTCGCACAAAGTACTCTCTGTTTTGCGGTGTGATTTTTGGCAATTTGCGGCTGAGTATTCAAATCGACGACTAAGGTTTGTTGTTGGATTCATTGCAAAATTACTAGTTTACGACTGAAGATTAATGTGTTGAGCATCTTCCAGGTATCTATTGAAGATATTTACATGAAATTTTGAATTTTGCTCATATATGCATGTTAGGTTAACTGGTTGTTCTGTTTTTTGTGCGATTTACAGCTAGCTTAGTTTTGAGAATTCCCTTGTTTTATTTTGAATTTTTGTGTGTTTGGTTTAATGCTGTAGAATGGACTCAATTGTGTTAAAATTTCAAACGACCGAGAATGTGGTTGATATTAATGTTGATAATGTTGATAAAGTGATGTGGATTGATTTTATTATTGAGTATGAGGAATTGCTTAGGAAAAATGGGTATATGATGCCTAAATATTCTAGTTTCCATTACTGTTATAATAAGAAGGATGTTAAAATTACTAGTGACAGTGATTTAATGTCTATGTTAGATAGAGTAGGAGGAAGTAAGAAAGTGATTACAGTGTATGTGGGATCAGTTGCTACACCTTCTGAATGTGTAGTTGCAGCTAGGAACCTTACAGAGTCATTGAAAAACAAACCCTATCTACCCAATATGCATTATGGTATGAGTCCACCTAAGAAGAACAACCAAATCTTTGATGTTGGGACTAGTGACATGTCTGATGTTAGTCCACCTAGGATAAATGAAATACTTATAGACAACTGGGAAAGAATGGATGAGGAAGCCAGTGGATGTAAGACACATAAAAAGAAAGGAAAAGGGGAGGGGGTAATCCTAAGCCTAGGGTTAAGTTACCTATTAGAAGGAGTTTACCTACAAATGAGCCACTTACCCTAGCTGACACTACTACTTTTTCCAATGCTCCTTTGCTTCACAAAACTACCCTGAATCCAACCTCATCAAACAACACAGCCTTGATTGTTCATAAAATACCTAAGACTACTGCTGCTAGGAACGGCTTGATTAACACACCATATGAAATTGAGGCACAAGTGATTACCGAAGAGGAGTTTAATAGGAGGTTTGAGCAACCTCATAACAACAAGTTTGAGCATGGAGAAAATAGTAGGCCAGAAATGAATGCTGATATTGGAGATGAAGATTTGGATAGAGAATTTGAAAGAGGTGTTGTCTCAGATGAAGAAGATTAGGAATTTGGTGAGATCATAGCCAATTATGATGCTTATAGCCAATTATGATGCTTATGCATCTGATGTATGGCAGACTGAACTACTTGATGATGATACTTACGTCAGTAAAATGTACAAGAATGGAGAATTTGCTAAAAATGTTAAGTTTGGAAGCATTGTCTTGAAACCATGGATAATATTTACTGACAAAGCACATTTCCAATTTGTTCTAAGAGATTACTGTATACAATCTGGGTTTGCTATTGTAGTGGATAGATCTAGTCCAACAAGATTCACTACTCAGTGCTTGGAATTGAACTGTAATTGGAGGATACATTCAAGTGTACTCCCTGATGGCACTACTTGGGCCATAAAGAGTATAAAAGATTCAGATCACACTTGTAGGGGTTTGGATGAGAGGAATCCTTTAGTTAATGTGAAATGGGCTGTAAGTAAGCTAATTGATGATATAAGGGCAAACAATGGTATAATTGGGAAAAATTTGAATGACCTGTTGTGGACCAGGTATGGGGTTCAGATGGCCACTAGTACTCTGTATAAAATGAGGAGTATTGCACTTTTGGAGATCAATGGTGGGCATGATGAGTCTTATGGCCATCTTCCTAGGTACTGTGAAATGGATAGGCAAACTAATCCTAGTTCAGCAGCTTATTGTGCATGGACACAGAAGAATGATCCCTAACTTTCACTCACTTTCTCTAGCATTTTCATATCATTCAAGGGAGCAATAGATGAGCTTGGTGCAGGTTGTAGAAGTTTGATTGGGGTTGATGGTGCTCACTTAAAAGGGAACTATGGAGGGGTTTTGTTATTCGCAGTGGCTATAGATGCAAATAATGAGCTACATCCATTTGCATGGGCTATAAGTTCAGTAGAAGATGGGGAGAACTGGAAGTTTTTCATTTGGCATTTGAAGCAAATCTTGAAAGACTTAAATGGAGGGGATGATTGGTGCATTATATCTGACAGACAAAAGGTTAGTGTCTCATATGTTGGCTTTCATGCTTAATCTCAGTAAGTATACTTTACTGGTGTTAATTTATTCATTATGTGTTCTTGCAGGAAATAGATCTTGCTTTAACTGAGCTATGGCCAAAAGTAGGGAGGAGGTATTGCTGCAATCACTTGGCTAAAAACTGGAAATCAGCTTTTCCAGGACCCTTAATGCACTCTTTTTTTTGAATGGCATGTAGTGCTACTTCAAAATTCACCTTTAAAAAGGTTATGGAAAGAATTCAATAGACAAACCACTTGGCACTAATATGGTTAGCTAATATAGGAGATCAACAGAGGTGGTCAAGACACAAATTTAACCCAAAGATATGCACAGATGAAAATAAAACTAACTTTGTGGAGAGTTTCAATGCCACTTTGGGAGTGGACAGATACAGACCTGTTCTGACTCTTTTGGAAGGTAAAATTTTATGTTTAACCTAATCCTTATTGTTGTACATCTAACTTGGTTCATATGTTGAATTGTATGCTTGGTTATTTGTGGTTTTTGCAGGCATAAGAAGAATGTGTATGGTAAGGATGTTAACTAGAAGACAGAAATGTCAAGATTGGAATGATTCTGATCCATGCATGTTCTACCGTTGTAAAAAGAATTCAAAAGCTGATCAATGGTTCCAGAGCTTGCAAGTCCTTCCAGAGTAAAGAGGGAGAATATGAAATAAGAGAGGGTAGGTCAATGCTCATAGTGTCACTCAGTAATAGAAGTTGAATATGTGGGGCTTGGCAAATTTCAGGCATCCCTTGTAGGCATGCATTAAGGGCTATACTAGCTGCAGGACATGATCCTCATAGGTATGTTAGCACATGGTACTCAGTTGCAGCCTACAAACAATGCTATTCACATGCTATCAACTCATTTCCAAACATTGAGCATTGGCTAGAAATTGACCAACCAACAATTCAAGCTCCTACAATGAGGAGAGGAATAGGAAGACCATCAAGACAAAGAAGAAGAGTTGATGATGAACCAGAAAAAGAAAAAAGGTCAACCACTGTCAAATGCTCACTCTGTAAAGCATATGGCCATAACAAGCAAACATGCAAAGGTGGTATGACTACAAAGGAGAAAGCATCACAGGGTACTGAGCAGCCCAAAAAACAAAAAAAAAACAGAAGACAATTGCTATTGCATCTGCATCCCAGCCAACCACTGCCGATGTTGCTTCTCAATCTTCACAACCAATGCAGATAATGACCAGGAGGCAGACACGAAGCTTAACTATATCTTCTTCCCAACCAAAGCTAGTTTCTCAGCCAACTCAGTCCAAGCCAAGGAATAATAACAAAAGGAAAGAGAAAATGTAGGGGTTTGGTTTTTTGAACATGAGTAGCTTTTTTTGAGTAGTAAACTAAAGGTCAACTTATGTACTAGTGAAGGTTTTAGAGCACTCAAGAGGGGGGGTGAATTGAGTGTTAAGTATCCTTGGCCTATTTTTCTTCCTTTTCGATCTGTGAGAGGAACCAGTTGGGCTGGTTCCTGTAAGCAGCGGAATGTAAGAAAAGCAATAAAGAAGACACAAGATTTAACGAGGTTCAGCCAACTATGGCCTACGTCCTCCTACCCTATGTTCTCTTATTAATCTACTCCGAAAAATAAAGAACACAAACACTCTACTGTTTCCCTACTCCGGGAACCAGTATACCCCACACTCTACTCCGAGTGTGCGCTCGACTTACACTCGTAAGCCCCTTGTGTTTGAACTCACAAACACTAACCCAGCCTTTCAACCCCTCTGTTGAAGGCTTTAACAAAATCAAATGCTCTCTTATGATCTCGCTTCTAAAAGCTAATTAAGAGAAAATGTTTAAGCTCTAAGAGTGCTCTTGTATATGACTCAATGAATAGGCTCTTGTGATTAAGTGTATATGACTATCAAAGATTACTCTTTTAATTGCAGAGAGACTTGCAGAATATGAGAAGCTAGATGAGTTTATATACTTGGATACAAAAACCCTAGTTTCCTTAAATCACACAATCTTGATGAACAAGCAACAATGTGATTTTAGGAAAGTGTTTATCTTATTTGATTTAATCATAAAGATAAAATCAATAAAGATAAATACTCCTAGTTTTTAGGTAACCATAATATTATCATCTAATTTCCAGCTGCTTAGAATATTTTCAAGATAATCCTTTGAAAAATATTTTTACAAAATTCTTTTCAAAACACGCAGCATGGATATTCCGTACAGTGAACCTGGTTCCCTGAATTGAGTATGTTATGAATTCTGTTCCAGCTTTGTACCAGAATTCATAATATACTTCAATACACTTATAAGCACTTATTTTACCCAAACATGCAAGTCATACTACGGAGCACATTACATGATAAAACTAGATTAATCATTAATGTACAAATCTTCTTTTCTTCATGTAATCTTCAAGACTTGAATCTCCCTTGAATACGTCCATTATGAGCAATGTATCTTTCTTCGAATGTCTTCGAAAGGCCTCCATGCTCCAAGTCTTGGAATCAACTCAACTACTGCACATGTAACATGGTTAATGTACAATAAAGAGTATATGACTGCTTTTCAGCATAGCAGTCGAGGAAACAGTTCCTACTGGTTTCCCACCAGTACTTGGAACAATTTATATCCAACCATTTCCTACATATAGACAAGTTAGTTAAATGAATAACACAAATAAGTAATAACTTGTCTAGAGAAACAGTGTTTAATTCCAGCTGGTCTCCAACCAACTATTTGCAATACTTATTGTAACCTGTTTCCCGTAACTGTTTGTCATCACTCAAAACCTAAGGGACTCAACAACTAGATTTGATGTTTTTTTGTTTGAATGCTGTTTGTTGAACATGTTTTGTATCAAAAATAGTTGTTGTTTAAATTAATTGTTGGTGGAATTTCTGTCTTCTTATATAGTTTACTGGAATAAATTTTTGCAATATTTTTGTTCAATAGCTTCAACCATTTTAGGATAACAGATGGACAAACCAAATAAATCGAAGGGATTGAAATGAAATACACATATAGTAGTTAAACACCAATTTTATTTATAAACTTAGGGAAATTCATCATAAGCATAATACATCTTCCATTCATAATTGGACCCAAAACATTACAATCAACCTCCATAATTAATTACCAGAAAAATACATCACTTCAACAAGATAATGACACAAATGATTAGAACAACAATGAATATCTTCAAAACGTTCCTGAAGCAACTATGCATATCTCCCACAATCTTGTGAATTTCAGCAATGTCATCATCCGAAGAAGCTTCATTCTTCCTGACATTATCCTCAGTGACCCATGCAAAGAAACCACAGCCCCTGACCTTTTCTCTACACTTGTAATAAGGCTTCTTGGGGTTTGACATTGAAGCAGAAAATCTGACCTCAGAATTTTTGGGAGGAATACAGTTACAGGGCTTCATCTTCACCCAGGTGAAGCAACCATTTGTAGCGCTCCTGGACCTTGAAGCAATTGCTTGATAATCTATATCTTGCAAATTCACGAAGTCGCAAATTTTTTTAAGAACCCTAATTTATTGAAGAAAGGGGGAGGATTTGAAGAGCCTGTAATGGTGTTAAGCGGTTGAATATAAGGAGGGAATGATTTAAATGGGGGTAGGTTAGTAAATCAGTTGATTAGAGTTAATAATCTAACCCTAATAGAGTGGTTAACCCATTTTAAGTGAGATTTGGCCAGTAAATAGAGTTTAATGAAAGTTTGGGTGCTTTTTTATTTTTTATTTTTTTGACACCAAATAGAATTTGTAGAACTTAAAGGCTGTAAAATTATCCTTAATATTTTTAGGGGCTTATTCATGTATAATCCAATACTCTCACTTCCCCACACTCTCCTCTCATTTTCTCTCTCCTCAACCACAACCATGTCAGCCCACCACTACCTCCTCCTCTCTTCCTCCAATGGCGGCAACAAAAGCAAAAGACAAACAACAATGACGATTTTCTAGGGTTTATGGTGATTGATCGATCGATGGACGAGGAAATTGCATGAATGACGATGATGAAATTTGGGGGAATTGAGAGGAGAGAGAAAGTGTGCGATCGATCGATGGACGAGGAAATTGCGTGAATGACGATGATGAAATTTGGGGGAATTGAGAGGAGAGAGACAACTGTTGAATGACATGAGCCATGACGACTAGTATGGTTAACTTCATACTCTACTAAGAGAGTAATAGTTATAAATACTTTGCTAACAGGGTACTAATCATCCGTACTTTCTCTTGAAAAATATAATGATACTATCATCAAGCTTTTTGTCACATCTTGAAGAATAATGATACTCGGTATTAAGGTATTAAAGGCGCATGTGAACAAGTTTGATGATACTTTTATTATTTTCCAAGATGATGTAACAAAAACCTTCACACATCAATAAGGGTTAAATATTATTTCATAAACTCCATACAAAATAGCCTCTCCAAAATATTTTGGCACCAATAACATACACTTTTTGTCTTATGCAGTATGTAACTCCATGAGATGGTTAACCTCTTCTAAGGCTCCTATGCCGTTAATTCTTCCGCGTAAGATTGTAGTTAATTTATTTATGGCTTTTTTTTCTTTGTGTATTTGAAGGATGGACCATGATCAACCTTATATACAAGCCATTTTTGTAAAGAGAGAGGATTAATACTTTATAACAAGAATAAAGTATTAACATTTTATATACATTAATTTGAAAGTTTAACTCACTTATTATTTATGTGGTCAAAATAAAATGACTTTTACCACATTCTATGATTTATGCAATAGAAATAAATTAGCATGTGAGATTCTATTAATTACCACTCATTATAAATTTTCTAAATATCAACTTTTAACAATTTTCACTTTTGTAAGGCCATTAGACAAAGATATTCATGATATGGTAAACTATGTTCATTAGAGACCCTGCATTCGTGCAAATACAAAGCGAGTTGTACTACAAGATGGCTTATACTACGTATAAACAGTGGCGGTTTTGGGTCGGATCAGAGTGGTCGACGGAACAGGGCCCCTAAATTTGAGGGGATCCAAAATTTAGATATATGTAATTCAATTTGGTTTAATATCATAAAATTTTAGTTGGAGTAGTGGTTAGAGCAATTGTGCTTGTATAATAAATCTTAGGTGGTTCGCGTCCAAATACATTGAATGAAATTGCTCTAGAATCCTCCGCCCAAACCCAAAATCAGATCTTTCCTCTTTCCAAATATATTTTTTTTTCCAAAAATTTTTCAATCTATCATTCTAATTCCCAAAAACCTCTATATCTTCCAAAATTAATTTCACTTTACTATTAAAACTTATTATTTTCAACATTTCTAATTTACTTTCTGTAATTATCTTCAATTATTCCATTAATCTTCAAATATTTTCATCTCTCAAAATTATTTTACCCGTATTAATCATAATTTCAAAGGATGAATTTTCTAATGTAATGAATTTTTTTATCAAATAAAAATCGGGTATTTAATTTATCCTAGAAGGCCCTATTTTAAAATGTTGAACAGGGCCAATAAATTATTTGCAATTTTAGCCCCGGCACTGCATATAAGTTTATATAAACATTTATAATGTTATACGAAGTATAATGTAATACTACTCACTCCGTTTTTAAATACTTGCTCCATTTTTACTTTTTGCATTATTTATTTGTCTTACTTTGACTACTATTTGTGAATAAAAAAAAATATAGTCTTCTGGTACTTGTTGAAATTGTCTCGATAAATAGATTATTAATTTTTAATTGTTAGAATTTATACTTATTGATAATTAAAGATATTTAAAAAATTAGCATAGGCATACGTGCCTAAGAGAAATTAATCAAGTATTTAAAAGCGGAGGGAGTACATTACAAGTTTTAAAATAAGTTTATACTGCATTATATAAACAATAAAAGAATAAACGTACTTTTTATATAATGATGATAGCTTGTAGTATAAAGAGAGAGGATTAAAACTTAATATATCTGAAAGCAAGAATTGTAATTACATCAAGGAAAAGGATAAACAAATTAAACAAGTGATTGATTTCGATATGTAGGTTGCGAACATCTAAGGCTTACAAAGTTGCAATACATTAATGATTTTTGCTTTCTTTCTTATCCTACTAAGAAAGAACTTTGCATCTCACAAATCCTCCAAAATAAGCTCGGTGAGATGCCTCTATTAATTGTCAACTCCATTCGTCACAAAACCAACTTTTTCTTCGGTAACTTGAACGTACCTTAATAATAGGATAGGTAATATATTACTTATACTATGACTAAAAAGGATTTTGTCGAAGTCCTAACCATATATGAACCTTTATGAGTTTTCGAATCCCTAAAAAATATCATTAGAGCATGTAAGCCTCGCAAATTTGGGATTTGCTAAGCTAGCTTTTGGTAGGAGACAAAGAAGACGGATGTATCTTCTTTTGGAGCCATGATAAGCAACCACTTTGCATCTGTTCATCTGGATTACCATCTTCAATCTCAGTACTTGTAACAATCTTCTTCCTGAGCTCTTCTGTTTTTTTCTTTTCCAGCTTTCGCAACACGTAAATTTCGGCTAGACTTGGACCAGCTTGTTCCATGTTTGATTCCGATCTCGTGTTAGCAAACTCGTCTCCCTGCTCTTGTGTGTATATGAATATAACCAACAAGCTATACTTAATCATATTTATAGAGATGTATGAACTTGGGTTCCAAGAAAAGACACATAGTTAGGTCCACAATAGATTGATAGAACGCTTGTAACATTTGATGTGTCAACGGTTCAACGAAGATGGTCATTAAACTTGTGAATTTTCTCCTTTTGCAGTCTTACTTGGTGTCCAAGGACTAAGGCTATGCTTTTGTGACTTTTTGAAGCGTTAATTTGTTGCGTGACACGAGCAATGACGGCTACTACAATTGTATTGTCATACTCTAGTAATTTTCCATGGAAATTTGAACAATTAATTTGACTTTACTAGTAAGCATCAAAGAAGCCTTACATATACGAAGTACCTTTTTCTCTAACAGAGTCTTCTTTGAGACAACATCCAAATTGAAGGTGATAATTTACTACTTATCAACTCAAAAAAGTATTCACCATATTTATCAAGTCGTCAAGAAGTTGAATCTCTAATGAAAGTAATTGATGGTATGGATATTTAGTAACTGATAGTATGGATATTAGTGAATGTAATAACTCTAGTCTGCTCACTATTCTTCCTTCTTATACATTGGGAATTTCAGAGTAACACTCTAGAAAATTAAAGAGAGTGCTTAAAGCTCGCATTCTTGCTCAGGCTTAAATTACCATCATAACAGTGCTGTTTCATAAATCTGGCATCATTAGAAGCAGTAACCAATTACCCAACAGCACAAGTATGAAGCAAACATAGACCAATGAAACTAAATAGACTTATCTAGTTATCTTACAGCTTTAATCACTTGTTCGGAGGATATACCACACTGTAAAGGCTTAGCTAACAATTAAAACCTGTATTAATTAAAGCCACTATTACTTTGAGGGATAAAAAAGGTCTCTCTCTCTCTCTCTCTCCCTCCCTCTCTCTTTCTCTCTCTCTCAATCCCAATCTCAATCTCTCCCTTCCTCTTCCTTTCCTTTTAGCGAATAGTTCTACCAAGATCAGTAAGCACATCTTCGGATGCCAGTCAGAGGCATTGGAGGTCAATGTCTGGGACGCTTATTATAAGGGCCCCAAGCTCCACCATACCCATCAGCAGATGGCCCTCCACCAAACCTTGTATCTGGGAATCCATTGTACATAGCATAGCTGGTGCCACCACCTAAAAGAAGCCAGATGATGTCTCAGAAAAAGAATATATAGGTGCACAATACCTTAAAAAACTCAGCTATTGCAAAATTCAAACACATAAAGCAAGATGCTTAAATTTATCCTGTAACTTAAGTGAACAGGTAGGAAACATGTTCATTTAAGTTACAGAAAGCTGTATCAGTTAGGAGTGAGGTGGTTGAGACACAGAAACAAGTTGAATAAGTAGGTTGCCCCAAAGATCAACCACAAATAAAGTTGAATCATTGTATAGAGAGATTTCTGGTGTAAACATTCCTAAATGTGTTTCAGGATAACAAAGGGAAAACTCCAAGTTAAATCAACTTCATAAATATTCCAGGAATTAATAGAAGGTGACATTCACCCAAACTAATAACTGTAATAATACTACAAAAGAAGTTTAGCCAGTTACCAAGTGCATGTCCTCTCCTATCCACACTCAGCAGCTCTGCTCGAAGCTTTTCAATCTCACGAGCCAGTGACATGAGATTCTTCTCCATTGAATCCTTCTGCTGCACCTGCTCCGCATTTGACTTCTTTTCATACTCCAAAGCTTTCCTAAATATGACACAGGAATGAACTTAGCCAAAAATTAAAAGAGCTCTTGAAATCAGCAAAAAGATGAGACCACTAATTGTTTCACATATATGACATCAAGCTGAGCAGTATTCTTGACAAAATAAGAAACTGGCCATAACCCACATTTGAAGGTACCAAAGAGATCCCACCCTTTTATAAAGATGAAAAGGTTAAAAAATACTGCGCACATTTGCAGAGTTATTTCCCCTTGGTATGTGTGAAGTTGAGCCAATCATGAATTATAGATCAAGTACCACTTATGTTACTTGGACTCTTCATTTTACCTCAAGTACCCGGTCGGACCCTCGACACTAGGACATAAGTATGACACTTGGACCCTTCATTTTAGTTCAAAGTCATAGAATTTTTTCACAAAATAGCCGAGTCGGACACTTGGACATGTACCCGTGTCGGACATGGGTACCCGAGTCCGAGTAACATAAAGTATCACAGCCTAGAGTCTTAGACAAGATGCTGAGAGTTCTGCACTATTTGGTACTAACCCGATTGAGAACACTACACAGTTGTTCATCATAAGCCTTAAACATCATTGGATCTGAATCATAACCCTGGCAGCTAGCAACTATCACCCACAATCAAACCCTTGTAAGCTCTTATAATATTTTATTTTTATTTTTATTGAAAACTCTTTTCAATAATTTATCTAATAATGTAGAGTCAAACTAAAAAAAGATTGATGATTCCCTCAACATCAATGAGACATCAGTTTCTCATATCTTAACAGTATTAAAGGGATATTAAAGAGTGTTTGGTAGGGGAAAAAACATTAAGAGGAAAATGGTATAACAGGAAAAGGGAATTACCATTTTCCTGTGTTAGGTTTGTGAAGGGTGGAGTACATTATCCTTTCGTAAGGATGGGAAGCCACATTTTCCTCACTATGACCTTCCTATTTCTCTCCTCCCATCCATCCTCGCTTTTCCATTTCCATTTTCCTTCTCAAACTTTTTCTTGCAAGGAACCAAACAAACAGAAACTAATTTATACAGAGTAATTGTGTTTTTGCTGAAAAGTGCTTTCTATGGAAAAGTATATTCTATTGACAATGTTTTCTTAAACCAAATGGAGCTTAAATGAGAAACTTTTCACTAACTCAGATTTGTTAGATTATGATAGTTGTTGGCCATTAGCAAAATAGTACTGACTAGTGAGTTGTGAATAATGCAGACCTCTAAAGGATCGGCCAAATGTAATGTGCTAGTGTCCAATGTGTCCCCCTAAACAGGCATACTGATTCCAAGGTTTGTGCTAAACAAACGTACTTCCAACATGTCCCCCTAAATAGGCATATTGATTCCTAAGTTTGTGCTAAACAAGCTTACTTCCAACGTGTCTCCCTAAATAGGCATATGATTCCTAGGTTTGGGCTAAGCAGACTTACTAATTTGCATGCAAAAAGGAAAGAATGACTAGATAAATTGTCAACCTGGCTTCAGCTAGTTCGTTGCGAATGCCATCAACATCAGATCTCAAAGCACTCAACTGCTTATTTTCAGAACGGATACGGGCTATTTCTTGAGTGAGACCATGAATTTGACCAGTCAAATCTTGTCTCAGAACATTCAGCTTCTGAGCTTCAGCTCTAAGACGCATCACTTCATCTCTAAGAGGCTCAGCTGCACGTAGATCAGCTTCCATCTTCAAACTCTTTCAATCAAACCCCTAAACTTAAGATCATGGTCAGCTCGAAGTTTATTAATGAGCTCATCCAATCTGTGAATTTCATCTTTAGCAGCATGCAGGTCTCTTTCAAGATTCACATTTTCATCAAGCAAATGCCGATTTTCAGCAGCAATCCTCTGGTTTTCTCTGTGTTGAATATCAAGTTCTTCCTCCAGAGCCACAGGATAAACAGGTAGAGGTCCTGGTCCTCTGTTAAAAAATGGCCTAGGGCCATCTCTAAAACCATGTGGATTAACAGGATGGCGAGGCATACGGTTTCTCCCTGCCATGCTAAACATAACCCAGAACCAAAAGCGAAGACACTCAAGTAAGATCACAAAAGGGGGAAATAAAGCTCGGCAGTACTACAAAAGAAGATAGAAGCAATAATAACAACAGTCCCCAAATCCTATTACTGAAAACTAAATTCTAAACATCTTGTGAGAGCTCATCGGCCAAAACTGAGACCAAAGGAATGCCTAAGTCTAATGCAACAACTAATCACCAACAACTCTGGTGCACCAGAAATGTTAAGTCAAACTATCTCTTAAGTTCTCCCAGATAATTCTTAATTAAGTTGTAAAGACAATAAGTTAAAAATCATTTCCGGAGGACACCATTATCTTACCGTAAATCTCCACTTGACTTCTCAAATGATCAATTCACATTTCATTTGATGCAATTTGGAACCTGATCTTGACCAAAACGGTCTATATACTCTTCCAATGCTTTCAACTCAGAAAAGATGGAAGACTTACATAAGTTAGGATACACCACCTTATTCACACTATACAACTCCATGTTGAAACATCAAACAAAAGCTGGTAACCCTGGAATCTCCTGTTTAAAACCTTCTGGTATTACTCTCAGAAAACTACTCAAAGTTCTCTAGCATATCAATACAGAGAGATTGAACACCTTTCTTAAAGACATATCTAAAGAGCCTTTATAACCACTGTCAAGCATCTATAAAGATTTCCTGCTTGAAGAAAGAGTTGTCTTTAGTGCATTGTCCTACACTTTGGACCTAATCACATGAACATCCCTCAGATGATTCAATTTGCAATAATTGGTCCACCAAAATCAAGGAACGAAGCCTTCATCTAACCTTCAGAATCATACGAAGTACCACTTCCCTAAAAAGAAAATGCACCAGTCTCCACAACTACATTGAACTCGCAGTCCTCAAAACTTCTGAGCTAAAGAAAGAGAGAGAGAGAGAAAAAACTAAAACAAACATGTTAAACAAAAGCTGAAAGCAGAGTAGAAAAGGCAATTGATGCCATCTTGGCTTCCTTGCCTCCAATCAATCTATAAGTTGTCTGTGATACTCCATAGCACAAGTAAGCCTGGTTACATCCTTCCCCACCACCCCCCCCCCCCCAAAAAAAAAAAAAAAAAAAAAAAACGTGTGAGTGCACACACACACACACACACAAACACATTAGAGAGGAGATAAATAACTAGATAGTATTGCCTCCACGATCCAAAATTCCAAACCTCAAAATGTCACAGCACCATCTCTATCCAATATAAGATAAACATACAGGGGAGGCAAAAGTAAGTGAGAATCTACTTCATTGTCAAATTCAGAAAATGAATTACACATCAACCTAATTATGTAATTAAAGGAAAAGACCACACACGTCACACGCCATGCCATAAACTGGTAAATATCTGGCATGTTTGCCTAGGTTCCTTCCCACTATCTTGTAAAATGGAATCAATTACGTGAAAACAGCAAAATTGCGATTAATGAAAATTAAACAAGAGATGATTCATCTAGAAATTGGCACTTTATAATAAACCAAATGGTACCAGAATTCATAAATTTTGTAAGAGAATTTAAGGAAAAAAAAAAAGTGTAATTGAATTGAATATACAGTCTTTTTCAAAGTATAACTTCAAATATCCTTATAAGTATTTGTTTATCAAAATTTTAACATTTTACAATATCTTTTTAGCATCTAAAATTAAATTGTTAAAATTTAACTGTCCAACCGAAAATTATGTTCAAACTCAGGCTAAAATCTACTCTAATGACAGCCCTTCTTCAGGCTGTCCTCCCTAGGCTCACCCAAGCCCCCATTCCTTCGACTAACATGGATTTTAAGATAATTGTTCGTTGAAAAAAAATTAGTTGTGCAGCAAGAGAGAAGATTTAAAGAAAGAGAGAAAGATTGATGAGATTGCCAGAGGGTACAAGAAAACAATACTTGGAACATAAAAAGTATCAGATTTGGAAAAGAGAAAGTATTTCAACTGTTAAGTTTACTTGGAAAAAAAGCATCAGATTTTAGAATGTCCCAAATAATCATAGGGAATCTCAATTTTGGTTGAAAAGACAGGAGAATAACCGTTTGAGACGTGGTTAGCATCAGACACAAAGTCACAAATTCATTAATTTCTTTGGCAAGGAGCTAAACACTTGCTTTTACAAACCACTAGTCCATGATATACATAATAGCAGAAGAAATTATTAACATATCCAATGTAAGTCTTGACATGTTCATAGACATGTCAATATGTAATCTAAAATCCTCAGTTTTCTCACTGAAAACATCTACTTATGAGCTTTTTACCAATCCAAACAAACAACATATGGACTACATCACATATTAAAGACAGTTCTATCCTTTACAATAACTAATTCTAATTTCTAGAAAAGTTACCTATCTTGGGGTATGATTATGATACGGTCACAGAAAAATTACATCCTTAATTGAAATAAATCAATACTTCCTTACATAAAAGAACGTATCAGTAGCTCAAATATTACACACTACAGTCCCTTAAAACTAAGAAGTCTCAGAATAAGTTAGAATATACGTCAAGAAGATCAACGTCTTACTACTATTTTCGAGGATCCATACCAAATCAAGGTGTCAAATAAATGTTACTCAGACATGAATATGAGCATTTAAGCAATGAGCAGTGGTACATATCCTAAACTGTGACATGCCATGGACCAAAATGTTGGACACCAGAGACTTTGTCTACAAATGGGGAAAAACTGTAGAGACATAGCAGTAAGTTAACAATTAATATCTTTTCCTACATATTGAGCAATGGGCATGGGTGAAAAAATATATTGTTCATATAACATGTTCCACTTCTAGAAGACCATTGCTTGTGCTTTCATGGTAATTTGTAGACATCCACATACACTGCCCAAGTAATGGCATGTCCAACTGAAAGTGCAAGGTGCACATTTCATACCCATATCAAAGAGCTTTGTAACCGAAAAGGCTAAAATGTAAGAGTAAAAGTTGGAGTAGCATAAGCCTAACATGAATTCAGGTATACAAAATAAACTGGAGGGTTGAACTAACAGAGATGTGGGCATATCCCTTCTAAAATAGATCACAAATAAGTACCTCATAATCTCTAATCAGCCAAGGCACTAAATTTCACAAATAGCACCAACCAAATCAACCTAGGATAGCCTTTGCAGTTAGGTGGTTCATTTTTTCAAGCAGGATTAACCAAAAATAGATAAATATGTCTATCTATATATATCCAAAAACGGAAATTCTTCCTAACTAATACTTGCAAAAGAGAGCTTGGTCAAAAGTGTTTCCTTAAAATTAAAGGTCAGAAGTTATATTTCTACAGAATCACATGACGAGGACACTTTGGGAAAATTTTGAATATCACTTGCATAACCTAGCAGCCTACTAGGAGAAGAATCAAATAGTGTTTGTAAGATGTGAATTGCATTCTTATGAACTGAGTGAGCTACAAAAATCTAAACCATTAGCATATGAACTATTCAAAACAGCAGACATGAAAATCTAAGCCATTGTATGCACGAATAAATGTCTAGCAAGTCAATTAAGCCCCTTCCCATAAATTCCAATAACATTCCAATTCACAAGCTATAGACAATCAAACCTACTTGACAGTTGTAGCTGAAACAATCAGAAAATATAAAGGCAATTAGGATAATACATAGAAACCTATGTCATCAAATAGGTATTGAACAATTATGGAGAAAAGAGACAAGATACATTCATCAACGCCAAGCCAAAGAATGCTGTAAGCACAACCCAACAGGATCCTAGAGAAACTGAGCCAGAAATATTTCAGCAGAACAGTGCTCTAAGCCTTACAGAGTTACAGAAGTCGAAAGTGAGTTTCCCTCAGTGAAAATGTAACGAAAAACAACAAAACTAGAGTTACGAACTAGATTCATCGGTCAAAAGAAAAGTGCCAATTGCCAAATAAGATCTACAAATTATAACAACAGGGTAACTTCAAGAGTTAAAAAACGGCAGTGGCAGCTGTTATTTCACTAAGCTGAGTAGAACAATCAACTACGCCTAATAAATCTTAATCTGGCATACCCAATCACTTAACCTCAATCAACAAAAATTCATCATCAATTCCACCCAACAATACAATTGCTTTACTGTTTGGCACGAACGGGAAGTACTCGAAAATATTCAAAACAAGAGTGATAAAACACTATCAAGAACCAATTGTAACCGAGGCCTACTCTCATTGGGATAGACATTTAAGTGAAGCCACCCACTACCATAACAAATTGCCGATTAACCATTACAACGGACAAGGTAACGTTTTAAGACAATCATTCGAATGCCTGCAACCCTAAAGATATTGAACAAGATACAAGAAACCTGTATCCTTACATTACCCCCAACAACACCCCGATCAAACAATAGCGAAATGACTGTCGAATTGTAACTGGTGTCTTTTACAAGCATATGGGCTTTGATTAAGATCAAAACATGCAATCATGAAGCTCAAAATCACTAACTTATGCAAAACCAAAAACATGGAGTATAAAACAGTAAAAATTATGCAAATTGCAAATACACCCAAATTAAACCTAATAAATAGAAAATTCACAACAATTGAATAAAGAAACCCAACTCAGAAATTTAGCATCAAAATCAACAAACAATCTACAATCATTATCATTACAAAAAAAAATTACAAGTCTAAATTAATGAAAAATAATTAATGGAAGAACAAAGAATTGAGAAAGAGGTAAACTTACAAGAAGAAATCAAATTACAGACGATCCCGAAAGTTTTAGGTCTTGAACGCGGGTGGAGAGAGAGAGAATGGAGGAGAGAGAAAGTAGGAAAGTGGAAAAGAAAAAGACTCGCCGACTTTATAATAACCGAAAATAGATCAACGCCTGAACGTGAGCTGGTGGTATCAGATACGCGCACTCGCGCAGGCTCTTTCGTCATGACATTTGCAAATTCAGTTGGCCTGTGCTAATTGCTACGGTAAATAGTACGGAGTACGAGTAAAACTTACTGTAAAGAGCACACAAAATACTTCCTCCGTAAACGGTTATTTGCAATAAATGTACCGTTCACGGAGGCCTATGCAAAATTTGGTAGTGGGAAAAAGTAAGAGAGAGAAACGTAAAATACAAAATTGTCCATGTAATGTAAAGATAAAATAAAAAGTAAGTGTGAAAAAGTAAGGGAATGTTGGGTATTTGCAGTGTAAACATAGATATTTTTTGTCCTAAAATGGAAGTGATGCAAATAATAGGTAGCACCTACTTTTAGTAAATGTTGCAAATAACCGTTTACGGAGGAAGTAGACAACTTGATCGGGTGTAAGTAGATCTGTCATTTGGGTCGGGTTACTTCGGATTACATGTTACTTTGGATCGGGTCATTTCGAGATATAGGTTGAAAAATACTTAACCCTAACCCAAAGTTTCGGCTACGGGTCAATCCGACGGATTTTGCACAATTTTTTTTTATTTTTTTTGGCTACTTTTTAGAAATTTTGGATTTTTCAAGCATATTTTGCTATTATTTATTTTTTAATCTAACATTGTTAGTTGAGATGAACTACCACAAGAGGGGGTGAGTAGTAGTTGGTTCCTAAGTGACTAGTTTTTGCGGAAATTAAAACAAAACTAATAGGAACTTGAAAACACACAACGAAATTTACGAGGAAACCTACCAGAGCTCAATTGGAAGTAAAACCTCGACCCCAAGGGATTTCAACACACACCCAATTCACTATAATAGGCCAAACACTTCTAGTTACAACTTACTATAATCAGACCTTTCTCACAAGTTCCACAATGAACTTGCTACTCGATAGGACTCTATCCTACCCAACCTAAGTCCCTAACTTAGATTCCACTCAGCACTCTCAGAGTACTATTCACTCGGCTTCACATTAAAAGCTCACTCACTGCGTAATCAAATAACTCACACCCAAATCCCAAAACAACAAAAATAGTTAAACTATAATATATGATTGGAAAACTACACATGAAACTCTAATATGATAAAACTTTTTAACTTAGGCAAACTTACTCTTAAGTGCTCCTGAGGTTTTCACGCATAAAACTCACACTCTTCTCAAAATATGAACTCTTTTATTTATAAGAAGCATTCATATACCAAGTAGGGTTTTCATTAAAAAGATAAACATCAAATATACTGGAATATAAAAACCCATGAAGAAATGAATCATTTAGAGAAATCCTTCCTAAAAACCGAATAAAGATTAAGTTTAGAAAAATATTGCATCATCGAACTATGTGTTGCTTGTAGGAACTTGAGTTCTTCGCAGACAAAGATTAAAATCCTACTGTATTCTCTTCTTAAACGTCTTTTTAGAACTCGTGCTCCAAGTTCTTCTAGAACTTGCTGTGTTCAACGCAGACTAAGCTTATTAGTTGGCTTGTTGTCCTGCTCCTGTTAAGAAGCTCTTTTTGTGTTCCTGTTAGGGATCACTGGTCTAGTTCCATTGTGGACCTCTTCTTCTATTCTTTCGTACTTTTTCTTATTTCTCTTTGTAATCTTCATAGTTCATATTACTCTTCCACTCCCTGATTCTACTTCACCTGTACTAATTCAACACTTAGAGAAACCTCATTAGTTGAAGTTTGCTTTCTTCATCATCATCAAAACTCTTTAAGGGTCAACAATGTAACACCGTCAAATCTCCCTCTACGGAAATACCAGTACAATACGTATAATTATACCGTAAAAGATAAACTTAGGCGTATTACCGCCGCGTGATTACGCAAGGCTACTCAAAACTACTAAATAAACTAATACTTTGCAGCGGAAACTCAAACACTTTCTTTATTAATATTTAATAAAAATAGTAGTCATTGTTATGAGTACTCAAAAATAGAAATAAAACCAACATTCCTAAAATTAAGTGAAGCATATCCCGGGACTCCCAAATGTTCATTTATTGACTCCACCTGAAAATAGTCAACACTGCTTACCATTAAGGTAAACAGGGCGAACCAAAACAAATACAAAATATAGATTAGCAAAATATGCTAAGTACGATAAGTGCAAGATAATGTAAACTCAATTTATTAGCAAACATGCTTTTAAAACCAATTCCAATTAATCCAATAATTCCAAACTCATAAATTCAAATCAATTCTCAATATTCTCAAAACAGTTCCAATAACTCAATAATTCAATAATTGTGATTATTAAAATCAATTCCTCTTTTCAAAAACTCAATTCCTCTCCTAAGTGTGATTAATATAATCATGCTTGTAAAGCTTTAATAAATAATTCAATAATTCCTATTTAAAGCAATAATTCAATCCTTTATGATAATTCAACTCAAAACTTCTTTTTATTTAATTTAACATGAATTTAAATCAATCCTTTTAAATATTAAATTCCAACTCAAAACTCTGTAAATCAATCCAACATACTTTTAAAAATCAAATTCCTTTAAACATAATAAATAATTCAAACCATTCAAAATATGATATTAAAATCAATCTTATAAATATATTTATTAAAACATATATTAAAATCAAATTCCTCCAAACATACTTCATTTCATAAATCATAATTCAAATCAATTTAATTTAATCACCAATAATATCATATAAAACATGCTATTCAAACCAATCACTTTCAAAGGTATGTAGCCACCTAAACGTACCTTGATCCTCGCTTAAGCAAAAACAAAAAGAACCTCAAGCACTCTTGTCAAAAACACCCTACAATTAAATATAACCTTAATTAATATAAGGTCATCAAATAATCACAACAATTAAAATAAAAACCCCCAATTATAAGTACATAAACCTTATAAAAATTCTTTTCATAAACTTGAATAATAAACTAATTTTATTTAATTTAAAACATCTATAATATTTTTTATAAAACCCTCATAATAATAATAATAATTATAACAATAATAATAATAATAACAATAATAATAATAATAACAATAACAATAATAATAATAATAATAATAATAATAATAATAATAATAATAATAATAATAATAATAATAATAGAATTAATTAGGAGAAGAGAAGAAGTAGAAAACCGAAGAAGATGAGGAAGGAGAAGAGGCACGACAGTGGCAGCAGCTCGCCGAAAAGTGGTTGCTGCCGGCAGGAGTGGTGGCTGGCGTCAGGGACTGGTGGCAGCTGGTGGCTGCGGTGGTTTGTGGTGGTTGTTTGTGTGAGTTTTTGGCTTTGATTCAAGGGGTATTTATAGGCTAGATCATGCAAGAATTAAGGTAAAAAAAATGTAGGAAAAAGTATGGCAGTTTAGGTTAAGAAATTACTCGGAAAAAGAGCTAAAGAATTAAGGAAAGTTTAGTTTTATGGTGATTAAGCAATTAAGAAATAAGGTAAGTTTGTTTTCATAAAATGTTAAATGGTAAATGACTTTGCTTGGGGAATAATCAAGAAAGATTTTAAGGTAAATAATAAGATGATCAAATCTTTATGAAATGGAAAATAAGAATTAGGGAATAATAGAAATTAAGGAAGATAATTAAAATACAAAATTACCACATAGTGGCCAAAAATATTGAGCTTATATGCTCATATTTTCGGACCTCCTCATTGGTCTTTTGGAATTATTTTGCTAGATTTTAAGGAATAAAATTGATTGTATAAATAATATATTTTGTACAAAATAATTAATTAGAAAATACCAAATTTAAACTAATTAATTAGTCATGAAAAATCAGATTTTCTATGTCTAGAAAATCCGAAATTACTAGCCTAATTAAATAGATTTTCGGCCCTTTTAAAATAAATAGGAAAATATAATTTTTGCTTAATTAAAATATCCGATATATATATAATCCGATTTTTAAAATAAAATAAATGGATAATAAATCTATCCAAAAATCAAAAAATAATAATTAAGTTTGAAAATGTTTTTGGCGCCAAAATTCAAATATCATTTTGGCTTCAAATTTAAATAGTAAAAGAAATTACTAAAATACCCTTTTTAGAAAATACTAATTAATTAATTAGAAAATACGTCTCAAAAATACGGGATATTACAATCTACCCCCCTTAAAAGAATTTTCGTCCCGAAACTTAGCCAAAATCGTTTTAAAATCATTTTAAGTTATTGGTTCATGCACATTTGAACCCGACTCAAAACTGCAACTTACTCAAGAAAGACTCAAAATCACTTAAAAATGACTCGAAACGCAAATGCGCGAAATTCTATCACCTCCACCCCTCTTAAAAGGAGTTACGTCCCCGTAACTCGACCACTAACCTTAGGCAAACAGTTTTGGGTAATGTTTTCATATATCAGCCTCGGCTTCCCAAGTAGCCTCCTTAGTTTTATGGTTCAACCGTAACACTTTCACAATTCTCACATCCTTGTTTCTCGTGCTTCTCACTTTAGTATCCAAAATCTTCATTGGTCTTTCCTCATAGGTCAAATTATCATCCATCTTAATGGTTTCAAGTTGTAACACATGTGTCACATCAGGTACATACTTTTGAATTTGACTCACATGAAACATATTGTGAACCCTTTCCAATTCATATGGGCAAATCCAACTTATAAGCCACATTTCCTACTTTCTTAATTATCTCATATGGCCTTATGTACTTTGGGCTTAGCCTACCTTTCTTCCCGAACCTCATTACCCCTTTCATGGGTGAAATCTTTAACAACACTTTCTTTCCCACTTCATATTCTTTATCCCTTCTTTTTGAATCAGCATAACTCTTTTGTTGGTCTTGGGGTGCTTTGATCTTCTCTTGGATTAACTTCACTTGTTTCACCATATCCTCATTCATTTTAGTCATAAGTAACATTGTCCCACTTATATCATTCCAGCAAACTGGGCTTTTACACTTCCGACCATACATAGCTTCAAATGGTGCCATTTCAATGCTTGCGTGGTAAGTGTTGTTGTAAGAAAACTCGATCAAATACAAGTGGTCTTCCCAAGACCCTTGGTACTCCATCACACAGGCTCTCAACATATCTTCCATTGTCTGGATCGTTCACTTAGTCTGACCATCCATGGCAGGGTGAAATGTTGTGCTCATTAGCAACTTTGTTCCCATCGCTTTTTGCAAACTTTGCCAAAAGTTAGACAGGAATCTTGAATCTATATCCGAAATAATATCCGTGGGTACCCATGGTACTTCACCACAAACTTCACATAAACTTTACCTAATTGATCCATAGTCCAAGTACTTCTCATGGGTATAAATGCTGCTAACTTCGTCAACCTGTCCACTATTTCCTAAATAGTGTCATTCCCGGCCTTTGTCTTAGGCAATGCTCCAACAAATCCATAGAAATCGAATCCCACTTCCAACTCGGCATTTCCAAGGATTGGAACTTTCCTTGGGGCCTACGATGCTCAATCTTCACTTTCTGACATGTCAAACATTTTGCCACAAATTCAGCTATTTCTTTCTTCATATTGGGCCACTAAAATGTCTTCTTCATATCCTTATACAATTTATCCCCTCCAGGATGCATTGAATAAGGAGAATTATGGGCTTCTTCCATCAGCCTTGCTTCAAATCTCCATGACTCTGTGGCACACACCATCTTCCCTTGAAACGAATACTCCTTACATCACTAATGGTGAAATCCAACACTTGTCCTTCATCAATCTTTTTCTTTAAAGCCTTTAACTTCTCATCCTCAAGTTGACTTTCCCTAATCTCATGGATGGTTGAATCGCTAATGCATTCAACATCCTAGTCACTTCTCCATGTCCCATCACCTCTAAATTCAATTTCTGAAACTCCACACACATTTGATCTGGTAACAGCATTACATTCATCGAATGTTTTGACTACCTGTTCAAAGCATCTGCTACCACATTAGCTTTACCCTTATGGTACGGTATTGGATGTCTAATTCATAATCATTGAGAAATTCCATCCATCTCCTTTGTCTTCCATTCAAGTCCCTTTGGGTGAAGATATACTTCAAACTCTTGTGATCCGCGAAAATCTTACAAGTCGCCCCATACAAATAAAAGTCTCTAAATCTTCAAAGCAAACACAATTGCTGCTAACTCCAAATCATGGGTTGGGTAATTCACCTCATGAGTTTTCAACTGCCTTGAAGCATACGCAATCACTCTTCGACTCTGCATTAAAACACATCCCAACCCAAACTTCGATGCATCATTATACACTTCATATAGATCGCTCTCATCAGGCAAAGCCAGCACAAGTGCTGTGGTAAACCTTTCTTTCAAGTTCTGAAACACCTCATCGCATTCCTGAGTCCACGAAAAGTTATGCTTTTTTTTTCCTCAAACTTGTCATGGGCCTCAAAGTCCTTGAAAAATCCTTCACAAACATTATGTAATAGCTTGCCAAACCCAAATAAACTCCTTACATCCGACAGATTCTTTGGGGTTGGCCAATCACTGACAGCTCGAATCTTGCCTGGATCAACTGAAACTCCTTCCTTAGAAATTACATGACCCAAGAATGCCACTTTCTCCAACAAAAAATCACACTTAGAGAACTTAGCATACAAATAATGCTCCCTCAAAAGTAATAACACTTGTCTCAAATGCTCTTCATGCTCCTCTTTATCCTTTGAATAAATCAAAATATCATCAATGAACACCACTACAAACTTATCCAAGTATGGCCTGAAAATCCTAATCATCAAATCCATGAACATTGTTGGTGCATTGGTCAAACCAAACGGCATAATTGTGAACTCATAGGGACCATGACGGGTCCTGAAAACACTCTTTGAAATATATGGCTCTACAGTCCTCAACTGGTGGTAACCTGATCTCAAATCTATCTTCGAAAACACTCCAACCCCTTTCAACTGATCAAATAAATCATCAATCCTCGACAATGGATACTTATTCTTCACTGTAACCTTATTAAACTCCCGATAATAAATACACAATCTCATACTTCCATCCTTTTTCTTTACAAACAACATTAGAGCTCCCCAAGGTGAGGAACTAGGTCAAATGTAACCTTTCTCCAACAAATCATCCAACTAAGTCTTCAACTCTTTCATTTCAGCTGGAGCCATTCTTTATGGAGCCTTAGAAATAGGTTTAGTACTAGGCACTAGGTCGATATTGAACTCCACATCGCTTACTGGTGGCATACCTCATCTGAAAATACATCTGGAAACTCTTCTATAACCGGAATACTTTAATCACTTTTTTCTTCCTCATTTCCAACTTTCTGAACACTACACATAAACAGAGGATAACCCCTCTTAACAAAATTCTATAGTTGCATTGCAGAAATAATTCTCAACCTTGAACTCCTCCCTTCCTTTCTGTATGTCACTCTAGTTTTATTTGGGCTATTTAAAGTAACCTTTTCAGCTGCACAGTCAATCTTGGCTTTATACTTCCGCAACCAATCCACACCCAGAATCACATTGAGATCCTTCAAATCGAACTCGATCAAATCTGACGCAAATTCTACCCAAAGAGGTACACTTCTAAACAACTTGGAACAATTCCTCCCTTCCCCAGACGGAATAGACAGATCTAGAGAAAGTGACTTAGGACTCACTAATCCAAGACTTTCAACTATGGTCTTAGGAATAAAAGAATGGGATGCACTCGAGTCAAATAAAACTTTCACAGACAAAGAACTTATGAGGAAAACACCAATTACCACATCATTAGAAGTTTTAGCCTCACGGCTGTTCATCACGAACACACGACCCTTTAGGGCACCTCCCGCACCGCTACTGGTTTCAACCTTAGGTGTAGGTCTACTAGGCTGCGATGGTTTGCTAGAAGTACTAGACTCTTTCACCTTTCCCGCCTTAATGTCAGCCTCTTTCTTGAAACACTCATACTCACGGTGTCCTAACTTCTGACGGTAACGACAAGTTATCGGGTCCCCTCACAATCCTTCCCAGGGTGGTCTTTCTCACACCGCTTGCAGAAATACTCTCTTGGGCTTCTCACCCCTTTGGTTTCCATTCCCTCTAGCATTGGCCAATTAGCCTCAGCTCCATTCCCTTTCCCAAAGTAACCTTTGTTGTCTTTCCTATCTCCAAAATTCCCTTGGTGGTTACCATTGGGCTTATGCCTCTTTTCACCCCCGTGAAAAGAGTACGGGTTCTTCCTTTTCTCTCCAGAATGCTCCATCTCTCTCCCCTTAATCCCGTACAGGTGAGCTACATGGCCATAGACTTCGTCTAAGGTTTCAAAATTTACTCTCTCTAGCTTCCCTTGGAGGATCAGGGTTAGGCCTTGCTCAAATCTCTGAGCTTTGATGGTTTCGGTAGGAACTACTTCCGGGGTAAACCTCATCAACTCAATGAACTTGTTGTAGTATTCATTGATAGACATGTTCCCCATTCTCAGGTCGTAAACTCCATACACTTTTGCTTCCTCAGGTAGGAAGGGTAAAACTTCTGCCTTAAAGCTTCCTTGAACTCATCCCACCCAAAGTTTGGTTTCTTAAACAACACATCTTTTCTTTGGGCCCACCATAAATCAGCTTCCTTCCTCAGATGATAAACTCCATTAGTTACCCTTAGCTCACTTGGGCACTTGATAGCATCAAACAACTTATCAAACTCCCTAATAATCTAATTTTCAAGACTGGGCTTTTCCCAAGTAAACAGGTGGTTTGGATACAACAACTCTCTTAAAAACTTCACTGTAAGAGTTAAGGTCAGAATGATGGTTTCCTTGGTTCACCACTTTCATGATTTTTTCAGAGATATGGGTTAGCTTTCTAAGGACCTTCCCTTCTTTGGAACCAGTGCGCCTATCTCCCACTTGGTTTCTCATTCTTGTAGACATAACTGGGTATTATACCATACTTTGAAAATTAAAACAAGTTCTACTCATATATGCATTTAATTCATTCAAGAACATGAGAAAAATTCAATAAAAATAACTTTATTTCGTTAATAATCAAATTGAAAAATACAACTTTGCCATCTAAGGCAATTATTGAAAGCATTAAACATAACATAGTTCAATCATTCATGCAATACTCTCAGAATAGTTATCCTTATTTGGATCATAGTCCGGATCATCTTGCTTAGCCTTCCCCTTATCATTTGGGTCAGTCATGAAAGTTAGATTATAGCCATTGTAACTTGGAGTATTGTAATACCCCGTATTTTCAAACCACTATTTTATATGCATTTAAACCTATTAAACCTAATTCCTGTTTTAAATCTCTATTTCTAAATTGAATTGTTTATTTAATTATTATTTTGATTTAAGGGTATCCCAAACTTTTAAAACTCGAATTATAATATTTTGGCAAAACGATTGAAAGTAATTATTTAAAAGGTTTTATATTTGAGTTTTAATCATTTCAATTATATTTGATTTGTCTGCATTGATATTATCCTTAAAGGGTGATTCCTTAAGCTTAAGCGTCAATTTAGTAAATGTTACACTTAGATTGTATTTTTGATATTTAACCTATTAAAATTGATACGGGTCATCATGGGTGGTTCCTTGACTAAAGTGCCAATTTGATAGGTATGAAATGATTTTATTGGTTTTAAAGACGTTTTACGTTCAATTGTATCAATATCGATAAATAAAGTTGTATTGGGTGATTCCTTCAACTCATTTATCAAATTGATATTGTTTATAAACTATTGTTTAATTCTTATATTTATAGAACTCATTATAATGTCCTTTTATTAATTTGGTCATTATAAATGAATAATATTATTAGTTTTGCATTTCGTCACTTTTCTGTAAATTATTTATATATATATTTTTGTGTAGTGATTTAAATTATTGATTTCATTATTATTGTAATTATTATTGAGATATCAATAATATAATCTATATTACATTCCTTTCCTAGTCTAGTTTCAGGCCAACTAGAGTTTGTTTATGGGTCGGGTCTTGCCTTAAAACTTTCATGACTAAATATATTAATCTAGGCTGTTTTAGCTTCCTTAATCCCATTTTTAAGCTTAAAGTAATCATTCAATCAAGCCCAAAAGAAAAGCCTTGAACCTAGGTATTATGAGGCTTGTTTGTGAGCTTGATTTGAGCCCATTTTAGGATGAATTACATAGCAGCTTTGAGGTATTAGTGGCTGATCATTTTTGCCCTAAGTAACCTCCTCTAATCGATAGTAATAACACCTAATTATGGCTGATCAACTCCTCCTCTTCTCCTTCCCTTTTAACGTACAAAACAAGCTAAGGCTAGCTTTCATCAGTTTCCTTCACAAAAAAGACGCAACACCTCCTTTCCTCCTCAATATTTTCGTGCATTCAAGGGGTAAATCATGGGTGATTTGAACCCTAGTTTTTGCTACCAAGGGCTCCTAATTCGTTCCATATTCATCCCCCTTTAAAGGATCAAAAGTGGAAGAATAACAAGGGTGTCTAGAGAGTTGTTTTGGGCGTGGTCTTAGGCGAGGGTGGTCTGATCTCGTGGCTCTTTTCTTTGCTCTTCTTAATCTGAATTTTTATGGCTCTTAATCAAAGGTAACTAGCTTTACTCCCTTGGCCTGGAACTAGAGGGTTTTTGGGTTGGATTGATGGTAGAAACATGATTAGGGTAGATTGTTATTTATGATTTTCGTTGCCCTTCTTGCTGTAAGTTTTTCACATGGTTTAGTGCTCAATTTGATGAGTTTTATTCATGTTTTAATGCATATATGTAATGGATATCAAAGCCTAGTTGCTATGTGGTATTTTTGTGATGATTTCATTAGGTTTAAACATGGTTTTAGGGGTTTAATGGACTGGTTATATATGTTGAACGTTTTACGTGTTTTGAGGGAAATTTCTTGTCGTTTATATAATGAGTATGCCTTAATTAGGTATAAGTTCCATGTGTTAAACTTTGATTTTGAGCATGTTTCGGACTTGTTTTTGGGCGAGGGAAGCTGAAATCCGTGATTGGAATTACAATGTGTTGGGTGTGGATTTAAGGTCTTAAATCTGATTGTTTGATTGATTTTGTTGCCCAAAACAAATTAGTACCATGTTAGGCTATCACCTAATTAATTCGGCATGATTCCAAGCAAGTTTGATTTGTTTTAATAGCCTAAAACTAAGAAGAGGTGTTGCTGTCAAGTCTGCTGTGAACCGTGTGAAATGAGTGAATTTAAGTGAGGTGTTTCCTAATTTTTACGCCTAATATTGTGCCTATATTGAGCTATTATGATTTTAGAGTGTATACTATAATGGCTAAGCTTAGTTTCATGTTTAAGGTGGGTTTTTGGGTGATTTGGTGTGGTAGGTGCTTCTGTAATTTAGTGTAGGGGCTGTTGTATGTATGATTTTATTTGGGCGTGTTTTCTCTTGTATTTTAAGTCCAAAATGATTTTATATGATGCCTATTGAGTATATGTATGCGCCCTAATTTTTATTTCGCATTTGAAGCATGTTTGGTTGGGTTTTTATGATGATTTTTGGACTTATATGTTGCTTCCCCGTTTTGGTTGTTTATGAAATGGTAGTTAAGATTTTTGGGTTTATCAAATGAGTTTATGAATTTTTATTGTAACTATTATATATTAGTTGAAATTATATTTTAAATAAGTGATGAGTTGATTTTTGGGTATTATAAACCCCTAAAGCGAAATATTTGGATATGTGATTGAATTTGGGTGAGTTGTTATTTTATTGTCGATGTTGTAATGCTTTAGAGAAGAATAAAACTGTGTTTAGAATTACTTCACCAAGAGTTGTGAATGCAGTTAATTGTTGATTTTCGATAATTAATTATATTCCCAAACTCAGACGATACTTTTTGTGGTTTATTAAGTTGAAATGTGTTTTGAAATGGAGTTTAAATTGAATTTAAGAAATATGATTTTCTTATGCTTTTTGAATTGAGTGTAAGACCATTTTGGGCTTCTTTGCAGATTTAAAGTATTTAAAGTATTGAGTGTAAGACCATTTTGAAATATATTATATTAAGTATTTAAAGTGATTTTTAAATTGTGTGTGGGGCCATAGTCGGGTGTAAGGCCGAGTTGCTTCTCGATGGTTAATGAATGTGCTAACTACCTTGATTGCGAGTCTTAGGTAGCTCAACCTAGGTTAATTGTTGTCGTCCGGGGGTGTGTAAGACCTTATAGGCATCTACCCATAACCGGGAGTTGGTCAATCTTAGACACGGTCTTTGCGAGATGACCGGGGGGTTTGTCCTAACAAACCTTAGGAAGTGGATTGTGAGGCTACTAGCGTTCCCTCCATGCCTATTCTGCTGTTTTGAATGTTTTGAGTTTGAAATATTAAAACTATGAAATTATTACTTATTTTGATGTTTATATAATTATGATTGAGATTAAGTGATTTAATATCGATTTCTCCATTTTAAGTTGATTATAATATATTTCATAGTTTGTTTGGTTTGATGGTTTTAAGTGGTTTCTTTCAGTTTTCAAGTTGTTTGTGGTTGTGGTTTCTTTCTATTAATTTAACTCTGAAATCTTCTATTTCTGATTTGAGGGAGAACTGCTAGTTGCTCCCCACTGATTGTGGAACATTGTTGTAATTTGCAGGTTTTATTTGTTTATTTGATCTATGTGACGATGGGTTGGGAATTGAGAGTTTAGAACCTAACTTTAGGGCTTGTATGCCTTTGTTGTTAGTTACTTTTTTAAGTACTTTGAATTTGATTTTAGTTTGGCCGATAAGGGTTGTTCTGCCCTTGGCTTTTGAATGTAAATGATTTTCCTAGGTTTAAATTCTTTTGTTATTTTCTTTTTACCACTTAGTTTGAGGATTTTAAGTGGTTTCTTTCAGTTTTCAAGTTGTTTATGGTTGTGGTTTCTTTCTATTAATTTAAGTTTGAAATCTTCTGTTCTGATTTGAGGGAGAACTGCTAGTTGCTCCCCACTAATCGTGGAACGTTGTTGTAATTTGTAGGTTTTATTTGTTTATTTGATCTATGTGACGATGGGTTAGGAATTGAGAGTTTAGAACCTAACTTTTGGGCTTGTATGCCTTTGTTGTTAGTTACTTGTTTAAGTACTTTGAATTTGGTTTTAGTTTGGCTAATAAGGGTTGTTCTGCCCTTGCCTTTTAAATGTAAATGATTTGCCTAGGTTTAAATTCGTTTGTTATTTTCTTTTTATCACTTAGTTTGCGCTAAGGTTTAAATAACTTAATTTGGATGTTTGAATGACTTAAACTTAACTTTTAGAACTTGGTTGAGCTTGACTTTTCCAATCGAAGTTAAGTAGCCTTCCGTTCAGGCGTAATTCTGCTAACGCTTCCAGTTTTAAAAGAAGGGGGTGTTATAAGTATGGCCTGAACTTAAATGTGAAGTGGACTGTAAATTGGGCTTTTGTGTGGGCTAGTACAACCACAAGTTGGCTTTGAAGAAGCTTGGGATTTTGTTGCACTTTTCGAGAAAGTGGATGATATTCTTGACTTGGTGATTTTGGATCAATAGAACGGTTAAGATTTCTAGGCTTCTTGGCAATACGATAATGGGCTTTTGGGCTTGGACACTTTGGAAGTTCAGAGGTGTCATAGCTAGGAGTAGGTGAAGGAGAAGGGTAATTCTTTCTCCTCCCAAGAGGTGGTATGACTCATCAATGGAAGACTCAAATTCATTGTGACGCTTTCGATACACAAAGGGTAGTTAGGCGTTCAAATGGTACATTTGGTCAATTCTTTCAAGGTAGCATTCTTCCCAAGTTTGGGTGTTTTCACAATTCTCCTCCTAGGCTCATAGTCATGTTTAACATAGTGCAAGTCTTTCTTGAAGTTGGACATGGTTGCTAACCACTTTCCTTCATGATGATATCTTTCATTCCACATTCCATTCTCTTTGATCACATCCCCATATTTGTCAAAGAGAGGTTTATATTTGTAGACTCTAGGCAAATGGGCTAAAGCTAAAAGAACAATCAAGGGTGGTTGAATCAACAGTTCATTAATAAGGTCATACTTATCAAACAGAACTATGGCAAGGTTATTTATGCCAGTCACAAAATCACTAACACTGACTCCATCATTTTTAAATAGTGCAAGCTATAGAAGTTCTTTCTCATTTCATCAATCCTTTCCATCTGTTTTACATACACATGAAAAACAATCAATTCAATGCCAATTCACATAAGCAATTCAATTCAAAAAAATCCATTTGTATAAGAAATTCATAACTCAATCAACCAAGTATAATTCAAGATCACCCAACTATGAGTAATAACTCAAAACATTCGGACCTCTTGACCATAGACTAAGGTGTTGTAACACCAACTTTAATGCACAAGCAATCACACCAACTCAAGCTTTCAAATAATTTCAATTATTTTTATTTCGAAAATAATAATAATGTACTTGAATCATGATATTGGACGGTCGAGCTCGCGTCTCCCAGGTAAGTTACCTAAGTTACCTACAACGTCGAGGCGAGCCTTACCTAGACAGAGAGTCGTACCCATTATAGGCCTCTGTAGAGAACTCGAGAATTCTTTTCTCAATCATCTTTCCAAATAAGAAATAGTTTTTATTCAAAAATAATTCTTTTGAATTTCACACACAAATGCGAAACTCAATCCTATATGCCCTCTTAAGTCTACCCACAATTTTTATTTTTTTTTATTTATTTATTTTTACAATTTTAATCTTTTTAAGACCGGAAAATTGATACCACTTTTGTAGCACCCCCAAATCTCCCTCCACGGAAATACCAGTGTAATACGTATAATTATACAGTAGAGATAGACTTAGGCGTTTTACCGCCGCGTGATTACACAAGTCTACTCAAAACTACTAAGTAAACCAATACTTTGTTGCGAAAACTCAAACTCTTTCTTTATTAATACTTAATAAAAATAGTAACCATTGTTATGAGTACTCAAAAATAGAAATAAAACCAACATTCCTAAAACTAAGTGAAACATATCCCGAGACTCCCAAATTCTCATTTATTGACTCCACCTATTACGACGCGATCATCATAGTTCTAGCCATATCTTCAAGGCTTTGATTCTTGTGCTCTACTACTCCATTTTGTTATGGAGTTCTGGGTGCTGAGAAGTTATGGTCCATCCCTTGTTCCTGGCAGAATTCATCAAACTTTGAATTCTCAAACTCTGTTCCATGATTAGATCTTAGATGGATTAGTTGGTGATTCTTCTCTATTCTTTCTTCACGAATGCAATAAACTCGTCAAAATTAAAGTTTCTTCTTTCCGTACTAGAAAGAACACCCAAGTAAATCTAGAGTTATCATCAACAATAAGCATAACATACCCTTTTCCATTTCTGCTTTGAATTCTCATTGGACTACAGAGATCCATATGAATAAGTTCCAATGGACTCTTGGTACTTACTATGTTCTTATGTAATACCTCGTATTTTTATACATATATTAATTTAAAACATTATTTTATGAAGTATTTAAATAATTCGAAATGAATTATTTATGTTATTTTAATAATTTTAAGAAGGCTTATTTTAATTAAAAGTCCATTTTTATTTATTTATTTGTTTTGGAAATATTTTAATTTATCATTTAAAAGTTTTAGGGCATATTTAATTTATAAAAGAAAGTTTTAAAGTCAATGGAACTTCAAAAGAAAGTCAAATGACTATTTTGAATAGGAGTGAGAATTTTTAAGGGTAGAAAGGGAAAGTTAAGCTAGGAGGAATTATAAATGTCCATCTATGAGCAAATTGAGACTTTGCCCAAGGTGGACAATACCCAAAGGTAAACTCTCTTTCTCTCCTCTTATTTTTTCTCTCCCTAATTTTTCCCTCTCCCCCTTTTGCTTACTCACCTTCACGCCACCCACACACATATCACACACACACGTGGCCGCCCACCACTACAGCCACCCATCGGTCGGCCACCGCCACTAGCGAGCGCTGGTAGCAGCCATCCACCGGCATGCGGCGCGACAGCAGCCTTTGTCGTGTGTGCGTGCGCAACCCTTAACAAAAAAAAACTCCTCTTTGTTTTAAATTAATCCAACCTTGTTCAATTATTGTTTTTGGGTGTGTGTGATGATTTTATGAGTTTTTATAATGATTAATATGTATATAATTTTGAGATTTGGATTTTGAATTAAAAAGCCCCAAATTGATAACTCCTAGGTTTCTAAATTGATGTTTATTGATGGAATTTAATGGTGGTTGATTAAAACTATTGTAATTAATGTTTTTGAACTAAATTACAGCAAGTTTAGGAGTTTTAATAATGCTGGAATTTTTATGTAGAGGCTAGAACTATGTTTCTTGAAAGGATTTTTTAATTACCCATTAATTGGGAATAAAAGTAGGAGGTTTTAATTAATTTTCAGCATTTTTAGAAGGTTTAAAAGCGTTTTAAAAAGTGTTTATATTGCTGAAAATTTGTTATGAATAGGTATTAATGTCTCTTTGTAATTTTGGGTTGTAGGAGACTTCCAAGTGAGTGATTTTGTGTAGTCGTGGCGATCTTGAGATCATATTCGAGATATGTTCGTGTACTCGGTAATTATTTAAGTGTGTAGAAGTATGCTAGGCTTTGTTTAATTAATTCCAAGGTAGTATCATGATAGGTCTTGGTTGGAATTGTTGATTGAATTGATTTTTTGTGATTGATTTGTGAGGTATGAATTATTTGAGGTGTATTATTGATCGAAATTAATTATGTTGACATGTTGAATATGGATCACACTTTTATTATTGGAATGATTAAAGGCATGTTTAATTAAACTAAATGTTTAATTTGGTTTGGAATATAAAGAGGGAATTTTATTATGGTTCATATAATTTGATGCTATAAGTATGAGAATTGAGCTATTAAGTGTCTTAGTACACATGAATAAAATATATTGCGGTGCCTAAGTGCACTTAAGGTGTTTTAAACACCGAGGGATAGGATTTGCGGTGCTTTATGCGCTTAAGGTGTTTCAACACCGAGGTAGGTTAAAAAGGATTCAACATTTAATTATATGTGATCACTAAATATTCAAGAATCGAATTGGAATGTTTGATTTCTTAAATGATTTATGTTTATTGATTGTGTTGTGAATTAAGAGTCATCATCAAGTTTAAAAATATGTAAAACAACGTAAAGTAAAAGAGATTACGCACTAAAACTCTTGGAACGTAGATACCTCGAGTATGAACATATGGGGGGAGTTATGGGGTTTATATTTAACCATAGCTTCTACTAAGAGTACATGACACTGTATTTTCCTTTCATTATTATGCGCAGGACGTCCAGTCACTCACAAGTGATACTTTTTCCTTACCCAGTTAGCTCCCGGAGTAGTTTACCCCAATTCTTTGGGGCAGGGATTTAGTGGGAAACCCGTTCGATGCGTGTAGAGAATATTTCAAACATCAACTTTGAGCCCCACTGCGATCATGCATTTAAGCATGGTGGCATCCAAAGGGAAAGAAGCTAGAGATAAAAGAGTCGCCAAAAAGTTTTAGGAACTTGTAAACCGGTCACGGGTGTGAAGGTTACACCCCATTCACGATCACAGAGATCGCTAACTCCATAGTGGTCCTGAACCATGACTGGATGTTCGGGGGTGATGGTATGGATCCAACCTAAAAGAGATTGAACCCGCCCTAAATCGACCTCTACTTAATTCTTATGATATTCATGTGTGCTTTCCGATCAACATACATACAACAAATTAACCCTAAACTTGTTTAATCTATTCTGGTTGATTATTAATGCACAAAATAAATCTATTATTGGCACTCATTTGAAATTAAAATCATATTAACCTAAAATTAATTATTAATTATCTTATTAGGCGTGATTTCAAGTACAAATTCCCTTAAAACCTGCAATAAAGGGCGTGATCAAGCAATAACAATAAATAATAAATAATCAAGCAACATGATAATAATCAAAACAATAATTAGCAAGATCCTAGGCATGATACTAAACGGATTAATAACAAACCCTAGCATGTCACTAAATAATAAAAATCAAAGCTTGAGCGTAAACATGATATATACTAGGAACATGATAATAGAAATATTAATTAACACCCTAAACATGATGCTAGGAATTATAAAAACATCGTAACATGATACTAGAAATCATAAAAGCATCCTAACATGTTACTCGAAATCAAAGGAATAAGGATAGTAGATCTACTCATTTTGATGCCTCGTATCTCTTTCTATTAAGACAATACACACATTAGTAACTTCAAGAAAGAAATAAAATCAAACAAACCAAATAAATCAAATAAGAATAATTGAAATAAGGATTAGGGACCAAACCCTCAGAACTATCAACCTTTCACGTTGAGGTCAAAGGCAACTGTGAGAAGGGATTGGAGTATTCAAGTCTCGCAAAGGTCGTATGGTGTGTGATGTCTTTAGGTTAAGGCTAAGAAAGAGAGAGAGAACTTATAGCTTAGAGAGGAAGATTCTGATTGTAGGTGAATGAAAACCCCGGAGGAAAACGACCCTATTTATAGGGAAAAATGAGGGAAAAGATCAGAAAAAGAGTCAGAATCCGACTCGGAGTAAAATGCCTTTCATCGCGTAACGATGTTACAATGCGTCATGCTTATATCGCCGCTCGATATTAGCATCGTTGTGTGATATTTCCATCGCCACGCGATGCTTTTTAGAAGATAAGATCCATACGGAATCCGACTTCCAATCAAATTAGGTTAGTCGAATATCCGTACTTATCCTTATTTTATTAGAATTAAATCTATTAAAGTCACATGTTTTATCCGAAGTAAACTCCTTAAATTTTATCTTTTCAAAACCAAGATGAATTAGAACTTTCTAGAAGATTTTAGAAGCTAATAATAAATCCTAAGGGATTTAGGACTCAGAACAACCTTCTAGATAATTCTAGAAGCTTGTAATAAATCCTAATGGGATTAGGAATGAATTAAGGTAAATGGACCCTCCACATGATCATTGGGTCGTAGGTAAGACTCGGTTTGGGCTTGGTTTAGTATTTTGGCCATAACGTCCTCGTTATAACTCGGATTTGGGCTTATAATATATCGTTGGAAAACTCTTTTCAAACCTCATCCAACTACACAATTATTGGACCCAGATTATGGACCAAAATAAAGTGGTTTGGACGTTTTTATAAAGATGACATGAAATGAATGATTTTCAAAGACACGAATGAATTATTTTAGGTTAAAACATTTAAAGAGAGATTCGAAATGGTCAAGACTTAGGGAAATTCACGAGACTCTTCAACTCTTCACCCAACTCGTTAATCAAAGACGTGAAAGGTACTCATCACTGGGTTTGGTTTTTTGGGAGACACAATCAGGTGTCTTCAATGCGTAATCAAGTTAAATAAGCAATTAATTTATTCATTCATTGTGTCGGATGTTGTATGCTTGTAAAACAAGTGCAACAAGGTAAGTTGTGTGATGTTAGGATGAAAGCATGTTAGTGTGTAATGTTGCGCTTATGTACTCTGTATTGCTGATTGTGTGTATAGTACGTATGTTTGTTGGCCTTGTCTTTATCTTGGCCCTATGACAACCAATTTCTAATGGCGAGTAGTGGGGACAAAGCAAAGAGAAGCTTTTCAAGTGATGGAGCATATTCATGATGGGCATGAGTGAAGAGCGAATCCTGTTTAGTTTCTATAAGAATAGGATATGTTTTATTTACCTTAATTTTTATATATATTTGCTTGTGAGACTAACACAAAGGTTTTTATTATTTGTTGGGTTTGAAAAGGGTCTACAATGGTTCCAAGTTGTAGGTTGACTTTGTTTGACTTTATTAAACTTTGGTTTGATTTTACTTTCGTTTGGTTTGACTTTAAGTTGACTTATTTTGTTGGTTTTAAAGTAAGTCTTCCGCTGTGTGTCTTTGATAATTGCCTTAGCCGTTATCACGGTGGCGGTAATGTCTTAGATTTTCCTATTTTGTATTTTAAAAAGAGAAAAACAGGTATTTTATAGGAAAGAAATTTCTAGGGTGTTACAAAGTGGTATCTAGGAGCTTTGGTTGGGATTTTATTACCACTAAAGCCAAAAACGTGTTTTAAAGTATTTTGTTTTAAACTTGGCCAAGTGTTTAATTAATGAGTCATTTTACAAAATAAGTTGTTTTATTTTATTTTACGTAAATTTTTTTAAGAGGACCGAAAATATTTTATTTTTTTTAATAGGTCTGGAATTTTTTTTTTTAATTTGGGAAATCCGATTTTTTTTTTTAGTTTTTTCAACGGGGTGTCCGAACTTTTTTACTCTTGGCCGAAAATATTTGGCCTTTTTGGGGTAATTTTTGGAAATATTTTTTTTAAAAGGGGGGGTCAAAATATTTTACTTTGTTCGTTTTGCAGGAAAGCGAAGGATTAAGGTATGAATTATGAGTTTTTAAAGTTTTTAATAGCATGATCGTGAGCTTGGGCAGGAAAGAATCTGGGGCATATAAGTTAGAATTATTCATGTTCTTGTATGCATTAATATTTAGGTTGTGATGTTTGATCATATGAGTTGAATGATGTGGAAGCATGTAATTATGTGATTAAAAAAAAAAGTACAATTGTTTGATTGAACATTAAACTTAAATTTATGCAAGAATTGTGTTATTTTATGTTTTTTTTTCTTTGGGAAGGGAATTCTTTTCTAAAACTTTTCCTTTACACGATGCCGATCTTATCTAACAAAAATTCTCAAATTGGAACCCTAATTAAGAAATACTATAAACATCCCTTTGACTATGTCAAGAAAATCCGCTTTTATTGTTCACACATGAGTGATGTCCTAGGGGACAAGCAGTATGATCTCCCTGATCGTATTTTAGCTATGATAGTTCACTGTCTTCCTGACGAACCCCCATACCTTGCTGTCAAGACAAAGTTCTTTGATTTCTACTTGCCTGGGGACATTCCCAACTACTCCAATACAAAGACTATTATGGACAGTGGTACCCTGACTACATATACTTGATTTCTTACCTCGTTCGAGTTGAGAAACATCACTACGAACGTTTACACATTCCATAACCAAATTATTACTATGATAACCTAGCAGGGAATAATTCCCCTTCCACTAGCAATCAATCAGGAAATTTTTCCCTATCACAGGGAAATCAAGCAGGAACAAATGGAGGGCAAGAGGAAGGAAAAACAATGGAGGAACCATATTGTTCACAGTTCCATTATGGAAATCTCAAATCCAAATCCACCCCCAACTCCAATCTCATTGACATTTCATCCGACGACGAGGAAGATGAAGAGTTTATTCAAGTAGAGCAAAATCCAGAGACACCCAAACCAATGGAGGAGGAAGATGATCCTGAATTCGATCCTGGAAGGTACAACAATGAAAGGGCAAGAAGGATAATGTTCGAAAGGAATAGATTTTTGTAGTTTCATTTCTTTTAGGATTCCTAGTTTCATTTCCGCAGTTATAATTATTTCATTTTCAATAAAGTAATAACTGGCATGGCCACAGAGAGTCAATAAACCTATTGATTTGTGGAGGTTATTCGAATCCATTTCTTTTTATCTTTTAATCATTTTCTTTCTCAGCAATAAAATTTATATTCATTTCCTTGCTAAATAATTCATTTTACTGCCAAATAATTCATTTTATCTCCAAATCATTCATTTCATGTTACTACTCCAATGAGCCATTTCTTACTCAAATATTCCAATAATTCATTTCCAAACTCTGGGGAACCATGAGAATTATTTTTATTCATTTTTGTGATGCGGTATTAAATGTATGGTTGGTTAGTGTAGGCGTTATTCGAAGCGCGCCTACTTAAGCATGTTGTGAATATGCTTGACACTCACAGGAAGTGGGAATTGACATATACAATTAAAGACAACGATTAGGGACAAATAAAGTAGGGAGCCGCCAACAAGTTTTTAAGGAACTTGTAAACCGTTCACGGATCATAAAAGACAACCACGATTAAGGGACAACGAAAGGCAACAACGATTGACCCGTGAAGGTTACACCCTATTCATAATCCATGAGATTACTAACTCCATATGGTTCGGAACTACAAAAGGAGGATCGAGGATGATGGTACGAAGTGAGTCATGGAGTCACGTTCACCCATATTGGCCTCTACTCGATTCTTATTGTGAAAAGTATTCCAGCAATCTCAAAGGCATGCAAATAAAGATTCAATTTGCTCGAAACTATTATTAAGCTAAATTGGTTGAATGTTAATGCAACACATAATTCTAAAATATTGTGATCACTTGATTAAATAACAAGATTAAAAAGGAACCTAAACCAGTCGTCCAAATTATCTTATTAGGCGTTATATTTAGTTACATATTCCCTTTAAACATGTAATATGGTTATCATAAAATCATCATTAACATTAGAAGCAATTCAACAATAATAATAACGATTACTACATGAAAAACATAATAAAAATCGTTAGAATATAAAAGGTACAAAAAGAACATGATTCCTTACTTTGATTGCGTTTGCTTGCAATTATAAAACAATAAACGCGTTAGCAACTTTAAGGAAAATAATAAACAATAATGGAAATTAAATTAAATTAAAGTAAAGTTGATTTGAGGCCAAACCTTCAAACAGTTCTACTTTTCACGCCTTGGTTTAAGTGTGGAATTTCAGGTAAAGTACGGACTCCGGGAGTGCTTAGGGTATGTATGGTGGAAGAATAGGGTAGGCTAGTGTTTAGGCTAGAGCATAAGAGAGACAAGAGTGAATGATTTGGTGCCCCGAAACTGAGAAATCAGCCTCGTATTTATAGAGGAAATAAGAAGGGTGATGCACGAAACCCTAAAAAAAAAATGCGCAGCAGAGGGAACCCTAGAAATTGCCACGTCACTGCAGGATTTGCCGTTGTGTGGCATTTCTACCGTGACACGGCAAATCTGTTTTCCAGATTTTCGTCCAAGTTCATTTTAACCCTATTTCTTAATCATTAAGTACGTGATATTTAGGCGTCGTTTCAGTTGTTCCGGGCTTATTTTAGGTTTAGGGTTTTGTTATTTTATTAATCGGGCTCAACACGAAATGAGTTCAAAAGGGTTTGGGCTGAAATGAGAGTTGGGTTAAGTTTGCATAAATGTTTGGACTGATGTGTTGACTGATTTGCAGGCTATGTTTGATTGAATGTGGACTTTTAAGCACTCCCGAGATTAAACACTCGACCCGACCAATAATGGATTGTGAAAAGTTATTCATCATCGAGTTTGGTTTTGGGGAGACATTTTTAGATGTCTACAGTTAGCAATCAAAATTTGGTTGATTAAGCTACAAAATTTGGGAGTTGTAGTTTTGCAACCTCAATTTGGTAGCTTAAGTTAAATATGTGTGTATGAATGGTATAAGTTAGTTGGATGGGTGTCTAACTTGAGAGCTAACCATGACCATAATTCAGGAGAAGAAAGATGGCAGGAGGAAGTGGAAACAATAATGAAGGAGGTGAGCTGAGTGAGGTTGTTAGGCAGTTGGCAATGGTCGCCCAGCAGTTAGCAAGAAACTCGGCCAACAATGGGGATGCTCAGGGATAGTTGTTCAAAAAGGTGGCGCAAATCAAGCCACCAACCTATCAAGGCGAACCAGACCCAACTGTGTTAACAAACTGGTTAAGGGAGTTTGAGAAACTGTTCGGGGCAGTAGGGTGCCCAGAAAACTTGAAAGTGGGATGTGCTACCTATTACCTTAGGGGTGAAGCCAAACTTTGGTGGCAACAAAATAAGGCTACCATTAAGGTACTACCTGGTTTCAATTAGACTATGTTTCAGGAGAAGGTTAGGGACAAGTTTTACCCCGATTTCCTATAGAAACAGAATGCTGAGGAATTTTCTAACCTAGTAATGGGAGATATGTCAGTCACAGAGTATTATACCAAGTTTATTGAGCTGTCAAGGTTTGCCAAAGAATCTGTTGCTACAGAAAAGGTGAAAGCTAGGAAGTTTGAGAGTGGATTAACTACTGACCTTAAACTAAAGCTGTGTGAGCAAGTGTTCGAAACCTTAGATGAAGTTTGTGGGAGGTCTGCACACCTTTATGCTTTAGAGTTGAAGAAAAAGAAGGAATTAGCTGAGGTGGAAGGAAAGGAAAAGAGAAAGGAGATGGGACAGAGCTTTGGAAACCATCAAGGTAACCAAAACAACTTCAAGAAGCAGAAATACCACCACAACAATAACAACTTTAAGAGCAACAATAACTTTCATGGTAACAATCGTTAAGGTGGACGAAACTTTAATGGAGGAGCTAAGAACTCTAACTAGGGAAATAACAAAGGACCAAGGCATTATTACTGCAAGAGGTGTAGGAATGATTACCCTTGTAAAGACTGCGATGGTAACCTGGTTACCTGTCGTGCTTGCAACAAGTTGGGCCATAGGGAATATGAATTCTAAGGATCCTAACCGAAATAGGCAGGGTTATAATCAAGGAGGGGCTCAAAGGAATTTTCAAGGAAACAATAACTATGCAGGGAACAAAGGGGCACAACAAAATAGGGTGAAAAGCAACAATAATGGGAATAGTCAGGTGAAGAGCGGAGCTCTAAGAAAACTGAATGCAATAAGTAGGCATGAAGCTGATTCCATGAAGGATGTTATTACTAGTACTTTTTCAAAAGCCATTGTTTCAAAACTATCGCACTGTTATTCTAGTGCAACTTTTTCTTTCATTTCAAAATCCATTGTTTCAAAACTATTGCACTGTTTGAAAACTGTAAATGATATAGATGTACCTATAGTTATTCCTACGGGAGGGATAATATAGTGTACCAAAACCTGTAAGGGTGTGCCATTAGAGTTCAAAGGAAAGGGGCCTTTTATCTGACCTCATTGAATTCGGGTTGAGTGACTTTGCTATCATCTTGGGAACGGATTGGTTAAGCAAGTATAGTGCGGAGATTCGTTGTCGATCACAAAAAGTACAGTTAAGTACAACTAAGGGTGAGTTGGTAACACATTGGAAGCATGGAGAAGCAAAGTGCCTAAGGATCTGTTGGGTTTCGTAGAGTCCGACTCTACGCGGAAGAGAAACCCGCCCACTAATTTAGGTAACTAAGCATGGGATCACTAATTAAACAACAAATTAAAGAGAGAAATAAAAGACATTCTTACCCTTGACGCGTGCTTCGCTCGATTCCCGAGCTCTTACTTGAACCTCGCAAACGCGAAGGTCTCTGACGGCTCGTACCCACTAACCCGACCCAAACAGTCCAAGTCTTGAAGGTTAGTCGAGACCCGACCAAGAAAAACTAGAGTTTTACAAACTTAAGGTTTTCTCACTTTTCTAAGGAGATGCCATTTTAGTTCCACTCAAGTGTTCTTTCTAAATCCCAAAATCTTGGTATTTATAGGGAAATGAACCCTTGAACTTCCATTCATGATCAATGTGGGAGATTTGCAATTTTCCCATTTTTATTTTAATTAAAAATAAAAACAGAATTGCATGCAATCACTAAGTTACAAGTGGCAAGAGGAGGGGAGGGAGAAGGTGAGGACCACCAAGGAGGGGGGACCAACCACCTTGCTCCCCAAGGCATTTAATATGCCTTGGTCCCCACAAAGCCAAACCGGACCACTTGCCATATGGCTGGCTGGAAGCCTGCCTTGGCTGCCAAGGCTGCCAGCTGGCGCCTAGCACCAAGGTTAGGCAGCCTGGCCAGCCAACCAGCCCACACGCACAGGCTGCAAGCATAAGCAGCAGCCTAGTGCATGCGTGTTGCTAGCAAGCCACGCATGCCTGGCGCTGATGCTAGGCATGGCGTGCTTGCTGGGCGCGCCATCGCTAGGCACAACACCCACAACCTAGCATGCCGCTGCTTGGTGCGTGGTGCTGTGATGCCTAACACGCACACGCACATGCACACGCACAGCTTGCGTGGTGCTGCGATGCCTAGCACGCACACGCACACGCACAGGCCTGCGATTGTGCTTGGTGCCGAGCACGTACACACACACGCATAGGCCTGCAATGGAGCTTGATGCCTAGCACGCACACGCACACGCATAGGCCTGCGATGGTGCTTGGTGCCTAGCACGCACACGTACATGCATAGGCCTGCGATGGTGCTTGATGCCTAGCACGCACACACACACACGCACGTGCAGCGATGGTGCTGGCCCTTGCTGTGCGCCAGCGCCTAGCAAGCCAGCAAGGCCTAGCCTTGCGATGGCTGCTGGGCTAGTTGTGCGCCAGGGCTTAGCAAGCTAGCAAGGCCTAGCTTTGCGATGGCTACTAGGCTTGTAACGCGCATGTTAGCTCGAGTTAGCGTAGCCCTCGCATGGCTAGGCCAATACGAGGCTACGGCATGACTCGAACTTGTAACTTAATTGATTTTTCCGTCTTGTCAAATTCTAAATTCGACTCGACTTACGACGATCAGTCTCGACACTCTAAGCTCGATATTCGACGTCTTTGTAAACTCTGACGATTAATCAAATTCTTCGGATTAATTCGTCGTCTTGGATCGGTTGTTCGATTAGGTTCGACCCATAGAGTTTAGTCAAGATTAAGCTGTAACATTAATTGTACATTAATATTACTGATCGAAAGCGGCCTCCACCTAGGCATTCCGATCACTTGACCTTATTGAAGAATTAGCTTTCTAATAATTCTAAACCCTCTATCGGAATAATACACTTGTTGGAAGGACACCATTCCTTTCAATCTCCCACTTGTCCTACCGGACAAGTGTGCAATTTGTGTATAGCCCTTTTCCTATGTTGCTTAATGTCTCTTCATGAACTATAAGGTAAGATCCTTCATCATCCTTATTACGTCCAGAAGTGTTTCTCGATTCTCGAGTTTGACTGTCAATAAAACAGATGATTTCTAAAATCCATCTGAGCACGGCCATGCATTTTCACAGTCTCGCTCTTCGAGAGGCCTTGTAAACAACAAAGACATGTTCCTTGTTATTGATAGGGGGACATTCCCAGTCTTGTACTGCAAGCTCCTCTTACTAAGAGGACCTAGTCGCCTGAGTGTTGCCGGTATAATCCCCATTTATGGTAGACGTTTGACAACATCAAAACGGCTAGTACTCAAACAAGAGAACTTGCAATACTCATGGTCGAGGAAAAAGGTTCCGATAGCTATAATGAGAAATATACTTATGACGATTTGATATCTCTTAAAATATTCTCATAGGTCTATCAGGTACAGTTCTAAACTAGTACCTGTGCAAATGATTTATGACTATCATGTCCTTGTAGCACAAGAAACGGTGCTATAAATCATACTACACACTAATCTCGAGTGGTCATTAATCGTCCATTGTTTAAATGACCTTGATTAGGGATTATTTTCGATTAAAATATTCAATGTTCACTTAACAGGTGTTTCTTTATCTAAGACATGGTCTTGATACCCTGTTTTGAATATTCTCATAAATCGAATGGACTCATTATTTAATTCTAAACCACAATTAAATAGATATGGAGTAATCATAATTTTGCATAAAATTTAATTGCTCAAAAAATGAATGGTTTAACATAGTGTTTTACATTAAGACATCGAGTTTTAATTAAAACATCTATACAGGGAAATCAAAGCCAATCTCCAATGTGCTTGATTCCCATTGCCTCAACGTGCTTGTTGTGCTTCACTTGAGACAAAGGTTTAGTCAAAGGATCGGCTACATTGTCGTCTATCCAACCTTACAAATTCTGATTTCACCCTTGGATTTCCATTCCTTTATCATGTGAAATCACCGCTTGACATGTTTGACCTTCTGATGTTCCCTTGGCTCTCTGGCCTGAGCAATAGCTCCATTGTTATCACAATAGAGATCTATTGGACCCTTAATTGAGGGTACAACACCAAGTTCACCAATGAACTTACGAATCCAAACTGCCTCCTTAGCTGCTTCCGAAGCTGCCAAGTATTCAGCTTTAGTCGTAGAATTTGCAATGGTGCTCTGCTTAGCACTCTTCCAACTAAACGCTCCTCTATTAAGGCAGAAAATGTACCCCGACTGCGACTTGGAGCCGTCTCTGTCAGTCTGGAAGCTCGCGTCAGTATAACCTTCAACAACCAATTCATTACAGCCACCATAGACCAGGAATTTATCCTTATTCCTTTTCAGGTACTTTAGGATATTCTTGGCCGCAGTCCAATGTGCCTCTCCTGGGTCCGATTGGTATCGGCTCGTAGCACTCAAGGCATACAATACATGCGGCCTAGTACATATCATGGCATACATGATCGATCCAATGAGCGAAGCATATGGAATCTGACTCATTCTCTCTCGCTCATCAGGTGTCTGTGGACACTGTTTCTTGCTGAGAGTTATGCCATGTGACATGGGTAGCTGCCCTCTCTTGGCCCCTTCCATGTTGAATCGTGTCGGTACCTTATCTATATAAGTACTTTGGCTCAATCCAATCATCTTCTTAGGTCTATCCCTATAGATCTTGATGCCCAATATGTACTGTGCCTTTCCCAAGTCCTTCATTGAAAAGCACTTTCCCAACCAGCCCTTTACGGACTCTAATAGTTTAGTGTTGTTTCCAATGAAGTCATCGACATATAGGACTAGGAATGCAATGTCACTCCCACTGACCTTCTTGTAAACACAAGACTCATCTGGATTCTTGACAAAGCCAAACTTGCTAATAACTTCATCGAATCACAGATTCCAACTTCTGCTTGCCTACTTTAGTCCATAAATGGACTTCTTAAGCTTGCATACCTTCCCAGTATTGCTCGGATCAACAAAACCTTCCGGTTGTGTCATGTACACAGTTTCTTCTAAAATCCCATTAAGGAAGGCGGTTTTGACATCCATTTGCCATATTTCATAATCGTAATAGGCAGCAATTGCTAGGATGATTCGGACGGACTTAAGCATTGCAACTAGAGAAAAGGCTTCATCATAATCAACTCCGTGAATTTGCCTGTAACCTTTTGCTACCAGTCTAGCTTTGTATATAGATACATTTCCATCTTTGTCTGTTTTCAATTTGAAAATCCATTTGCTACCGATAGGTGTGTAATCCTTGGGCAAATTAACCAAGTCCCATACTTGATTTTCAAACATGGAGTCCATCTCGGATTTCAGGCCTCTTGCCATTTAGCAGAGTCGGGGCCCATCATAGCTTGCTTGTATGTCGCTTGCTCATCTCCATCCATGATTAGGATGTCTTGATCTCCGGTTAAGACAATACCAAGGTATCTGTCTGGTTGAGATCTTGGCCGTTGCGACCTACGCAAGGTAATAGGTTGGGCATTTACATTGTCGGTTTGACTCTGACTAATCTCATTAGCTGCTTCCAAAGCACTTTGATTGTCAGTTTTGTCAGGTTGACTTTGTTGCTCGACCTCTCGAACTTCGTCAAGTTCGATTTTCCTCCCACTTGTCACTTTGGAAAGGTGTTCCTTCTCCAAAAAGATACCATCACGAGCAACAAACACTTTGTTCTCGGTTTTATTGTAGAAGTAATACCCCTTGGTTTCTTTTGCGTAGCCTATAAAGAAACACTTGTCTGATTTTGGGTGAAGTTTGTCAGAAATTAATCTCTTGACATATGCTTCGCAACCCCAAATCTTAAGAAAAGACAACCTTGGAGGTTTCTTCGTCAATAATTCATATGGAGTCTTTTCGACAGCTTTTGACGGAGCACGATTCAGAGTTAGTGCCGCAGTTAGAAGTGCGTGTCCCCAGAAAGAGATAGGAAGGTCACTAAGACCCATCATTGATCGAACCATGTCTAATAAGGTTCGATTCCTCCGCTCGGATACTCCGTTCCATTGTGGAGTTCCGGGAGGTGTCAACTCTGAAAGAATACCATTTTCTTTCAAGTGATCGTCAAATTCATGGCTCAAATATTCTCCACCTCGATCCGATCGAAGTGATTTTATTTTCTTGCCAAGTTGATTTTCAACCTCACTCTGAAATTCTTTGAATTTCTCAAAAGATTCAGATTTGTGCGACATAAGGTAGACATATCCATATCTACTATAGTCGTCGGTGAAGGTAATGAAATATCGATAACCCTACCTTGCGGGTGTACTCATTGGTCCACATACATCCGTATGTATTAAACCCAATAAGTCACTTGCCCTTTCTCCCAGCTTGGAGAATGGCTGCTTTATCATCTTGCGTAATAGACATTCTTCGCAATTTTCAAACGACTCCAAGTCGAATGAGTCAAGAACACCTTCTTGAAGAAGTTTCTTGATGCGTTTGACGTTAATGTGGCCAAGACGACAATGCCATAAGTAGGTTTGATTCGACTCGATGGTCTTAGCCCTTTTGGCGGTATCATCAATGTTATAAACTTGTTTGTCTAGAGAAAGCACATAAAGACCATTTTCTGAATATGCTTTACCATATAAAACATTATTGAAATAAAATGAACAACCATTGTTCTTAATTCGAAATTCAAAACCTTTGGCATCCAACGACGAAATTGAAATAATGTTTTTGGTAACTCTCGGAACATGATAACAATTGTCAAGTTCTAAAACAAGCCCAGAGGGCAAAGACAAACTGAGAGTTCCGACTGATACGACAGACATACTTGCTCCATTGCCGACCCGAAGCTCGACCTCTCCCTTCTCTAGCCGCTTATTTATCCTTAGTCCCTGAGCATTGGAACAATGGTGTGAGCCACATCCGGTATCTAATACCCATATTGTTTTGCTAGCGAAGTTTAAGTTTATAACAAAAATACCTGATGAAGAAGTAACGGTGTCGTTCTTCTTATCTTCCTTGAATTTGAGGCAATCATGCTTCCAATGTCCCTTCTTCTTGCAATAGAAACATTCGGAATCGGATTTAGAAAAGGCTACCGTCTTGTCCTTGCCACTCCTAGCAGCATTTGACTTGGGCGGAAAATTCTTCTTCTTTTTCCCTTTAAAGCTTCTCTTCTTTCCCGAGCGCTTAAACAGCTTCCCCTTTCTCACCATGAGCACGTCATGCTTTCCCTCGTCCTTGAGGGTTTGCTCGGCCTGCTTCAACATACCATGAAGCTCGGTGAGAGTTTTCTCCATGTTGTGCATATTATAGTTCATCTTGAACTGGTCATAGCCTTTATGCAGCGAGTGGAGAATGATGTCAATTACCATCTCAGTCGAATACCTAGCATCGAGCCTTTCCATGTTCTTAAATAATCCAATCATTTTAAAAAACATGCGGGCTGACTGACTCTCCTTTCTGGAGCTTGCTCTCAAGGATCTGCCTGTGGGTTTCAAACCTTTCAGTTCGGGCCTGCTCTTGAAACATGTTTTGAAGTTCAGAAATGATCTCTAAAGCCGTCTCCTTTTCAAAGAAAGTCTTTTGAAGTTCCGGAGACATTGTGGCCAACATGATACATTTGACATCCCGATTGGCACTTTGCCATCGGTTAAGGGCAGCTTGAGTGACCTCCTCATTTGGAGTGTCGGGCATTTCCTTATCAAGGACGTATTCCCTTTGCTCTTGCATGAGAACAATGCGCAAATTTCTTTGCTACTCAAGAAAATTTGGCCCACTCAACTTCTCCTTGTCGAGAATTGAGCGTAATGAAAACTGGTTGTTTGAGTTACTTGCAGACATGATTCTACAACTGCAATAATTTGAAATGAAAAACCATTCATAACCAATAAGTTTGAAATTTACAGCGTTCATGCAATTTTCAATTTATTGAGCATTTTATCCACGCATTAACATTAGTCCCTTTTAGGCGAGAATAAAATGATTCCAAGATCCCAAAAATCAAAAAGTGATTAAGCATGCTTTGGCTTGTTTTAACACTTAATATTTTAAGGTAAGAAATCCAATTGCTAATAGCTCCAAGCTACTCTTGGTTCGATAAAATGTCGCATCTAATGCTTCCTTGACATTTTATCTCCATTGCCACGACATCTAAGGACTCCTTACTGATATCGTTGAGCTTAACCAAGAAAACTTGTATACCTAGTATACCTTACGTTCCTAGGGAAGTAGTGATGCCTCGCTTTGGCGTAGCCCATCACATACGCGCATTAGTTCGGTAAGTGTTGTTCTTGGAATAGCATATTTTAGCTCAATATTTTAGGGACCTAGGGTTTCTATGTTGGTTGATTTAAGTGAACTCAATTAATCATCGCAACATTTGAAATCCTAAACATGCATCTAACATATCATTTGCGAATATATAAGAACAATTATATATTGAAAACATGAAATAAGATGCATTTGGCAACTAGCATGACCCCTTGAAATCTTCAAGAGTCTTTATCTTGGCTCGTCTTCATAGAAACTCCGACTTGAGACATCTTCGCCAAAATAAAAATTACTAGCTACTACGACTAGGAATAATCTAAATATTAAGGTACAAAAATACTCAACGGTACGCAGACCGTATTTAGATTTACAAAAATACATAATGGATCGCAGTCCGTATTTACTATCCTAATCAGGCCCCACTAGTTGCCATTTTCACGAAACCTGTGAAACATATATCTTCCATTTATCCATTCACTATATGTGAATGGCCCATGCATTCTACAACGAAAAACAAGTAACAATGCATAACGCGCGCGAAATAGTAACTAACTTAGGTGGTTAACCCAATTAACGCGCCTAATTAAAACTAGTCAAAGTTGTTTAACATTTCAAGTTATTAAAACGCAATTACTTCATGCAATTTAACGAAGCTTCCACTAAATTCCGCATCCAACTCAATTAATCCAATTAATTAAGCCGGTTAACCCAAATTTTGTCTAAATTAAAATTTTGCAAGAGCTGGAAAATCGAGGCTTGGCCTCGTTAAAATAATTAAATAAAATTAAATACGGAAATTTTTTTGCAAAACTCATAGCCCATGCATCGAAAAATGAGCCAACTCAAGACCGGGTGCTTAGCATCCTAGCCACGGGGCTAGGCTTGCTAGGCGCTATGGCCATGGCTGGGGCTGCTTGTGCGCAGGCAGCATGCCTAGCAAGCATCACATCATGCGTGCTGGCAGGCGTGGCTAGGCCTGCTAAGGGCTCGCTGCTTTGCTGCCCACCAGCCCTGCAAGCATCCTAGCAGTCACGCTCCACGCATCACAAGCAGCACCCTTGCGCACCACTAGCCCTGCCACACAGCCGCAACGCATTGAGGTGGGAGCACCACCATGCGCACCAAGGCAGCCACATGTGGGCTGCGTGAGCAGCCCGGCTAGCCTTGGTGACGTTTTAGGTGATTTTACCTCGATTTATGTGCTATAGTTTCGGGATTTTAATCCCGATATATGTGTGACTAAAATTAATTCAAAATTTATTTTAGAATCAATTTAGAGCACATGAATAAAATTAAAATAAGTCCAACTTAATTAAATTAAGTATTGCACAAGCCTAAATTATTTAAGAACCATTCTTTAAATCAATTTAGGTCTACTTTGATGCTTTAAAAAAAATGATGGGCTACTCTCATAATTAATTTAATAAAATGTAAATTAATAATGAGATTTTACAAAATTAAAGGGGTTGGAAAATTAAACCCTTTCATCCAATGAAAAAATTTCCCAACAATAACTTGTGTAAAATTGAAAAATTACATCTTCCAATATGAAGATTAATCAAAATACAATCACAAGTTTTGAACTTTAAGGATTTTAATCAACACAAAAATGATTAAATCCAAGAATTAGTTCAACATGGAATTTAGTACTCAAAGTTCCAACCAAATAAAAAATTAAAGATTGGACCTTTGAAATATTAGGGACTTCAAAAATTACAAGTTCACCATAAACTTTCATACTAGGAGCAATTTATTTGCAACAATGTGAAAAATTCAAGTTTATGTGAAAAAATGAACATACCAAATTAAGCACCAATTATGACTTCATAAACATGCTTAATGAGGTTTATAATTGCAGTAGATTAGGGATGATCATGCATTTAATCTACCTTCAACATGCAATAATTAATCAAGGTTAAAAGATTTAAAATTTTTCGTCTAAAAACGAAAAAACCCTCGAAAAACATATTTCTGGGTGGATTTTGGCTTCTGGACAATCCTAAAAGAGTGAGAAACGATTTAGAACATCGATTCCACCCAATAATCACTATTTTTGAGTCGAAATCCGGGTTCGTCAGCCAAAATTATAAAAAATACGAGATTAAAAACTAATTAAAACGAGCTTCTAATCCAATTAGAAAGCACAACCGAAAATTTAAATCCATTTTAAATCACCTTAATTAATTATTAGTTACAAAAATTAAAGTGAGCGCGGCTCCGATACCGCTGTTAGGTTTCGTAGAGTCCGACTCTACGCGGAAGAGAAACCCGCCCAGGACCCGTCCACTAATTTAGACAACTAAGCATACAATCACTAATTAAACAACAAATTAAAGAGAGAAAGAAAAGACATTCTTACCCTTGACGCGTGCTTCGCTCGATTCCCGAGCTCTTACTTGAACCCTGCAAACGCGAAGGTCTCTGACGGCTCGTACCCACGAACCCGACCCGAACGGTCCAAGTCTCAAAGGTTAGTCGAGACCCGACCAAGAAAAACTAGAGTTTTACGAACTTAAGATTTTCTCACTTTTCTAAGGAGATGCCTTTTTAGTTCCACTCAAGTGTTCTTCCCAAATCCAAAAATCTTGGTATTTATAGGGAAATAAACCCTTGAACTCCCATTCATGATCAATGTGGGAGATTTGCAATTTTCCCATTTTTATTTTAATTAAAACAAAAAAAAAATTGAATGCAATCAATAAGTTACAAGTGGCGACAAGAAGGGAGGGAGAAGGTGATGACCACCAAGGAGGGGGGACCAACCACCTTGCTCCCCAAGGCATTTAATATGCCTTGGTCCCCACAAAGCCAAACCGGACCACTTGCCATGTGGCTGGCTGGCAGCCTGCCTTGGCTGCCAAGGCTGCCAGTTGGCGCCTAGCACCAAGGTTAGGCAGCCTGGCCAGCCAGCCAGCCCACACGCACAGGCCGCAAGCACAAGCAGTAGCCCAGTGCATGCGTGCTGCTAGCAAGCCACGTATGCCTGGCACTGATGCTAGGCATCGCGTGCTTGCTGGGCGCGCCATCGCTAGGCACAACACCCACAGCCTAACATGTGGCTGCTTGGTGCGTGGTGCTGTAATGCCTAGAACGCACACGCACATGCACACGCACAGCTTGCGTGGTGCTGCGATGCCTAGCACGCACACGCACAGGCCTGCGATTGTGCTTGGTGCCTAGCACGCACACGCACACGTATAGGCCTGCGATGGTGCTTGATGCCTAGCACGCACACGCACACGCATAGGCTTGCGATGGTGCTTGGTGCCTAGCACGCACACGCACATGCATAGGCCTGCAATGGTGCTTGATGCCTAGCACGCACACGCACACGCACGTGCAGCGATGGTGGTGCGATGGTGCTGGCCTTTGCTGTGCGCCAACGCCTAGCAAGCAAGCAAGGCCTAGCCTTGCGATGGCTGCTGGGCTAGCTGTGTGCCAGCGCCTAGCAAACTAGCAAGGCCTAGCCTTGCAATGGCTGGTAGGCTTGCAACGCGCATGCTAGCTCGAGTTAGCCTAGCCCTCGCATGGCTAGGCCAATGCGAGGCTACGGCATGACTCAAACTTGTAACTTAATTGATTTTTCCGTTTTGTCGAATTCTAAATTCGACACGACTTGCGACGCTCGGTCTCGACGCTCTAAGCTCGATATCCAGCATCTTTGTTCGTAAAAGATGACTCATCAAATTCTTCGGATTGATTCATCGCCTCGGATCGGTTGTTCGATTGGTTCGACCCGAAGCGTTCAGTCAAGATTAAACTGTAAAATTAATTGTACATTAATTTTACTGATCGGAAGCGGCCTCCACCTAGGCATTCCGATCACTTGATCGTATTGAAAAATTAGCTTTCTAATAATTCTAAACCCCCTATCGGAATAATACACTTATTGGAAGGACTCCATTCCTTCCAGGATCATCTCTATGATGAAATTGGCTAAGTATATCAGGAAGGGACATCCAGTACATTTTTGTAGTGTAAGGAACTTGGAACACGAAGAGACAACTAAGCCTGAGAACATATAAGTGGTGAATGAGTTTATGGATGTGTTCCCAGAAGAGATTCCAAGAATGCCACCTAAGAGGGCAATTGATTTCACAATAGAGTTGGTCCTAGGGACAACACCAATTTCCAAGGCACCATATCGAATGGAACCTGAAGAAATGTGGAACATGTGGAACATTTGGGGGCAGTTTTACAAACCTTAAGGGAGAACAAGCTCTATGCGAAGTTTTCCAAGTGTGAGTTTTGGTTAGAGAAGGTAGCATTTCTGGGTCACTTTGTATCCAAGTATGGGGTAGAAGTAGATCCAGCAAAGATTGAGGCAGTGAAAGGATGGCCTACGCCAAGGACGGTGTCTGACATCAGGAGTTTCTTAGGTTTAGCAAGGTATTATAGGTGTTTTGTAAAGGACTTTTCTAGGATTGCTAAGCCTATGACCTCTCTAATGAAGAAGGACAAGAAGTTTGAGTGGGATGAGAAGTGTGAGGAAGCGTTTCAACTTTTGAAGCAAAAGTCGTTTACGGCACCGGTTCTAACATTGCCAGATGATAGTGGGATCTACGATGTGTATTGTGATGCATCTTAGAATGGTCTGGGATGTGTGCTTATGCAGAATGGAAAGGTGCTCGCATATGCATTAAGAAAATTAAAACCTCATGAAGTAAACTACCCTACTCATGACTTAGAATTAGCTACAATCATTTTTGCACTAAAGATTTAGAGGCATTACTTGTATGAGGTGAAATGTAGAATTTATACTGACCACAAAAGTTTGAAGTACATCTTCACCCAGAGAGATCTAAACTCATGTCAAAAGAGATGGTTAGAATTCGCAACAGACTATGACTTAGATATACAATGTCATGAAGGGAAGGCGAACGTAGTTGCAGACGCTCTAAGTCGTAAGACCAGCCATGGGCTGAACACTTTGATAGTGGCCGATGATTTATGTAGGGAAATGAGCAAAATAAACTTAGAAGTAGTAGAATGGGGAGTACCTGTAGGTATACTTGCGAATCTAAGCATTCAACCAACAATATTTTATGGCATAAGGTATAAAGGTAGATGATGTGTACCACAAAAATGTGAGGAATTAAAAAGGAAATTGATGGAGGAAGGGCACAATACACCATACTCAGTACACCCTGAAGGGGACAAGCTATACAAAGACCTAAAAACGATGTATTGGTGGCCTAGAATGAAGAATGAAGTTGCAATTTGTAGCAAAGTGTCTACTTGTCAAAAGGTGAAAATAGAGCACAAGAGACCTCTGGGAACCGTGCAATCATTGGAGGTCCCTGGATGGAAGTGGGATTGCATTTCGATGGGCTCTGTGACTTGCCTCGCAAAGTCAAAGAGTGAAAATGATACCATTTGGGTCGTGGTGGATAGACTTACCAAATCTGCAGTGTTCATACCAATGAAGGAGACCTGGAAGATGGAGCAACTTGCAAAAGCTTACATCAAGAATGTAGTGGTTACATGGAGTTCCAAAAGATATTGTATCTGATCGAGATTCTAGGTTTCTTTCAAAGTTCTGGAAGAGTGTTTATGAAAACTTTGGTACAAAGTACAACATTTCACCCTGCCACAGCTGGACAAATTGAGAGAACTATTCAAACCTTGGAAGTTATGTTCAGAACTTGAAGGGGGATGGGAAGATAGGTTGGACTTAATTGAATTTTCTTATAATAATAGCTATTATGCGAGCATTAGTATGGCTCCATTTGAGGCATTGTATGGAAGGAAGTGTCGTAGTCCTATATGTTAGAACGACATAAGTGAAACAATGAAGTTAGGGCCTCAAATGATCGAAGATACAGTCAAGCAATTAAAGGAGATTCAAGCAGCACAAGACCGTCAAAAGCGTTATGCAGTAGGGAAGAAGAGTTTGAAGTTGGTGACAAAGTATTTTGAAGGTATTACCAATGAAAGGTATCATGAGATTTGGGAAGAAAGGAAAACTTAGCCTAAAGTACATTGGACCATATGAGATATTGCAGAGGATAGGCAAAGTAGCTTATAGGTTAGCCTTACCTATGGAGCTAAGTAAGTTACATGATGTATTTCATTTGTCTTAGTAAAGAAGGTATATACCCGATAAGTCACATGTGCTACAACCTGAAACAATTGAGTTAGATCAAAGATTAACTTATGAGGAAAGACCTGTCAAGATCCTTGACAATAAAGTGCGTAATACACGCAACAACGAAGTTAAGATTGTTATAGTGCTATGGTTTAATCAAGAATATGAGGAAGTAACTTGGGAAGCTGAGGATGAGATGACAAAGAAATAACCTGAGTTATTTAAGGTATGTTGAGTTACGTGGATGTAACTCGTTTTCTATAAAGGGGGTAGAATGCGGTAGAATTTCACGCTTTTTCCCTATATTTAAGTTAATTTAGTGCTTTTTGCACATCTTTAGCGGTTATTTCGAGTACTTTTGATTTCAAGGAGACATTAAAGGTAAAATTATATCAAAAGAGTACAACAATATTACACAAAGTTAGGGAAAGGTTTTCAAAAGTTGGTATTTCCTTATTCATTTGAGTATGGAAATTGATTTTTCGTTACCCAACTTTTAAGGGGGTAGATTGTAATACCCCGTATTTTTATACATATATTAATTTAAAACATTATTTTATGAAGTACTTAAATAATTCGAAATGAACTATTTATGGTATTTTAATAATTTAAAATGGCTTATTTTAATTAAAAGTCCATTTTTATTTATTTATTTGTTTTGAAAATATTTTAATTTATCATTTAAAAGCTTTGGGGCATATTTAATTTATAAAAGAAAGTTTTAAAGTCAATAGAACTTTAAAAGAAAGTCAAATGACTATTTTGAATAATAGGAGTGGGAATCATTAAGGGTAGAAAGGGAAAGTTAAGCTAGGAAGGTTTTGAGAGGAAGTATAAATACCCATCTATGAGCAAATTGAGACTTTGCCCAAGGTGGAGAATACCTAAAGGTAAACTCTCTCTCTTTCTCTCCACTTATTTTCTCTTTCCCTAATTTTTCCCTCTTTCCCTTTTGCTTACTCACCTTCACGCCACCCACACACACACATGGCCGGCCACCACCACAGCCACCCACCAGTCGATCACCGCCACTAGCGAGCATCGGTTGTAGCTAGCCACCGGCAGGCGGCGCGGCAGCAGCCTCTGCCGTGTGTGCGTGCGCAACCCCCAACAAAAAATACTCCTCTTTGCGTTAAATTAAACCAACCTTGTTCAATTATTGTTTGGGGCTTGTGTGATGATTTTATGGTTTTTTAATAATGATAAATATGTATATAATTTTCAGATTTGGTTTTCGAATTAAAAAGCCCCAAATTGATAACCCTAGGTTTCTAAATTGGTGTTTATTGATGGAATTTATTGGTGGTTGATTAAAACTATTGAAATTAATGTTTTTAAACTAAATTACAGCAAGTTTAGGAGTTTTTATAATGATGGAATTTTTATGTAGAGGCTAAAATTATGTTTCTTGAAAGGATTTTTTAATTATCCATTAATTGGGAATAAAAGTAGGAGGTTTTAACTAATTTTCAGCATGTTTTAGAAGGTTTTAAAGTGTTTTAAAGAGTGTTTATATTGCTAGAATTTTGTTATGAATAGGTATTAATGTCTCTTTGTAATTTTGGGTTGTAGAAGACTTCCAAGTGAGTGATTTTGTGTAGTCGTGGCAATCTTGAGATCATATTCAAGGTACGTTCGTGTACTTGGTAATTATTTAAGTGTGTAGAAGCATGCTAGGCTTTGTTTAATTAATTTCAAGGTAGTATCATGATAGGTCGTGGTTGGAATTGTTGATTGAACTAATTTTTAGTGATTGATTTGTGAGGTATGAATTATTTGAGGTGAATTATTGATCGAAATTAATTATGTTGACATGTTAAATATAGACCACACTTTTATTATGGTTCATATAATTTTAATTGATGCTATAAGCATGGGAATTAAGCTATTAAGTGTCTTAGTACACTGGAATAAAATATATTGCGGTGCCTAAGTGCACTTAAGGTGTTTAAAACACCGAGGGAAAGGATTTGCGGTGCTTTATGCACTTAAGCTATTTCAACACCGAGGTAGTTTAAAAAGGATTCAACATTTAATTATATGTGATCACTAAATAATCAAGAATTGAATTAGAATGTTTGATTACTTAAATGATTTATGTTGATTGATTATGTTGTAAATTAAGAGTCATCACCAAGTTTAAAATATGTAAAACAACGTAAAGTGAAAGAGATTACGCACCAAACTCTTGGAACGTATATACCTCGAGTATGAACATATGGGGGGAGTTATGGGGTTTTATATTTAACCATAGCTTCTACTGGGAGTATAGGACGCTATATTTTCCTTTTATTATCATGCGCAGGACGTCCAGTCACTCACAAGTGACACTTTTGCCTACCCGGTTAGCTCCCGAAGTAGTTTACCCCAATTCTTTGGGACAGGGATTTGGTGGGAAACCCGTTTGATGAGTAATCAAGTTAAATAAGAAATTTATTTATTCATTTATTGTGTTGGATGTTGTATACTTGTAAAACAAGTGCAACAAGGTAAGTTATTTGATGTTAGGATGAAAGCATGTTAGTGCGTAATGTTGCGCTTATGTACTCAAGATTGCTGATTGTGTGTATGGTATGTTTGTTGGCCTTGTCTTTATCTTGGCCCTACGATGACCCATTTCTAATGGCGGATACTGGGGACAAAGTAAAGAGAAGCTTTTAAGGTGATGGAGCATATTCATGATGGGCATGAGTTAAGAGCGAATCCTATTTAATTTTCGTAAGAATATGATTTGTTTTATTTACTTTGATTTTTATATATATTTGCTTGTGAGACTAACGCAAAAGTTTTTATTATTTGTTGGGTTTTGAAAAAGGCCTACAATAGTTCTAAGTTGTAGGTTGACTATGTTTGACTTCGTTCAACTTTGGTTTGATTTTACTTTCGTTTGGTTTGACTTTTAAGTTGACTTATTTTGGTTGGTTTAAAGTGAGTCTTTTGCTTTGTGTCTTTGATAATTGCCTTAGTCGTTATCATGGTGGCGGGAATGTCTTAGATTTTCCTATTTCATATTTTAAAAAGACCAAAATAGGTATTTTAAAAGAACGGAATTTCTAGGGTGTTACATCTTAGACTTGTAGGATGTACGAGTTTGTTTTCCTTTAACATAAATATCATTGTAGGCGTTATTCGAAACGCTCCTACTTAAGCATGGTTGAATATGCTTAGAAATCATAGGAAGTGGGAATTGACATTATACGATTAGGGACAGCAATTAGGGACAAATAAAGTAGGGAGCCGCCAGTAAATTTTTAAGGAACTTGTAAACCGTTCACGGATCATTAAAAGGCAACCACGAAAAGGGATAGTGATAAGCAACAACAATTCACCTATAAAGGATACACCCCATTCATAATCCATGAGATTACTAACTCCATATGGTTCGGAACCACGAAAGGAGGATCATGTATGGATTTTGGTACTCTAAGCGAAATTTCATGAATCATATTCATACACACCTAAAACAAGATCACATGCATAACACACAAGAGTCTCATAATTATACCTTAAAAGCGTGATCTCCACGTAGCAAGTTGATTGACAATTAGGGAGAGAATAGAGCCCCAAGCGTTGCTCCACTACTTAGTCCACGGGATTCGAATGAGCTGTCCACCAAGACTAGATTGGTCGGATGAAGGGGAAACACCGCAATCACCACCTTTATGGACAACCGGCCACCACATTGAACACCACCACCACCACCACTTACGGACACCAACGCAAGGAGGGGAGAGATACGTGTGAGAGAGAGAGGTTAGGGTTTTGTTTACAAATTAGGGTTTGATCAAACCTATCAGTGAATTCTCTTGACCAACCCTAGACACCTAGTTTATTTATAATCATATTATATTTAGACTAGAACCAAAGCCCAAACCCTCTAAAATCCTCCATATGGCCGGCCACCTAGAGGAAGAAGTCCCATCATGGGCCTCCTCCTCTTGTGCTCAATCTAGGCCCTTTGTATAACCTTATAGGATCCATTCAGTTGCGCTTTAGATTATTTTACTAGGCCAAAGATCGTTAGTACCTCTAGCTATGATATAACGACGACCCAAAAGAACAAACTTAATAATCTCCATAATTTGATCCATTGTATATCTAGTAATTACACTTGACAAAGACATAAAACTTTCAATCTCCCACTTGTCTGAGACAAGTGTGCAATATTCAAATTTCTTAAGTCAATATGTGTCGATTTGATAATATGATTACTTCTCATGTCGAGATCCTATTATTCTATAATTCATTTCTTAAAATCTGAGTTAGAATTACAAAACAAATGATAACTGAGTAATACATTTAAGCGTGGCCACACATTTTCTAAATTCTCCCTATTTAAGAGGCCATGACACATTTCCTAATTAAATAGGTAGACTCAATCCAATCTTGTGGCAACCAAAGCTCCCACTTAATTTTTGAAGTAACCTGGAAACACCTTTTATAGTCCATTTTAAGAAATGACGTTTTGATGTACCATAGTTAAATCAATCATTGAATGAAATAACTGTTCCACTCATGTCAAAGGAATCCACTAAGGTAGGTCAATAGTTCGATCATGCATCATTCATGTCAAAGGAATCCACTAAGGTAGGTCAATGAAATATGCGGAAGCTCTGTACTTAAAATTTAAAGTAGGTCAATAGTTCGATCATGCATCATTCATGCATATCCATAAGATTGACCAAACATCTCTATGACCCTATAGCTCATGAAACTGCGCTACCCAATCAATCTTACATGCCAGTCCATTTATTAAAATCATTTATGTCCATTATAATTATTTCGAACTAGGAACTTAAATAATTTATGAATTTCATTCACCTGTGGGGTTCCATTCATCAAATCACGTATTTGATGATCCCATCAATTCATAATTATTTTGGACATTTTATTTAATATCAAACCATAATTAAATAAGAGAAATAAAAATTTCTTAATTAAACATAATTCTGCAAGTTAATGTATTACTTAAGTAATAAGTTTTCTCAAAACAAATACAACTTAAATTAAGTAACTTACTTCAATCTAGAAGCCCTAGTGTGATTCTCAAGCTTTGGCTGTAGAAGGGGTTTAGTAAGTGGATGAGCTATTTTCTCATCTGTATGAACTTTGTAGATCTTAACATCCTGCCTGTCAAGGTGATACTTCCTCTCAACATGCTTGGATTTGTAATGTGACCTTGGCTCCTTTGATTGGGCAGTGGTGCCATTTTGGTCACAAAACAATTCAATTCCTTCTTGAGCACTAAGTACAATGTCTAGCTCAGTATGGAACTTCTTGATCCAAACTGCCTCTTTAGTTGCTTTTACCGTAGTCAAACACTCAGATTCTATCGTGGAGTCTGTGATAGTGCTTTGCTTCAACTCTTTTAGCTCACTGTTCCTCCATTCTGACAGAAAATGTACCCAGATCGAGATCTAAAGTCATCTTTGTCTGTTTGGAAAGTCGCATCTGTATAGCCCTTGATAACCAATTCATTTTTGCCACCATAAACTAGAAACATTTCTTTAGTCCTTCTCAAGTACTTAAGGATGTTCTTAGCAGCTTTCTAGTGTGCTTCCCCTGGATTTGTTTGAAACCTGCTACACATGCTCTAGGCATATGCAACATCCAGCTTTGTACATATCATGGCATACCTAATGGACCTTATTGTAGAGGCGTAACATACATTAGTTATATGCTGCAACTTTTCCGGCTTTTTAGGGCACTGAGTTTTACTGAGCGTAATACCATGAGACATGGGAAGAAATCCTCTCTTAGAGTCTTGCATCTCAAACTTATCAAGAATCTTATCAATATAAGTTTCTTGACATAGTCCAATCCTTCAAGACCTTTCTCGATGGATCTTAATTCCCAATATGTACTCGACATCTCCCAAGTCTGTCATAGAGAAACAACTCTTTAACCATTCCTCAACTGACTCAAGCATTGGTATGTCGTTCCCTATGAGCAGTATGTCATCTACATACAAGACTAATAAAACTAGGCTAATCCCACTAGACTTCTTGTATACACAAGGTTCTTTTTCGCTCTTGAGGAAACCAAACTGTTTGATTGCCTTATCGAAATGAATGTTCCAATTCCGTGATGCTTGCTTCAATCCATAAATGGATTTCTAAAGTTTGCAAACCTTTCTAGAATTTCTGGATCCTTAAAACCCTCAGGTTGTGTCATGTACACATCCTCCGTCAGAACCCATTCAAGAAGGCGATTTTGACATGCAATTGCCAAATTTTGTAATCGAAAAATGCAATCTCTAGAAGGATCCAAATAACCTACCAGCCAAGTTTATAATCAGGCAATTCTACCAGCGCCCACAAACCATTTTCAGATATGGAGTCCATTTCGGATTTCATAGCATCAAGCCATTTCTCTGAGTCGGGGCTCGCCAAAGCTTGCTTGTAGGTTGTTGGTTCCGCACATTCCAATAAGAAAATTTCGGAATCCTTAGTAAATAGAACATCAACAAACTGTTTATTTTGATTCTGAGTGAACTACAAGGGGTAAAAGCAGCAATATAAATATTCTCTTCAATTCTTTGAAGATTTTCGCAAGAATTAGATTTAAGTGGGACGATAGGAGTCTCGCTAGTTGAATTAGCTTGCTTCGACGCATGATTTGTCAAATTAGTTGACTCATGTGCCCTCGCCTCTGACGTGGTGTTATCCACATCCATTTGTTGCTCGTCTCAAATTTTTTCGAGAACTACTTTACTCCCACTTGGCTTTGTAGAATAGAAATTCACTTTCTAGAAAGACACCATAGCAAGCAACAAACACTTTGTTATCTGCGCGATTGTAGAAGTAATACCCTTTTGTCTCTTAGGATAACCCACGAAGAAACATTTATCTGATTTAGAGCCTAGTTTGTCGTCTTGTAAACGTTTTACATAGGCCTCACAACCCCAAATCTTGAGAAAAGACAATTTTAGAACTTTTCCAGTCCATACTCATATGACGTCTTCTCAACTGCTTTGGACGAGCTTTTGTTTAGTATGTTCGTAGTTGTCTCTAATGCATATCCTCAGAATGATATCTGAAGATCAGTAAAGCTCATCATGGATTGAACTATGTCAAGCAAAGTTCGATTCCTCCTCCCTAACATACCATTTAAATTTGGTGTTCCTGGATTAGTTAATTGTGAAAGTATTTCCACAATCCCTCAGATGATCGTCAAAATCTTGAGTCAAATATTCACCACAACGATTAGATCGTAGTCCTTTAATTATTTTCTCAAGTTGATTTTGTACTTCATTATGGAATTCCTTGAACTTTTCAAAAGATTCCTACTTTTTCTTCATTAAGTAAATCGTCAGTAAAAGTAATGAAATAGTTAAATCCATTCCTAGCTTTTGAACTCATTGGTCCACACACATTCGTATGTATGAGTCCCAAAAGGTCACTAGCTCTTTCCAGTAAAAAGTGATTTGTTCATCTTACCTAACAAGCATGACTCACAATTCTCAAATGATTCATAATCAAATGAGGATAAGAGTCCATCCTTTGTAATCTCTGAATATGCAATTAGTTTATGTGACCTAACCTAATTATGTTATGAGTAGGTTGGTTTTGAATCATCTGTTTTTCGCTTTTGTGATCTACTTATATCAATGTCATAAAGCAAAATTAACTCATAACTTGCAAATGAAAACAATTTATTACCTTGTCATGGATCAGTACTTGCCCATGACAAGTAAACTAAATTAGTATTTTAAACAAAATTACTGAAAACTGTCTCAACTAAAACCAGAAATAGTCTAAAATCATCATAAAACAATTAGAAATTAAAACTAGAAGCTTTCTCTAGCCATTAGAACATTTCTCATGCACCTTTAAGCTCCATTACCATGGTAGCCTCACTTCTTTGCAGTTTCTGCAGAACATGAACAACGTTAGCATTGCAACTTGGTATCAAATCCTAAGTGAAAGTTAAAATGTTTATAACAAGTTACCTAAGGTTGGTGCTCTATTTTCTTAAGGTAGTCAAGGTACTTTTGGCAATTGTGCTTCCAATGCTCTTTCTTCTTGCAATAAAAGCATTCACTTTTCACCTGCAGGCTTGGGCTTTGGAGTCGCCTTGGGCTTTTCAGAAGTCTTGTCAACTTTCTTGCCCTTACTCTTGATGCTTGCCCCTTTACTCTTGAACCTCTTCCCTTTCTAGACCATAAGAACCTCTTTCTTAATTTCTGTAGGGGTTTGCTTTTCTGCACTAACCAGCATAGCATGCAACTCATTCAATATCTTCTCAAGCATCAGACATGTTAAAGTTCATGATAAACTGATTAAAGGATTCTAGAAGTGAATGCAGAATGATATCAGTAGCCATCTCTTGGCTGTATGGGTGCCCCAGTTTTTCCATATTTTGAATAAGGCCGATCATATTGAAAACATGACCATGAACTATTGCACCCTTCTCCATCTTACAGTCTAAAATCTCTCGATGGAGCTCGTACCTCTCAACTCATGCCTGTTTCTTAAACAAGGCTTTTAGTTCTTGCATGATTGTGTATGCATCATGGTCTTCAAAATGTTTTTGAAGGCCAGACTCCATAGTTGCAAGCATCAAGCAAGTGATAGGCACAACTCTCTCAAGAGCATCCTTATGCCTACGCTTCTGAGCCTTAGTAGCGTTTTCTGGAAATGGTGCAGGAAATGGGGGTGTCAATGACATCCTCTCTACCTTCAAATTTCAGAACAAGTCTCAGCATTCTTTCCCAGTTGGAAAAATTATCTCCTGTCAACCTATACATCTCAAGGAATGGTCGAAGATTGTAAATAGAATTGTTGTCATTGTTACGGCTACCCATCTACGGCAGAATAAGGCAAAGTTCAATAATTATGTTCAATAGAATTAAAGTACCAAAAACAAATTTAAATAGGTTACTTTAAAGAACTTTTTTTCAATATTAAATGATCCCAATTAAATTAAGTGATTCCAAGATCCTTTATTTGTGCAATAATTGACCGGACTTTTGCCCTACCATCAACCATTACATTTTCAAGGTGAGTAAACTCTTTACTGATTACATCACTTGTAACTCTTGGTTGAATAATTAACCATCTCAAGTTTAATTATTACCCTTTGCTTCAAGATTCTAAACTCTTTAGGTAACCTTATTGAGCACAACCAATTAAAAGTGTAAAACTTGATTTACCTGAAGTTACCTAAGATATAAAAATGACACCCAGCTTTGGCATGACCTATAATTAATTATCGAAGGGTTGATGGGTTTTTAATTGGAAAAGTAATCTCAATATTACCGGGACCTACATTTATTATGTTGTGATTAATTTAGTGAACTCTAGCGCATCATCAACAACATAAATAAAACCTAGCATGCATAATTTACTAATGCATTAAATAAAACATGACATAGTATGGCCCCTTAGTCCTAAGAAACTAGACTTGAAAAGCTCCCACTTGAACCTCATGGATCTCCATCAACCTTGTTCCTTTGGGCCTTCACTTCATGGGCTTCTTTGGACTTAACTATTTAAATAACTAATCTATTTACTTTAAATAAAAAGTTACAAAAATACTTAACGATACGCAGACTGTATTTAGATTACAAAAATACATCACGATGCGCAGATCGTATTTAGAATCTATGGCTCATACAAGTCTATATATTGCAAAATAATATCATATATTATAAAAGGTGAAATATAATAAATCACTCAACATGCTTACCTAAACTAAAATATCGAATATTCTTAATCAAAATACGCATTTCCTAAAATATTACATATTTTGAATTTGTAATTAGATAATATCATATATTATTCATTACCATCTATAAAATATCATATATTTTAAATTTGGCATGAGACAAATTCAAATCTTATTTGAATATGGAAAGATAAATCATATTTATTTTTCATGATTATGCTAACAAACTTAGGAGATTTTATCCTAATTACTAGCCAATTAAATAATTTTTAAGTCAATAATATCCAAAATTAATTATGGGATAATCACATTAATTAAATCAATTATTATCCTTTTGGAATATTGCTCAAAATATCCTAACAAATCCTATCCAAAATTAACAACTTTAATTATGGGTCACAAAAATATCAACTTTTGAAATTTGATTTTAACCCAAAATAAAATTTTATATTTATTTTGAAAATATTTTTAAACAAATTTTTTTTTTTGAAAAAGCCGTACTGTACGGCTGCTAGCCACCGTGGTTAGCTAGCCGAAGCTAGCCATGGTGGCTCGCCGCTTTTCATCAGCCACTGTGCAAGGCAGTAGCAAGGAGCAGCAGTGACAACCATGGCAGCAGCGTGCAACGTTTGCACGACTGCTGCCCAGCCACCCTCGGACCACCTGCCCTCCCCACCCTCCCTCTTGGACTGCCATCGGTTGGCAGCCACCGTGGCCGCTGGCCACTTTAAATAATATTTTTTTTCTAATTTAATTAAAAAAACTTTTGTAAAATTAAATTAAATCAGTTCAAAAAATTAAACTCAAATCCCAATTCAATTTTAAAATTAGGGTTCATCATAAAATTAATTCCAATTTAATTCTAACTTTTAAAATTAAAAACATATTTATGTAGGATTCAACCTAATTAAACTTATGATGCATAAAACAAATCGAATTTAACCAAAAACAAGCATAAAAATTAGAATTATGGGCTAGGTTTTCGAAAATTCGAAATTTAGGGTTAGGGTGTTTGAAAATTTCGAACATATTAGTTCTAAAAATCGGTCCTTCCTTAGCTTATTTTAAGAAAATTAAATAACATTAAATCAATTCCAAGAGTTAAATCACAATTAATATAATAATTGAACCATAATTAAATTAATTCTCCCTCTTAATTGATTATGAAATTATGAACATGGATTTCAAATAATCGTATTATTATAATCAAGCTTGTTCATGCAAGAAACTAACTGATACCACTATAGGGATTTAGGTATTCTAAGCGGAATTTCATGAATCATACTCATACACACCTATTAAAATATCGCATGCATAACACACAAAAATCACATAATTATACCTTTGAAGCGTGATCTCCACGTAGCAAGTTGATTGACAATTAGGGAGAGAATAGAGCCCCAAGCATTGCTCCTCTACTTAGTCCACTGGATTCGAATGAGCCATCCACCAAGACTAGATTGGTAGGATGAAGGGGAAACACCGTGATCACCACGTTTATGGACAACCGGCCACCACAACGAACACCACCACCACCACCACCACGTACGGACACCGACGTAAGGAGGAGAGAGAGACGTATGAGAGAGAGGGGTTAGGGTTTTGTTTGCTAATTTAAGTTTGATCAAACTGATCAGTTAATTCTCTTTTCTAACCCTAGGCACCTAGTCTATTTATAATCATATTATAATTAGACTAAGAAGTAGAGCCCAATCCCTCTAAAATCCTCCATATGGCCAGCCACCTACAAGGAAAAGGCTCATCATGGGCCTCTTCCTCTTGTGCTTAATCTAGGCCCTTTGTGTGACCTTATAGGATCCGTTCAGTTGGGCTTTAGACTGTTTTACTAGCCTAAATATTGTTAGTACCTTTAGCTATGATATAACGACGACCCAAAAGAAAGAACTTAACTATCTCCATAATTTGATCCATTTTATATCTAGTAATTGCACTTGATGTAAACATAAAACCTTTAGATCGGGGATGATGGTGCGAAGTGAGTCATGGAGTCATATTCGCCCGTATTGGCCTCTACTCGATTCTTATTGTGAAAAGCATTCCAACGATCTCAAAGGCACACAATACAAAGATTCAATTTGCTCTAAACTAATATTAGGCTAAATTGGTTAAATATTAATGCAACACATAATTCTAAATACGGCATTTTCACCATATACCACTGAGTTTTCACTAAATTCACTATATACCATCAAAAACTTTCAAATTCACCACATACCACTAAGTTTAACAAAAATGTCACCAAATGCCCAAATGACTAACGGACGTTAACTTTGTTAGTCAATAAGGTTAATTATGCCACGTGGCAGCATATGATTGGTTCTTGTTTAAATTATTTTAAGTTTTTTAAAAAATTAATTATTTATGTAATAAAAAAACCTCAGCCAACCACCACACCGCTACCCAGCCACCCACCATGCCCCCAACCCCCGGCCTCCCCACGCTAGCACTTCCCGCCCTAAACCCCGCGTCGGTGCCACCCTAACCTCGAACCTCCCATCGGCGTTTTCCTCTTTCCTTAAATCACCATCTTCTCAATAAAAAACCTCTCCCCTCCTTCGAAAAGCCTCCCTCCCGACCCGCCGGCCATCCAAACCCCTTTTCAAACGCCGGCAAACCTAATCCGCCCTTACCCCTGCCATCTCTACCCTCCTCCTCCTTTGAATCACCACCTCAAAACCCTAAACCAAAATTTAGGGTTTTGATTTTGGGGTTTTAGGGTTTTGGGGTGGTTATTTTCAATTGGGCGGCAGCGACTGAAGGAGGGGAATTTGGGTTCGCCGATGCAAGGGAGGGGGGCTTGGGCGCCAACCGGTGGTTAAAGGAGGGTTTTTCTAGGAAGATAAGGGTTTTTAGAGTTTGGGAACGGTGGTTCAAAGGAAGGGGAGGAGCACCGGCGGGGTTTCTGGTCGGATTCCACGTCAGAGCAAGGGTTCTGGTTGGTTTTTGCGCCAGCGGGGGTTGTCGGGACAGGGTGGTGGCTGGGCTGCTTCGCCTTTGGGTTGTTTTTTTTTTTTGTTTTTTTAATTTTTTGATAATTAATTAAATAATTATTTTTAAATTAAATAATAATTTAAAAGGGAACCAATTATAAGTTACCACGTGGCATTATTAGTCTTAATGACTAACGGTGTTAACGTCCGTTAGTCAATTATGGCATGTTGTGACATTTTTCTAAAACTGAATGGTATATGGTGAATTTGAAAGTTTTCGATGGTATATGGTGAATTAAGTAAAACTCAATGGTATTTGGTGAAAAAGTCGTTCTAAATATTAGTGATCACTTCAATTAACAACAAGATTAAAAAGGAACCTAAACCGATTGTCCAAATTATCTTATTAGGCGTTATATTCAATTACATATTTTCTTTTACATGAAATATGGTGATCAATCAATATAATAGAATAACAATAACATTGTAAGAAATTTAACCATAACAAATCTAACAATTAATATATGACAAACGTAATAAAAATCGTTAAAAATATAATAGGAACAAAAAGGAACATGATTCCTTACTTTGATTGCATTTGCCTGCAACTATAAAATAATAAAAACGTTAGTAACTTCAAGGAAAATAAATAATAAAATGGAAATTAATTCAAATGAAAGTAAAGTTGATTTGGGGCCAAACCCTCAAACAGTTCTACCTTTCATGCCTTGGTTTGAGTATAGAACTTTGGGTAAAGTATGGACTCCGGGGAATGCTTAAGGTATGAATTGTGAAATAGGGAAGGCAAGTATATAATGCTATAGTATAAGACAGAAAGCAAGAATCTAAATTGGTGCCCTGAGACCGTAAATCACCCTTGTATTTATAGAGGGGAAATAAGGGATGAGGTCTGGAACCCTATAAATGAAGCGTCGCAGAAGAAATGTGCACCGCGCCACGACATTGTGCGTTGTGGCACTGTACAAAATGCTGTGGCACGGCACATGTACCATGGCGCGGTACTCAACTTTATCATTTTTGAGGTAAAAACGCGTGAAAAAAGATAAAATCGAGTGAAATATCTGTCGTGGCACGACATTGTTTACCGTGGAGCGATATTTCTACCATGGCATGGCAAACTGCTTTCTGGAAACTTCTTCAAAATTCATTTTTATCTTGTTTTTAAATAAAGCATGTGATAATTAAGAGTCGTTTCTGTCATTCCGGACTCAATTTCAGGTTTAAGGTTTTATTATTTTAGTAATTAGGCTTAATTAATAAATGAAATAAAGTGGATTAAAAATAATTTGGGCTAAAATACTTGGACTGAAATGTGGACTGATTTGTATATTGTATGGATTGAACATGGACTTTAAGCACTCTCGAGATTAAATACTCGGCCCGACCAATAATGTCAGTGATAGGTTGTTCATCATCGGGTTTGGTTTTGGAGAGACATTTTTAAATGTCTACAATATTATACTTTATCCTTTAGGAACTTGATGAATGGAAGTCCTTCTACAAGTTCCTTATTCCTAAGTTTATCAAGGAAAGAAAAACTTGCATGTCCAAATCATATGTGCCACAGCAATGAATCATCTTCAATAACACTAAGACATGTGAGACTGCTATTATGAACTGCATTAAGATCCACTGTATAAGTGTTCCCTTTGCGGGTTCCATCCAATATCATGTTCAGTGTCATTGCTTATTGTAGACACCTAATCGTGTCTCCCCAAACACCAAACCCGGTGATGAGTGTCTTTCACGTTTTAATTGACGAGTTCGGCAAAGAGTTGAAGGGTCGCGCAAAGTTTCCTTAATCCTAGACCATCTTCTAACCTTACCCAAAGTATTTTAAATCCCAAAGCATTCATTTCGTGTCCTTAAACCCAAAATCATTTGTTTCGTGTCCTTAAAATCATTCATTTCGTGCTCAAATCATAAAAACGTCCAATATCATTATTTTGGTCCATTTTCCCAGTCCCATTATTATTTAAATGAATGGGTGTTAAAAAGATCTTTCCAACGATATATTATAAGCCCAAATTCGACTTAAAACGAATGACTTATGGCCAAAATACTAAACCGAGCCTAGGTCCATCTTTAGTACGACCCAATGTTTATATGGAGTCAAAATATTTTATTTGCCCCATATGATCATATTCCTAATCCTAAATCAGCTAGGATCCTCTAGAATCTTCTAGAAGGTTATAGTCTATCCTTCCCGAAAAGATAAAGATCACAAGTTTAAGATCGAATAGCACTCTTATGGTAATCCTTGATTTATTAGAAGACGTTTGGATATATTTTGCAAAGATAAACCGCCAGAAACAAACTCCGTACAAACAATTTCTATCCTATGAACCATCGCACATCGATGGGTTCATCGTGACGCGAAAGACCTTGTCGCGGTGCAACGAAATTGTGGGATAATTTTTTATTTTTAACTTCGTCACGACACGATACTCCCGTCGTGACGCAATACTCCCATCGCGACACGACAAGGCCGTGTATATTGTTTTGATAGCAAGAAGGTCAAAGCACCAAAGTAAGTAATTTAATTATTTAATTACTCACTTTTGGAATAGAAATCATGTTTAGGATGACGTGTTGATTTTGATTATTAGTAACATGCTAAGATTGTTATTAATTTGTTTAGTATCATGCCTAGGATCTTACTTCTAACGATGTTCTAATGATGTTGATTGTTATTATAACTATATGTTGCTTGATTATGAATGATTTATTGTACGTTATTGCTTGATCACGCCCCTTTGTGCAGGTTTAAAGGGAATTTGTAATAAAAATCACGCCTAATAAGATAACTTATAATTGGATTTAGGTTTAACATGATTTTAATTCAAGTGATCACCAATATTAGATTTATTTGTGCATTAATAATCAACCAACGTAGATTAAACAGGTTTAGGATCAATTTGATGTATGTATGTTGATTAAAAAGCGCGCATGAATATCAATAAGAATTAAGTAGCTAGAGGCCTATTTCGGGCGGGTTTGACTTCTTTGAAGGTTGAATTTGTACCATCATCCTCGAACATTCAGCCCGGAACACTATGGAGTTAGCAATCTCTGTGAATGTGAATGGGGGTGTAACCTTCGTAATATAATCATGAATGGTTTACAAGTTCCTAAAACTTGTTGGCGACTCTTTTTCTCTAGCTTCTTTTCCTTAGAGTGCCTCCATGCTTTAAAACATGACCCACAATAGGGTGGAGATGAAAAATTCCCTACACTAATGATTCGGCACGAATTGGAAGTAAAGCTTACAGAGTTACCTTTGTCACAAAATTGTGAAATACTTAACAAATTGTGCTTCAAACCTTGACTAAAAATACATTATCTATCGCATGGGAACTTAAACTTCCTACTTTTCCAACTGCCACAATTTCTCCTTTCTTGTTATCACCAAAGGTCACAGTTGCCCCCATAATAGGCCTCTAGTGAGAGAACAACCAATAGTCTTATCTCCAGTCATGTGTTTAGAACAACTAATGTCGAGGTATCAAGTGTTGTTCCTCCTCACTGGAACCTGCATGAAAATCAAGCATTAGCGTTAAGAACCCAGGTTTCCTTGGGTTCATGTGTTATAGATGCGGAAGCAGATCTCTTAACCTACACCTGTTTAAAATGATTCTCATTCTTAACAGTACTTTTATCTTTCTTAGGATAGTTAGTTTGCTTATGCTCAGTTTTACCACAAATATAACAAACTTTGTGACTTAGTAGATCAACATACTTCTTTTTCTTTTGGAACTTCTTGTTGTATCTTAGTCCTTCTGCTCTTTTAGTTTGGGCATTGGTTATCCAATCAGGATTACTATGATCAACAATTTGTTTGCCTTTTCTAACTCTGTTAAGTTCCCCCTCAAGTCTTGCGTTCTCTAATTTTAATTCTTCCAAATCTGATTTTAACTTTTCAAAATTTGGATATTAATTTAATAGATGAACTTCAGAGTTAGGGGAGGCACCGATTAGTTCCATTAAAGAAAGTTACATAGTCAATAAAATATTGTCATGTTTTAATCTTTTAACAGTTTCTTCTAGATTTAAATTGTAATAAAATAAATCAAAGGATCTATTTTGAATATCAGTTTTCATGTTGTCTACCCATTCACTATGTTCCTTGTGAATTTTAAGAGCTTTATCACTTTGTGCTTTTGTAACATGTAAATCCATTAATTCAATCACCTTAAATCTTTATCACAGTATCTATCAAATTCTCTTTAGTTATATGTTTAAGTTGTTTATAGTCAAACCATACCTCAGCCTCTAGTTCCTTCAGCTTGGCTTTTTCATAAGTCTTGGCCATCAAACACAAGTTGGCTGTTTCTTCTAAAGACTGAGCTTCCTTATCTTCAGTCTCTAAGTCTTCCCAAGCTGCAATCATTGCTTTTCTTACATCTGTCTTTGAGTAAGATGGTTTGTAAGTCTTATTCTCTTTCACTTAATCTTTTCCTTTAAATCTTGACCTATCATTTTCCTTAATTAGACAGTCTCTGACAAAGTGTTCGTTCGATCCGCATTTGAAGCATTTTGTCTCTTTGGAACTTGACATCTTATTCCTGTCAAACTTCCTGTTAACAAGCATCTTCTTAAATCTTCTCACCAGCATATCCATCTCATCTTCATCAAGCTCTGAATCGTCCGAATCTTGATCTTTTAGTGCTAACCTTTTGTTTTTGGAACTTTCAGCATTAGCTCCTAAATGAAGCTCATAAGTCATCAGATATCCAGCCAGTTGTTCCACATTGAACATGGTGAAATCCTTGGTTTCTTGAAATGCAGTCACCTTGGATCTCCAACGTTCAACTTGAGGAAGACTTCTCCAACTTTTCTAGCTTGTTCATCTATAGGAATATGTCTTCCAAGAGAACCTAACTCAATGATTATATCATTATATCTAATAAACAATTCTTCAATGGTTTCCTTTGGTAGAATTTTAAATCTTTCATATTTTGACATTAGTAAATCAATATTTGAACATTTAACTTCATTTAAACCTTCATGATTTACTTCAAGTAAGTCCTAGATCTGCTTAGTAGACTTGCATCCCATGATTCTATTGTGTTCATGGGGTCTAAGTCCATAATGCAGTAATTAAATAGCCAAAGCATTTAGTTCATATTTTCAAAGTCTTCTTTATCAAATTCAGATAAAGGTTTAGGGACTACCTTGTTCTTCTCATTTTCAGCCTACCTCAAAGTTACCACATTAAATGATTCTCCAAACCTGGTAATTTTTAACCTAGATGAATTTCCATTCTATTCTTCAAGTAGTTACAAAACTTCCCATTGAACATGGGTGAACGTTGGATGGAGTATCCTACTTCAAGCTTCTCTCGATAATTAATCTCTCCTCAGGACCTTACTCAACTACATTACATGTTATTCGTGAGAACCTACTCCGATACCAATTGTTAGTTAAGATGAACTACTATAATAGGGGGTGAATTATAGTTGGTTCTTAAGTGACTACTTTTTCCAGAAATTAAAGCAAAGCTAATAGGAACTTGAAAATACACAACAATATTTACGAGGAAACCTTCCAAGGCCCAATTGGAAGTAAAACCTCGACCCCAAGGATTTTCAACACACAACCAATTCACTATAATATGCCAAACACTCTTAGCTACAACCTACTATAATCAACATTAATCGAACAAATTAAGAGAATTGATAAGAACAAAGCATATTTAACATGCAACAATAATTAAGCAAAATTTAGAGAGGGGTTAGCAATTCAAAGTAAATAAAAATAGAAAATATAAGAGAGTAGGCGATAGAGATTACTAAATGAGGCTTCAAAGTTGAGAAATACTTGAAATAAAGAGAACAATCTTCAATTAAAGTAGTACAAATGATTGAGTTTGAGGGAAACTAATCTAATTAATGAGGATTCTAAGCACTAAGTAAGAGAGAAGGGCCTAAGAAAGCTAAAGGGAAAGAAGATACGTCCAAAAGAAACCAAGGGTGGTATTTATACCCCCAAATATTACATGGTAAAATCCGCTAAAAAATCGGGTAAACAGAGCATGAGCTCCTGCTCTTCACTTCAAGAGCGCCCGCTCCACTTTGTTGTGCGCGCTCACTCCAAATGCTGCAGTTCGGATTAGAATGTAGAAGACCAGGGAGGAGCGCCCGCTCCTCTATAGATGCATGCCTGCTCCTTCAAATGTAGGGGGAGGCAGATTGTGGTGCTTGGAGTAGGAGCGCCTGCTCCTAGCAAGGTGCACGCCCGCTCCTACTGGAGCGCCCTCTTCTTTTGCTCTTGGCTTCTTCTAGTGTTCTTCAAATGCTTTGTATGCTTATCAAATCTTCTTTTATACGTACAAGCATGAACACACATACACAAAGAGGCGGTAAACACAAAAATACTACATCTATAGACAAATAAAAGGAGTGAGAAACGGATAAAAGTAGGGGAAATGACTACCAAAATCAGGTAAAAATCATCACAATAAGTGGATAAATAAACCACTTATCAATAGGTTTCATGCATATTAATCTATCACATATTTACAACCATCCTATAGATAATAAACTTATCATAAACCTTAATGAATTGAAAGTCTTCAAGTTTATCATCAGATTGCATCATTGAACTCTGTGTTGCTTGTAGAACTTGAGTTCTTCGAAGACCAAGATTGGAATCCTGCTGTCTTCTTTTCTTCAGCGTCTTGTTGGAACTCGCAGTCCAAGTTCCACTGGAACTTGTTGTCTTCAACGCAAACCAAAGCTTATTAGTTTGCTTGCTATCCTGCTCCTGTAAGGAAGCTCTCTTTGTGTTCCTATTAGGGATCACTGGTCTAGTTCCATTGTGGAACTCTTCTACTATTCTTTCTTACTTTCTCTTATTTCTCTTTGTAATCTTCATAGTTCAAATTACTCTTACACTCCCTGAGTCTACTTCACCTGTACTAATTCAACACTTAGAGAAACCTCATTAGTTTGCTTTCCACATCATCATCAAAACTCTTCAAGGGTCAACAATATCATTTTTAGCCATTACATGTCTACTATATCATTAAATCGTCACCAAAGCACATCTATTCCTAACTAATAAAAAAATATATAATAAAATTAAAAAAATAAATTTTAAACATTATAAAATTAAAGGGAAAAGGCAAGCCATCATTATTATAGGCCAATTGACCAGATTGGTAAATATTAAAGACCCTTCGTGATAAATTGGTGAAAAAAATAACTCCGACGACAATTAGGTAAAAAAAAAAACCCTAAGCGAAAATTTGATAAAAAAAATAATCTCAGGCAACAATTAGTTAAATGAGATAGATATATGAGAGAGAAAAATGAAGGTTGGATGCTAGACAAATGACGATCAAACTCAATCAATAAACTAGATTTTGATTTTCAAAAAACAAAACTCATTAAAAACGAATCGGCAGATCTGGTTTGGGTCGGGTCGGGTTATACCCACAAAGTTACGGGTTTAAGGGGTTCGAAAGTCGGGTTCGGGTCGGGTTTGCGGGTCAGGTCAAAAATTGATTGTTCTAGGTGTAAGGGCTTTGTTGTTTTTGTTGTTGTTGTTGTTGTGGGGTAAGGGGCTAAGTTGGGGTGTTTCGTGGGTGGGGAGGGTTATGTGGGGAGTTTGTAGGGTAAGGGAAGGCTAGGGTGGGTGGGTGGCCATGGGGGTAGGGGTGGTCGATTCCGGGGATGAGGTAGGTAGTCTTAGCCAAAACCAATGGAGGTGGAGGGGGAAAATTTTTCCATTTTTTTAAGGGAAATTCTCAATGGTAGCCTCGTGTTTTTGTTTTTTCTCAATGGTAGCCAATTTTTTTTTTTATTTTCTTTTATTCTTAGTGGTAGCTTCAAACTTTTAAAAAGTTACAAACGTAACCTTATTCACTTAAAACGTTAGTTGGCTGTTAACTTTAACCATGGTTAACCAAATAAATTGTGTTAGTAATTAATAATACTCCCACCCACCCTCATTTACTCCAAATTCTTTTGTTTTTCTCTTTTCACTCATCTCATTCATCTTCTACCTTCGTACCTGGTATCTTTGAAGGAGTCAATTTCTGGGAAGATCTTTGGGAAGAATTGCGACAAAAAATACTCCACGTCAAAGCTAGATTGTGATCCTTTGTTTGGAAGACGTAAGGTATGTATTTTTATTTGTGTTTGTTTGTTGAATTTTGGTGTTTAATGTTGTATGAATTGCAAAATGCAATGGATAATTCGAAAATGCTGGTGTTGGACTCGAATAAATTAGGGTTTTTTCTCTGAATTACGCAATTATATGTTGTTGTATGTATGAATTGTATGTTTTTGTTGTCTGAATTGGGATGTTAGGGTAGTTTTAGGGTAAGATTACATGTATTGCGCAAGTTTGTGGGGGGTTTTATGTAATTTGTATCTTGTTTTTGTCCCAATTGTGCATCTTTATTCTCTTATTGGTTTTTTTCATACTTGATTGTTGCAGAATAGATTATCCAGTGGTTCTTAAGTTTCAATATAAACATACTGATGTGGAAGTTATTATAGATGACATTGATAAGGCTTCATTGATTGAGGTGATCGTAGAATACTTGGAAATATGTAGGCATAAGGATTTAGAACACCTAGATACCCTAGGTTTGAGTATTGTTGAAAGATGAGGCAATATGAGCTTAGGTCAGATAGTGATTTGATGGAAATGTTTGAGAGGCTAGAGGGTAAATCTCTGATTTATATTTGGGTTGATAATGGTGAGGGTGAAACAAATATTGCACAAGCTGCATTTATTTTAAGAGCTGGTAGGCTAGATAAAGAGCTTAAGGAACAGTGGGCAGAGGAAACAAGAAAAGCTTTGAATGAACTAGACCAACTAACCTAGACCTAGGAAAGAAGTAGCACAGGTTCCAACTAAACCAACTACAGCATATGTTCTTGGAGGAGGTGGAGGTGAGGACATACCATTAAAATTAGTTCCTGGATGATGTTGTTTTGCAACAACAATTAAGTGATATGATGATTGACCCTGACTTGACATTGGCTGACATACAAAGAGATGAAGAGATGTACAATGAATCTAGAGAAGGAAAAGGTAGAGGAAGTAGAGGGAGAGGGGGGAGGAGAGGAGAGACATCGGTAGGGACAGGGGGGAGAAGGAGAGGAGAGACAGCAACAGGGAGAGGGGGTAGGGGGAGAGGGGGCAGAGGGAGAGGAAGGGGTAAAAGTATTGGGTATACTTTTGAGCAGTGGTTGGGTATAGACAATCATGGAGTTCAAAATCAAACACAAAACCATAATGCTTCAGCAAAACACTTGCCCATTCCTTAAGAAAATATTCCCCCAGTTGTTGTGGTTAGGAGGAGTCTAAGAAAACAAGGAAAGAAAGTTGCTCTAACCCTTATTGAAGAAAATGTCCCTCAAACATCACCTGCACAATGCAAAAGCAAATCAAACCCATCCCCCTCTTCCCAATGAAACTGCTGATACTCAAACACAACAAAAAACACTTGTGCCTTCTTTGATTCCTACTCCAATCAACCCAACACCAGAAATAGTGGATCAAGGAAAGACATCAGGGTTAACTAGGTCTTTCCAAGCTTTCACTACTATTAATAACAGCTAGAAGGAAAGGGATAGTACTGGAGAACTCTGTCGGTGAAGGGAGCAACAGTCTTAATCAAGGGGTAGGGAGTAGAATGAGAAGGGAGGTCATTGTTAGTTTAGGTGATGATGAACAACTTAACTATGAAGATGATGATGAACTTGATTATATACCTGATGATGAGATGGGGATTGATTTGGATGATGATGATGAGAGTGTTGATGATGAGGATGATGAAGATGATGAGGATGGAGCTTTTGCTATTCATGACAACTTTGATTCATTCAATAGTAAGGTGTTTGATGATGGGAATGATGATGGGAATGATGATGATAACTATTTCTTAATTATATAGGAATGGTAAGCTTTACAAAGATGAACAATTTTGAAAAATTGTCCTTAAACCTTGGCTATTGTTTACTGATAAGAAACATGTGAGGGATGTGGCCTGGTGAGGGATTATTGCATTCAATGTGGCTTTTCTGTCATAGTGGAGAGGGCAACAAATACCAGGTACATTGTCAAATGTAGTGCAGTAGGTTGTGAGTGCAGACAACATTCATTTAAGTTACCTGATGGGATGACTTAGGCAATTAAGTCCATAAAAAATGCTGAACACACATGTTCTGGGTTAGATGTCAATAATCCAATGGTGAACTATGCATGGGCTATAAGGGTTCCAATAGAAGATGTTAGGGCCAACAATGATATATCAGCAAAGTCTCTTAATGCTATACTTTTCCAGAGGTATGGGGTACAAATGGTCCAAAGTACATTGTATAGGGTGAGAACACATGCTTTGAATGAGATCCATGGGTCACATAATGAAAGTTATGCCCTACTTCCCAAATACTGTGAGATGATAAAGAGTAGTAATCTAGGATCTACTGCTTTCTGTGCATGGCTTAATCTAGCAGAGTATCCTGAGAAGCCACTAGTGTTTAAAAGCATTTTTATTGCATTCAAAGGTGTCACATATGGTTCGAAGGGGTGTAGGGGATTGATAGGGGTTGATGGGGCACACCTCAAGGGGAATTATGGAGGTGTCTTGCTCTCAGCTGTAGCATTAGATGGGAACAATGAGCAGTTCCCTTTTGCTTGGGCAATAGTTTCTGTTGAAGACTCGGATAGCTGGATGTTCTTTGTTTTACATTTGAAAAACCTGTTGTAAGATCTACAAAGGGGAGACAGTTGGTGCATCATTTCAGATAGGCAGAAGGTGTGAATGTGATGTCTTTGTTGATTTCATTTTAATTTGAATAATTGCATAATATGTTGCTTACTGACTTGATTAATAATTACAGGTGATTGATGTTGCATTGACTAAGCTATGGTTAGATATTGACAAGAGGTACTACTGCAAGCACCTTTGTGCTAATTGTAAGAAAATCTTTCCTAGGGCCATTACTATTCTCTTTGTTTTGGAGAGAAGTTGGGGCAAATTTAGAGTTCACATTTAAGAAAGCAATGGAAAAACTCAACAAGGTTAACCCAACTGGCAGAATCTGGTTTTCAAAATTAGGGGATCAAAAGAGGTGAACCAAACAAAAATTCAACCCTGAGTTGAAGTGTGAAGTCAACAAATCTAATTTTGTTAAGAGCTTCAATGCCAGTCTAGGGAAAGACAGATGTAGACTAGTCCTTACATTACTTGAAGGTATGGCACTATACATCAAATTACATATTTAAGCCTTATTAATGTGTTTCACATTCAAATATTTCTGGTTTATCATGATTGTAGGCATAAGATGGAACACCATGGTCAAGATAGCAACAAGAAGACAAGTTTGTGAGACTTGAGAGAGGCAGGACATATGCCCTAACATTGTCAGAAGGATTCAGCAGCTCTGTCAAGATCGTAGGACCTGCATACCCTACATGTGTGGTGAGGGAGAGTATGAGGTTATGGATGGTAAATCTATGCTTCCGGTAAGCTTTAATAAACACAATTGTTTGTGTAATGTCTGGCAGCTAACTGGAATACCATGTAAGCATGGTATAAGGGCCATAATTCATGCAAGGTTAGACCCTCTCTCATTTGTTAGTAAGTGGTATTCAGTGAGCAAGTATAAAGAAGCATATAACTTTGTATTAGATCTATACCAGATGTGAAGTTGCCAGACATCAACATGCCAGAAATTAAGCCACCAACTATGGAGAGGGGCATAGAGAGGCCAAGCAGGGACAGAAAAAGGGCTGATGATGAAGACAGGAAGGGCAAAAGGGCTAAGACAGTCAGATGCAGTAAGTGTAATGCATTTTTCCACAACCAACTGACTTACAAAGGAGGTTTGACAACAAAGCAAAAGGGGAAGCAAGGAAAGAAACAACAGAAACAACAGCGTGCAACAACATCTTCTCAGCTAGTACCAAGAAGGAGGAACAGAGGTGTTGGGCCAGGTAGCTGCTTCCCCGCCTTTTTTGTGCCTTCTCAAGTTCACAGATATGTGGTGTTCACTTTTATTTTGACCTTGTTAGTTTGACCATCAACTGATAGTGAAGTTTCTGTTTTTAATTCAAAACTTTAAAGCTTTAAGTCCTTGTTATGTGTATGACATTATTACTTGTCATTAAACATTTAGTCAGACTTATGATTTTGCAAAATAATTTGATATGTTATGATAAGAACTGATTTGAAAATTTAAATAAGACAATAAACCATATTTTATTCAATTCTCAACTGGGATGCTTACAACCTTAACTACCCTTAATCACCCATACATATAATCAAGTACCCTTAACCAACCATACATAACTCAGTACATCATATTCATAATAAGAAAAAGGAAAATCAGCACAACAACAATCTTCACACACATCTTTAAACCATCTTTCATGGCAGCAAGAACAATTGAACCAACTCCTTTGCTCTAGAATACAACTTCATCCAGTTCATTCACCCACGAAAAAAACCCACAAAGGTTGCACTTGTAATATGCTCTTCCAGGATTGGTTCTTGTATCAGATATCCTAATGACTGCGTACTTGGGTGGATAGCAGTTGCACCTTTTCACCTTCGTCCATTGTTCAACCATTGGCATAAAACTGAAGTTTGCAGGAAAGAGAAAGTGTGTGAGGAGAGATAGAGAGATACAGAGAGAGTGTGATACAGAAGAGAGGAATGGGGTTTTATAAAAGAGGGAAATATTTGTTTTAAAGGGAAACTTTACAGCCAAAAATATTGGTAACCTAACCTTAGTACACGTTTAAAACCAAATTTCATTAAAGTTAACAGCCAACTAACGTTTTTAAGTGAATAAGGTTACGTTTGTAACTTTTTAAAAGTTTGAGGCTACCACTGAGAATTAAAAAAAAAAAAAAAAAAAAAAATGGATACCATTGAGGAAAAGCAAAAACACGAGGCTACTATTGAGAATTTCCCTTTTTTTAATTAATTTGTGTTAATTATATTTTTTTTTGATGAAGTGTTAATTAAACTAGTTAAATAGGCCCTTTGTTCCTACTAATTGACTCATTGAAATGGGCACGGAGTTTAAGAAATGTTTGAGTGAGGTAGTTTATTAAATTGTTTATTGTAAAGTGAAATTACTAGAATGTTATTTTATTCATAGAATTATTGCATGCTATGGGTCTATGTAAAGTGAAGTTAGTACAATGTTTAAGGTGGGGTTGGGATTATTTTAAAATAAACCTGAAATGTATTGAGCCATTGTGTAAGATAGAAAATAAATTAAATATTAGTGGGTCCTTGCCATTTTAAGTAATGTGTCAATTATTAAGGAACGCGAAAAATGAAAGCATTTTTGTGTGAGACCAGACTCATCGTGAGTCCAATTTATTATAATAACACTAGATTTTGAACTTTGTATATCAGATTATGACCTTTTTGTATATCAGATTTTGACATTTTTATATCAAATTTTGATTTTTTTTTTTTTAATTAATCAGATTTTGACTTTTTATATTAGTTTTTTATTTTTATTTCAAATTAGATTTAGATCATTTATATTTGATCCATTGACATTCTAATCTTAAATCTAATATTAACACTTTAATATCTTATTACAATATTTCAATATCTGAATATTAACATATTGTTAATATCAAACATCATAATTTTAATACAGAATATCAACATTTAAGAATGTAATGAACATTTTAGTATTAGTATTAGTATATAATTTATTATTATTATTATTATTATTATTATTATTATTATTATTATTATTATTATTAATAATAATATATTATTATTATTATATTATTATTATATTATTATAATTATATTATTATTATTATTATATTATTATTATTATTATTATTATTATTATTATAATTATATTATTATTATAATTATATTATTATTATTATAATTATATTATTATTATTATATTATTATAATTATTATTATTATATTATTATTATTATTATTATTATATTATTATTATTATTATTATTTGTTATTATCATTATTATTATCATTATTATTATATTATTATTATTATATTATTATATATTATTATAATATTATTATTATATTATTATTGTTATTATATTATTGTTATTATTATCATTATTATTATTATTATATTATTATTATTATTATTATTATTATCATTATTATTATTATTATAGTATTATTATTATATTATTATTATTATATTATTATTATTATATTATTATTATTATTATTATTATTATTATTATTATATTATTATTATTATTATTATATTATTATTATTATTATTATTATTGTTATTGAACTTTTGGTTTTGCGAAATTACTTTAAATGTTTCAAACTTTTAATGGTTTTGAGCTTCAACTGATCTTCCAATACGAAATGTGGCTGATCTAGAGTTTTTATAAGTGGGTTTAAATAAAAACTAATTCTTAATCTAATGTGAACAACTTTATAATTCTAAATTATTACAATTAATTATACACTCTTTCGTACTGTGTTTATTTCATATTTCATATTATATGTTAATCATAATATGTTATATATATTATATATTATATATTATATTTTCTTCATTCTACACCAATGCTAATACTTCTTCACCGAATATATAATAAGTTTATTTCTTTGTGTGATTATTATTATTATTATGCTAATTAATTTTATCATCCTTGATTTATCCAATCTACATCACCTTTTCACCATCCTTACACACATTGATTTTCTATTACTAAAGAGACTGAGAAGACTAACAAAAAATAAATAAATAAATGAAAGCCCAAGCTATCACCCCTAGTTTGCTTTTCGAAGCCAAATCAGATTGTGGTGAATGTGGTACATAAGGAGGAACACTAATCCCATTCAGTACTCAGACATTATCCATATTCAAAATATCTAACTCATTTAATACAACATCATGATCGTTCTCATATGAAAGAGATGGTCCAATTTGTACATGAAGTTGCTTACTATTCAAGATAATAGGGTGACAAAAAATAGGGGTAGTCAAACGCCTATTACTCATAATCGAGATGTCTAAGCTCTGTGCAACCACCCATGAATTGACATATACATTGACATGCATTTCACCCAAAGATCTACTGACAATGTCACAAAAATGAAAATGGGGAAGATACTGAAACCCTTATTTGGTCAATTTTAAAACTCCATGTTACATTAAAATTTTCACTAGGATTATCATATTGAGTCTTAATTCCTATACAATTACTATACACTGCCGGAGGTGCATCATCTTGTGTTGCCAAACCGCTACTGTATTGACATAGTGTACAACCTTAGTGTACTTCTAGACAACCTTAGTGTAATTCTTGTTTTCTAGGAAATTATCGTCTGGAATCCATGTTCTTCTTAAAGAATTATTATTGTAGTTGATCAACGACCCCCAAATTTACCCAAAACATGGTTTCAAAAGCCTTAAGTTGTGTTGTAAGGTGAATTGAGGTTTCATCATGGATCAAAGTGTTGGGAATCAAGTCTACTTCTAATGCATTCAAACACGCCACAGAACTATATGCTAGTTCCTAAATAGTTAAGAGGTTACTCGATTCACATAAAGGAAATACTCTTTCTCGATACTAAATGGTTGAGGATTAAAGTCCAAAAGGATATAAAATCCGTTGACAGTGACTGAAAAATTATATTGGCTGTTCTTAAATCAACACTCTTATGGTTAAAGGGGTAAGAATATGGCCGATTGAAGTATCTTCCAATTTGTTTAATTGGAAGATTGTATTGTATTTTTGTTTTTCCCTTAAAAATTCTTATTGTCTTATATAACAATAAATTTCTATCACAAGAACCATTTAAGAGAATATTTAGCGGGGTTGTTAAATACTGGGAAAAATATTTATCGGCTAAGAATACACGATTTCCAACCGTGGTATTCGAGTGCGAACCACAATCTATCAAAGTGTTATCATCCCTGAAAGATTTATATGAAAGGTAACCTAGAGAAACTATTAAAACCCAATAAAACAAAATATCTCTATAAGCTATTTTGAAATCAACCTGCAAATAAAAAATCTTAATTGTTTAAACTACAAAAGTTTTGCACAACTTTTACACTTTTTACACTACATTTAATGATGAAGACTTGAGAAATACTTCTTTCATTTTTTTTTTGAATTGCAATATTTGGACTTTAACACTATTTACACGACCTCCTTTGACTATCTTTTGTAATTTATCCGTAAGAAAAGACACATAGTCATGTAGGATCTTGTTAGATTCACCTCGATGTCTACTTTTCTAGTATCAACTTCTTATAATTTTTAGTTAAGTATAATTAAATATAATTATGGCCAAAATTTTGCATAAGCAAGTGTGAAATGACAAATGGTGCAATTAAAATAAGAAAAATTTGTCAAGAATAACACCACCTTTCAGCAGTCTACGAAAAATGGAACGACCTTTGAATTATTTCAAAATGAAGCGACCTTTGACGCAGATCTGCTGTAAATGGAACAACACTGGTATCCTGTTTACAGGTTATATTTGCCACGTGTTACGTTGCCATTTGTTAAGATTTTTTTTATATAATAATGATTTTAATTCAAAGAAAAATCTTAAAACTAAAATAAAAATAATAAAAATAATCCCTTTACCCAGCCCCTACCCCTTTCACCGGAAACAGCCTGCCCCTCCCCCACCAGACCACCTCTACCGAAAACCCTTACCCCAGCCCCTATCCCTGTTTTCGGCTCCATTCCCCTTCTCGTCCACAGTTTTGGTGCCCCCTCCCCTTCCGGTCCCTCTTTCCGACTGCCTTCTTCCCTTCCCCTTTCCGTTTTCGGCCACCCTCTCCTTTTCGCCCCCGATTTAAACCCCCCTCCCATCCTCGATTTCAACCCCCTCCCTTTTCTGCCCTCAATTACGGCCCCTAATCCCTACCCCGTCCTCAATTTCGACCCTCCTCCCGTTCACGCAACCTCCATCCTTGTCAATAGGTTAGGGTTTCAGGGAGGTGGTTTGCGGCAATAAGGAAAGAGGGTGATGGTTTAGAGGCAATTTCTGGGAGGGGGCGCCGGAAACAAGGATGAGAAGAAGAGGGAGGTCAGAAACGGGGATCGAAAGGGGAGGGTGGTCGAAAATGGGGATAAGGGGTTGGGGAGGGAGTAGTTTTAGGTGAGGGTGGTCTGGTGGGGGAGGTGGTCATCGGAAGGTGAGCGGGGCTAGTGGTTTCCGGTGAAAAGAAGAGGGGGTTGGGTAAGGGGGGGTTAGGTTTTTTTAATTCAATTTTAAGGTTTTTTTTTTACATTTTTTTAAAAAAAACAAAATTATTTAAAAAAAAATTGGCCAATGATATTGTGACATATGTCACAGATTACCTATAAAATATGTTACCAACAGGTCACGTTCCATTTATAGCAAATGTGTGTCAAAAGTCGTTTAATTTTGAAATAATCGAAAGGTCGTTCCATTTTGAGAAGATCGCGTGAAGGCGGTATTATTCATGGCAAATTTTCTTTAAAATAAACAGAGGAAGTATAATTTTGGGTAACTAAATCAAGATAAAGAAAGATTGAATTTTAACATAGATTCATAATGAATTATATTCAATCTAAGTTAATTAGAGCTCATTATACATGGTGAGATTAGTGACTTATTGACATTCATGGCATTTTGGAGAGCTTCCAACAAATTGGTTATTGAAACCAATTAGGGTATCTCTACAACTAAGTTCAAAACCACAAGTATAGATTCAAGATAAGATAATGATTCCAAGAAATATAACAGTTGTATATAACATGAATTATATATAAGCCTTTATACCAATAATCATTTTAACAAATAAATATTATTGACAGAATCAAAGCTAAAACTCATTTTCCAGAAAATCACAACTCATATATTTTGTCAAGAGAATTATTAGAAATCAATCCATGCATATGCTAAACACAATCAATAAAAGACTTTTTAGAATGGTCCTCCCTTGAATTTAATCAATAAGTTATGTAAATGAGCCTTCTCATGATATGCCCAATCTTCCTCAATAAATTTGCAGCTTAAAGATGTCATCATAAATCACAAACATGAGTAAATAACAACAATCAAATAGTTGAAAATGAAGCCTCATTTGTCATAAACCAGCTCCCAAAATTTCAGCCAACATTGACCACAGATGACTTTCGATTAGTGGTCATCTTTGGGGCTGCTCCCAGAAAAACGTAAATATAATAATTTTTCCAAAAAAAATAAAATTTTTCACACCATACAATCTTTCGACCAATACTCTTTGTGTGTAGCGATTGAAAAAAAAAAATTCATTTTCAAATAGTTGTAAATTAAGGTGTTTTCAAGGCTACAAGTATAAGATAAATAATAAGATTGATGAGTTAATCTATAATCAATAATAAAATATATGTGTCGTGATCCAAATCACTAACTTGAAAACGAAATTTCGGCACTAACGAGGTGCTCAATTGTATTCGCCGACACGTTTCTTAAGTTTTACACACTACTCCCACATAAAGGCACTATTTGGTGGAAGGTTGGAGCCAAGTAACTTATGATAAATAGAGAGGATATGTGTTTAACTTATGTGTTTGATTGTATATATAAAATTAGAAATTGTACCAAGTATTTATAGAGAGGGATGGATGAACATTAAATATTCTTTCATGAATTGGGGTGATTAAAATCAGATTAAAGATGGGTAATAAATCACCTTAATCGATCATCTTCTTAATATTAAGGTTACAAAGAATCAATCAAGGAACAAGAAAAGAATCCAAGGAAGGATGTCAAAGAAATCCCACGGATCCTAGATGCCTAATCTGGTGGATATACAATGCTAAAACAAAAGCGGTGGAGTCCCCCATGCCCTATACGGCGAGTCTGCCCTGTCTGCTAGGGCATGGGGGGTTCTACGTTTTTTGCCTTCTTCTTGCAGTTTACACTAAAGCCTTTTGATTTCCTTCCTTTGATACAACAATATATCTAGCGATTACAAATAAAAATAATAAACTTGATCAATTATATAAAAAAAAATCAAAAAATCTATTTAGAAATGAGATAAGTTGAAAATTTTAAATGAGGGATAGAAGAGAGCTTTCAAAAATATATTACTTGTACCATCATAATCATAAAAAAGAAAAAAAAATTTATAAAGCTAGTAGCTATTGAACTACAACTTTTATTGAGTTCAATACACTAATATAATATACATGATCATATACAAAGTACAAATAGACATATTTTAATTTATTAATGATATATACAATACACGTATAGTAGAAAAGAATGATGAAGAGAAAGATAGATTGTGTTTTGAGTTTTTAGGATGGGAAAGAATTGTGTTTATATAATATTGTGTGTAAACTATTAGTAACCTAATCTAATCACTATCAATCTTTAAAATTTTGATTTTGCATTTTTAATGAAGTTTGATGTCGATTACATTGACATTTTTAGACACTATTTATTTTTAAATTATTTTTTTTTTTTTTTTTTTTTTTGCAAATTAATATCAATTTGTTTGATTGATTATTAACGTTAGAATATCAAATTTTTAAGTTTTTTACTATCAATTTGATGTCAATGATTAATAGTGTCTAAATTATTGAACTTTGATAGTTAACTATCAATTAATGTTATTTCAATAGTAAATTTTTCAAAAATTTTAAATTTAACTGAGGGACCAATTTAATGTCAACAATTTTTTTTTTCTATGTGTTCATTGTTTTCTTTAAAATAATAATAAATTTATGGGATAATTAATTGTTCAAAATGTCCAAACCTAATAGTATTTATTGAAAATTGAGTAAGCATATTAATGTAATTTTAGATGGACATCACAACCTCTCCCCTTGGCTGGTATAATGTGATGAGAATTATGAGAAAATCTTAAAATTCTAAAGTGAATTTTTATAGGAGTTAAAAGATGATATGAAAGGTTAAAATTGGATATTGGAATCAATGAATAAATTTGAAAGTGGAAGAGGTACAGTTGTTAAATGCTTATATCTAATTAGATAAAATATAACTGAAAATAAAATAATATACTCCCTCCGTGTTTTAATAGATGATACTATAGGGAATTTTTCACCCCCACCCTACATGTGTGTCATGTTTTTAAGCATGGTGGCGCGCTAAGGAAAAGAAGCTAGAGAAATAGAGTCACCAACAAGTTTTAGAAACTTTTAAACCGTTCACGATCATGAAGGTTACACACCATTCACAATCATAGAGATTGCTAACTCCATAGTGGTTTGGAACCATGACTGGACGTTCGGGGATGATGGTACGAACTTAACCTTAAAGAGGTCAAACCCGCCATAAAATAGGCCTTTACTTAATTCTTATTGATATTCATACGCGCTTTTTGATCAATATACATACGTCAAATTAATCCTAAACCTGTTTAATGTACGTTGGTTGATTATTAATGCACAATTAAATCTTAATATTGATGATCACTTGGATGAAATCATATTTACCTAAATCTAGTTATTAATTATCTTTTTAGGCGTGATTTCAAGTACAAATTCCCTTTAAACCTGCAAAAAGGGGCGTGATCGGCAATAGCAATAAATCATTGATAATCAAGCAACATATGATTAATATAACAATCATCATCATAACAAATAGCGTTAAAACAACGTTAGTAGTAAGATCCTAGGCATGATACTAAACAGATTAATAACAATCCTAGCATGTTACTAATAACAAAATCAACACATTATCCTAAACATGATATCAGAAATCAAAATCAAAGCGTTATCCTAAAGACGATTTCTATTCCAAAAAGAAAGTAATTAAATTACTTACTTTAATGCTTCGACCTTCTTGCTAGTAAAACAATACACACGTTAGTAAATTTCAAGAAAGCGAAATCAAAAAGTAAATAATAAACTAAATTAATTAAGGATTGAAATATAGATTTGGGACCAAACCCTAAGAAATATTAACCTTTCATTTCGAGGTCAAAGACAACGTTGAGTGGGGTTTAGAGTGTTCGAATCGCACAAAGGAAGCATGGTGGATGATTAGGATGGATCAAGGATGTGTTTAGGCCAAGAACATGGATGTTTAGGAATTTGTGTGTGGATGAATATGATGATTATAGCCAAGGATTCTTGACGTTTCTTGAAAAGGATTGTTGATGGTTGTGACTGATTTGAAAACGGGAAAAACGAACTCTATTTATAAGGAAAAAAAGAGAGTCGAAACGATAAAAAAAAAGATCAGAAATTCTGAACAAAATAGAACTTCTCTGTCGCGGCGCAACGGGTTTATTGCGATAGTGCTGACGTGGCGCGTTGGAACTGTCGCTGTGCGATGGCTCTAAAAGATATCAAAGTTTGTGCAGAGTTTGAATTCTGATAAGTTTTCTATGCTTTGAATAGGATAAAGATTATCATATGAGAAGTTTTATTCAATCTCGAGTTTTTTGATCTTGATATTTTCGGGATGGATAGATTATAACCTTCTAGAAGGTTCTAGAGTATCCTAACTGATTTAAGCTTAAGAATATGATCATATAGGGCCTAATTAAAATATTTGTACTCCATATAATCATTAGGTCGTACTAAAGGTGGACCAAGGCTCGGTTTGGGCTCGGTTTAGTATTTTGGCTTTAACTTATTTGTTTTAAGTCTGATTTGGGCTTATAATATACTGTTGGAAAGATGTTTTCAAGCCCCATCCAACTAAACAATAATTGAATTGGGAACATGGACCAAAATAATCAGATTAGACGTTTTTATAATTTGGGCACGAAATGAACGTTTTAAGGACACGAAATTAATGATTTTAGATTTAAGGACACGAAATGAATGATTTTGGATTTTAAACACTTTGAGTAAGGTTAGAAATATAGTCCAGGCTTAGGGAAACTTTGTGTGACCCTTCAACTCTTTGTCGGCCTCGTCAATGAAAACGTGAAAGGTACTCATCACTGGGTTTGGTTTTTTTGGGGAGACACGATTAGGTGTCTAAAGAAGCCTCCACTTTGACTGAGTTTGGAGAAACGTAATGTTCGAAAACGCTAATAAAAGTAAACCGTTAGGGACGGAGAATGATCTAGAATGTTTTGCGATCCCAGACCATTCTTTTAACGCCGATACCTACAGAAAACGTCAGTTCTACAAATAAAGGAATTAAGGGGAAAGAAATGCGAATCTAACACCGTCGGGCACGCGCTGATGATGGAAATCCACTTTAAGAACAGTTGCCAACACAATTCTTGAATGATGAATGATAATCCGATTCAGGGAAAGTTGTCAATGCCACGTAACAATTCATCATAGGAAATGTTGTCACGATGAAACGACAATCCGTATCTCGGAAAAATTGCCAAGGTCTAATTCGGGAAAAGTTGCCAATGTTGCCTAACAATCCATCATAGGAAATATTGCTACGATTGATAATCCACACCTTGGAACATAATTCTCGAAAGATAATCCACTTCGGAAATTTTGCGAATGCTATGCGACAATCCATTTAGGAAAATATTGTCACAATCGACAATCCGCATCTTGGAACATTTATCAAAAGAGTCGATCAACAATCTGCTTCGGGAAAATTTGCCACCACTGAGATGAATGACAATCCACGTCGGAGAACTTTTGCCAAAATATTAAGTTGAATAAAGACCCATAACAATCCTCTTTGAGAAATTTTGCCATGGTGAGTTCGGTGAATGACAATCGAAACATAGAAAAAATTGCCAGATGAGATGACTAGAGACAATCCCTTTTTGGAAGAATTGCCAAATGAAGAAGGTGCGAGACAATCCACTCTTGGAAATATTGTCAAAGGAGATGACAATCCAATCATGGAAAAATTGCAAGATAGAAAAAAGCTGCGTGACAATCCACTTTTGGAAATATTGTCAAAGGAGATGACAATCCTATCTTGGATAAATTGCCAGATAGATGAAGAGGACGCATGACAATCCATTCTTGGAAATATTGCCAAAGGAGATAAAGTACCTAAGCCCTACAAAAAGTCAAATTTTGCCAAAGGACCTTGAAGTTGATTAACTTGAGGTTGACTCAAGGCTTGGCGTACCTGACTCATTATGTGACTCAATGTACTCAAATTGACTCGATGTGTTTTGACACGACATGGCTTAAGGTGCATGACTCGTGTGTGCATTATGTGGTGATTGTGCTCGTGCAACTCGAAATGTAGAAAAACAAAAAATTTCTGTCATTTTTGTGGAGGGTACCGACTTTCTCCTGAAAAGAAAGGTGTGAAAATGAAAAGGGGTAAGGCGTTGGTGAAAAAGTGAAAAACGAAGTTTTTGAAATTCTCCAAAAGGAAAAAGGATGAAAAGAATGAATCGAGCAATGATGCATGTTAAATAAGATTAATTAGGTGTATTCATAAATTGTTGTATCTCATGGTGCAAGGATTGTAGTATCCCAGACTATCTCAATTGATGATTCGATAATAAAAGTATTTAGGTAACTTAGGCTTGGAGGCAAAGTACCTCATACTCTGTGGTGGGATGATAATGAGTGATTCTAAGATGAAAAGGCGTGCTTTAGAGTCGTATCAAGATTTCATGACAAAGGGTTCCTAAGGGAAGGATTATTTGGCTACGTATTTGTGATGTGTGTGAGAGTGATACTAAGGTTAGGCTGCAAAGGCTTAAGGGTGTGGAAAAATATTTTAAGAAGAGCCAAATGATGGTGACTCTTAGGCTGGCTAAGTTGATGATGTAGGGATCTAGCCCCCAAGTCTAGTTCTAAATGGATAGGGATGAGCATATGATTGTGATATGAATATGAGTGACATTTTTATTACGACCGCACCTCAATGTGAGGTTGCCTACGTATCCATTAGGAATCAGGCCGAACGTAGCTCTAGCCGAACCTTGCACAAGTGTGTGTACACCTCAAGGAGGTCTTTCAAGGGTTGTAACGGGGTTAGGCTAAAGGTTGAAGAAGGAGGGATAAAGGCTTAAGACCCAAAATAAGCCCCCTAGGTGTGCAACCTTGCATTTGAATCTTGGTGTTTGTATGCTTGAGATTTCTTACTTTTGAACTTGATTTTTGTTTTTTGCATTTGAGATTTGTATTTGAATATTCTTTGGATAAGTTTGGGCAACCCCGATCATGCGGTCTATCACTCACTTGGCATTCATGTTTCTCAAGCACGGTGCCGAGTACTCGATAAGAGATGCAATCCGAGACGTGTTCATATCAAGGACATTGGAACAATTGCCCTTTTGCACACTTTTATTGTTTTTTGAACTTTCGAAACTTTTGGGACATTGGTAAGAATCACTCAAGCTTTTGTACTTAATTTTTGAAAATTGTGTAAGTCACACACCATCCCATCCCAAGGTTAGGAAGATGTGGGTTGAAAAAAGAAATGTCAATCGTTAGACGAGGCTCAAAGTGGTTTATCAAGAAAGGATTGTATATTCGAAAGGGTAAAGGTGACGTAACGTGGCTACATGGGGTGCCTCAAATAATTGGTATACCTTGTGTTTAGTTCGACGCAAATTTTTTTTTTTTTTTTGTGTGAAATAGCATATGTAAGGAATAAATGCTTATTTTATTGAAAATAGAAAAGGTAAAAACAAACTCATGGGGTAAATCTAAGAAAAAAAAAAGATGGAGGGTGCCTATGCTAGACTTATTGAGGGAAAGGGAAAACTAAAAAAAGAAAGAAAAATCATGAAAATCCTAAGAATCGAAGTGAATTGCACCTCGTTTCGTTATCACTCGGTCTTCTTGCCAGCTGGACGGAACGGAAGCTTATTTTCATCAATGAGATCTTGAATAAGGTTTTGAAACATGTAACATTCAACCGCAGTATGACCGTTGCCTCGATGGTATTTGCAATAAGAGTTGAGATTCCATTTTGAAGATCACTTTTCTGGTGTTGGATCTTTAGTGGGACCAATAGGCTTGATTAGACCCCGATCGTATAGTCAATCGAAAGCGACATCATAGGATATTCCAATAGGTGTGAACTTTCTTCTGGGTTTGTTAGCTTTTGGAGTATCCTTATCGATGGCCTAGATTTCATCGTCATTGATATTATTAATGTATTTGCTATTTTGATGGGAAAAAGCGGAAGAAGGATTGTCGTTCTTCCTGCTCTTGCCATTATTGCCATTGTTATTAGCCTTAGCCTTCAAGAGCTCATCTTTAATGTCAATACCTATGTCATAGACTGCCCTGAAAGTAGTTAACCTTAAGAACCTTAGGTGCTTATAATACTTGTCTTGAAGGTTTTTGATGAACATTCTCACAGAGTCTTTTTCGTTTGGGGGCTTAATCATCCTAGCAGAAACTTCCTTCCACCAAGTTATAGAATTTGGTGAAGCCTTCATTGTCCTTTTGTTTAAAGATTTCGAGTTCTCTATGATCAGTATCTACTTGTACGTTGCACTGGTATCTCTTGATGAAAGTAGTTACAATACTCTCCCAAGTAGCAATTTCTTTGGAATCCATAGAAAAGAACCATTGTTGGCACACCGGTTCTAATGAACAAGAGAAAATCGAAGGGAAGAGTTTCTTCTCAATCCCCTTGATTTCCATGACTGTTTCAAAAGCTCTCAAGTGGAAGTAAGGGTTATCGATGGGCTTGAACTTAGGAATGTCAGTGGTAGAGAACTTGTGTGGAAGAAATTCCTTCTCTAGTGAGATTCCCTTGATACTCACTCGAGATACTTGTAGTCATTGGAAATTTGGCTTAGCGTCTCTTGGATGCGCTGATAGTCTCAGGCGGAACTTGTTTATTAGTATCTTCAACTTTCTCCATTCGAATGGAGAGTCCCTTGACAAGCTCGGCAAGTTTCTCCATGGTTTTTTTTGGTGATTTTCAACGTCTTCCTTACTAGCCGCCATTGGTTTCTTCTTCCTTCAAACCGTGTTTCTAAAAAGGTCTCTTGTATTTAGGAGTTATCTCGAACTAATCGTTCCTCTTTCCTCAACCAAACGCTGTAGAAAGGGAAACCATGGACACTTATTGTCAATCGCATGACTCGAACTCGATTCAACATGCACAAATAAGGAAAGAGCATAGTGTATGAGGTGAATGATATGTATGGGGGAAAGCATGGAAGAGGAGAATATGCAAGAATGCATGTTTGTGTAGGTAAAGTATGTGAATGTGGAAAGCGTCTAGGAAGGAGGGGGTAATGTGTGGAAAGTTATGTAAAGGGAAAGGATGTATTTGTGGAAAGACATGAAAATTTCCGGGAATAGGAAAGACCCTCAACTTGAATGACAGAAAAGATAACTCATACATGGTTCTAAGACATGGTCATGGTGTGAAAGAAGACATGTACAAAGTGTGTACAAAGACTTGGGAGTGGAAGTGTTATTTACAAGACTCGTGTCATGACCATGTGACTAGACATGTGGTTAAACTCATACAAGACTAGGGAAACACCGTACATTGACATAAAACTGGTTAATCGTGGTAATATGACTCGATGTGAAGGCACAGAAAGAAGACTAAACCATCGCGTGGCGATGGAACTGTTGTGTAACGATGGTTCCATCATGAAGCGACAAGCCTGTCGTAACGTGATGGTTACCATCGCCATGCGCCACAAATCTGGAGTGACGCGCTAAAATTGGAACGTCATAACAATCTGTTTTCATCAATCTTTTGAAGGTTTAAGCCTAGAAGTCTTCTTAGTCGAGTATATTCATACTTCATGGGTTTTTTTTTAATTAACCAAATTAACTAAGAAGAGTATTTTAGTCCTTTGGGTTAGTATGTATACACATATGTACAAAAAACAAGTTAACATAAAGGGTTAGTTTATTCACAAACAAGTTATGCACAAGTAGTCAAGTAGTCACAATATGATGCAATGAGTTTGCCACCTAACCATGGCTCTAGTTCCCTAAGGTCAAGGATTTTGGTGTCCAAGAGGGTCCATGGTAATGAAACCAGATGCATCACAGGGAAGCCTTACCTTAGAAGAGTTGGCGCGATGGATGGGACCCCGTGAGTTAAACTTAACTCCATCGTTTGGTGAATTCAACGAACTTGGATGCACCCTTTTTTGCACGGAGCATTTAAAAGGGTGGACGGAGCGTGAATTCCCAAGGGCTAAAACCATATGTAAAACACATATGGGTTCAGAAAGGTCGAAAAAACTTAATCAGGAAGTAAAATCATCAAGACAGTACTAGAATCAGGCGAAATAAGAAGACAGAAAACTGGTGCTGAATCGCTAGACTCTGTCGCTGGATGGCAGGAACCATCGTCCAGCGACAAGGTTGTCGTCCGGTGTTGGTCACTTTCGCCAAGCGACAGGTCTGACGCTCTGAGGCAGACTCAATTTTTGATATTTTTTCCGATTTTTTTGTAGCGTCTTTCCGATTTTGGTTGTGAAAAATATTTTCGGCCTTTCCTACGTGTATTTCCTATGTGTTGACGCATTACGGATGGTCTTTCCAATGCATACCTTTTTATGTTTATGCCACGATGTTAATCAAAATTACGCACATGAAGATCAAGAGTCTTTCAAGTCTCTTCCACTCATTCTAATTAATTGCTAAACAAATTAGGAATTAATTTAGAAATCCTCCCCAGTAGAGTCGCCAAAAAACTGTAGGCATTTTTCACCTCCTACATGTGTGTCATGTTTTTAAGCATGGTGACGCTCTAAGGAAAAGAAGCTAGAGAAAAAGAGTCACCAACAAGTTTTATAAACTTGTAAACCGTTCACGATTGTGAAGGTTACACCCCATTCACAATCACAGAGATTACTAACTCCGTAGTGATCTAGAACCATGACTGGATGTTCGGGGATGATGGTAAGAACATAACTTTAAAGAGGTCAAGCCCGCGCAAAAAAGGCCTCTACTTGATTCTTATTGATATTCATGCATGCTTTTCGATCAACATACACACATCAAATTAATCCTAAACCTGTTTAATCTACGTTGGTTGATTATTAATGCACAATTAAATCTAAGATTGGTGATCACTTGGATTAAAATCATATTAAACTTAAATCCAATTATTAATTATCTTATTAGGCGTAATTTCAAGTACAAATTCCCTTTAGACTCGCAAAAAGGGGTGTGATTAAGCAATAGCAATAAATCATTGATAATCAAGTAACATATGATTAATATAACAATCATCATCATAAAAACATCATAATCATCACAAGCAGCATTAAAACATCGTTAGTAGTAAGATCCTAGGCCTAATACTAAACAGATTAATAACAATCCTAGCATGTTACCAATAACAAAATGAACACAATATCCTAAACATGATACTAGAAATCAAAATCAAAGCGTTATCCTAAACATGATTTCTATTCTAAAAATAAAGTAATTAAATTACTTACTTTGATGCTTCGACCTTCTTGCTAGTAAAACAATACACACGTTAGTAAATTTCAAGAAAGCGAAATCATTAAAGTAAATAATAAACTAAATTAATTAAGAATTGAAATATAAATTTGGGATCAGACCCACAGAAATATCAACCTTTAACGTCGAGGTCAAAGACAACGTCGAGGTCAAAGACAATGTAGAGTAGGGTTTGGAGTGTTCGAATCGGGCAAAGGAAGTATGGTGAATGATTAGGATGGATCAAGGATGTGTTTAGGCTAAGAACATGGATGTTTAGGAATTTGTGTGTGGATAAATATGATGATTGTAGCCAAGGATTCTTGACGATTCTTGATAAGGATTGTTGATGGTTGTGTCTTATTTAGAAATGGGGAAAGCTACCTCTATTTATAAGGAAAAAAAGAGAGTTGAAACGATAAGAAAAAGATTAGAAGTTCTGAGCAAAATAGAACTTCTCTGTCGCGGCGCGACAGGTTTATTGCGACAGTGCTGACGTGGCGCGTTGGACCTGTCGCTGTGCGATGGCTCTAAAAGATATCAAAGTTTGTGCGTAGTTTGTGTCCTGATAAGGTTGTTATGCAAAGTATATCCGAACATTTTCGAATTTGAATAGGATAAGGATTACATCATATGAGAATTTTTATTCAATCTTGAAATTCTTATATCTATATCTTTTCGAAAAGGATAGATTAGAACCTTTTAGAAGGTTCTGGAGAATCCTAACTTATTTAGGATAAGGAATATGATCATATGAGGCCTAAATAAATATTTGGACTCTATATAATAATTGGATCGTACTAAAGGTGGACCTAGGCTCGGTTTGGGATCGGTTTAGTATTTTGGCTGTAACTTATTTGTTTTAAGTCGAATTTGGGCTTATAATATTCTGTTGGAAAATTATTTTCAAGCCCCATCTAACTAAACAATAATTGGACTAGGAACATGGACCAAAATAATTAGATTGGATGTTTTTATAATTTGGGCACGAACGAATGTTTTAAGGACACGAAATGAATGATTTTGGATTTAAGGACACGAAATGAATGATTTTGGATTTAAGGACACGAAATGAGTGATTTTGGATTTTAAACAATCTGGGTAAGGTTAGAAATATGACCCTGTCTGAAGGAAACTTTGTGCGACCGTTCAACTCTTTGCCGAACTCGTCAATCAAAACGTGAAAGGTACTCATCACTGGGTTTGCTTTTTTTGGGGAGACACGATTAGGTGTCTACAGTTACTGTTTGACCAGCACATAGGTTTAGGAAAATTAATTAACTTAAATAAAATAAGAGGTAAGTGGGGTAGTTGGAGTATTAAATAATTTTAAAAGAAAGATAGTGGGGTTAATAGTTAGTTTATTAAAAAGTAATGAATGTGAAATGAAATAAATAATAATAAAAAAAGTAGTAGTTGCTTTGGGTGGGGATCATGAGAGGAGAAAGATATAATATTTATTTATAGCTTTTTGCCAAAAAAGAAAGTGTAACACTTATTAAAAAGCGATCGCATTTGGTAAGTGGCACACTTATTAAAATACGGAGGGAGTACGGATTTTCTTTATCTTTTTTATTTCTTCTGGTTAAATAGTTTGCGACATTTAATTTTGAAAAATTGAAAAGAATAATCTCACAATTGTCACTTCTACTTAAAATAGTCCTTTGACTGGTTTGTTTACTTGGTAATCTGTTAATTAAAGAAGGTACCTTGCCACTGTCACCTTCTAATTGCTCTTAAAAAACCAAATAAAAATAAAAATTAATTAAAAAAAATCCAGCCCCATCATTCCCCTTTTTGTTCCCCTTCCTTTTTCTCGATCCCACACCCAAACAGAACCCACCCACCCGACACCGTTCCACTCGTGCCGGAGAAGCCCACCTTTTTCCCATTCCCCATCAACTAACAACCGCCCCACCCCCCGCCCCTGTCAAAATGTCGTAGCAAGTGTGTGATGAGGACACCCTAATAAATAATCGATATTTTATATGTTAACAAAAAGGAAAAGTTGCCGAGAATAATTTGAACTAGGTTGGCTAACGCGCGCAATGCGCGTGCCACAGCTAGTTATGTTTAGAGTGTTTTCTATGGTTGGCAACATTAATGAAGGAAATATGCTAACAAATAATTTTAGGGTTATATATATTCGCACAATGTTATTAAGAGTTAAAGAAAAGGCAATTAACGTATGTAGGGAATAATAAATAAATAAAGATTTTAGAGGGTCTAATTATCCAAACACTATTTATAAAAGTTAATGTAATAATTAAAGCACACAAAAAAAAATGGTTAGATGCAATTAACATGATATTAATAGGGGCACATAAGTAAACAAATATTTTAAGGATATAATTGTTCCCACAATATTCATAAATGTTTTCTCATACTTTTTAAAAGGTAGGGAGTGGATTTGCTTGTAATTCCTAACAATGGTAACCGATTTCATGCCACGTGCTGCTTTCTAGTTGGTTTTATTTTATTTTATTTTATTTTTTTTGCCAGAAAAGATCATTATCATTATAAGGAACTAATTAGAACTACTTAAAAATAATAAACACTTACAAATATAAATAAATAACTAAAAACACTTTTAAATAAAAAATAATTAAAAAAAAAAAACCACCCCTCCCCCAACTTCAACCCAGATCCCCACCTCCTACCAGTGCCACCCCCACCCTTCTCCCATTGCCGGCACCTAGACAACCCTGCCCCGGGTAAGCTCCACCCCTCCCTCTTCCCCCTACCTGAACCCCCTTCCCTCTACCCGAAATCTCCTAGAAAACCCATCCTTCATCCCTGAACCCACGACTGCCCCTCCCTCGAAACTTTAGTAGCTAAGGTTTTCGAGGCTAGGGGAGGGGCGATTGGGTGTTTCAGGGGTGGGGGATGGGGGATGGGTTTTTTAGGGGGTTTCGAGAGGGACGGATGGGGTTTTGTGGTGGGAAGGAAGGTGGTTTAGGAGAAAGGGGAAGGGGCGGTGACAACAGGGGTAAGGAAAGGGGGCAGCGTCGACGCGGGGGGAGGGGGGGGCTCGGTATGGGTGGGGGAACGAGGTCTTGGTTGTACGGTGGTTGGGGCAAGAGGGTGGATGGTTGGTGGGATAAGTGGTTTTTTTTAAATTAATTAACTTATTTATTAATAATAAAAAGGAAAAATTGGTTTTAATAACTCCAATTTTGGCCGATTTTCTTTAAATAATCCCAACTTTTGATATTATGAAATAATAATAATTTTGGGGTGTGTTTTCTTCTAACAGTCTCAATGACCGGTGACCTTATTTGAAGGTTAATTTTTTTTTAAATGCCACGTGTCGGAAGTTAATTGGTAAAAAAAATAAAAAATAAAAGGAAAAACCACCCTTCACAGCCCTAACCCCTCCCCTCCCCTCCCCCACCGAAAACCACAACCTCACCCACTCTCCCAACAAAAATCCTAACCCCGATCCCCCACCGGAATAACCCCAAGCTTACCACCTTGAACCATCACTTCCCCATAAACCACCAATACACCACCTATCTCACCTCTTGTCTCACGACCACTAACACCCCATAACTTCAGTCGCGCATCACCAACTTCAGCGCCATCCCCGCACCAAATCAACCTAATATCACCAATATAAAACAACCACCACCACAACAACAACCTATTGCTGCCCTTGACAATACTCCTTCACCACCACTTCACCGTTTCAGCTAAACACCGCATCCCTTTGTATCACTGCATCAGTTCTTCACCTAGCAAACACTCCCAAATTAGGCCACTTTTCGGGGTGGGCCGTGGGGGAATGAAGGGGGGAGGTTTTGGGGGTTGGATTGGGGTGGCCAACCTTTTTCTAGGGTGGGGTAAGGGAGGGGGGTTTTTTTGTGGGGGAAGGGAAAGGATTGGCCACCAACGCCGATTATGGGTGGCTACCTGGTTTCCTTTTCATTTATTTATTTTTTTTTTATAATTTTTGCAAGAAAATATTTTTTATTTTTTTAATTTTCTTGGACCTATCACAATTTGACACATATTATATAACTTGGTATAACAAGTTATTGACTTTTGTTAACCGGTTTGGGACTATTAAAAAAAATCATACCTCAAAATTGGGATTATTCCAGAATAATCGAAAATTGTGATTATTTAAAAAAATTTGGCCAAAGTTGGGACTATTAAAACAAATTTTTCCTAATAATAATAATTTTATAATATTAAAAAGGAAAATTGGTAAAAATAATCCCAACTTTCACGTATTCACTTTAAATAATCCCAATTTTGGATTATTTTTAAATAATCCGAACTTGGAGGGTCATTCACTCAAAATGGTCCCAGCCTGTAAGGTGACACGTGTCATCATTTGATTGGTTGAAAAATTAAAAAATTAGAAAAAAAAACAGAAAAACTTTTAAAAAATAAAAAAAAAAATTGCCCAGCACCTCCACCCACGAACCACCTTACCCACCACCACCGCGGCGGCCAGAACCCTCTTCTCCACCCACGCGCCGGCTAGAACCCCCTCCCTCGCGCCGATAGTTCTCCCTACCCCCTTGTCATCTCCCCTTCCCGGGACCCCTTCCCCCAAAACCACCAAACCCGCCCACCTAAAACACCCCGAAATCCCTAAAAACAACCTCCCCGCCGCATAAAACCCCCAACTGCCCCTCCCCCCACCATTGGAACTCTAGCGCTAGGGTTCCGATGGTGGGGAGAGGGGCGTTTGGTGGGGTTTTATGAGGCGGGGTTTCTAGTTTTTAAGGATTTATGGGCTTTTAGGTGGGCGGGTTTGGTGGTTTTAGGGGAAGGGGTGCCGGGAAGGGCGGTACCGACGCGGGAGAGGGGGTCTGGGCGCAGCAGGGTAGCGGCCGGCGACCTGCAACTGGTTGGGTTGTGGGAGGTCGTTCCCAAAAATGGGTGGTGGTTGGGCGGGGTTGCAATATTGGTGGCACGTGTCAGTTAAACAAAAAAACAAGAATTTACCTCTTTAACATATTACAGGTCACTTGAGACCATTTTGAGCGAATAACCCCCAAAGTTCGGATTATTTAAAAATAATCCAAAGTTGGGATTATTTAAAGCGAATACATGAAAGTTAGGATTATTTTTAGCAATTTTTCCTATTGAAAATATTAATAAAAATAAATAATAATTTTCTTTTTTTTTTTTACCAATCAAGTGGTGGCACGTGTGCAAATAATCCCAAGTCACACATGTTTATCTATTTCGCCGATTTCAATTCATTTGGGACTGTTTAAAATTAATAGGGTATATAGTTGGGATTATTAAAAATTAGTCGAAATTTGAGACTATTTTGGGCAGATAGAGCAAAGTTTTGATTATTCTGGGCAATTTTTTCTAACAAAAATGACTCAAAACCAACAGTTGACCTACAATGTAATTCCTCCAACATTACATACTAAGTCATAAGATGCCTTATAACAAAATTGTTTAAAAGACACTACTTTGACCACTCTTAAATATATTTTTACCATTGATTTAAGGCATCTCTGTCCTATTACCGTTGGAGGACATATTTTTTTATATATGGTACGGTGGGTTAACAGGTGAATTAAGCTATAAATTAATTCACTAATTTTAGATTATTTAAATTTATTAGTAGAATTAATACATATGAATTAATAATGGTTTTAGGTACATTATAGACAAACCACAAAGGAACCTAGTAAAATTTGAAAAACAAAGAGGTGTTTCATGAATTTTATTAAATCTCAAGGATACCTGTTGAAAAATCTGAAAATAAAAAATTATTCCTTACTCAATAACTATAAAGTATTAATAATTAGGTATGTTCTCATTGTTAGAAATGGTAATGCAATCGGATGAATTGCAAACCTTGACAATCCACACTCGTACCCGGCGGGCGAGCTGCGCCCGACCAGGCGGATTTAACACGCTTTTTGTACGTACACTCGCGCTCGGTCGGGCAGGCACAGCCCTGCCGGGCGAACTGACGACCTAGAATTTCTTATATTCTCGCGCCCAACCAGGCGGCGGAGCGATGAGAGTTACGAGCCCGGCGGGCGAGGTCCGCCCGGTGTCTCATCCGAGATTTCGCATCGAGTAAAAGGTTCTCGCTCGACCGGGCGCGGTAGCTTGTGACAGGGAGACCTCGCTCGGACCCGGCTAGGCACGCCTTTTCTTAGGGAGGGTCGGTTTGTTTATTGTTTCCTATTTTGGGACTCATATAAGACGAGTGGTATCTTCTTCTTTTAATTATTCAATTCATACGAAATCTAAATACAAACCTACTCTTTGAGATCTGAACAGTTGTTGAGCAATTCCAACCTTCGAGTTCGGGTACACGGATTGCGGACCTCGTTGTGTAAAACTTGAGGGGCGTGCGTCACTAGGATATGTGTACCAGTGGTGGCGTATTTTGCTTCTAAGCCAATGGGTTCCAAACCACGGCACAACCGAAGGAAAACGGATCTTAATAATTTGTAACAGTATTTCTTGTCTTTGTTCTTGATTTCAACAAGTATTTTTCCAACAATTTACAAGCGAAATAATATTATTAGATCTGTTGATATCATGAATAGAAATTCTCAAACTCATTTATGCCTAGATCTGTCTAAAGTTAAGTCTCTTGATGGTACTAATTACAAGAGATGGTCACAAAGAATGTTGATTGCTTTTGAACAAGTAGAAGTTGATTATGTTTTGTTTAAGGATGCCCCAAAACATATTGTTCAAACCAATGCTATGACTGAAATTCTTAGTACTCCTATTGCTGGGAATAAAGAATTTGACCATAGCCAGAGCACCTCTACTATTATTGTTAATGAATCTGAAATCAAGAAATTTGATCGTGATAACAAGTTTGTTAGGGGTCATCTTGTGAACAACATGGAAAATAACATCTTTGATCTATATATTAATATCAAATCTGCTAAAGAGATATGGGTGTCTTTAGAAAAGAAATATGGTGCTGATGATGCCGGGAAAAAGAAGTATGTGACTGGAAATTGGTTGAATTTTAAGTTAGTTGATTCGAAACCTATCATGGATCAAGTCCATGTGTATGAAAATTATGTTGCTGAAATTCTTGCTCAAGGTATGAAGATATGTGAGATCCTGCAGGCTAATAATGTTTTGATTGAGAAATTACCTGATTCCTGGTCTGATTACTGAAATCATCTCAAGCATAAGAAAAGATATTTAACCCTCAAAGAACTGGTGAGCCACATGAAAATTGAAAAGGCTAATCGGCTTAAGGATTCAAACCCCAAGCCGAAAAATGAGATAGCCGTGAAAGCTAATCTGAAATAACTTAATTCTGACAATGAAATCCGATAGCAATCGTGCTGACAAGGAAAAATCTGAAAAGTATAAGGGTAACCTTAAGCCTAAAGGCAAGATTGATTAAGGCCAAAGCTAGATGCTGGAACTGTGACAAAGTGGGCTACTTCGCTTTGAATTGCAAAGCAAAGGGCAAGAATGACCAGAAAGCCAACGATGGGAAGGGAGAGAAATTCAAGAACCAGGCTCATTTAGCTAAGGATGATGATGTGATTGTTGCGGTGGTCTCTAAGGTCAACTTGGTAGAGAATAACACTAAATGGATTGTTGACACAGGAGCTTCCAAACACTTCTGTGCCAACAAGGATTTGTTTTCAAGTATGGAGGAAGCCAAGGAAGGTGAACATGTCTACATGGAAAACTCTAGCAGCTCTGAAGTCTTAGGGAGAGGAAAGGTGACGCTAAATCTGATTTCAGGAAAGACTTTGGCCATGCACAATGTACTGTATGTTCCTTCTCTTCGCAGGAACCTTATTTCTAGTGCTTTGCTTAAAAAAGTAGGAGTTAAGTTAGTCTTTGATGCCAATAAACTTATATTAACCCGCAATGGGGATTATGTTGGCAAAGGGTACCTTAATGGGGGTCTTTTTATAATTGAAATTGTAACTGAATCTTCGATTAATAAGAGTTCTTCTTCTGCTTATATTGTTAAGTCCTTTGATTTATGGCATGCTAGATTGGGTCATATTGGTACTACCAAACTGAAACGTATGAAGCATTTAAATTTGCTCCCAAATATGTCATTAGATGGACTAGAAAAATGAGAAGTCTGTGTAGAGTCTAAGTTTGTGCAGAAACCATACAAGTCTGTCACAAAAAGGGAAATAACATTGCTAGAGCTAATTCACACCGATTTTGCAAACTTTAAGAACTTGGAGAGTAGAGGTGGAAATCGATGTTATGTTACTTTCGTTGATGATTACTCTAGATATTGCAGGGTTTATCTTTTGAGGCAAAGGATGAAGTTGAGTCCAAATTTCTTGTGTATAAGGAAGAAGTTGAAAATCAGTTGGGTTGAAAAATCAAAAGAGTTCGATCTGACAGAGGAGGAGAGTATTGCTCAACTTTCCTTAAGGGTTGATGTGAAGATGAGGGAATTATTCATGAGGTCTCAGCTCCGTACACGCCACAACAGAATGGGATCGCAGAAAGGAAAAATAAGACCCTAAAGGAGATGATGAATGCAATGCTCTTGAGTTCCAGGTTGCCAGACAACATGTGGGGGAAGCCGTACATTCAGAAAAGTTTGTTCAAAACTGAGTTTCTCACAAGAAGTTAGACAAGACTCCATACGAGCTATGGAAAGGTTATGCCCCAAATCTGAGTTACTTGAAAGTGGGGGTGTCTAGCAAAGGTGGGATATCCTTCCTTCAAACGATCGACAGTTGGTTTGAGAACGTTTGATACGGTGTTTATTGGATATGCGGAGAACAATACTGCCTACAGGTTTATAAGTCTGGGTGACAATTATCATTAGCGAGTCCCGTGATGCAGAGTTCTTTGAATAAGAGTTTCCTTTGAAGAAAATTGATGTTACTAACAATATTTCTTCAATTCCTTTGTCTATAGGCCAGGTTGAAACTTGTCCCAAGACTGAGGAGTTATCTCAACCTAGGAGAAGTAAACGCCAGAGAACAGAAGCAACTTTTGGCCTGATTTCCTTACAATATACCTAACTGAGATGGAAGTTGCGGATGGTCTAGATAAGGTCATGGTATGTCTTCAGGATGTAAATAAAGATCCGAAAATGTTTGAAGAAGCAATGAGCTCGGTTGATACAAGCCTTTGGAAGGAAGTAGTTGACAACGAACTTGAGTTCATCATGCAGAATGGTACTTGGGAACTTGTTGATTTGCCAAAGGGAAAAAGACCTATAGGGTGCAAGTGGATTTTCAAGAAGAAAATGAGGACGGACGGTACTGTGGAAAGATTCAAGGCCAGATTGGTGATTAGAGGGTTCACTCAAAAATATGGCATTGATTATTTTTACTCTTATTCTCCAGTGATTAAGATTGCTACTATTCGTACTTTATTTGCCTTAGCTTCATCATTTAATTTATTTGTGCATCAAATGGATGTCAAGACAACTTTCTTCAATGGTGATTTGGAAGAGGAAATTTATATGGAGCAACCTCCAGGGTTTGTAGTTCTTGGAATGGAGAATAAGGTCTGTAGACTCAAGAAGTCCTTTAATGGACTGAAGCAGGCACCAAAGTAGTGGTATGAAAAATTTACCATTCTTAGTTTTGATTTTATTGTTAATGGTAGTGATGCATGTGTTTACTCTAAAATGTTTAGTAATCATTGTGTGATCATATTCCTGTATGTGGATGACATGTTGTTGTTTAGTGCTGATTTGAGTGCTATAACTAAAACTAAGAAATTGCTTTCCTCTAAGTTTGAGATGAAGGATTTTGGAGAAGTAGATGTGACCCTTGGTGTTAAGGTTTTAAAGACTAAGAAAGACTATTTTCTAAATCAGTCTCATTATGTAGAGAAAGTGTTGAAAAAGTTTGACTGCTTTGATGTTGTGCCTTTGAAAACTCCTTATGATAGTAGTATAGCTCTAGAGAAGAACCAGAAAGAAGCTGTTTCTCAGGAAGAGTATGCCAAGGTAATAGGGAGCTTGATTTTTTTTAGGAATAACACTCGCCCAAACATTGCATTTGTTGTGAGCAGTCTCAGCAGGTACACTCATTACCCAAGTGACGAACATTGGGGAGCTTTGAGACGTGTATTAGATATCTTCGAGGAACCATGAGTTGGGGTTTAGACTTTATTGGTCGTCCTTTGGTTCTAGAAGGGTATTGTGATGCAAATTGGTAAGTTCTAGTGATGAAGTGAACTCTCCAGCGGGTATGTTTTTACTCTTTGTGGGAGTGCTATATCGTTGAAGTCTGCAAAGTTGCAAAGTAGTCATGTATTGCTAGGTCGACAATGGAAGCAGAGTTCATAGCTTTGGATCTTCCTACCCAAGATGTCGAATGGTTGAGAAATCTATTGGCAGATATCCCATTGTGGGGGAAACCGACATCACCGGTCTTTATGCATTGTGATTCATAGGCTGCTATCCATGTTGCTAAGAATAGTGTTTACAATTACAAGAAGCGGCATATACATGTTAGGCAAAAGTCAGAGACAATTTATTGTGAATGGGGTTGTTTTTTTTTTACTATGTCCGGACAGAGAAAAACCTGGCTGATCATTTTACAAAGGGTTTATGCAAGAGAATGGGTTTGAAACCTTTTGTTGAACCAGATGTGAGCTTTGTAAGTATTAATTAAGCATTTGATGTGTTTAAAATTAGAATAACTCCTAACCTGCTGGTTATTGTTTGATTGAGACAAAATTAGCTAGATTTATTGCTTATTGTTTTTACATACATTTATTTGAATCTAATGACTCTGTTTGAGTGGTTGTTACCCAAATAGATTCAAGAAACAGGTTGAGTATAGCTCTTAATACCTTTATCCCGGTAAATCAAGAGTAGGGAGTGCAGTGGTCTTAAGATACCTAAGACTATTAGCTCTGATACTGCTTGAGTAGGGAATATGAGAGGCGCCGAAGAGAAGAGGTTGGGTTTAGCCCTTAATGTTACGCCTAGTCCATGACTCGTTGAGCAGAATAGGTGCACCAAAATGTTGAAAGAGGATGAACTTAATTGTTCTTAATGTTGAAACTCCTACACATGAATAGTCCATGAATTTGCAAGAATAATGTGAGTTACACATATTTGCATGAATAGTTCTCAGATTTGCTAGAGTGTGTGAGATTATTCACACGGCAACACCTGCATGAGTACGAAGAGCGGTGGCGCTCTTCTAGGGAGAAAAATTATGGTTCTTTTGAAGTACTCATGAGTTCCTAAGTGTAGCCAAGATTTGCGGAGTTGCTTAAGCTCTAAAGCCAAGGTATGTGTTTCGAAGGTCCCTTCCTCGCTCCTAGGAGTTAAAATCTTCGGATACTCATTAGGGAAGTGTTGAAAAACCCTGTGCACCAATGTGTTAGTTAAAATCTTCGGATACTAGCATTTAAGTACTGAGACTTTCATTTACTGTTCAGATTTCATGTTGTTAATCCGTTTGCATTAGTGGGGGATTGTTGGAAATGGTAATGCAATCGGATGAATTGCAAACCTTGACGATCCACACTCGTGCCCGGCCAGGAGAGTTGCACCCGATCGGGCGGATTTAACACACTTTTTGCAATTACACTCGCGCCCGGGCGGGGGAACTGACGGCCCAAAATTTATTATGTTCTCGCGCCTGACCAGACGAGTTCACCTGACCAGGCGGCGGAACGATAAGAGTTTCGAGCCCGGCAGGCGAGGTCCGCCCGATGGCTCACCCGAGATTTTGCGTCGAGTGAAAGGTTCTCGCCCGACCGGGCACCGTTGCTTGTGAGGGGGAGACCTCGCTCGGGCCCGGGCAGGCGGCTGGATTCCCGGCTGGGCGCGCTTTTTCTTAGGGAGGGTCGGTTAGTTTATTGTTTCCTATTTTGGGACTCATGTAAATACGAGTGGTATCATCTTCTTTGATTATTCAATTCATACGAAACCTAAATACAAACCTACCCTTTGAGATCATAACAGTTGTTAAGCAATTCCAACCTTCGAGTTTGGGTACACGGATTGCGGAGTCGTTGTGTAAAACTTGGGGGGCGTGCGTCACTAGGATATTTGTACCGGTGGTGGCGGATTTCGCTTATAAGGTAGTGGCTTCCAAACCACGACACAACCGAAGGAGGACGGATCTTGATAATTTGTAACGGTATTTCTTGTCTTTGTTCTTGATTTCAACAGGTAGTTTTTCAACACTCTTCACCTTATTAAAATAATATTTTGTTTAATAATTTCATTTTTAAAAAATAATTTTAGTTTAACAAAATTATAATAATTTTTTCTTACTAAAAATAAGTTTTAATCAATGAAAATTAGTAACTTTATAGAACAATGTTGAAGTATATCCTATCAAATAACACATGTAAGTGTCCCACATTGAGAAAAGAAGAGAGAGTCAAATACTTTATAAGGCTAAGGGGCTACTCCTCCTATTACCATATGGTTTTGGGATGGAACCTCCTTTGGACTCTTGAAGTGGACTCTTCTCCTGATTTGCAGGTGCGACCCGGACCCGTATTTAACAAACAAATATAGTAATTATTAAGAAAATAAAAATAAAAAAATAAAAAAAAATAAGAAAAACAGATTATGAGAGTATGTCTCATCAAACTCCGTAATTAATTACTTATCCCACATACTGGAAAGTGAGAAGAAACGAGAGCCTATGAAACAAACGGAGATTAAAACAAATGGAGCCTCAATCTCCTTAATTGGAAACCTTACCTAAGTTAAATGAGTATTCTGCATGAAATGAGTACAATATAAGCATATTTGAGCTTTAGAGCTGACCTATGTGAAATGGCAATGGTTTAAATTTTCTCATGCATTTATCGGTTGTTACATTAACAACTACAACTCCCACACACAAAACAGCAATGTGTATGATACTACTCGAATTTAATTCGAGCTCGAACCTAAAACTTATCGAGTTATTATGAGACTCTCTTCTAATACAAAGTCTCTCTCATACATACATAGTTACATTTCTATAGTGTACAAAAAAAAATGGCCATATAATTTTAGTATAACCAAAATTACAAGGTTTGCATTTATGTAAATTACCTAATATAAACAAAATATTGAACTACTTAGGAAAGGCTGCATTAGCTGCTGCAAAGGAAGACCTCTTTACAAACCTTCCTTTCATTCTTGGCCTCTTCTCTGCATTCAATTTCCTAACTTCATACCTTATTTTCTTTGAGAACAACCTTGTCCTTCTCTTCTCTCTGTACCGCGACACTCTTGCCTCCCTTCCTCCATCCCCGATTCCTCCATTTCCTACAAATCCCCCCAGTTGATATTCTCCATATATTTGATGACGACTTCTTTCTAGCCCACATGTTCCCTGCAGTTGAAAACAAACAACATAGCAAATTTTTTGTTAACAATGTGTAACACTAACACACGTCACCATAGGACCTAGTCGGTCACACTAAAAATATAATATAATCGCGTACAAATTGTACATTAATTCTAAGTTTGTTAAGAATGCACCAATTAAATTTGAAAAATTTACCGGGCAATGAGGCCAACAATCGTCGAGATTAATTTCGGGGCGTTGTCCGTTGATCCAAGGGGAGCCCAGGCTAGCCCATGCGTTACTTATTGCTTCATAATCTAGCCTCAATAAAATGTTACTTCTCTTACTTTTCTCCGTTTCATCATTTTCTTCGAATTTAAAAGATTCATTGATAACTGATGGCTCGATCATCATATTCTTTTTATGATCATCTTCATCTTCCCAAGTCGTCCCAAAATCGTGTTCGTCGTAAACAAAGCTCATCTCGAGAGGCTCTTTGATCGCTACATTATTGCTCTCTGCCTCAATCTCATATCCCCTGATCATTTCTCCTTCATCACATAATTCATCTACTTCTTTTACAATTTTGCCAATATAATTCTCATTGATATTGCTATAATTAATGCTTGGACTACAATCCAATAGTCCAAGCTCTTCAATCCCATATAATTCATCATCGAGACCTTTTCCTAGTAAGGTTTCGACATCAGCAGCAAATTCTTCGAGATCCATGTCTGATGGCATGTAATTATCAGGGGATTGTTTCGAATTGCTAATCGTGCTCTTTGATACATCCGATCCTCCCTCGAGCTCTAACGGTCGAATGTCGTCGACCGTCGGTGAGGAGCGGAAATCAGTTATGAAGGGATCGTAAATGGGGACACGGTAGAGAAGCTGCTCCTCCGACTCACTGTCTTGGGACGATGTCGTTTCCTCCATCCCGAGCTCCGGAACAATCACATGAATCGGGTTTCGTTCCTCGAATTTTGATTGATGTTTCCCGTGGCGTGGTGACCGAGGTTTTCGGGTTAATCCACGATGCCACGAAGGCAAATCGAGCCGCCGAGGATCATCAACGGCTCGCTTGAGCGAGGCCGTTTTCAAACGGACTCGCTCATGCCTTCGGGCCAATAAGTTGGCAGAGTGGACGATCCCATCACATGATTGGCATAAGAAAGCATCGTCTGCTGGGCAATACCATCGGGCTCGCTTTCTTATGCAACAATCACACGCCCTCGCAGTCTTTCCACTGACCGCGTTGGCAATTTTTTTATTCGATATCATCTTTGATCTTACAATCGTAAGTTTAAAAGTTAGATTTAATTTTTTTTTTTTTTTTTTTTCGTGTTTGAGGTTTCGGTGCGAGATGCAAAATTAAAGAGCTTAGGAAGAACAACAAACAATAGTAGTAGTGCTACAAATAGCGTGAGTAGGAGCGGAAGGTAGTGTTGTGTACAATAATTGCAAGACTTTTAGGAGGGTTTAAGGGGCTATTTGCCTATTTTTGGAGTACAGAGTAGGGACCAAATTATATGTGCGCATTTTACAGTTTGAAAAGCGCAATAGTTAGATTACAAAAACTAGTGAGGTGGCGGGTGAATGTGAGAGTAAATTACACTTTTGGGGACCAAACAAAAAAGCCAAAAAAAGCCTTATCTTGTACCTAATTGGCTAAGCGTATAAAGTTGATCCTTAAACAAGGCCCCTCATTGGTTGAAATTATATTAGAGGGATTTCTTGTGGGTCCAAAATGGGTTTTTTCTTTTGATGAGGATGAGCATATGATTTTTATGATATTTCAACCAAAAAATCTCTCACTTTCAATTATAATGAATAAAAGTGGGCATATACTATATGTTTTGTGATAAATTTATGAAAAAGACTAATTTGTTGGTATGGTCAATTTCCAAGTAAATCTGTATTTCTCAAGTATGGAGTCCCTTCACTTTGCGGTCCCAAATTATGTGCTTTTATCCACTGTTATTACCACTGTTTTTCTTCCCCACATCACATTGGTTTGGTTTTCAGTGTTTTGGAAAGATGTATAGTTGTGTAGTTGCTAATATTGTGTAGTTGCTAATAATGTTACATTATGGTCAAGTTGGGTTGTCCGATTTTGTTATTTATTCAAATTGCTATCGAGTGAGATCTTAGGTCCTTGTATTTATACGGTATAAAGTATGTCATAGATATACACATATGTTTAGTTCATCAAATGTAGGTTTATTACTATGCAAGTAGAGTTTGATTTTGAGGAAAATAACAATCTTTAGAGTCGTTGTTGCCTTGAAAATGCTACATCATCTTTATCATCGCATGTTGCCTATCAATTTAACAAGTAAACAATTGAATTTTATTCTGTATATTCTTATCATATATATACTTCCTTTGTCTCTAAAAGTTCTTTCAGTTTTTGCTTTTTCCGTGAGACAAGCATCGTTAAAAAAAGAACTTTTTAAGATGAAGGGAGTAGTAAACTAAGGCAACAAACATTTTGAATACAATTTAGGATAGTCTAATATCTAAATTGATATTAACATGTATGTAATACTTGGTATAGTCTATTAAAGTAGTAAATGTTTGCATTCCACGATTTCAAGATTGACTTGAGATTTTTTTTTTTTTTTTGAGAAAGAATGACTTGAGATGATTTAATTAATTTACAATATAGTGGAACACTTTTTCCAAAAGTCAAAAGGTCAGTTTTCACCATCTCTACCGAACATGCATACTTGAACTAAATGGACATATTATGTAGTAGTACTTGTATTAGAATGTTAGATGGAAAATAATCAATATAATGTCTCATTGTACTATGATTTATCATCATATGTTAATAAACTAAGCAAAGCTTGGATAAATGATCATAATAAATTACATTTTCTTTGAATACAACAATAAGCTTTCAATGAGTAGGGAAAATTTTCATTGACGCTCATAGAGATTAAGCAGCCTCTAATTTTGTTTGAGCTATTAAATTTAAAAAATATGTTAATTTGTAAGATATATGTACTTCGTAAATAAAAACTTGTGGCATAATACTCCCTCCTATATTAATTTTATTTATATTGTTTAGATTATTTATTCTTGATTTTCTTTCGTTATGAATCTTTATATTTCAGCTCTTGCAAATATTGCAGGGGATTTTTATTTTAAAACTGCTTGAAAGACATCTTAAAGTACCTAAAAATACAAGGAAGGTATGGAAAGACAAATAAGCCAGCCAATAAATTTCCTAAAGCGTAGTGAAAAAATAGTAGTGAATTATGCTTTGACACTCATTATAAATTAAGCTTCATAAAATTTTAGCCTATCTGATCCCCAAGTAATTTTATTAGCTTTTAGTGTTAAATGGAGTATTTTTGTTGTTATCTCCAAACTAATTTGGTGTCATAATTTTGTATGAATTTACAACTAAAGAATAAGTTGGCACTCGTATATTGCGTAGGTATGAATGTGGAATAGCTAGTTTATGGTTAAACATAATAACACCAGAACTAAACACCAATCTTTAAGCAAATTCCTTGCTTGATCATTATATTTGGCTTCTTTCCATATGCGATTCTTAATTTTCACTTAAAGTTTTTGTAAAACACGGGGGTATTGGTAAAATGGTAACTAGTCTAACTATAAAGTTACATAAGTCAATTTATAAGTTTAATGGTAATTGCATAGCACTTAATGAAGAATTGAAGATGACATACTCCCATTGACCGGGAACTATTGACACACTTTATTATATTAACTATTCATATACTTGCGTTCATTATTATAGCAAATTTGCTAACTTTGGTGAAACAAATGTATCATATATATAAACTGTGCTGTTAATTAGGTATTAATATAGAGTCTTACAATATTAAAAGAAAAATTTATAATCTAAACTGATTTTAATTATATATTTAGGATCAAAATATTATATTGACAAATGTGTAAATTATTCTGCAACAGAGATAGTACTGATTTAACATTTTAGAGAGGTCTAGAATCTATATGTCAGACACATCTATCTCATGCACTTACCACTACAAGGATGCACAACAAATTGTGGTCATCTTGCTACATTTTGATGATTTTAGTTGATATATTGTTGGTTTTGTAGTATAGCAATGCTCTAGTCTAATTCTTTTCACTTCGGCTAAAAAGTCCTATAAATTATGATGTCAGAATTCCACATAATGACATGCATAAGTCAACTCGCTCGATCCGGATTAATGGAAAAGACCCTTTGGGGAGTAAGGGAACCCCATTTCAAAAACCTCCATAATAGAGTTTAGGTTGCGAAATACAAAATTGTGAAATAGGCCAAATCTGGTTCGGTGATGCTCTATTCTAAGACCACTCTCAATGGTGAGCAAAAAAAATGCTCACCCACTCTCTCTCTACCCACTTTCTCTCTCAACAAATCATTTTTGCTCATGGCCAAATTTTTTTCACATTTCCTCTCCCAATGGTGAGCAAAAAAAATGCCCACCCACCACTCTCTCTCTCTTACTTTTTCAATACCCCACCATTACTTTCTCTCTCCTACACAACACTTCTTTATTTATTTATTTCATTTATATTTTAACAATGTTACTCCAAATTTAACATTTTTATTTATTTTTTTATTTTTGTCTTTTTATCGTTAAAATTTGTCGTAAAATTAAGTACGGTATATAAAAAAATTGTAAAAAAAAGCTCAAAATTTGTTAAATGTTTTTATTTATTATAAAAGCAGTACAATACTAGAAACCAATTACATTTGCAACGTCATGCGTAATTAAACTTAACAACAACTAAAAAATAACTCGACTGCGTACGGAAAAGTAGCTATGCCATAGTACTTGGCTTTATTTAAGTCGTCTAATTTCTCCCTAATTACGTGGCCCGTATCGTTGCCAAATATGTTCGACTAAATCACGTTTCAGAGATAGATGAATTTCTCTGTCACGGAGGGTAGCTTTTCGCTGTAGAAATGCGTTGAAGTCAAAGTTGGTAGGTCGGCCTACGTTGAATTCAAACGGTGGCGTTGTAGATGTTGATGCTGGTGTTGATTCTTGTTGCTCTTCTTCGTAGAAGGCTCTCAGAACTTCGGCTCGAGTGTAGTTGTGGCGCTCATCTTCAACAATCATGTTGTGCATAATGATACATGCTTTCATTATGTCCCGCAGTATGTCCTCGTCGTACGCCAGCGACGGTTTGCGTATTATTGCAAATCGAGCTTGTAAAACACCGAAAGCTCTTTCAACGTCCTTTCGAGCGGCAGCCTGGTGGTCAGCGAACATTTTATCTTTAGCCAGTTGAGGGAATGTGATACCCTGAACAAAAGTTGCCCACTTCGGATAAATGCCGTCGGCTAAGTAATAAGCCATGTTGTATTCATGGCCGTTAACTGTAAAATTTACCGGAGGAGCTCGACCATGCAGAACCTCATCGAACACTGGTGAACGGTACAACACATTAAGATCATTACAAGATCCGGGAATACCAAAGAAGGAATGCCATATCCATAAATCCTGATCCGCAACGGCTTCCAGTATTAGCGTTGCTTTCTTGTTCCTACCGGCGTACTGCGCTTTCCAAGCCGTTGGACAGTTCTTCCACTCCCAATGCATGAAATCAATGCTGCCTATCATGCCTGGAAAACCACGCAGTTCATTTTGATGCAGTATCCGGGCCAGTTCATCAGTTGTAGGGTTTCGCATGTACTCGGTTTCGAACTGATCAATGACCCCGGCACAAAAACGTTGTAGGGCAACTCGAGCGGTTGACTGACTGATTCGAACGTATTCATCAACGGCATCTGCAGCCATGCCGTAGGCTAACATTCTTATCGCGGCTGTACATTTTTGCAGAGGTGATAAGCCTAACCTTCCAGTTGCATCCCTACGCTGCTGGAAGTAAACATCACCTTCAACGACCTTGTTCATTATGCGTAAAAACAAAGGTCGTTGCATACGAAATCTTCTTCTAAATTGGGTGGTGTTGTACACAGGATTATCGGAAAAATAATCATTAAACAGCCTGGCATGTCCCATTTCCCTATCTCTTCTGTTCGTACCCCCTCTACGTGTTTTTGAAGTACGTTGGGATTGTGTTTGGGGCATGAGGAAAGATGGGGGTTGGTATGTGAAGAGTTCATCAACGAGTTGATCACATTCTTCATTATTGGAAGAAGATGAACTTGAACTTGAACTTGATGATGGTCTGGAATACATCATGTATTAATATTGTAATTTTTCTGAATTGGTGTGGTTGTGGATATGTGCCATGCCTACTATATATAGCAACTATATCAAATGAATATGTGGTTATAAATCTGAATGACCACACCGACTAAAACAATCAAATTTTCAACCACGCAATTATGTCGGTATCAATGACCCAACGTTAAAGCATACTGACAAAGTTAATTCAGAAAAATGTGACTACACAATGACAAAAAAGTGACTACTCAATGACAACAATTGAATGCAACTATGTCGGTATGAATGAGCCAAAGTTAAAGTGAAATCAGAAAAAAAAGTGACTACTCAATGACAACAATTGAATGCAACTATGTCGGTAACAATGACAACTGAAATCAACTTGTTAAACAACTTGTCATTCAATATTGGAAAATCAGAATACAAGGTTACATATCACATTGAAATAAAACACACCACTAATACAAGTTAAACGTAAAAGACTACATTGCGCATAATTAAAAACTTAATTAATACAAGCGTACACCTACTACAACCAAACATGCTTACAAGCCCTGTAATTTACCCAACAAAAAATTCTTGTACGACTCTTCTTCAGGAGTGAGTGGCGTAGGCGAATTCTTTAGAGCTTGCAGCATATCAAACCAGGTTTTCATCTTATGAAAGTCAAGTTCCTCCCGTTTCCTCTGTTCCTTGTCCTTTTCAATTTTGATCCTCTCTTCCTTCAGAATGGCCTCCCTCTCGCGAATTGTAGCAAATTCCTTCATTCGTTCGCTAAGCTCAGACGAACCACTTTCTGAAGCTACTTCTTTCCCTTTACGCTTGGCCTTTGCTTTCTTCACACCGTCGGGTCTTTGTATTCCTCCAGATGAAAAACCATCAATAGGGGTTTCATCCCCTCCATCGTCTCTGGACCTCTTCCCACTTCCAGCACTACCTTGCTCCTCAACATCACGAACAGCTTTTCTTTCCTCCTTTGACAAGGACCACCTCAGCTTCGGCCTCCACTTTGGATCTTTATTAAGCATTTCAACCGCGTGAGGAAAAGCGAAATTGCGACCTTGGGCGAGATGAAAAAGCTTCGACGCACTTTTTATTCGGTCAGCTTCGTTGTAACCACTCCCTCCCTCCGGAAGTCTACCTGCTTCATCATAGCAAGATATCCACTGTAGTGTGTCTGCTGCCAACCTTCTCCAGTGCGACGTCAGACTCTTCATAGGTCTTGGCAGAATTATATTCGGCTTCTCCGCATGAGCACTTTGATATGCTGCGTGTACATCGCGCCAAAGGGAAGTTGCTTTCTGGCTCGTGCCTTTAATAGCATTCTCGCTGATCTCCAAGTACAACCCAATCAGAGTTTCATCTTCCGCAACTGACCAAATTCGAGTCGGTCGTGCAACAACCTGGTTGGATTACAGTTCGGGAACTGGTGGAGGATATTGCGGCGTCTCTGGTACGCTGTCCTCTTCGCTCTCATTGAATTGTGTGTTGCTATCATGTACAGTTTCAGGTGTACATTCTTCAATAACATGGTTTCGTAGGGGAAACTGGGTGGGTGTCTGATACTGTGGAGATGGTTGCAAAGACGTATTGCCCATTCTTTGCAAGAACAATTGAAACTCGGGATTAGTTAGCAAATCATCACTAAAACCAGAAAATTGTTGGCGGAAATTTGGGTTGTTTGGATCCATTAAAAGATTCTGCATCACAAAACAAAAGATAAATATTTGTACTAAAATTTACTAATTTTTTACAAAAGATAATTTTTTTTTTCAAATAATCACATATATACTAATTTTAATACATAACTAAATTTATATATTAAAAAAAAATTAACCAATAATTGGAAGACTTTATTAACTACGAATTTAGTAATGTATGGAGAAAACATCAACAACTCTCTTCAATTATATAATGCAATTACATTACAAGGCATTCAACATAAGTTTTTTCAATAAAACACACATATACTAATTTTAATACATAACTAAATTTATATATTAGAAAAAAAAAAAGTAACCAATAAATGCAACACTTTTGCAACTACAAATTTAGTAATGTATGGAGAAAATATCAACAACTTTCTTTAATTACATAATGCAATTAAACAACATGGTTTTCAATATTTTTTTTTTCAAAAAAACACACATATAATAATTTTAATACATAACTAAATTTATATATTAGAAAAAAAAGCAAATATATCAAATAAATGCAACACTTTTTTTACTACAAATTTAGTAATGTATGGAGAAAATATCAACAACTTTCTTCAATTGGGTTTTTCAATTAAGTAAACATGGCATATAATATTTTTTTTTTCAAAAAAACACACATATACTAATTTTAATACATAACTTAATATTAGAAAAAAAAAAGTAACCAATAAATGCAACACTTTTTTTACTACAAATTTAGTAATGTATGGAGAACATATTAACAACTTTCTTCAATTACATAATGCAATTAAACAACATGGCATACAATATTTTTTTTTTCAAAAAATCACATATATACTAATTTTATTACATAACTGAATTTAAATAATAAAAAAAATAAAAAAAAAAATTACCTCAATATGGGTGTGTTGCAACAAAAATGCTCTTCAACAAATTTAAAATGCTTAAGAAAATAAAAAAGTGGAGGATTTTAAGTGATTTCGAAAATATATCAAAATATATCAAAGTGCATGTCTATTTATAGAGAATTTAATTTTATGACCGTTGGTAAATTTTTTTTTTTTTTTACCAAAAATATTTTTCAGAAAATGCATTACAAACAATATTACCGTTGTAAAACGGCTAATTTTTTCATTGGCCAAGCTCCTGCAGTACGCCACGTGTCGCGCGCCTATTGGCTGGCTTACTGACGCGAACAGTAGCCGGTTTTATTTATTTATTTATTTTACGTCAAAATGACGCGTTTTGGCCAGCACCATTAAGGCTGCTAGCCCAAAACGCGTCGTTTTGATGGTCTGGCAGCCAAATTTTTTTAAGCTTATTTGCAACATGTGGGCCCCACTTCCAGCACTGTTCATCAATTAAAATGCCCATACTTTGGGCATTTTCATTTATGCCCATGGGCTTTTTCTTGCATTTTTGGATTTGCTCACTATTGTGGGTGATGAGCATATTTTTTGCTCACAAAATATGCCCATGAGTAAATATTTTGCTCATGGTTGTGAGTGCTCTAAGTGTTCATATGTTACCTCATGAGTACTTTATATTCTAAATTATACAAAAATAAAGAATATATTTTTTCCCTCTATTTCTTTTTTTTTTTTTATTTAAAAAAAAGGCGAAGTATAATTTATGGCAATGTATAGAATTTCAAAAAAACAAAAAATGTTTATAGGAAAAAAAAATCAAAGTATTATTTTGTTTTTCAAGTAGTATAAGCCGGCGCAACAATTTCATTTCAACAAATATATATATTTTTTCAAACATGATACTCTCTCCATTGTCTGAAATTTTTCTCGCTTATTGTTTTAATCATTTTATGAAATTCTTCTCACTTTTATTTACCCCATATTGATCGACCTACACTTTCTTACCACTTTTGTTTACTGCACTTTATTTCTCCCCTTAAAAGGTATACTGTTTTATATTTACTCCGTTCGTTTTTAATTGTGATGTTGGAGACTAATTTCTCGATGTCAATGCACATTATTTTATATGTATAATTAATATCTTAAAATATTTTTTATTAAAAATATAAAGAAAAAAAATTGATATACGGGGTATAAAAAGTATAAATCGAGATGAATTTAACAAGATTTCAATGATTATATTTTTCAACGTATAAATCACAAAAGACAAAGGATTGTTTGCGAATTGTTTAATTTCGAACGTTGTGATAAAAAAAAAAAAAAAAAAAAACCTATTAGTTTTATATTGGCAATATTTTCTTGGTATGTATATCTACAATTCATGGGAAAAATTTCATGAAATGAAGGGAGTAGCATATTGCTCGGAATTCTTGGTATGTATATGTACAATTCATTTGAAAAACTTCGTGGAATGGAGGGAGTAGCATATTGCTTTGAATTTCAATATATTAATCGAGGAGATAAGTGATACTTGCATTGCTAGCAGGATATGGAGTACAACCGTTATGATAGATACAAAGTAATTCCCTTAAAACGGGGCTAAGAGCTATGCTCTCGTTTGTTTTCTTCATTCCTATGTCTAACTTCAAGTTATTTAAAATTGTGCCACATTTGCCCTTGTATATTCCCATTTATTTCCAAGAAACATTGTCATAATTGTCGTTGTAGAGGAACGATACCGTAAGTTGATTGAAAGGAAATATTGTACGAGTAGAAGTAAATCTCAATTATCAGAAAAGACGAATAATGGATATGGCTAATCTAGTCAATGTCTAAGTTCATTTTTATCAACTATCAAATGAAATAAAGTCAAGTTGTCGGAACAATTTGTTTACGTGGCCTCCCCATTCTCACATACACATTACTTTTGGTTTTCTTCATTTATAATTTCTGGCTTTATTTTACGTCATTTTTTTTTCAGTTTCCATTCAAAAGAAAAATTATCTGTAGAAATTTTGAACTTGTTAAATCTTAGGGAATTTATAAACGGGCCTAAGTCTAGTAAAAAGGGTATGGGCCGTGTGGCCAATTCAGCAAAATTTGATTCAATTGCAAACATAAACGTGGCTAAGAGAAACTCATTTGTTACATAGTGTACGTAACTACATTAAAGTAGAGGTGATTAAAAATTCGGATCGGGTTGGGCCTTAACATCATAATTCATGCCTAAACGCACTCAAAAATGGCGGACTTTTTGGGCCTAAGTGAGCTTGTCGGGATTTTTCAGGGGGGGTTCGGATTTTTAACCAGAAACGTGTATTGAGCCTTGCCCAACCTACCCATTTTTCGGGCTGGGCTAACGGGTCAGGCCGTAGTTGATCACCTCTACATTAAAGCGTAAGTTTGTAAGGAAATAAAGTAATAATTTATAATTTATGGAAAATTTTACATGATTCATTTCAACCATTACTGGTCTTTACATATTAATCTCAACGACGGGTGGTGCCTTTCGAAGATGATCATTGACTTGCATTAATCGTTTTAGCAAGTTACGTGGATCATATGGCATATTGTAATAAGTGGCTTAAACAATCATTTTAATTGTAATAAATCAACCTTAATTATTTAGAAAAAGAAAATAAAAAAAGAGAAAATACGAGTTGATATATTAACTCAATAAAACATACATGTCAATCATAAGGGTAATATATATTGGTTTTTTCTTCATTTTGAAGACAAATGAGTCTCAATATTGGAAGCAACAGCAAGAACAATGAAGGAGAATGTTTATGGCGGCTCAAAATATTATATGCGTATTATTCCCTTCAATTACACCCTCTGTACATTTATATACTCATAGGTTTCAATCCCTAGAATGATCTGACCTAGTGACTCAGCTATTACAGCTGCACTACAGGACAACAGACACTACAAGACAAGCAATGTATCATATGGTAGCTAATACGCCTATCTTCATCACTCCCCCTGAAACTAGGAATGATTTGAAGTAATTCATAGTTTGGAGAATAATTGTTGCTTCTGAGCTATGTTCATAGGCTTCGTTAAGATATAAGCTGGCTGCTGCGATGAGGGTATATACTCAGGTCTTATCTCTCCAGCAGTGACATGTCTTGAACAAAGTGACAGTCGAGTTCAACATGCTTTGTTCATTCATGCTGAACTGGATTTGCTGCAATTGACAAGGCTGCTTTGTTATCTACTTTCAAGATTGCAGCTCCTATTTTCTTCATCCCAAAATCCTTAAGCAATTGTTTGAGCCAAGTAACTTCACTAGTTGCTAGGGCCATTGCCCTGTACTTTGCTTCTGCTGATGATCTTGCTACAACATACTATTTTTTGGACTTCCATGACACTGGCGATGCTCCTAGGAGGATACTGTATCCAGTAGTTGACCTTCTAGTGATAGGAAATCCACCCCAATCACTATCTGAGTACGCAGTCAAAATTGCAGCTTAGTTAGATGCTAGCAGTATGCCTTGACCAGGAGCTAGTTTCAGATATCTCAAAATTCTTTTTGTTGCTTGCATATGCACTGAAGTGGGATGTTGCATGAATTGGCTCATAGTGTTTACTACATAGGTGATATCAGGTCTTGTTAGCCCCAGGTATATTAATCTTCCAATCAGTCTTTGATACTCAGTTACATTGGGCAGCAAATCACCATTTTTTGCTGTTAACTTCAAGTGTGGATCAATAAGTATCTTGATAGGTTTGGCTCTCTGCATACCAAACTCTTTGATAAGATCCAGAGTGTATTTTTTTCGGGGATAGGAAGATGGCTTGTTTAGATTTATCCACTTCTATTCCCAAGAAATACCTGATATTTCCTAGATCTTTCATATGAAACTGAGAAGCCATGAATTATTTTACCTCAGTGAGAAGTGACTTATCATTCCCTGCTAGCAGTAAGTCATCAACATACACTAGAACCACAGCAAATGATTGACCATGTTCTTTGGTGAATAGAGGATAGTTAGTTTTGGATTGAGTAAATCAAAACTATTTCGGGGCAGTGGATAGTATTGAAAACCATTGCCTGGGAGCTTGTTTTAACACATATAGGGATTTCTTGAGCTTGCACACTTTATGGTGTTTGGCTTCTTTTTGCTCTGAAGAATTCACTTGAATTCTGCTCTCCCAACCAGTATATCTAGAAGGCATGGTCATGTACACATCCTCCTCCAAGTCACCATGCAAGAAGGCATTTTTCACATCCATTTGCCACATTACCCAATTCTCAATAGCTACTACTGCCTGTAAGGATCTCACTGTACTCATTTTACCACCAGGGCAAAGGTCTCATCATAATCAATCCCATATCTCTTTCTACAACCCAACACAACTACTCTTGCCTTGTGTCTTTCTACAGTCCCATTCGGGTTAAGCTTTGTTTTGTACATCCATTTGCTACCTATCGCCCTCTTTCCTGTTGGCAAGTCAGTAACTTCCCAGGTGCCATTCTTCTCCAGAGCTGAGATCTCTTCATTCATGGCTACTAACCACTTTTCTTCTTTCACAGCCTCTCTGAAATGACTAGGGTCACTCTAATTGACATCTTGAGTCAGGAATGCTGCAAATTGAGGCTCTATTCTGGCTGAAACGAGGTGGAGACACAGGTGGCATGGGCCCTTTTCTGCCCCACGTAATAATCTGTGGTCCAAGATGGATCTTTTCTTGCTCTAGTGTATCTTCTCAGATCAATCTGAATAGGTTATGGCTCATCACTTGCCTGATTTGTAATATGATTATTCATCTCATTCTGTTGTGTGATCTGAGGTATCATTTTCATCTAAGTCTGACACTATCTAATGCTCTGCATTTGTTTCATTCTGATCATTTAGGTCTTCCCGGTTACCACCATTTTCATCTCCAGTCTCTTCCACTTCCTCTTCTTTTGAAGCAAGTATATTTGATGGGAATTGCACGGGTACTAGATTCACACAGTTCTGAGTTGATTTCCCTTTGCTGTAGGGAAATATCTTTTCATATAACTTAACATCTCTAGATACAAACAATTGTTGGTTCATGAGATTCAGCAACTTGTATCCCTTTTGATTTTGAGCATACCCAAGAAATACACAAGGGACACCTCTTGCAACAAATTTATCTCTATTCAAAACTAGATTATAAGCCATGGCAAGACATCCAAACACTTTCATATGAGAATAATCAGGTTTCTCACCAAATATTTTTTCATATGGTGATTTGTTTTTATCAATTCTGTTTGGAGTTCTATTGATGACGTATGTTTCTGTCAACACACAATCACCTCAGAATTTGAGAGGCAAACCTGCTTGAAATCTCAGGGCTCTTGCCATTTCAAGAATATTTCTATATTTTCTCTCCACTCTTTCATTCTGTTGTGGTCTATCCACACATGATGTTTTATGAACAACTCCAAGATCACTGAAGTATTCCCTGCATTTGCCATCATCAAATTCTAGGGCATTATCAGACTTTTACTACCTTTATAATTGCCTGGAATTGAGTTTTAACAAACTGTATGAATTCCTTAATACCATTGTAAGCTTCTGATTTCAATTTCAACAACTGAACCCATGTAGCTCTAGAACAGTCGTCAACTATTGTTAGGAAATACCTGTAATTTCCCTTTGTTTTCACCCTGTATGGACCCATATGTCAATATGTATCATTTCAAACAGCTTCTGAGCATGAGAATCACTAACAGGAAATGGTAATTTTGTAAATTTAGCTATAGGACAGATCAAACACACAGCATCATCAGCAAATTTAGAGTTAGATACACAACCAGTTTTCATAATTTTGCTCATAGGAGCATGTCCTAGCCTATTATGCCATAAACTGCATATTTCTAGACTAGAATTATTACAAATAGAGTTGTTTGCATCTCCCTGCATCCTCTTCTCATCTACTCTTTTCTTCAGCTGCTTATTCTTTTCACCATCCTCCAAGTAGAACAGACCACATCCAGCTTTACCTGTTGCTCTTACTTTCTATGTTGCACAATCCTGAATAGTACACAATTTAGAGTAGAATTTTACTTCACAATCATTATCTTTCATATGTTTTCCCACAGACATCAAGTTATGTCTAAATTCAGGCACATACAACACATTCAACAGTTTTAACCCATTTTTCAACAGGATGTCATCTCTACAGGTTATAGCGGTAGTATTACTAGTTGGCAGATTTATTTTAGCTTTACCATTCATAGGCATGCATGAGTTTAAGAGTTTAGCATCACAAATCATATGATGTGTTGCCCCTGAATCAATTATCCATTCATTTTCTATACTAGAAACATTATAGCAAGTAATCATACTTGCAAAGTTCACATCTATTTTATCCTCGGTGTCATAGCCAGTCTTGCTATGCTTTGATCTTGAAGGAAAAAGTTTTAGCAGCTGCTCCAGATGTTAAGCAGTTATGGACACTGATTCCTTAGAGTCTTGAACATTCCCAGCAAACTTGCCCGTTTTCTGCTTGTTTCGTTTCCCTTTTGCACCAGATTCACCTTTTCCTTGTTGTTTCTTGTACATATGATGCCATTTAGGGTACCCAACCACCTTCCAGCACCTTTCATCAGAATGAGACTTGCTTCCACAGACTGAGCATCCTGTTCCATGGTGTTCCTGGTCTCTTTCTCTATTGTTTGACCAACCAAGTCTGTTTGGCTCTTGCCCCCTACTGCTAAAGGTAATTGGCTCCCCTTCTCCCTTAGCTTCATTGAGAGTCTTTCTCTAAGACTCCTCTTGCTGCAAAGTTGCACACGCAGCTTCTACACTGGGTAGAGGGCTTTGCATCAATATGTGACTTCTCTGAGTAGCATATGAAGCATCCAGTCCATTGAGAAATTGAAAGAGTTGCTGCTCCTCCATTTGCACATTCAATACACTTATAAATGCACTTATTTCAGGCGTCATAGTGGTAATAGGAGGCAGTATGTTCAGGCCTTCTATTTCACCCCACAAAGACCTAATTCTGGTGTAATAGTCACTAATTGACTTACCATTTTGCTGGATCTCATACTCTTTGTTTAGTTTGTATTTCCTTGCACCATTGGTCTGAAGAAATCTCGTCTCAAGTTGTTTCTAGATTTCAGCAGTTGTGCTCAAGAACATTACAGATCTTTTAACTGAATCAGTTGTTTCAGGGTTTTTGGAGTCCCTCGGGAGAGTTACAATTCCAAAAATGCGCTTCGACCGTCTGTACCTGCAAAACCACGGAAACTCCGGTTTGGTGGAGTTCCGCCTCCGACGATCAAGTTAGAACGTTTCCGGATGTAATAAAGTGCGGAATGTAAATGTTTTTCTCTCTGATTCAGAGAGGATTCTGCAATTAATATCGCTCGATTTTTTTTGTATGTATTTATGAATATTTGTCAATGTGTAATAAATGAGGATTTTCCTCTATTTATAGTGCAAGGGGATCAGTTCCCCTTTTAGGGTTAAAGTGCCACGTGTCAGCAGAGGATTGGATCCCGTTGGGCCTTTCTAAGGCTGACACGTGTCAGCATGCCATTGGGCCGCATGGAAAGGGTATTTTTACCCTAAACATTTGTCCTTCACATGTGGGACGTGGTTTGCCACGTGGCACCTGTGACAGGTGTCGCGTTCTAAGAAGGTGACAGGTGTCGCGTTCTGGGAAGGTGACGGTTCGTCTCCTTCCCACCATTTTTTTTTTGAATTCGATTTTCGAATTTGAATTTGAAGGGGAAATGATGGTTCGCCTCCTGGTTCTTTCTATAAATGGAAACCCTTCACCCTCATTTGCAACACTTTGCAAATTTTCACAAGAACTTCCTTAGGAAAAAGCTCTGATGCCGGCTGGTTTTGCATCCAACCTCTTCCTCTTCCTAAACTCATCCGGACACCGTCTGAGTGCTCTTTGCTCAAAACTCTCAGATACCGCCTGACTTTAGCCAATTTTCTTCTCTTGCTTTCAATAGACCCACAGCCGGTCATTACCGTCTAGGGCAACGTCAAGCCATTTTCTTCAAAACCGCCTGACCACTCAGCAATTTTCCCTAGCTCTCAATACACCCTCAGCCAGTCATTACTGTGTTGGGTATCTTCAAGCCACATTTCAGAGAAACGGTTGGGTAGCTTCAAAATTCCGGTTGCTCTTTGAAGAGGGTACATCCGGGCTACCGTATCGGGTATCACCAAGCAACAACTCAGATTTCCGGCTGCTGACTTCGAGGAGTCAACTTTTTCCAGATTTTACAACTTCAAAAGTACCGTCTCTGCCCCTTGCAACTTTTTTGCGTTTTTTCCGGTTGTATAGGTTGTTAGAGAATAATGGACTCACCCAACACACACACGGCACGGCCTAGGACAGTTGTCAACTAGTCACCGAACACGGCTGAGTTTAGGACTGGGGATGCCGTCTGGGGGTGTTTGGACCACCCTTACTCTTCTGCGAATCCGACCGTCTTTGTTCATGTGCAGGACAGAATGGCTCGGACTAGACGGACGACTGTAGACCCAGAATACTAGTCAGAAGGCTCAGCCGAAGCTCCGGCTGATGATGTACCTTATGACCAGCCGGGCGTTCCTAGCACGCCCAGAGGTGAGATTTTGGAGGAATCCGAGAGCACAGACGGGGAGGAGACCGTCCAACAATCCGACTCTACTGAGTCAACCATGAAGCCGGATGCCACTCAAGAGGATGAGGAGGCATATAAGTGGCCCTCTATAAACAATCCAACAGAGGCGCATATGAGCACCCGGGACGTGGTCACCTTAAACGCAACCCTACCTGCTTTTTTGGAGAAGCGTCCATTTGGGGCCGGATGGGAAATAGTGGTGCCGCCTGTCGAGGCAACCGTCGTCTTGGAAGATGACCTTGACCATTCCAATGATTACTTTGGCTGCTAGGAGGCGGCATTCAAAGCCGGCCTCCGGTTCTTCCTTCACAACACAATAAAAGCCATTCTAAGGGGTTACGACCTTGGCGTCTGGCAACTAACACCCAACTCATGGGTGAACATACTAGGATATATCTCCGCTTGCGAGATGCAGGAAATAACGCCTAGCTGGGAGGCGTTTGCACATATGCACTACCTCAGCCGCGCCCCAGGCGGCTGGAACGTGTGGTATACTCTTACCACGCATCCGGAATATATGATGACGCTGGATAAGCCTTCTAAGTGGAGCAGCTGGAAGAGCAAGTTTTATATGGTTTCTTTCCTTTCGCTGCAACTTAACCACCGGTTGCGTCGATACAACACCCACCCGGCTCTTCTAGGAAAGAAGTGTGCCCTTCCTAAAGTACCGGAGGCGACATGGGATCAAATAACGGAGCCGGCTCTTTTTAAAAAGACCACCTTGCCTTTGGATGACGGGACAAAAGTTATTGTCCCCAAACATTGGGTCCCTCATCCGGACTGACTTAAGGACGAGGCGTTCCTTTCCGCCTGTGGCCTTAGCACATTTTGGAGCAGATGTATGTTGATTGGTAACCGACACTTTTTGCCATCTGTATCATGCTTGAATGAGTTCTGAATTTTTTGGTTTTCCTTTGCAGAAAAAGGACTAGAGATGGTGCCTCCCGAAAAGACACAAGCTAAGTCTGCTGCTGATATTCGAAAGGATCAGCTAGAGAAGAACAGGGCCTAGCTAGCAGCCAAAAATGAAGGGGTAAGCGCCGACTGACCTTCTTTACCGTTTGTATTATTTGCAGCTCATTTTGATACTAACCGGCTGTGCTGTTTTCTTTTGCAGACGGGGAGCAAGAGTGTTCCTCGCTCCCTTAGACAAATGCTGAAGAGGCCGGGTGAGGAGCCCTATCAGCCTGCCTCTAAAAGCCGAAGGGTTCCGGCTGCCCCTGTCTCTACCGAAAAGTCGCCTGCTCCTGAGAGGCCAACCTCAGCAGGCAAAAGCCTGAAAGATCTTGGCCTGAGCTCAGGGCCGGCTGAGATCAAATCTAGGGAGCACGAAGTTCCCTCAAGCCGGGTGCTTGCTGTTGCATTCGGCTCAAATGCGGCTGGGGGTGGAGCGACCCCTCAGCCTGAAAATCAAGGTACTGCTCTCACCTTTGATCCCCCTTGACCGCTTGCACCTGTGAGAGTCAAGTCCCAAGCTACCTAGTCAGGGGATTCTTTAGGCAGCCGACAGAATGTAGGCGTTGCATATGCTCAATACTTAACAGATAAATCTATTAATGCAGATGCCTTTTCTTGTTGGCCGGATCTCTAGAACTACGCCAAGAGAATGCTGAGGACCCTTACCTGGTCCGAGAAGGAGGCGGTATCGGGTATAAACCAGGTCAACATTGACCGCATCAACTCACTGCTGGCTGAGGTAATTCACCGGTTAGGGTGCTTTTGTGTCATTTTGTTCATTGCCGGTTGTAGTGTAATTGAAAAAATAACTTCATTCCGGCTGTCTTTGCAGGTGATGTTGAGGGTTGATGGGATGAAGGTCCCCTTGCGGAAAAAGCAAGAGGAGGTAAGGGATGCCCAGAGACGGGCAGCCGAACTCATTGATGTTACCCAATATAACTCCCTTATGTATGAAATCCAAACTAAAAGCCGGGAGATGAAACAGGAGGAGCTAATCAAGGAGCTCACGGCTACTGCTAAAACAACCAACAAGAAAGCAGCTGACTTTGAACTCCAAGTCAAGGACCTCTAGGCTGACGTCAAAGCCTTGGGGGATGCTGACAAGGAAAACACAGAGCTGCGGGCAGAGGTCAACCGGCTGAAGAATGAGTAGGCCCAGACCCAGGCGGACTACAACGAAAAGCTGGCGGCTAAACAAGACCGGCTGGTGACCGAGAACGAGCGCGACTATGCTTTCTTCGACCTGAGGTACAAATACGCCACTTAAGTATTTGATGCCCAGGTTCTTGGAACCAAGAAGCCGGCGCCCTTTGAAGAGTGGGACGACATGCAAGAGGAGGAAAAGGAGCAGACGGATGATCAAATGCCGGGTGGGGCTGACGAAGCCCAAGCCCAGAAAACTCAAGAGGCTCCTCCTGTCGGCCAAGGCCAGCCGTCACAACAACAACAATAGCAGCAGCAGTAGCTTTATTTGTTCCTCTTTGTTTCTACTTCCGGCCTACGAGCCTTGTAATTTGTTTGTACCTCCTTCTCCGGACATAAGTCCGGCTGACAATCTTTTTTTATTATTATTAATATATTTTGCCGACTGAGTCGGTTTTGCCTTGATATTATTTGCTTCAATTTTTTGCAATTTTTCCCTCGTACAAATATTTTCCTTTTAGTAATTTGATTCGATACATGCGGTATGCCGGATGCGTTGGCTCTACCTGCCCCTGGACGGTTGTTTGCTTAAAATTATCCATCTCTAAGCAAGCAGCCGTCCATACAAGCATCCGGACGAATAGATAGGCGATCCTTGACCGTATTTAAAATAGAATTACTCTAAGTTGGATTAGCAGGCGGTTCCGGCTAGGGCCAACCTAGATTATTCTTTTGACCGGCTGTGGATTACCCTTTGGGTATCCGTCATTGCCGTTAGTTGGTGTGCAGGCGGCCATTGGCCGGACGTATGCATCATAACCAAGAGGATTTTGAACCCGGTTGTAGTGCTTTTGGGAAAAAGCCGGCTACATTCGATCAAGATTTAAATTACCGTCTGTGTTGCTTTGAAGCAACGGCCGGTTGTATCTTGATTTCGATTGATCATTCAAACGGCCATGAGTTATCTTTAACCTAGACAGTCGGTTAAGGCCGGTTGAGTAGTGATTTGTAAAACAATGTACCACCTGAATGGGAGATGTTCTCTTTGAAGAATTCACCCAAATGGGCGTCGCCGGATGCCTGCTCATGTTGGAGCAGGCGGTTTAAAATATGTTCGGCCATTGGCCTTATGAAGAGCTAAGTTCTATACTTAGCCTACAACTACTCAGTTTAGAGTAGACGGTTGCCCGGTTGTGCATTGCATAGATGGGACTTACAAAATACAATGGAAATAAAGCATTCTTTCATTAATATACTCTATTTACAAAAATTTACAAGTCCTTAGAAGTAGTAATTTTTCAAGTTATCTACATTCCAGGTTCTGGCTAGCTGCCTGCTGTCTAGAGTTTCCAGGCACTAGGTGCTGCCTCTAACTTCTTCAAAAATCCGGTAGGGGCCCTCCTAATTAGGGGTTAGCTTTCCGTGCTCATTTGCCCTACCGTTTGCCTCCATTTTTCGTAACACAAAGTTCCCCACTTTGAGGGGCCGTTTGTGTACTCTTTTGTTGTAGGCCCTCGTCATTCTCAGACGGTATATCTCATGACGCAAGGCAGCATTGCCCTTGCGTTCCGGGAGTGAATCCAATGCTAGACGCATGGCCTCCCAATTTGCCTCATCATCATAGAGCATGATTCGGAGTGTTGGCTTGTAAAGTTCAATTGGCAAGACAGCTTCAGTACCGTATGTCATGAGAAACAGGGTTTCACCGGTTGCCCCTTTTTCAGTTGTTCTAATGGCCTATAAGACATGTGGCAACTCATCTGCCCATAGACCGCTAGCCCTTTCAATCTTCTTCTTAATGTCGTCTGAGATGAGCTTGTTGAAGGCTTCAACTTGGCCGTTTGCTTGGGGGCGGCCGACTGATGCAAAACAATGTGAGATCCCTTGATCTCATAACCAACTCTTGAGAGTAGGCGTCTCAAACTGAGGGCCATTGTCAAAGACCATAGACATAGGTACCCGAAATCGGATGATAACGTTCCTCCAAATGAAGGAGATGACATCCTTTTTCTTTATGCCCTTGACCGCCTCTGCCTCAACCCATTTGGAGAAGTAATCTACAGCCACCAAGATGTATCTTTTCTCGCTTGAGGCAGGCGTATATGGACCCAGTATGTCCATGCCCCATTTTGCAAATGGAACCGGGGTGTACATAGCCGTCAAGTTAGTGGGCGGACGGTGTATGAACCGGCCAAATCTTTGGCACCTGTCACACTTCTTCACCATTTTCATGGCGTTTGCCTCAAGAGTGGGCCAAAAGTAGCCTTACCGCCTGGCCCTTTTTGCTAGAGTTTAGCCGCCTATATGTGATGTACAAAAGCCCGAGTGAAGATCCTCTAGAACCTCTTTCCCCCTTTCAGGGGTAACACACTTCAGCAACGGCTAGAGGTAACCTTTCTTAAAGAGTTCCCCCTAGTAGATCTCAAAACTCGAGGCTCGCTTTCTCAACACAGCCGCTTCTGAAGGGGCATCCGGCAAAGTGCCGTCTGCCAAATAAGCCCGAATGACATCCATCTAGGTAGAGCTTCGGTCAAGAACTCCAATGGGATCATGCCCAATGCTTCTTTTTTCCAGGACTTCCCAGAAAACTGACCTAGGCGCATCACAAGTGGCGGATGATGCTAGCTTAGACAGTGAATCCGCATGATTGTTTTCTGACTTGGGCACCTGACTTGGATGAAATTCATCAAGTGTCCCGACCTCATCTTTAACGGCCTGCAGATACTTGATCATAGTCGGATGGGTGGCCTCGTAGTCACCATGGTATTGGCTAACGATCAACTGAGAATCTGAGCAGGCGTCTACTATTCTTGCCCCTACCGCCTTACACATGCGGATACCGGCTAGCAGGGCCTCATACTTCGCCTCATTATTCGAGTCTTGGAACTTGAACCGTAGTGGATATTCATATTGGTCCCCTTCCGGAGACTTGCAAATTACACCTGCACTACAACCATTCATAGTAGAGCTCCCGTCCACATAAACCTTCCAAACCTGATCAACATTATTCGGCTGAGCCGACGTTGTCATTTCCACAATGAAGTCGGCGAACGCTTGACCCTTCACTGCCTTTCTTGGTTCGAAGGTGATTTCCAGACTTTGCATTTCAATAGCCCACTTGAGCATTTTGCTGGATGACTCCAAGGTCGTCATTGGCCGCTTGAGGGGTTGGTCTGTGTAGACCACCACCAGATGTGCCAAGAAGTATGGTTTCAACTTCTTGACTGCCATGAACAAGGCGAGGCCAAATTTTTCAACCAAGGGGTACCGCAGCTCAGCATTTCGAAGAACATGGCTAATGAAATAGACCGGGAGCTGTGTTCCGTCTCTCTCAGCTAGGAGAACGGCACTGAGGGCATGATCTGAGACGGTCAAATACAAGTAGAGAACCTCCCCTTCTAGAGGGCTGACCAGTCGTGGCAATGAGTGAAGGTGCTATTTCAATTTCAAGAATGCCGCCTCAGCATTTTCCCCCCATTCAAATCTAGTCTTCTTCTTGATTGTCTGGAATAAGTAGAGGCACTTGTCGCCTGACTGGTTGAGGAATCTCCCCAATGCCGCCAGACAACCAGTAAGCTTTTGGGCTTCCTTGACAGTGCGGGGTGACTTCATGTCAATTATCGCCTGTACCTTTTCCAGATTGGCCTCTATCCCCCTTTGATCAATCAAGAACCGAGAAACTTCCCAGACTCAACGCCTACAATCATGTCATCAATGTACGCCTCTACATTCCTCTCAATTTGATTAATGAAGATCGTATTAATCATCCGTTGGAAGGTAGCAGGCGCATTCTTCAGCCCAAACGGCATCACCGTATAATAGAATAACCCTTGATCAGTGACGAATGCCATCTTCTCTTGATCTTTTCTCCACAAAGGTATCTGATGGAAGCCTGAATAGGCGTCCATGAAGCTCATCAAGGCATGACCGGCTGTAGAGTCAACTAGATTGTCGATCTTTGGAAGGGGATAGCTATCCTTCGGACATGCCTTGTTCAGATCTGTGTAATCAACACATATCCGCCAGGTACCATTCGGCTTTCTCACAAGGACAACGTTGGCTACCCAATCCGGGTAGTAGCATTGTCGAATGAACCCGGCATCCAGCAGCTTCTTGACCCCGGCTGTTGCCGCCTAAAATCTTTCCTCGCTGTGGTCCCTTTTCTTTTGTCTAACCGGCTTCTTTTTTGGATCCACGGCAAGTTTGTGGACAGTAAGATCCGGGCTGACGCCTAGCATCTCTTCCACTTCAAAGGCAAAAATGTCTTTGAATTCCTTTAGCAGTTGGTGCAATTCTGCACCCAACTTTGCAAAAGCAACCGTCCCCACTTTAACGGTTCTCTCCGGACGGCTGTCATCTAGAACAATGTCAATATTTTCACCAACCGCCTGGGGACGGAGATCATCTGATCGTTCCCCGATCAGTGATTGCTATTGCTTCTCTTTTTTTACGGCCACAAGGTGGTCCGCCTTTCTCTTTTTGCCGGTTGCTTTGGGAGCAGGCGCGGCTTCCTTGAAGTCATCAAGGTCGATGAGTTCCTCGCCTTGGCTGGTTGTGGCCACAGTAGGCTTGATGTTTGAGAAATAACACTCCCTTGCCATCTTCTGATCCCCGCTCAGGGAACCCATCGTTCCATCGTCCCTCTCAAATTTGATCAGCATTAGGGAGGGGATGATGACTGCCTTGAACTCATTGAGGGTTGGACGACCCAGAATCAGATTGTAGGCGGTCAATTCCTCGACCACCAAGAACTTGACGACCATGTGTCGTCCTTCCCCCTTCTCTCCTAGCCGGATAGGTAGGTCAATCCTTCCCACCGGATGCACTACCCCTCCCCCAAAGCCAACTAGGGGGTGAGAAACCTTGTGCATGCTGCTAGGCTTGTACTTGAGCTTCGCTACTGGTAACTAATAAGGTTAGACGAGCTCCCGGTATCAATAAGGATCCAGCCCACTCGTTGGTTGACAACCTTGCATTCGATGACAATAGGGTCAACGTGAGGCCACCTGACCTTGCCCCGATCCTTCTCAGAGATGAGGACCTCAGGGAAGGTGTCTTGCAACGCCTGGCCCTCGTCCTCTGAGTTGACCAGTTTTTGGATGTTGTCCTTGGTACCCCGGATGGTAGGACCCCCTCCCGCGAAACTGCCTGCTATGGTAAAGATTTGCTCGTCATCATTGTCAGAGCTCACAGCTGGCTTCTTGGACGGTTGTCCATTGTTTGTTTTGGGGTTACCCTTAGACTTCATCATATAGGATTTCAAAGCCCCCTCATCAGCCAAACGGTCCAATAACCGCCAGAGGCTATAGCAACCATGGGTGTCATGGCCAATATCCGTATGGAATTGACAGTACTTGCACTTATCCCAACTATTGATGGGACTTTTCATTGCTGCCGGTTTTTCAATGGTCAACCGGTCTTTGATCTCCATGAGGATGGAGGAGCAGTCCTTGTTGAACTCGTACTTGGGGACGTACTGCTTCAACTCCCTCTTTTTCTTTTGGGACAACTGACCAGAATGGTCCGTCGCCCATACTTCTTTTCTGTTCTTGCTCTCTTCTTTTTTGGTCGGCTGAGCAGACTGGCTCTCCTTCCTATCGGACCTTTTAGGGTTCGACGAGTGCTTGATGGCACATAGCTCCGTCGCCTATATATAGGCTTCGGCTTCCATCAACACCTCTTGAAGGGTAGCAACCCTCTTTCTGACCAGGTCGAACTTAAAGGTCGACCCGTCCTTCAGACCTTTGAAGAAGTCTGTATAAGCAACTTTGTCAGACAGCCCTTGTATCTGAATTCTCATCAGATAGAACCGCCTGACATAGGACCTTAGTCCCTCCTTATCTCCCTGCTGAATAGCCCCCAAGTCAAGACTTTTCTTTTTGGTGGGGATGTTCATGGAGAAGTTGGACGCGAACAGGTATGCCAGCGTCTTGAAGTTGTTGATGCATCCGACTGGCAGATTACCAAACCACTATTGGGGCTATGCCCTTCAATGTTGCCGGGAAGCAACGGCTTCAGGTGGCATCATCCAACCCCTGTAAATACATGAGGTTGGTGTAGGCCCTTAGGTGGTCTTCCGGGTTGGTGGTACCGTCATAGGTACCAACCAACACATTCTTAACCTTGGCCGGCTGAGCCACCTCGGTCATCTCCATGAAGAATGCCGATGTCTATTCCCCAAGGTTAAGCAGCCGGAGCTGCCAGTCCATGGGCTGGACCTGCTGTGCCGCCTGACTCCCAAAGAGGGTCGGTTGCATGTATGGTAATCCATATGGCATGTATGGCTGTTAAGGCACATACGGAGCCAGCTGGATTATCTGAGGGCCAATGCGTGCAAACATGCCGCGTGACTGACTCTCTCGATTTGTCTCTGAACACTTCATTGAAATATTACAAAAACTGTCTGGGTAAGTCGACGTCGAGGCCGACTCAGACATTTGTTGACGTCTCTTCTCCTGGATGAACATCCGGGCGTCCAAGTAAGTCTTTTTTGACCCATCCGGCTGAACTTGCCGGATGGCCTTCCTTTGCCCTGATTCAGGGAAACGAAGTTTGGATAGGTCGATCAGAGGCCCATCCGCCCCCTTTGGTTTAGGGTGACGGGTTGGCACCCGATCTTTGATGTGCTTCTTCCCGGAGGGAGAAGGCTTCTTGGCAGACTGACCCTTGTTGGTGCCAATTAACTTTTTGATTATGTCCTTGATCTCCCCTTTAAAACTCGTTATGAATTTCATGAGTTCCTCTCTGGTGACGGGGGCAGTACCCTCCGCCGTCTAGGGTCGCCCAGCCGGCTTGCCGGCTGGGCTGCTGGGACCAGCTTTGTTTTTGCCCTATTCCCTTGTTTCTTTGGAACGGGTGCGTCTCGTTCGGAATGACCCGTCTAGGACCACGTAGGTATCAACCTCAAAGTCGTCACCACTATCTTGGTCTGTATGGACCTCAGGCTCGGCCATAGGCCGCTTGCCCTCAACAGGCGGTACAGAGTCGGATGCCATCTTAGAAGTACTCTCCCCACAGACGGCGCCAAATGTTTCCGGGTTTTTGGAGTCCCTCGGGAGAGTTACAATTCCAAGAATGCGCGTCGACAGTCTGTACTAGCAAAACCACAAAACTCCGGTTGAGTGGAGTTCTGCTTCCGACAATCAAGTTAAAACGTTTTCGGATGTAATAAAGGGCAGAATGTAAATGTTTTTCTCTCTAATTCAGAGAGAATTTTGCAATTAATATCGCTCGATTTTTTTTTGTATGTATTTATGAATATTTGTCAATGTGTAATAAATGAGGATTTTCCTCAATTTATAGTGCAAGGGGATCAGTTCACCTTTTAGGGTTAAAGTGCCACGTGTCAGCAGAGGATTGGATCCCGTTGGGCCTTTCTGAGGCTGACACGTGTCAGCATGCCATTGGGCCACGTGGACAGGGTATTTTTACCCTAAACATCAGTCATGTTGCTAGTGAGCCATGCTATCACCATGTTGTTACATGTATCCCATTGATCAGCCTTTGTATCATCAAATGTGTCTTTCTTCACCAGTCCTGTAACAAATTCCAGTTTCCTCTTAGAAGCAAGGTTAATCTCCATCGATCATCTCCATTCTCTATAGTTGCCTTCACCAGGCAACTTCTCAATCGATATAGAATGTTGCCCATCTCCAGGATGGAGATACAGGGGATTTTGCATATCAGCTAGAGAAATCTTTGATATATCTAGTGTAAAGTTTCAACTTTTGTGAAAAGGAAGGGAAAATACAAAAAAATATGGCAGAAAGATTTAATCTTTATGTTGAAACAAGTGAAGGGAAAAAGACTTGAGCACGAACTTTCACTCGTTGCTTGCTGATTTGAACCCCTGCTCTGATACCATGAAGACAAATGAGTCTCGATATTGGAAGCAACATCAAGAACAATTAAGGAGAAAGTTTATGGCGGCTCAGAATATTATATGTATTATTCCCTTCAAATACACCCTCTGTACATATACATACTCCTAGGAATCAATCCCTAGAATGATCTGACCTAGTGACTCATCTATTACAGCTGCACTACAGGACAATAGACACTACAAGACCAGCAATGTATCATATGGTAGCTAATACACATATCTTCATCACATTTAGTATGGGGGAGTTTGGTATTAGCAGCATAATGATTGGTATAGCCAAATCGCGAATCCGATTGTGCATTCGCTACCATCGACGACAAAAGCACCACCAAGACGCCATAAAACACAACGCCACATCCATGACGCCACAACCAAAACCACCACCAGAGTGATGCGTCTGATGCCCCTGTTGTTGGAAACCACTAGGAAGAAGGCGTCAGCGTGCACCCAAGTACGAAGTCTATTTTTATATTGATATTTTTCAAAGAATGGAGATTTCAGAAGTTTTAATAGAGAAATTGAAGCTCAAAGGGCATTGTTATTGAAGGTGGATAACACATTTTCCATTTAGGGTTAACATGCCCTTAATTTCACCCTTTTATCATAGGAGTTCATTTAATTTGTCGGTGAGTCTGCCGTGATGTCATCTGTTGGAAGGTGGAGACAAAAAAGATGACGTCGATGGAAGGTGGAGATAATGCAGATGGCGTCGGAAATGGAGTAAACGGTGGAAGATGGGTAAAGATTGGGGAAGGTGGGTGGTGTCGATGGAAGGTTCAATGGAGGATTAATGTCCAATGATGACATATCTGAATAACAATACATAAAACGTAAAATTGAGAAATAAAGTAGAAAACGAATGAGATGAACACATAGGGTAAGAATAGCTAGTATTTTCTTTTTAGTTTTCGTGGAGGATAAACAAGAGATTAGATATAACAAAGAGATACAACGAATGCTCTCCATCTCACAAAATATCTCAATTGGAGTTACATATCGGCTTGAATTGACTAGGCTATTCATTATGAGCACTACAATTTTCTACCGAAACGGTTCCTTATATAATATAAGGAAACCCTAAATTATTCCACAAAATATCATAAGCGTACCCGAAATTAGGACATTCCAAAAAGTTTGTGTAGCTTCAAACCAACTAAAAAAATACCTCACTCGACCAGGCACGGACGTGCCATGCAAAGCACGCCCTTGCCCCTTCCAAAAGGCCAAAGATAACTGGAATTTCCTACGGACTCGATAAATGTTTGTAACTCCCCTTTTTCGGCTTTATGACCGATAGAAATTGTATGTACTGAAATTGCAACTTTTTAAAATCACATTTATCTCTATTTGCCTGGGAGCTTAATATGATAATAACATAAGGATTTAAGGAGGGAGAAGGGAAAGAATATGATTAGGGAGGGAAGAATGTACGCCCATGGAGTCATGGTTACGAAAACTTCCTGTATGCCTACAGTGTCTAAAGTCAGAGATTCTCAAGGAACAACTTGGGTTAAGCTCGGCCTAATTAAGTTCGTTTATGTTTGTTTTTTAAATAATTATGCCAGACTTGGAAAGTTATGAAAGTGTGTTAATAAATGAACTTGAATGTGAGCAAAGGTACGTATACTCGTTAATATAAATTCATAAACCATTTGTTTAGTTAAATTCATGAGCTAATCGTTTAGTTAGTTATGTCATTAATCTAGCATTACAATTTTTTTTTCCTATTGAATGTCACAAGCTAAAGTAACGTGACATTTTCATTTTCGATTTTTATTTTTTTACAATGAGTTGCTAGTTTAAGATAAAAAGCGAGCATTGTTTTAGTAAGTTTTTTTTTTTTTTTTTTTTTTTTTTTTTTTTTTTTTTTTTTTTTTTTGGTGCACAATATTAGGAAGGTTATTATTGTGAGTGACTTAGGAATACTACGAAGATGACACTTATTATTCTCCTTACTTTAATAATGCAAGTCGAGTTAGCAACTAATCAGATAACTTTCTTCAAAGATAGCTTCCTTAATTAAGTAAGATAAACCAACTCTATTTGAAGTCTATTTGCTTGTGTGGAATGATGTAATTTCTTTAACTTTCCATCATCGCATTTAAAGTTGACACATGTCATTCTAGCATAGATCGACACGACATGTTAGAATTGGTTGAATGACACTTTAAATATGTCTAACATGTGTCATGATCAACTTATTGCCACGACCTACAAGTATATCGATTTTAGTTCGTGCCACGAGTAACCACCAAAGTGGTCCGCATATCTCCACATACTAGGCTACTTCCGCTGGTGCCTCCATATATATAATTGGAAAATGTGGCAATGTTCATTACTTGTACAGCAACAATGTACACATTTACATGCATAAATTGTGCCATTCATCATTCTCTTTTGTACTTAAATGTACCTCCCAAAAAGCCAATATCATCACATTTTAATTGAATATCAAGATAGATAAACATATTTAAATTGTAATGCACCAAAAGTTGCGGAAAATATAATTATAAATATAAAGCATAAAGTTGTACATGAGTATATCTTACACGCACGGAACACGTTTAAATAACATGTTACGTTTCATTGTTCTCTTTAGCTATGAGCCGTCAAAATATCCACGTGACAAACACATGAATCATCATCCCTAAATGTTTCTTAATTTTATAAATGTGAATCATCGTCACATCTTAGCTACCACCATATCCGCATGTCTCTTTTTTCTTTTTCTCCCTTGAGAAATTATTACATGACAAAATTTATATTTATCGAAACTATAGTTTATATAATATATAATTATATATGATATATATTTAGTACGTCATTTTCCCGTACTTCATGTTATTATTGAACCCTAAAGTAAGGTCTAATTGCACCTCATTGTCACCATCTATTTGACCAGATACCGATCCTTCGGTTGACTCATTAGAAAACATACTGAGCTTTTCAAAACTTTGAACATCACCACTAGCATCATTACCATTACCACCATTTATTGAAAGCTGGTCAGCCTGAAAAGTGGGGGCACGAGGCCCTCGAGGGCGTCGCTTGAGGCGGGGCCCAGTAGGGACAACGAATGTAGCAGGTACGGTAGGAGAGTCCTTAGAGGACGACATGTGGCGAATATCGTAGAGCTTGAGAGGAGGCAGATGAAGGACTTGCTGAGGTGGAAGAGGAGGACCATCGGATGAAATAGCATGATTATTAGACGGAGGAGAAAGTTGCATGATAGGCAGACCCTTGAGAACAGCATCAACGGCAAGCTGACAGTGGCGCCACTGACCAGAGTATAATAAACCAACTGAGCCATATATTGGGTCTACCACCCTCCCACATGCCTCGTATAACAATGACTGGAATATTGCTGCCAATTTCAACCAACCTTTTATTAGTCAGTGTACCTACATGGTACTGTACGTTTTATTTCTTCCTTCTTTTTTATTTTTCGACATTTAAGAACTCCGTATCAAAATGAACGAATTATGTTCTAAAATCCCCTTCATGAGGAGGGCTTCACCCTTTAAACAATAGTAACAAGATGACTTACCATTTATTATAAGTGTAACAGAGATCAAGCAAAAGAATAATCATCTTAAATATGTAATCCCTACTTTTACTTATCTCAATCCCCTAATTGTCCTTATAGCGGCCCTAATAATCAATTATTTTAAATTCATTAATACGGTCTATCTGATATTTTTTTAGTTTTACTCACGATTCGCGTTTTTTTTTTGTATATGTTATTAGACCAATTTAACCAAAAACTTAAGCTGATGGTTGAAGCTAGGAATATGTTTTATAATCTATCATTATCGATTGTGATTTACTCATGTTAGGAAAAAGATTAATCAAAGTGCGTAAAATACCAAAACAAAATACAAAATAGAGAGAGTAATGATTTAATTTTCATAAACCATGGAAAATGATTTTCAGAGAAAATTAGCTAGAAATAGTTTTATAAGGTGGAATTGTGGAAAAAATGACCTGAACATTAAAATTAACCTTAATCACCCAAGACACATCATGACAGTGCAGATTTTCATAGCTTTTATTTTTAATTAATCAGTTGAAGCTATTTATTAATTATATTAACGACAAGTAGATAGGATTATATTCCGTACCAACTTAAAAAAAAAACACACACGGTAAAAAATTGTGTAGTATTTAAGAAAATAAACACACTGTATATCCAGTTTAAACAAATAAAATAAATACTGTATTCCGTAAATAAGATATAGAATTACTAGCCAGACAAACTGGTTGGTAAAACACTCCGTACGGTAGCATTGAAATGCATGACTCAGATCAATTAATTCCAACCCTCTTAAACTAAGAATTACAACAATATATCTGTTTTTTTTTCTAAAAAAAAAATGTTTTGCATCGCTCTTGCATCTGAGGAGCTAAAAGTGAAAACAATATGTGAAATAAAACATTAATAACATTTACACCAGCCGGTGGGTGAATTTGTCATTTTTTCAAATGGCTAAATTAAACTAATTCAATAGAAATATTAAATCCTTTTTGTAGCCTTACCCTTTTTTAGATGGAAAAATTCATAATAGTTTTTTCATGTAGATCACAATGAATTATCACTATTTTTTTTAATGATTAACACATTAAAATAATTTGATATTTGAAAAATATTAATCAAAACGAAATCCATAACATTTCGTATAACTATATATTCCTTAACTATAAATACAGAGTACTTACAATTATATATTAGTAAAAATTATGAAAATTAGATATTAAGAAACTACAAGTTATAAGAATCAGATTAAATGAGATCTCATACGATAATGTTTTTTCTTATATATCAATGAAAATGGTGGTCAAAGTTATAAAAAGTTTGACTCCCAACAATAACGCCAAATGGAGTAAATTGTTTCAACTTTATGTTATTAGAATTTACTGTGGAAATTCACAAGTGATTCCTCAAAATGTTGGAATTATTTTCCAACTCCTAAAACTATTGGATTGCACAGAAATTGATGAGTAAACTTGACAGAGTATAGGCTAAAATTTTGCAATTTGGAAATAGAAAAAGCATTTATATTAACATAGCGAATATAGATCCATTTTTGGAAAAATTACCTTATTAAGATTAGATTTCCAGGAGATTCTGTCCTAGTACCTATCAAAGTCTGACACTAATATATAAAGATAAAATAGTACTATATCTGTCTAAGTGTAATTGTCACACTCAACTTATCACATAATTAAGGACTAATTACAATAACATTAAATTCTTCAATTGCAACAGAAATAAATAAATAAAATAATAAAATAATCATTTTCCTTGGGTTGCATATATATAATGGATTCATGGACCCTATTTTTTTTGGGTTTTTGTCCAAAATGTTACCACGGTTAAAAACAGAAGTTTAACTAATAACTTTACTATTAAAGTATTAATTTTCCCCTTGAATAGACACGATAATAATTTTATTTTTAAATAAAAATAATAATTTTATCGATTATTTCTTAAGAAAAGGATCTCATACAATTTTCTATGAGTAATTTTTAGTGACACTTAAATATTAGAAGATGCGCTTAATTTTTTAAGCAGATTAACAAAGAGCATTTCTTGTATATAAAATTAAGGTTGGACACATTGATTTCGGTACAAAAATTGCACTATTAGTGTATCACTCTAATGAATCTTATTCCCACACCTTCCAAACACGGGAAGAGATTATATACATTCGGGTGTATATAAGAATTTATACAAAAAAAATTTTATTCAAATCTCCCTTAACACCTTTATTTTTTACTTCCGCCCCCTAAGTGACTTAGGAGGCAAAAACACACGGAAAAATAAAAAATCATAATCGATATGAACTCAACAACTCTGATCAAACATGCATGTAACAAAAACAAAAGAAAAGCATTGAAAATTTTACCGGGGCGAAGGTGCTCGGCGCCAGCATTGAGGAGGTTGAGAAGACCGGCACGGCCATAAAATTTAGCAAGGAAAAGAGTAGCATTGGATTGGGCATCACCAGACATCATCCAATTAAGGCAAGGGCGAATGACGCAATCGTCGTTACAACCTTTGCGGAGAATTCTACACCCATTGCAGCTAGTTCTCATGATTGTTGGATGTTTACACAAGAGAGAAGTAAGAAAAGAGAGATTATGTAAACAACAAGAATGAATGAAGCAAAAGATGAAAGAGAGAATATAGTATTTATAAGCAACGAAAAAAAATGTGAAGGGTTTAAGGAAGTGAGATTTGCGTGGTTTTAGTTTAAGGCTCATAGCCCACAGGAAGAATAATGTGCTTTTGTGGAAGAAAACCTGGATTAAAAAGTCTTGAAGCTTTACTAGTTTTTGGTTGTTTGCTAAAAAAATTTCTTTTCTCATTGTGCTCATTTGGAAAGTTTTAACGATTGTCTACCTTCCAACTTCCAAGTGTACAAGCCTCAATGTTGGGAGGATTGTCTTTCTATTTAATTGCCCTTCATTTTTTAATATTATTACATGGTACAACTTTGTGTGTATAGTACTGTACTATTACTACTATAGTCTGTCATCTTCTTGTGCAACCTTCTTACCTAAATAGTTGGGTTTTTTTTATTTATTTTATTATTATTTTTTTATGAATAGTTGGTCATTTTACATGTACCTAAATATAAAATGATAATTCTTATAATTTAAAAATATGAATTTCAGATGAATATTTCCTCGTTTTTTTTTATACACTTTGACTTTTACACTATTCATAAATTATACTTTGACTAGCTTTTAAGATTTATAGCTACGATAAAGCATGATCATGTGGGATCTACTTTGAATCTTCTCAATGTAAATTAAATTTTATTAATATTCACTTTTTATAATTTTACAATATTGATAATTAGAGATACTTTGTTTAAATTGTGTGTTAGCAAGCATAATAAAGAGAAACGTGTCAATTAAAAAACGGAGATAGTATAACATTGGTATAGTGAAAACGTAAATATTTAATGAATAAATTTGCTACTAGTTAGATTTGTGTAAAAAAAATATATAAAAGGGTGAATTGTTCAGTATTATCATCTATTTTTCAATTCATACCAAAACAGTTAATTACACATTTATTTTTGAATTGGAAATCATTATTAATTAAGAAATCTACCCCGAAATCACATAAGATTTGAATCATGATTAATTAATAATGGCGAATACGCTAAAAATTTTTAATTATTTTCTTTGATACCAGCTTCTATTGTATTACTGTATACTGTAAACAAATATTACGTGTGACATATTGTGATGTGCTTATCTTGTGTCATTCCTAGGATCCAATCTTATCTAATATTTACTACTAGTCGTATTGTTAACAATAACATCTTTACTGAAAAGCAGGATACAACATGATTTAAGTGTAGTGGTTTGTTACACTTATGTCACACATAGGGGTGGGACTTTTCAAACCGAACCGTGAAACCGCCCGTTACCGAACCGAACCATTACGGACCGATCCGTTTATAAACCGATAAATATAAACCGAAAACCGAACTGAACTGTTCAATATCAAACCGAAACCGAATTGAACCGCTCAATGTCAACCCGTTACGGACCGTAAACCGATAACAAACCAAACTGCGCAAATCCGAACCGAAACGAAACCGAACCGAATGGTTTATAAACCCGTTAATGACCCGAACCGTTTATAAGCCGAAACCGTTTAAACCGAAAAAAAAAACCGTTTAAACCGAACCATTTGTAACCCGCTAACCGTTTAAACCGACCCGTTTATGAACCGAAACCGTTTAAACTGACCCGTTAATGACTTAATGAGTTAATGCACATCAATACCTGACATCTCTATAGTTTATATGTATATTATATATATCTGTGAGTCTGTGACTGTATATCAGTATATATAATAAACTAATAATAACTTAATAAGTAATAATACTAATAACTAATAAAGTAATGAAAATCTAACCATTGTTTTTCATGGGCATTCAATCTAACCGTTGTATATTTGACTATTCGTACATTAGTATTGCATAATGATTTCATCACCACTTTAATTAGTGATTTCGTGATTTCGTCCATTTAACTTATTAAGTTGTTTGAGTTAGTAATCTAAATAAAGTAACAAACTAAATAACGAATCCATTTAATCTCGTGTAAGTTATAATTTATAAGAAATGCAATGTTTGGAAATGAAAATTGATTCAATACGATATTGTTAATGTATATGTAATTATAGATTAATTATTATGTATATCATATCGTACGAATGTACGGTTGGTATCATTATCATACTATCATAAGTATCATTGCCTCGTTGAATTATTGGTATGTACTACAATCGATAAACATATTTACATATCTGATTATTAAAACTTAAAAGTTTAAAACACTTGTTGATCAATCTAATTGAATACTTGTACATTCTTAATTATCGATTTATCGTATTATAAGTATCAACTCATTAAATGGCCATGACGCGATCTTTAAAACAATCATGAATTCATGACCCAAACCGCTTATAAACCGAACCGACATGATCCAAACCGTTCATAAACCGAACCAATTGAACTGTGTAAACCCTCTACTAAACCGGCCCATTTCAAACTGAACTGACATGATTCGCACCGTTTATAAAACGAACCGATATTGACCCGGGTAAATCCGCCCCTAAACCGACCCATTTCAAACCAGACCGGCTTGATCCAAACCGTTTGTAAACCGAACTGACATTGACCCGGGTAAACCCGCCCCTTAAACCGACCCGTATCAAACCGAACCGACATAATCCGAATCGTTTATAAACCGACCCGCTTATGACCCAAACCGAATTTAAACCGCAAAGAAATAAACCGAATCCAAACCGAGCCGTGACTAACCCAAACCGAACCAAACCGACCCACCAGCTAAACTAAACCGTTTTAATTCGAACCGCTCCAAACCGAAACCGACTCAAACCGAGGTCAAACCGAACCGCCAGACCGAAATCCCACCCCTAGTCACACATAAAGTATCAATTAAGTAATATTTTGAGTTGCTTTACTTTATTTCCGGTGTCTTTCAATTCTTAAATTTCTTATAAAAAATATACACACCGATAAGCATATTGTGGGACCCAAAATTGAGCCCCCCAATGGCGTATGTCCTTCCAGCCTGTCTGTGTAGCGTACATGCCTTAATTTTCTTAATTTCACCACTCTTTGAGCGTATGCCTTTGAGTCGTACTAATTTTTTTATATTTCAAAATAGTCATTGAATTTACAATTAGATAAATTAGAAACTCGTTTAATAGATCCAACATAACTCCAAACTATATAGTGAACCCAAAAGTTACATATTTCGAAACTTCTTTGATACCATTCAACATTTAGACCCTAATTAAAAATGGTTTGAACTAAGTAAGTTGGTTTTGATTAGTAATATAATGATGCGGTTCAAAGGCATCATGATCGAAATTTCAATTGTTTTCTTTAATTTGCTTGAGTTGTCTATTTCTTTGAGATTGAATGGCATCAATTTCGAAGTTACGCATGGTTAATAGAATTAGTTTTTATCTAGGATTAGATTAGGAGTTTGTTTTATCATTTTATAAAATATATATAATTAGGATACTCTTATTTTTAAGATTTTTTTTTTAAATTTTCCTATCAGACATGGGATTGTATGCCTATAAATATATTATTTAATTTTATTACTAATTTTTAGATTTGAGTTTATGATAAAACTGATTCCTTGTACATTGAGACATTTTAGGAGAGAATTAAACTGCGCCAGGAAGAAAAAACAAACCAATCTAGCTGTTATCACCCGTGGTTAGAATTGAAAATATCGTCAAGAAAAAAAGAGTAGTGGAATTTATTTCACGCTGGGTATGAGGAGACCCAAGCCGCATCCATATTTCAAGCCCAATGGTCTCTCATGTGAAGGGGGCGTGATAGAGTAATTAAACCGATCCTAGGCTTCAACCATTAGCAAAAACTTTTAGTTGAGATGATCCTTTAACATGGTATCAGAATCAACGTGACACAAAGGTCACGAGCTCAAATCTCATCCATCCCCACTTTCAAGTTGTAGACACCTGATTGTGTCCCCCCAAAAACCAAACCTCGTGATGAGTATTTCATGTCTTTGATTAACAAGTTTGGTAAAGAGTTGAAGAGTCTCGTTAAATTTCCTTAAGCCTTAACCATATTCCTAACCTTTCTTTACATGTTTTAATCCAAAATCATTCATTTCGTGCCTTTAAACCCAAAATCATTCATTTTATGTCCTTAAAATTATTCATTTTATGTCCAAATCATAAAAATGCAAAACAGATTATTTTGTTCCATAATCTCGGGCCAATTATTATTTAGTTGAATGGGGCTTGAAAAGAGTTTTTCAACGATATATTATTAGCCCAAATCCGACTTGAAACGAATAAGTTATGGCCAAAAAACTAAACCAAGCCCAAACCGAGCCTAGGTCCACCTTAACTACGGCCCAATGATTATATGAGTGTCCAAATATTTTCCTAAATCAGTTAGAAACTTCTAGAATACTCTAGAAGGTTCTAATTTATCCATTCCAATAAGATAAAGATCAAAAGAGTTCGAAGCTGAATAAAACTTCTCATACGATAGTCCTTATCCCATTCAAAATCAAAGACGTTCGGATATATTTCACAATCATAATCCCATTAGAAGTCAAACTCCGTGTGACTATATTATCTTCAAAAATCATCGCAGGATGACAAAACAACGAGCCACGTCATCCCTATCACGCCGCAACAAAGGCTGGCGCGCCGTGATAATTTTGTCGCCCCGCGATAGAGAAGTTCTATCTCGTCGAGAATTTCTGATCTTTTCTGATAGTCCAGACTCTCTTTTTTTCCTATAAATAGAGGTTGTTTTCCCCGTTCCAGATCATGGACAATAGTCATTAATTACAATTAACAATTATTAATAATCCTTAGCATTAATCATCATTCAAAACACCCATGTTCTTAGCCTTAGCCTAAACACATCCTTGATATTCTCCCAAATCAGTCACAATACCTCCTTCGCGAGATTTGAATACTCCAAGCCATACTCGACGTTGCCTTTGACCTTGACGAAAAAGGTTGATAGTTCTGAGGGTTTGGTCCCAAATCTATATTTCAATTCATATTTGATATATTTACTTTATTGATTTAACTTTCTTGAAGTTTACTAACGTGTGTATTGTTTTAATATCAAGAAGGTTGAGGCATCAAAGTGAGTAATTCAATCACCCTTGTTATTATTCTTTGGTTTTGGAGTAGAAATCATGTTTAGGATGTTATTATGATTTCTAGTATCATGTTTAGGATAACGCTTAGATTTTGTTATTAGTGATATGCTAGGATTTATTATTAATCCGTTTAGTATCATGCTTAGGATCTTATTACTAACGATGTTTTAACAATGTTTTGATGATGATTGTTATATTAATCATATGTTGCTTGATTATCCATGATTTATTGCTATTGCTTGATCACGCCCCTTTTTGCAGGTTTAAAGGGAATTTGTACTTGAAATCACGCCTAATAAGATATTTAATAATTTGATTCAGGCTAATATGGCTTTAATTCTAGTGATCACCAATATTAGATTTGATTGTGCATTAATAATCAGCCAACGTAGATTAAACAAGTTTAGTATTAATTTGATGTATGTATGTTGATCGAAAAGCGCGCATGAATATCAGTAAGAATCAAGTAGAGGCCTATTTAGGTCGGGTTCTCTTAGGTCAAATTCGTACCATCATCCCCGAATATTCAGTCATGGTTCCGGACCATTATAGATTTAGCAATCTGTGTGATTGTGAATGGGGTGTAACCTTCACACCCGTGAACGGTTTACAAGTTCCTAAAACTTGTTGGCGACTCTTTTTCTCTATCTTCTTTTACTTGGAGCGCCTCTATACATAAAAACATGACACCATAGTAGGGCAGAGGTGAAAAATTCCCTACCGTTTTTGGCGACTCCATTGGGGAGGATTTCCAAATTAATTTCTAATTCGTTTAGCTATTGATTAGAATGAGAGAATGAGATTTGAATGATTCTTGATATTCATGTGCATAATTTTGATTAACATTGTGGCTTGAGCATGGAAAGACCATCCGTAATGTGTCAAAATATAGGAATACACTTAGGAAAGGCTAGAAATATTTTTCACAACTAAAATCGAAAAGATGCTGCGAAAATCGGAAAAAACATCGAAAACCGAAACTGCCGCAGAGCGTCAGTTCTGTCGCGTGGCGATAGTGGCCAACGCCGGACGAAAGTCCTGTCGCATCGCGACAAGGCTATCGCCGGACGTTAGACAGTCCTGTCGCATCGTAATAAGGCTGTCGTCGGACGTTAGTCCCAGCCGGCCAGCAATAGTGCCTGGTGATTTTGCGTCAGCTTTCTGTCTTCGTGTTTTGCCTTGTTCTAACACCGTTTCGACGATTTTACTTCCTGATTAAGTTTTTTCGACCTTTCCGAACCCATATGTGTTTTACATATGATTTTAGCCCTTGGGAATTCATGCTCCATCCACCCTTAAAACACTACGTGCAATAATAGGTGCATCTGACTTTGTTGAATTCACCGAAACATGGAGTTGAGTTTAACTCGCGGGGTTTCGTCCATCGCGCCAACCCTTCTAAGGTAAGGCCTCCGTGCGATGGATGCGGACTCTTAACCATGGACCCTCTTGGAATCCTTGACCTTAGAGAACAAGAGCCATGGTTAGGTGGCAAACTCATCGCATCATGTTGTGACTACTTGACTACTTGTGCATATCTTACTTGTGCATACCTTGTTTATGATTGAACTAACCGCTTGTGTTGACTTGTTTCTTGTATATAAGTCTAAACATGCTAACTAAGGACTAAAAAAGACTTTGCTTAATTAATTTGGTTAATTAAAATGAACCTAACGAATAAATATGCTTGACCTTGAATACTTTAGGCTTAAATCTTCGAAGGAATGACTGAGTATAAGTCATCGTAATGCTCCCGCCTTGGCACATCACATTTAACGTGTGGCGGAAACGATTGAAACCATAGTGACACGTCAAGCTTGATGAACCGCGATGGTACCATTGTCATGCGACAGTTCCATCGCTGTGCAATGGTTTGGTCATTCTTTCCAAGTATTCACAACGAGTCCCACTGTATTGATTAACCACTTTAACGTAAGTATATGGTCTTTCCCTGGTCTTGTTTGAGTCTTACCACATGTCTAGCCACTTGGCCATGACACGAGTCTTGTAAATATCACTTCCACTCACGAGTCTTCACACACCTTGTACATATCTTTTTTCACACCATGACCATGTCTTAGGTCCATGCATGAGTCATCATTTCCGTTATTCAAGTTGAGGGTCCATCTTATTCCCGGAAATTTCCATGTCTTTCTATAAATACATACTTTCCCATAGATTACATACCTCACACTTTCCTTCTTAAACACTTTCCACATTGACATACTTTCCCATACATACATATATACCTCCCTGCATACTTTCTTCTTACATGCTTTCCCCATACATACCATTCACCTCATACACTTTCCTTATCTATGCATGTTGAATCGAGCTCGAGTCATTTGATTGACAAGAAGAGTCTATGGTTTAATTTTTACATCGTTTGGTCAAGTAAAGAAGGGCGCTTAGTTTGAGACAACTCCTACATACAAGAGATCTTCTTCCAGAACACGGTTAAAAAACAGAGGAAACCAATGACGGCCAAACAAGAATGAAGATGTTGACAAACTCCAAAAGACCGTGGATGATCTTGTTGAACTAGTCAAAGTACTCACCACTCGAATGGAGAAGGCCGAAGACCCTGATAAGTATGTTCCACCTGAGACAATTAAGCGCATTCAAGAGGGCCTAAGTCAAATCTCCAATGACTACAAGTATCTCGACATGAACATCAAGGGAATCTCATTGGCTAAAGAACTCCTTCCGCACAAGTCCTCGACCACTGACATCCCTGGGTTCAAAGCTACTAAAAATACTTACTTCCATCTTAAAGCTTTTGAAACCATCATGGAAATCAAGGCTGTTGATAAGAAAATCTTCCCCTCGTTTTTCTCTCTTTCCTTGGAAACAGCATGTCAACAATGGTACTTTTCCGTGGGTTCTTAGAATATTGCTACTTGGGATAGTATCACGCAGGTTTTTATTGATAGATAAAAGTGTAATACCCAAGTGGAGACCGACCATAGAGAGCTCGAGATCCTTAAGCAAAAGGAAAATGAAGGCTTCACTGCATTTTACAATATATAGAAAGAGACTTCCGCAAAGATGATCACTGTCCCAAATGAAAAGGAATCCGTGCGAATATTCATTATAAATCTTCAAGATAAGTACCAAAAGCACTTTAAATATCAACTTCTAAACACTTTCAAGGCTATCTACAATACAGGCATCGAAATTGAGGACGACCTTATGAAATCGGCAGCTACTAACAATAGTAATGCGAGAGGAAAGAAGAACGACCATCCTTCTTCTTCCTCTTCCATTAATGAAGTATTTTCTATAGACACTCCTAAGCAACGAATCTAAAGATAAAAAAGGGTGTTCACCACAAAGGACTGGTCATGCCCATAAGACCTATCAAAGATCCAGTCCTAGAGGCTAGACCACCTAAGTGGGATCCTAATAAACACTGTAAGTACCACCAAGGAAGAGGTCATGATACTGAGGAATGTTGCAAACTCAAAGAAGCTATCCAGGATTTGGTCGATGACAACAAGCTTTATGTGGTTCTAGCCATCACAGAAGATCAAGTAATCTTTCATCCTTCTCTCCTCTATACATCTATTGATGAGCCTATGATCGAAGAAGTCTATATAACTGTCGTTAACGAAGTGACCATGATTGAGGAGGATGAAGAAGTTTTCTTAGATGCCACCGTGGGAAACTCAGCAAATCTAAAAGAAGGCATTGATAAGCTCCAAGATTCTATTACCAAGCTTACAAGTAAGGTGGAAGACCTTGTAAATCGGATGTCAATCATTGAACAAAACTCTCATCGCCAAGATTGGAAAAATGAAAAGAACAACCATCCTTCTTCTTCTTCTTCTTCCCTTCAAAGATTAAAGAAAAAACTCAATGCTCCTAAGCCGTAGGTTAAACGGACCATTGATGAATATACACCAATAGGAATGACTTATAATGAAGCTTTCGATTACCTCCATGGTCAAGGTTTCATTCATCCCATTGGTCCAATCCAAGATCCAGTATCTGAGAGACACTCTCTTAATTGGAATCCAAATTCCTATTACAAATACCATCAAGGCAATAGTCACACTACCGAAGAATGTTTCACCCTCAAAGATAGCATTCAGTAACTCATTGATTCGAATTTGCTTCATGTTCCTCCGTGCAACAATAAGGCCAAGTGATGATAAGCACAAAGCACGAGGCAGGCTTCAACAACAAGATTTCATGGTTCTTTTCTTATTCTTGTTTTCCCCTTCCCCCCCCCCCCCCCAATAAGTCTAGCTTAGGCACCCTCCATCATTTCTTAGATTTACTTCATGAGTTTGTTTTTACCATTTCCATTTCAGTAAATTGAGCATTTATTTCCTTGCATGTGATTATTGCATTTCATTTCATAAAATATAAAAATAAAATAAAAATATCCTTACCGAACAAAGCACAAGGTATACCAATGATTTGAGGCATCCTTTGTAGCCACGTCATATCACCGTTACCCTTTCAAATATACAATCCGTTCTTTATGAACCACTTTGAGCCTCGTCTAATGATAAACCTTCATTTTTCAACCCACATCTACCTAACTTTGGGATGGGACGGTATGCAACATATGCAATTTTCAAAGCCAAGTGCAAAAGCATGAGTGATTATTACCAAACTTTAGAAAGTTCAAAAAGCAATAAAAGTGTGCAAAAGGGAAAGTGTTCCAATGTCTTTGATATGAACATGTCTCAGATTGCGTCTTTTATCGAGTGCGTGGCACCGTGCCTAAGAAACATGAATGCCAAGTGAGTGATAGACCGCATGATAGGGATTGCCCGCACTTATCCAAAGAAGATTTAAAAACAAATCTCAAATGAAAAATAAACAAAAACAAGTTCAAAAGCGAGAAACCTCAAGCATACAAATACCAAGATTCAAATACAAGGCTGCACACCTTGGGGGCTTATTTTGGGTCTTGAGCCTTTATTCTTTCTTCTTCAAACCTTTAGCCTAACCCCGTTACAACCCTTGAAGACCTCCTGAGGTATATACACACTTGTGCGAGGTTCGACTAGAGCTACATTCGGCCTGATTCCTAACGGATACGTAGGCAATCTCACATTAGGGGTGGCCCTAATAATTATTCATCATGCATGATCATATCAAGGGATCTCCAATGCTTATCCCTATCCATTTAGAGCTAGACTTGGGGCTTGATCCTTACTTCATTAGCTTATAGCCTAAGAGTCACCGTCATTTGGCTTTTCTCAAAATATTTTTCCATAATCTTAGCCTTTACATCCTAACCTTAATGTCACTTTCACACGCATCACAAATAATAATCCTTCCCTTAAGAACCCTTTCTCATGAAATCGTGATACAACTCTGGCACACCTTGTCATCTTCGAATCACTCATAATCATCATCGCATCACAAAGTATGAGGTACTTAGCCTCCAAGCCTAAGTTACCCAAATACTTTCATTATCGGATCATCAATCCTTGCACTATGAAAAGAATGATTAATACATACACTTGATTAAGCTCATTCAACGCGCATCATTACTTGCTTCATTCTTTTCATATTTTTTCCTTTTGGAGAAGTTATAAAACTTTGTTTTTCACCAACACTTTACCTCTTTTCATTTCACGTCTTTCTTTTCAGGAGAAAGTCGGTACCCTTCACAAAAATGACGAAAAATTCTTGCTTTTTCTGCATTTTCGAGTCACACGAGCACAATCACAACGCAATGCACACACCATGTACATTGAGTCAAGTCGAGTTGAGTCTTCACTCTACACACATGATTTTTCACACAGGAGTCATGTTGTGTCGAAACATATCGAGTTGATTTGAGTACATTGAGTTACACAATGAGTCAAGTACACCAAGTCTTGGGTCAACCCCAAGAAAACCACCAGAAAGTCTCTTGGCAATATTTGATTTTACAAGATACACCTATTCATCCAAGATTCTTTTCGGAGTCAATCGAGCAACCTCGCCATTCATTGCACCAATTCATCGAAGCTTCTATTCGCAGCCAATCGAACACTCTCACCATTCGTCACCAATTCATCGAAGCTTCTATTCGTAGCCAATCGGACACCCTCACCATTTATATTTCTAAAAGCTCTTTTTTTCAAAGACGCGGGGACATTTATTTCAAAGCTCTTTGTTAAGAGACGAGTGGAAAATCCTTCTCAAAGCTCTTTTAGACACATGGACATTATCTTTAAAGCTCTTTTTTTCAAAGACACGTGGACATTCTTTTCAAAGCTCTTATGTTCAGAGATGCGTGGACATTCCTCTTAAAGCTCTTTTTGTTGGGTTTTGTAGAGTCCGACTCTACGCGGAAGAGAAACCCGCCCACTAATTTAGGCAACTAAGCATGCAATCACTAATTAAACAACAAATTAAAGAGAGAAAGAAAAGACATTCTTACCCTTGACGCGTGCTTCGCTCGTAAACCAAGCTCTTACTTGAACCCCACAAATGCAAGGTCTCCGACGGCTCGTACCCACGAACCCGACACGATCGGTCCAAGTCTCGAAGGTTAGTCGAGACCCGACCAAGAAAACTAGAGTTTTACGAACTTAGGGTTTTCTCACTTATCCAAGGAGATGCCCTTTTAGCTCCACTCAAGTGTTCTTCCCAAATGCCAAAATCTTGGTATTTATAGGGAATTGAACCCTTGCACTCCCACTCTTGATCAATGTGGGAGAATTTTATTTTGTGCAAATCAATCACAAAGCAACAAGTGGCATGAGGAAGAAGAGGGAAAATGAGGACCCCCCCAAGGGGGGGGGGACCAACTCATTTTTCTTTCTAATTAACCAACCAAGGAGGGGGGGGACCATTTGCAATCCCTCCCTCTAAGCCAACACCCAAGTGGTCCCCACCATCCTAGAAAAAGGGTGGCTGGGACAGCTGGCTGCTGGCCAGCCATGGCTGCCTAGGCTGCCTTGCTGGCCCCTAGCAGCATGGCTTTGCTAGCAGGCCAGCAAGCATGCGCACATGCCAAGCCAGCAAGCCACGCACATGATGCGGGCTGCTGCTGGCATGATGCGAGTGCTGGGCGCTGCCTAGCACTGCCTCGCATTGATGCAAGTGCTGGGCGCAGCAAGTGCTAGGCGTTGCTAGCCTTGCTGGGCGCATCGCCTAGCTTCCATGCACAACACGCAAGGCAAGGCCCCAGCCACAGCGATGCTGCGAGCATGCGAAGGGCTGGGCACCATGCGCGCCATTGCTTGAGCTTGGTGCTTGGTGCTTGGCCCCTTAGCATGCTAGCAAGCACGCAAGGTACGCCAGCTAGCACATATGCACAGCCACACACGCACGCACGCTTAGCGATGCTGCGTGGTGCTGTGTTGCTAGGAGCTGGCCCATGGCTGTGTGCTAGCACGCACATGCCCAGCACGCTGCCAGCAAGCTGCGATGCTTGGGCTGTGCGAGGGCCAGCGAAGGCTTAGTGCCAGCTAGCCAGCAAGCACGCATGGTGCGATGCGTGCGGCCAGCACTTGCTGGGCGCCACGCCTAGCGATGGGCGATGGCATACTGCTAGGCCAGCCCGCCCAGCCACGCACACACAGCAGCCCCTTAAGCGAAGTGGTTTTCGACAAGCGCTCCCTAAGAATGTGGACGTTGTGAAACAAATTAAGTTAACAAAATGTCACCCGGAGACGTGTGCTCGGCAAATCCAGATACGCATTGATACAAAAATGTCATTTCCAATAGCTATTTTTTAAATATAGTTTTTTAAACAAACCATCACTTCCAAACTTAAATTTCGGAAATTTATTACTCCTCTCTTTGATTTTCTCTCTCTAACAATCAAACACAATTCACTTTCTCTCCTCAAAAACAACGATGGACATTCGAGACGAGATGAAAAATCAAACGGATTTTCCCCTTAAAAAGGTAATTTTATGTAATATCACTTAATTTTGTTTGAATTTATATGAATATTATTAATTTTGTTTGAATATTGTTCGATACTTGATATATGCATTTTATACTATGTTTTTCCCCGGGTTCACTACAATATTTTACATGATTTCAAGCTCTACGAAGCTATTTCTTGCTAACAATCTCTTCTTTAGTATGTTCGATCTATTTTTAGAGTTTATCAGGAATATGGAGTTTAAACGAAGGATCGGACGCGTTCCCATTTGATGTTTGGAAGAGTTGTGAATTAAAGAAGCAAGTATTTCAGCTTGCCCGGTCTGACCGGGCAACAAAGGAAGCAAGAAATGCAAGAGATTATGCGTAGAATAAGTCAGTACACATTCAGACCCTGTTCGCCCGGTCGGGCAGGCTTCGCCCTGTCTGACCGGGCGAAGAAGGAATTGCAGCATACAGAAGACTGAAGTAGTCCAGCTCGCCCGGTCAGACGATGTTTGCCCTGCTTGACCGAGCGAGGTTATATTTTAGCCGACATACTAATTTTTCGGGCTTATCTTTTGTGGGCTATAAATACCCAATTTATTCCTCATTTTTAGGTTAGCTTTTATTCAGATACACTTTTAGTTTCTCTGTAGAAACGGCGGAAGCCCTAGATTTTAATTCCTTTAAGCATTCTTCCATATTGTTCCTTAGATTCAACCTTTGTATTTCAGCACTTGGATTATTTTATTGAAGCTTCCGGCATTCATCTTCTCTATTTTATACATTAATTTCAGTTTAATTTCCTGCATTTAATTATGTTTACTTATTTGATTATTGCTTTTAATTCCATTAGTATGTGTGAGTAGTTTCCTAATCCAAGATCTTGCAAAGCCCGATTATGATTGATGTCTAGGTTTTAATCGTTTAATTTCTCAATAATAATTTGATTGACATGCTTAATTGATTGTGTTCATGCCATTGCTAGATTAGAGATAATTAGTATTGTTATCATCCCTTTGTTATTAGATCAACGAAAGTTGGGTATTAACAGGATTAGGGTATTTCAATTAAGGGTTTGAAAATCATCATCACGAAAGTAGTTGATTGAATAATTAAGAATATAAGCATGGTGTCTAAAGTCCTTAGTTTTCATGATTCCACGAAAGTAGGTTTGATTGTTAATTCGGGAAGCCAATGAATAGCTCGAGAGAGACGATTTGGTATTAATTAGGGATTGCCTTTCTTCGTGTCAATTGGATTGTTATTGAGGATAAATTTGTTACTGAATCAATCATAATTGCGGTAATGCATGATCTTGGATGCTTTAGTTTATTGATTAATTCTCAGTCTAGTTAATTGTGTTATTTAGGTTATTAGTATAATTATTCCTGTTTGACTATTATTCGCTTAGTGATTACTTGAGTCTGATTAGATCTATGTGAACCATAGTCCCTGTGGATTTGATCCCTACTTACCCTACTATATTGTTAGGATGATTAGTTAGGTTATTTTTGTTAGGTACGCAATAAGCCTATCAATACTCTGTTGTTCGAAATTTTTATTGGAACTGTTCGAAAATTTAGTGAAATCAAACGGATATCATATGTTAATAAAATGTTTTAAAATGTTTATAATATTAATATTTGTTATTCATATGATAAATATTCTTAATGTTCATAAAATTTTCTCATTTTGTCTGGTTTGTATGTTTATTCTTATGTTCATATTTTGAATGCTTATGTTCACTTTCTGAAATGCATATGTTCACTTTCTTAAATGTTTATGTTCAAATTTTGAATGCTTATGTAAACTTTCTGAAATGCTTATGTAAACTTTTCTGAAATGCATATGTTCACTTTCTGAAGTCCATATGTTCATATTTTTATGTATATGTTCACCTTCTGAAATGCTTATATTCATACACATTCAAAAAATAAACCAATGCATATGTTCATATTTTGAATGCGTATGTTCAATTTCTAAAATGCATATATTCATATTTTTAATGCGTATGTTCATAATTTTTTATACTTATAATGCGTATGTTTCATAATCATTTTATTTTTTTATTTCTTCAATTTTCTTATCTTCATAATTAAAGGCCGTAAATTCAATTCATATGAATTACATGTTCACAAAACTAATCAAATTGATCAAAATTCATTACTAAATCACCAAATAATAAATCGAAATTCATACATAGATCAAATTAATAGAAATTAAACAAAATACAATTACAATTGAAGATAACCTAAAGAAAACCTAATTAGTAATTACAAATCAACAAAACAAAACACTAATCTGCATTGACGATCTCCTCGGGAATAACAACTAATTCCATAGTAAGCAACAAAATCAATCGAAAAAGTGAAACAAAAGAGAAAATTAAAGAAAATAGAGGAGAGAGAAAATGAAGAATGAAAGAGGGAAAACAGAGGAGAAGAAAATTTTGAAGAAAATTATTATAGGAAAGAAAGAGATGAGAGAGAATTTGAAAAAATGAAACAAAAATTTAAAAAAGGAAAGAAGAACGCGGGAAGAATGTTAGCTAAAATATGAAGAAGAACAAGTTGGGTTGCGTTTCATACTATAATAGCTGAGTTTAAGGCTGTTGAAGCTATTATAGCCGCACAAGCATACATCGAAGAATATGCGGTTTGAAAAGAAAATCCGACTTAAAATGAATAAGTTATGGCCAAAAAACTAAACCGAGCGAAAACCGAGCCTAAGTCCACCTTAGCTACGATCCAATGATTAAATAAGGGTCCAAATATTTTCCTAAATTAGTTAGGAATTTCTATAATCCTCTAGAAACTTCTAATTTATCCTTTCTGAGAAGATAAAGATCAAAAGAGTTTGAAGCCGAATAAAACTTCTCATACGATAGTCCTTATCCCGTTCAGAATCAAAGACGTTCGGATATATTTCACAATCATAATCCCATAAGAAGTCAAACTTCGTACGGCTATATTATCTTCATAAATCATCGCAGGACGACAAAACCAACGCGCCACGTCATCTCTATCACGCCGCGGTAGAGGCTGGCGCGCCGCGATAATTTTGTTGCCTCGCGATAGAGAAGTTCTATCTCGTCCAGAACTTCTGATCTTTTCTGATTGTCCAGACTCTCTTTTTTCCCAATAAATAGAGGTCATTTCCCCCGTTCCAAATCATGGACAATAGCCATCAATTACCATCAACAATCATCAATAATCCTTAGCATCAATCATCATTCAAAACACATATGTTCTTAGCCTTAGCCTAAACACATCCTTGATATTCTCCAAAATCAGTCACAATACCTCCTTCGCGAGTTTCGTATACTCCAAGCCATACTCGACGTTGCCTACGACCTCGACGTGAAAGGTTGATAGTTCTGAGGGTTTGTTTCCAAATCTAAATTTCAATTCATATTTGTTTTATTTACTTTATTGATTTAACTTTCTTGAAATTTACTAACGTGTGTATTGTTTTAATAGCAAGAAGGTTGAGACATCAAAGTGAGTAACTCAATCACCCTTATTATTATTCTTTGATTTTGGAGTAGAAATCATGTTTAGGATGTTATTATGATTTCTAGTATCACGTTTAGAAAACGCTTTGATTTTGTTATTAGTGACATGCTAGGATTTGTTATTAATCCGATTAGTATCATGCCTAGGATCTTATTACTAACGGTGTTTTGATGATGATTGTTATATTAATTATATGTTGCTTGATTATCCATGATTTATTGATGTTGCTTGATCACACCCCTTTTTGCAGGTTTAAAGGGAATTTGTACTTGAAATCACATCTAGTAAGATAATTAATAATTAGATTTAGGCCAACATGGCTATAATTCAAGTGATTACCAATATTAGATTTGATTGTGCATTAATAGTCAACCAACGTGGATTAAAAAGGTTTTGGAATAATTTAATGTACGTATGTTGATCGAAAAGCGCACATGAATACCAATAAAAATCAAGTAGAGGCCTATTTAGGGGCGGGTTTGGTTTCTCTTAGGTCAAATTCGTACCATTATCCCTGAACATCCAGTCATGGTTCCGAACCACTATGGAGTTAGCAATCTCTGTGATTGTAAATGGGGTGTAACCTTCACACCAGGGGACGGTTTACAAGTTCCTAAAACTTGTTAGCGACTCTTTTTCTCTAGCTTCTTTCTTTGGAGCACCGCCATGCTTAAAAACATGACACCACTGTAGGGCGGAGGTGAAAAATTCCTTATACAAGTGGATGTTATATTTCGCGTAGGGTATGCGGAAGGCCATGTTGCATCTTTATTTCAAGCTCAAAGGGGCTATCATGTGAGGGGTCATGATAGAGTATAAAACATATTCTTGGGTTTCAACCATCAGCTTAACCTTTTGGTTGAATTGGTCCTTTAACTCCATATCCCATATAATTCAGTTTGTATAACTTGAGGTTTCATTCGAATTTCAGAAAAACAAAATCGATCATTATTTCTAAAAATTGTGTGAGTTGAACTATAAATCATCGAAAGTGTGAATTTATTCCAACACATACTAAAATCCACACCAAATTGGTGTGGCTTCTCTTTGAAGTCGTTAAATTTGGTGAATCAAGGCGAATTTGCAACATTGTTGGATGAATTTCAAAAACTTAATGCCCGAATGGATAAGACGGAAGAATGAATTCAAGGTTGAGACAAGGAAACAACCTTCCTAGGGGACTTTTTGTGGAGTTATAAAAAGAACTTAAGGACCGTCGATGGTGATGCATCTCCACACACAAGCAATAATAGGAAAGAGGATATATAACCTCAAACTTGTCGATTTATCTGGGCGACCTCCTTTAATGTTTAGATGAATGCAAAAATGTGCCTTGATTGGGAGAAGAGTATGAGATGCATGTTTGTACATAAACACACTGCTGAATTGAAGAGAAGCATTTCTTATATGCCACTATAAATTTAATTAGGTATGCTCATTGTGGTTCGATTCTTTTCAAACAAGACGTGAATCTAAAGGGAAACAAAAGATTTGGACCTGAAAAAATTAAAGACTAAAATAAAGTAAAAAAATTATTCTTAAAACTTATAAAAGCAAAACTTATTTCTAAAATAAAATTCCTTAACATAAAATTACATGACTATAGATAATTATATTAAGCAATAATTTTAGCGCCTTTATATTGTTTGTGATTGTCGAGATCAAGAGGAACAGAAAATTGCAAAATTTATGCTTAGTTTGAATTGCAATTCCGTGATCACATTGAACCCTAATAGGCTTGTTGTGTATGAAAGGAATGGTGTCCTTCGAACAAGTGTATTGCTCCGATAGAGGATTCAGAATTAATTGGGAAAGTTAATTATTCAATGAAGTTAAGTGATCTGAACGTCTAGTTGGAAGCCGCTTCCGATCAGTGAGATTAATATAATTAATCTCACAGCTTACTCTTGACTAAATCCTGCGGGTGACACTCAATCGTGTAACCGAACTAAGGTGACAAATTAATCCGAAGGGTTTAATACATCAAAGAAGATATTACGAACTCAGATGTCGGATTCCGAGCTATCGACAAGACGAGAAAATAATTTAAACAACGTGTTTGTAATCCCTCGCAATTTTATGAAATTTATAATTATATTTTATTTAACTATGAGTATATTTTATATTGGTATAATTTATTTAATATAATTTAAGCAAATATTTTATACTTGAGCAATTTATCTTAATGCGATTTAAACAAAGGTTTTATACACTTCTTATAAAATTGTCCAAAGAGAGAATTATTTGGTTTAATTCTCTTTCAAATAGACTAACCAAATAGCTATTTTCCTAAACCCATACATTTTGGACCCAAACCCATAATAAAACCCAAGGTATTAAACCCATTCTTCTATTTTGAAAATCCACAAACTCTTCATAATCCCCCTAATTTTGGTACTCTTATTAAAAAAAAAAAGAAAAAAGAAAAAAAGAAAAAGAGAAACTCTTTGAATTCCCTAACTTACGTACTACTAATACTACTCCCTCCATTCATTTTCCTTTTCCTACACCCTTCATTCACGTACACTCAAAGAAAAAAATAAATAAAAACAAAAATCTACTGCTGCTCACTGCCGGAAACCACCGCCTGACCTGACCGCTGCCCAGGCCATCGCCGGCTAGCCTGCTGCTCCTCGGTTCCCTCGTCTTCTTCCCTCTTCTCTTCTTCCTCCTTTGTTGTTCTTGTTATATATATATATATATAAATAAATAAATAAAATAAAAAAAACCCTCATGCTCTTGATTTATGTATTTGATGATTTTGATTGATGTTTAATCTCATGATAAAGATTGTAAATATCTAATTTCATGAACTATTATTTTGGGTTTTAAATTTCAGATTTTATTATTCATTTAAAATAAGGTTTATGTGTTGATTTTTCATGATTTAAAGTGTTTAAACATGTTTAACAAGCTAACCAATTATTTTATTGTTTAATTATGCTAAAATTAGTAATTTTGTGTTTATATTAAATTTTCAGATTATATAAGTTATAAAATTTAAGTTTAAGATTGTTTATTTATGGGGTTTTGAGTTCTAATGCATATTATACTACTATACTAGTTATATTATGATTATGGACTATTAAAGATTCAAGTTTTATAATCTAAATGAATTTTTCAGATTATGTATGATATGAATTTTGTTATTTTAGTATCAAAAATAAAGGTTTATGATGTTTCTTAATGTTTTAGTGACCTACTAATTACAATGCTACAAGTATAGGTTGCATGATTTTCAAGAGGCTTTGATAAAACTAGTTTTTCAGCTTAAGTAAAATAAACATGCTGGAATTTTATATTCAAAGGTGTATTTTGGTGAATTTATAATCTAAACTCATAGTTCTACTTGTAAACTATTAGCTCATGTGTTTGGGTAGCTTAAAAGTGTTGTTTTTAATGATTTTTCAAAGCTTTTAAAGTCCTCTAATGTTGCTGTAATTTTTGTGGCTTGCATATTGGTTAAATGTTTAGTTACTTGGCTTAGGAGGAGATTTCGTAGAAGGTGAATTTTACGTGATAAAGTGGTCACTCGCTCCGTTTATTCAAGGTATGTACATGTTACAGAAATCCTTGATCTTTAGGAGCATGTTTAAGGAGTTATAAGAACCTAGTATCATATATAGGGAACTATTTGATTGTGGATTGTTTGGTTAAGAATTGAATAATTTACATGCTTGTGTTTGAGAAGTATGTTTTAATATATGGAAAATGTTGTTGGTTCTCTAATTAATTAACCATTCCATGATTGATTAAAGGATTTGGAATTGTTGATTTAAGTGCAGTTAATTTTTAATTATTCCATGAGGTAATTTATTATTACTCTTTCATGACTTGAAGTATGATATAGTAAAGGGATTGATTAAAGTCATATATGACGAGGTTAGTTGACTTTGTTCAACAAGTGGTTTGTCCTTCTAAATAAGGAATTATTGAGTTAAATGAATGTTTGGTGATCACTCTTCAATAACTAAGATAAAAGTGGATTGGTTGTGGACTGTTGTGTATTGTGACGTTATGATGTTTGTTTTATGAGTTGGAACTAATTAAACTTGTAAATCACGTAAAGTGAAAGATGGATAAGCAATAAAACTCTCTATTGTGCACGTCTAGAATATGAGTTGGGGTTTCACGGGGTATTATTCGTGGCCTTTTTAGAGGCCGTGTGATCTACGAGTCTCTTTTATTTACAAAGTTTTTAAACTAAATTGGGGTTGGTTGAGATCTCATCTAGCTATGGTGACGCAGTCACGCCCGTTTACCATTGGATTATTATTGTTTTTGATGGTTTCTGATGAGGAATCATTGGATTTTATCTATTATTTTCTAATGTTCCTTAATAGGAACATGGGGGAGACAACCTTGTCTATTTCTTAATCTAGAAAAATTATTAAATAATTTAAGAGTCGAGTTGAAACATATGAGTCCTGTGTTAATATTGGTAGTTTATGCCTACTAGTTGAATAAGAAATACGATGGTTGTATATGTGATTAGTAGCATGATAGGATCTTCATATTTCTTTATTTCCGTAGTTTGTATGTACTCAGCTTTGCTGATTACGTGCTTTGTGTGTGTGCTTATTTGGTCATGGCCTTCGCCTTTTAATGACTCTGTGATGATCCAATTTTTACACTTGTAATATTGGGGAGTAGATTTTTGATAGGTGTTGCATGATTGAGGACATCATTGATATAACGGGATTGAGTGGAGTGTTGACTCACCTTTGCAGTAGTGTATTTTCTTGAACAAGCAATACTTTGCTAAACTTTCTTTGGTTTGAATTTTGATTAATCAAATAGATGTTTGGGTTTTGAATAATGGTTTCATCCTGTAAAACTTATTTGGGTTTGTTTGGTTTGAAGTTTGTTTGAAATGATTTGGTTTTCCGCTGCAAATTCTTATACAAGCCTAACGTTAGAACACGTGGCAGGGATACGTCAATAATTATCTTACATTTTATTAGTAAGTATTTTCCAGGTAGAAGGGAGAATTATTAGGGGTGTTACAAAATGGTATCTGAGCTTAAGTTAGATTTAATTACCACTAAAGCCAATTTTTTTTTAGGCTCTTAACTAACTGTTTATGAATTTTGAATTTAATTATCAATTTAAAGGTTGAAAATTATTTTCGAAAATAACTTTAGTATGTTTGAAATAATTTGTTTTAAATGTTTATAAAATAATTTTTAATTTACTTTATAAATTTAAAGGGCATGCATGCATATTTAATATTTCGTATTTTATTTTTGATTATTATGCAAATGAATTATTGTGTTGTTTAACATGTTATTGTATGATGGTGTTCTAATTGAATTTCTTTCATGATGTGTTTATGGTTCTTCCCTTGAATGCTTGTGGCATTAAGATGATGTAGTGAGGAAATCATGTCTAGTAATGAGAAAGACACCGAAAGTAAAGATACTCTAGGAGACATGGAAAGGATTTTAACTCCAAAGTTGGACCAATCTGAGGAAGGCTATCAAGATCTACATGAGTTTAAGACAGCAAAAAACAAAAAGCATAAGATTAAAACCTACAAGAGGATCTTTCATGAGATGACTTTTACTTGTACCCTCGGACGATGAACATGATTATCTTGATGGATGATGGGAGAACCTGTAGACCCAAATGCAGGAAAAAAGGAGGACTAGGAACCTAAACCCACTCTACAACGCTATAACTATTGAAGACTTGAGAATGAGGCAGACCCACACTTTGGCATGGAAGGGTACAATGAGAAAAAGGATAAAAAGGAAAATGTGGTGCCTTGAAGTTATCACTTTTAGGATGAACTTTATTAGAAATGATCTTATGTAATTAGTAAATACTTATCTTGGGTTTTTAAATAAGTAGCTAGAGCTACAATGTTTATGTTGGTACTTCCCACTTGAGATACGATGAAGAAGTTTTAAATTAATGGTAGTATCATCTATTATGGTTATTGTTTTGTTATCTTTTTCTATATCGATTTGTTTTATAATCACCAACTACTATTTTTTTGAGGTATTGAATCCCTTACTAACCGATCGAGTGGGAGTTCCACGGGATGGGATACCATTTTATTTTACATTAATTTGTTTGGAATGTTAGTTGAATATGTTGATTTACTTAGTTTATTGTTCGAGTTATGTGTGGAACAAAAGGGTACACTAAACTAAGTGCCCTCTTGTACAATTTATGTGTATGGATGGAGTTCGTGACTATAAGTCTGGCTTTGCTTGATAATCTTCAGTTTGTTTAAGCTTAAGTGAATGCTTATTACTTTTCAGGCGTAGGGGTACCATGGCTCGTAACGAGGTTGCTTTGGCTAATGCTATTCGAGCATTAGCAGAACACGTGAACCAAAACCGTGGGGAACAACATGATCCTCATGTAAAAATGTTTAAGAAACTAGCTCAAGTGAAACCGCCTGTGTTCAAGGGGGCAGCTGACCCTACCTTTTTAGAGAACTAGGAACGGGAATTTGATAAGATATTTGTAGCCTTAAATTGCCCTAAGAACATGAGGGTTGATCAGGCTGCAATGTACCTGAAAGATGAGGGTGATAGGTGGTGGAGGGCCAATGCCAAGAGACTTCAAGCCCAATCAAACTTTGGATGGGAAGCCTTTAAGACTGCACTAAAAGAGAAGTTTTACCCACCTTTCTTGAGGAAGCAAAAATCTCAAGAATTTTTCAACCTACGGATAGGTAGCATGTCAATTTCTGAGTGTTACAACAAGTTCGTGACCCTAGCTAGGTTCTGAAGTGGTCCCAACTAAGGAGCTGAAAGCTCAGAGATTTGAGCAGGGGTTAACTAAGCAGTTGCAAAAGGACTTAGCTGGGAAAGTCTTTAGGACACTAGACAGGGTGTATGAGAGGGCTGCCCACTTATATGGGCTGAATTCTAGAGATTCTGCTGAGAATAGTAATGTTGGGGAAAAGAGAAAGAACTTTGGTAATTCTGGGAACAATCAAGGAAACTCCAAGAAACCCAAAAAAGGGAATGTTGTTGATGGGAGGAACCAAGATACTGGTGGCTCGTCTGGATAGGGCACTGGTGAGAGGAAATATTTTTGTAGGAGGTGCAAAATAAACCATCCTGGGAGGGACTACAAAGGAAACTTGGTGACTTGTAGGTATTTCCATAAGAAAGGGCACAAGGGATTTGAGTGTTTTGCAAAGAAAAGGCAGGAAGAAAATGGTTGGAACAGTTAGCAAAGATCTAACACTTTCTATAGTCAAGGGAACAGAAACAATGGTAAGAATAACTTGAACAAGAGGCTTGGCAACAACAATGGAAGCAACACCAACAACAGTGCCACCAACACCAGCTACAGTAATAATGTTAATCAGGGAAGGAACAACACTCCTGGGCGCCTATCTGTAATGGGCAGGAGGGAGGCTGAGAGGTCTTGCAATGTAGTCACTGGTACCTTCTCTATTCACTCTTTCTTTGTAAAAACCTTTTATTTGATTTTAGAGCAACCTATTCTTTTATTTCTACATCTGTTGTAACCTTGTTGAACTTATCTGAATCGAGTCCTATTGAAATTTCTGTTTTCTTACCTACAGGTAAAATTGTTCCATGCAATAAACTCCACAAAAACTTACCTTTAAAGATAGAAGAAGCTATTTTCCCATCTAGCCTTATTGAGTTTGACTTGGGGGACATAGATGTTATACTTGGTATGGATTGGCTGAGTTTGTACAAGGCCTAGATAGACTACAAGGTGTAGAAAGTGCACTTAAGGGATCCTTTGGGAAAAACCATGTATTATAGACATTTTGGGAAACCTAAGGGATATAGGCTTATTTCTACAATGAAAATCAAGAAGCTAGTGAATAAGGGGGTAACCACTATACTTTTGTTGTGTCCAAGACCTGAGTATGGTGGAGAGCAGAAGAATTAAGAATGTTCCTATAGTGAATGAGTTTTTAAATGTCTTCCCAGAAGAAATCTCGGGGATGCCACCTAAGAGGGAGGTTGAGTTCACCATAGATCTGGTTCCGGGCACTGCACCAATTTCAAAAGCAACCTATAGGATGACACCTTATGAAATGGGGGAGTTAAAGATCCAATTGCAAGAGTTGCTAGATAAGGGGTTCATTAGACCTAGTGCCTCACCTTGGGGAGCACCTGTTTTTTTATTTTTGAAAAAGAAGAATGGGAGTTCAAGGTTGTGTATCGATTATAGAGACCTAAATAATGTGACTGGGAAGAATAAGTACCCTTTACCCAGAATAGATGGCTTGTTTGACCAGTTGAAGGAGGCAAGTGTGTTCTTGAAGATCGATTGAAGTTCGGGGTACCATTAATTGAGGGTTGCTGACAAGGATATCCCAAAGACTGCTTTTAGAACACGTTATAGGCATTATGAGTTTACAGTTATGCCTTTTGGGTGAACTAATGCACCTGATATTTTCATGGACTTGATGAACCGAGTGTTTCATGAGTACTTAGATAAGTTTGTGGTGGTATTCATTAATTACATTTTAATGTATTCAAGGAGTGAAGAGGAGCACGCCCATAATGGTAGGACTGTTTTGGAGACCCTTAGAAGCAATAAGTTGTATGCCAAATTTTCTAATTGTGAGTTTTGGTTGGAACAAGTTGCACTTTTAGGTCATTACATTCCTAAGGAGGGTGTTTCTATGGATCATGCAAAGATCAATGCAGTTAGTGAGTGGCCTACTCCTAAAAATGTGACCGATGTTAGAAGCTTTTTGGGGTTGGCTGGGTATTATAGGAGGTTTGTCAAAGACTTTTCCAAGATAGCCAGACCTATGACCACCTTGATGAAAAAGGAGACCAAATTTGTGTGGGATGAAAAGTGCGAATTAGTTTTTCAAACCCTCAAAGACCAGTTGACTACCGCGCTAGTGTTAGCATTGCCCAATGGAAGTGAGGGATTCGAGGTGTATAGTGATGCCTCGAAACATGGATTGGTTTGTGTGCTGTAGCAGAATGGGAAAATGATAGCCTATGCGTCTCAACAGTTGAAGCCTCATGAAGTTAACTATCCAACACACGAATTGGTGCTCGTTGCTGTTGTGTTTGCCTTGAAAATTTGGAGACACTACTTGTACGGTGTCACTTGTAAAATATTACGGATCACAAGAGCCTGAAATATATCTTCACCCATAAAGATTTGAACTCACGACAACGTCGGTGGTTAGAGTTCATTAAAGACTATGACTTAAATATTCAGTACCACGAGGGAAAGGCAAATGTCGTTGCAAATGCCCTTAGTAGGAAGTCGAGTCACAGTGTTAACGCCTTAGTGGTTGCCGATGACTTATGCGAAGATATAAAGAAGTTGAACCTTTAAGTGGTGAATCAAGGAGAGCTAGAGGGATTATTGAGTGCTTTGTTGATTAAACCATCTATTTTCGAAGAAATTAAAGAGAAGCAAACTGAGGATGAGTTATTACAGAAGATTAGGGATCGAGTGACCAGTGTTGCTGAGACTGAGTTTGAAATCCACGAAGATGGGAGTTTAAGGTACAAAGGGTAGATGGTGTGTGCCACAGAATTGTGAAGAAGTGAAGAGGAAAATCATGGAGGAAGGCCATAATACTCCATATTCAGTTCACCCTGGAGGAGATAAGTTGTATAAAGACTTGAAAGAATTGTATTGGTGGCCGAATATGAAAAGGGAGGTAGTTGAATTTGTGTCTAAGTGCTTAACATGTCAGAAGGTGAAAATGGATCATAAAAGACCCATGGAGAAGGTGCAATGCAACCACTAGTGATACCAGGGTGAAAATGGGATTTAATCTCCATGGACTTTGTGACTGGATTGCCAAGGACTCAGAATGAGAATGACATAATTTGGGTGATCGTGGATAGACTTACTAAGTCAGCAATGTTTATTCCAATCAAGGAGACTTGGAAGAAGAAACAATTGGCAAGTACTTATATGAAGAATGTAGTTCATTTGCACGGGGTTCCTAAGGACATTGTATCCGATAGGGATTCGAGATTTTGTCTAAGTTTTGGCAAAGAAAGTGCAAGAAAACCTTAGGACTAATTTGAAAATGAGTACAACTTTTCACCCTACGATAGATGGGCAAACAGAAAGAAAAAATCAGACCATGGAAGATATGTTGCGGGCTTGTGTAAAATTCTCCTATAATAATAGCTATCACGCAAGTATTGGGATGGCACCTTTCGAAGCACTTTATGGGAGAAAATGTCGAAGCCCTATGTGTTAGAGTGGTTATAGTGAGATAATCACTTTGGGAACCAAATTCATCGAGGACATGGTGAGCAAAGTAAGATTAATCCAATCGAGGATTAAAGCAGCTTAAGATAGACAAAAGAGTTATGCCGACATGAAGAGGAGAAATGATGAATTCAATGTGGGTGATGAAGTTTTCCTAAAGGTCTCACCCACGAAAGGGGTAATGTGGTTTAGCAAAAAAGGGAAGCTCGGTGCCAAGTATGTGGGGCTTTATGAGATCCTGCAACGTGTGGAAAAAGTTGCTTACAAATTGGCTTTGCCAATAGAGTTCAAGAAATGCATGATTTTTTTGACATTTCGCAACTCAAGAGGTATGTGGCAGGTGACACCCATGTGTTTCAGCCAAAGACGATTCAGCTTGATGAGTCTCTGACATATGAAGGGAGACCAGATCGAATCTTAGATCACAAGGTGCGCAGCTCGCGAAACAAGGATGTGCGAATCGTAAAAGTCCTTTGGTCTAACCAAGAGTACGAAGAAGCTACTTGGAAAACGAGGATGATATGAAAAAGAAATACCCCGAGTTATTTGTTTAGTTGAGTTACGGGGTTGTAACTTTTTTCTTTTAAGAGAGGTAGATTGTAATCCCCGCAATTTTATGAAATTTACAATTATATTTTGTTTAATTATAAGTATATTTTATATTAGTATAATTTAAGCAAATATTTATACTAGAGTAATATATCTTAATGCGATATAAACAAAGTTTTTATACACTTATGAAAATTGTCCAAAGAGAGAATTATTTGGTTTCATTCTCTTTTTAATGGACTAACCGAATAGCTATATTCCTAAACCCATACATTTTGGACCCAAACCCAAAATAAAAAGAAACTCTTAAAATTCCCCTAACATACGTACTACTATTACTACTCCCTCCATTCATTTTCCTTTTCCTACTCCCTTCATTCACGTGCACTCAAAGAAAAAAAAAATACAAACTCTGTTGTTGCCCACTGTCGGAAACCACCGCCCAACTCCACCGCCTGACCTAACCAGCGCCCAGGTCGTTGCCGGCCAGCCTGCTGCTCCTCGGTTCCCTCGTCCTCTTCTCATCTTCCTCCTTTGTTGTTCTCATATATATATATATATATATTATATAATAAAAAAAAAAAATTACCCCATGCTCTTGATTTATGTATTTGATGATTTTGTTTGATGTTTAATCTCATGATAAAGATTGTAAATTTATAATTTCATGAACTATTATTTTGAATTTTAAATTTTAGATTTTATTATTCATTAAAAATAGGGTTTATGTGTAGATTTTTCATGATTTAAAGGGTTTAAACATGTTTAACAAGCTAACAAAGTATTTTATGGTTTCATCATGTTAAAACTAGTAATTTTGTGTTTACATTAAATTTTCAGATTATATTATAAGATGTAAAATTTAAGTTTAAGATTGTTCATTTGATGGGGTTTTGAGTTCTAATGCATATTATACTACTATACAAGTTATATTATGATTATGGACAGTTATAGATTCAAGTTTATAATCTGAATGAATTTTCAGATTTTGTATGATATGAATTTTGTTATTTTAGTATCAAAAATAAAGGTTTATGATGTTTCTTAATGTTTAAATAACCTACTATATTACAATGCTACAAGTATGGGTTGCATGATTTTTAAGAGGCTTGATAAAACTAATTTTTCAACTTATGTTAGTAGGATAAACATGCTGGAACTTTCACTACTAGAAAACAGGCAATTTACGATGGAATTCTGTCGGAAGAACTTTTCCAAAGAAATTCAGTCATCAGAAGAGGTTTTCTGGCTCGGAAAAGTCCGTCGAAAATTTTCGACGGATAATATTCTGCCGGGAAATTCCGACTGAAATTATGTTGGAAAATGCTGTAAAAATATATATATATAAAAAAAAAAAACCACGCCACACCACCACCTCCACTGCCTATCACCACCTCCAACCACCACAACCTAGTACCCAACTTCCTGAAAAACCCTAGAAAACCCAAAGCTATCCCCACCCAACAACCCAATAACCACCGTAACCCACCCCACCTAACCCTAATCCACCCAAATACATATCTACCACCAAAACCCACCTAAACCAAACCCAGATCTACAACCCTATCCCTAACCCTAACCAATCCAGATCTATAACCCCAAACCCACCTTAAATGTAACCGAGTTCTACAACCCTAACCTTAACCAATCCGGTCGAACCACCCATCATAAGCGAAACACCCCACCACCCACCTAAAACCATCCACCACGACCGCCGAAAACCACAACCACAACCCAAAAATTAACCAAAAAAAAAAATTAAAACAAGAAAACATACCTTTAAAACCGAAATTGGCTTTAAATTTCACCTCAAACTTGTATAATAATTGATCTTAAAAACCTTAAAAATTAAAATGGCATAGAAAGCAGGGATAGGAGGCAGCGGTCGTGGCGATGGGGCAGCGTCGTCCAGCGGCGTTGGAGGATGCGAGAAAGGGAAAAGAGGAGGAGAAGAAAAAGATCGAGAAAAAGAGGAGAAATGAAGACAAGCAGAAGAGAAAAGAAATGAGGAGAAGGAGAAGAACAAGATCGAGAAGAGATAAGGAGAAGAAAAGGAGGAAGGAGAAAATAAATGAGGAGAAGATAAAGAAAGAAAGGAGAGAGAGAAGAAAGTGAAAATAAAGGGGATAAGGGGGCGGCTGATGATGTAGGGTTTTGGTGTTTTTTTTTAATGTTAAATCCGTCGGAACTCGTTAAAATTCCGTAGGAAATTATTTGTTTCCCGTCAGATAATTAAGTTTTTTCCGACGCATTTAAATTCCGTCGGAAATTTCCGATGGATTTCCGACGATTCTAAATTCGTCAGAAATTTCTGACGAAACTTAAATCCATTGGAAATTCTAACTTTTCCGGCGGATTTCCGTGTCTGTCAGAACATATTTGTCGAAAATTGAGCTTTTTCTTGTAGTGTTTATATTTAAAGGTGTATTTGGGTAAATTTTCAATCTAAACTCATAGTTCTACTTGTAAACTATTATCTCATGTGTTTGGGAGTGACCACTTGCTTCGTTTGTTCAAGGTATATACAAGTTACGGAAATCCTTGATCTTTAGGAGTATGTTTAAGGAGTTGTAAGTGTTAAACCTTAAGAAGTTTTGATGATGATGGATATGCCAACTTCAACTAATGTGATTTCATTAAGTATTGAATTAGAATAGGTGAAATTGACTTTGGAAGTGGAAGAGTAACCTATCTATGAAGATCTAAGGAGAAACAAAAGAAAGACAAAAAGAATAGAAAAAGAGTTCTTCATTAGAGCTAGAGGTGATCTCTAACAGGAACACAAAGAGAAGCTTTCTAACAGGAGCTTGACAACAAGCTGAGAAGACTAGCTTGGACTGCGTTGAAGACAAGAAGTTCCACAAGAACTTGGACTGCGAGTCCCTGTAAGGAGCTGGAGTGTTGAAGACAGCAGGAACTTGGTCCTGGTCTGAGTAGAGCCCAAGTATTCATACAATGTGAAGCTTAAGGAGGCAATTCGGCAATAGACTAAAAGTCTTATTATTAAGGTTTTTGTTGAGTTTATTTTTACTAGGATTGCTGTAAATATGTTTGGTTAATTATGCATGAAATCTATTAGAAGCGTGGCAAATATTGGCAAGCTTAATAATATGGAAAGTTTTAAAAAGATAAGTTTTAAATTTAGGAAAAGACCTTTGAGAGATTTTATCTTATAAAATCTGATTTTACAAAATGATAATCTTTTCTAAATTATATAATTCTTGTATATAAAGGAGTGTTCATTATTGATACAACTCGTGAGTTTATTCGTGCAAATCTGAACAGTGCTTAAAGAGTAAGTTTTCCAAGTTCATAAGCTGTGTCATATTAGTTTCGGATTTCATGTGTAGCTTTCCAATCACATATTAGAATCAAGAGTTTGTATTGTTTTGGGTATTAGGTGAGTGATTAGCTTTTGCATACACTGTGGTAGGCTTTGGGTGTGAAGCCGAGTGTTTAGTACTCTGAGAGTGCTGTGAGGAATCTAAGTCCGGAACTTAGGTTTGGTAGGATAGGGTCCTATCGAGTAGCACGTTCAGTCAGGAACTTGTGAGAAAGGTCTGTGATTGTAATAGGTTGTAACTAGGAGTGTTACCCTATTATAGTGAAGTGTTTGGTTTTGAAATTGCTTGGAGGGTCGAGGTTTAACTTCCAGTTAGGCCCTGGAAAGTTTCCTCGTAAAATCCTATGTGCATTGCAAGTTCCTTAAATACTTTGTTTTAAATTTCCGTGAAAAGTTGCCACTAGGAACTCACTGCAATTCACCCCCCTCTTGTAGAAGTTCGTCTCAACTAACAATTGGTATCAGAGCAGGTTCTCAAGCATAACAAATAACTTTGTTGAGTAAGTTTCTAAAGAGAGATGAATTATCGAGAGAAACTTGAAGAATGGTACTCTACCCAACGTCCACCTATGTTCAATGGTAAGTTCTATACCTACTGGAAGAACAGGATGGAGATCTTCATCAAGGTTGAAAATTATCAGGTTTGGCGTGTTATTGAATCTGGTGATTTTGAGCTAACCAAAACTAATGAGAAAACGAGGTAGTTCCTAAACCTTTTTTGATTTTGATAAGAAAGATTTTCAAAAATATGAATTGGATGCTTTAGCTATAAAACTGTTCACTGTAGACTTGGATCCCATGAACACAATAGAATCATGGGATGCAAGTCTGCTAAGAAAATATGGGATCTACTTGAAGTTACTCATGAAGGTACAAACGAGGTAAAGCATTCTAAAATTGATTTGTTGATGTCTAAATATGAAAGATTTGAAATGATACCTAAGAAAACCATAGAAGAAATGTTTACTAGATATAATGATATAATCAACGAGTTGGGTTCCTTTGGTAGACACATTCCTATTGATGAACAGGCTAGAAAAGTGTTGAGAAGTCTTCTCCAAGATGAACACCGGAGATCTAAGGTGACTGCATTGCAAGAAACCAAGGACTTCACCAAGTTCAACATGGAGCAGCTGGCTGAATCTTTGATGACGCATGAACTTCACTTAGGAACTAATGCTGAAAGTTCCAAATGCAAAAGCCTGGCTTTGAAGGCACACGAAACTGATGACTCTGAAGTTGATGAAGATGAGATGGATGCTGGTTAGAAGATTCAAGAAGATACTTAGAAAGAGAAATTTTGATAGGAACAATAAATTCTCAAGTTCCAAAGAGACTACCTGTTTCAAGTGTGGCTTGAAAGAACACTTTATTAGGGACCCATTGAAGGAAAATATATTGTAAGATTCAAAGGCAAGGATCAAGGCAAGGAAACAAAGACTTACAAACCTTCTTTCTCTAAGACAGATGTAAGAAAAGCTATGATAGCGGCCTGGGGTGACTCAAAATCTGAAGAAGAAAAAGAAGAAGAACAACCTCCTGAAGAAATTGCACATCTATGTTTGATGGAAAAATAGATGAAAAGGCCAAGCTGAAGGAACTAGAGGCTGATGTATGGTTTGATTATAATCAATTAAAACATTTCTCTTAATAAAACCTAATTGACATCGTTATGGAAATTTAAGGTGAATTAATTGATTTGCATGTGGTCAAAGGTCAAAGTGATAAAGCTCTTAAAACTCACAAAGAACACAGTGAATGGATAGATAATATGACACTTGATATTCAATAGAGATTCTTTGACTTGTTTGATGATAATGTTAAATTAAAAGAAACTGTTGAAAGAATGAAACATGATAACATACTAATGAATGTGGAAATTTCTTTGTTAAAACTCAGCGGTGCCACTCCTAACTCTAAAGTTTCTCTACTAGACCAATATCCTAACTTTGAAAAATTAAAATCTGATTTGGAAGAGTTAAAATTGGATAAGGCTAAACTTGAGGGGGAACTCGAAAGAGTTAAGAAGGGCAAGCAACTGGTTAAGTACATTATACCTAACTAGATTGCTAATGCTCTAGCTAAAAGAATTGAAGGTCTAGGTTATAAGAAGAAGTTCCAGAAAGAAAAGAAGTATGTTGATCTACCGAGTAGTATTATCTGTTATTTCTGTGGTAAGATAGGGCATAAGCAAAATAAGTGCCCTAAGAAAGATAAAAGCACTCTTAAAAATGTGAATCATGTTAAACAGTTATGGGTGAAGAAACCTGACTCTATATCTGTTGTACATGAACCCAAGGAGACCTAGGTTCCTGACACTAACGTTTGATTTTCATGCAGGTTCCAATGAGAGGGAACAACATGTGGTACCTCGACAACAGTTGTTCTAAGCATATGACTGGAGATAAATCAAGATTTCTCTCACTGAACGCGTATTATGGTGGGATTGTGACTTTTGGTGATAACATGAAAGGTGAAATCATTGCTATTGGAAAAGTAGGAAGGTCAAGTTCCCATGCTATAGATAATGTATTTTTAGTCGAGGGTTTGAAACACAACTTGTTAAGTATTTCACAATTTTGTGACAAAGGTAACTCTATTAGCTTTACTTCTAATTTGTGTCGAATCATCAACAATGACACTGGGAACATTATATTAGAAGGAACTCCTAAAGGGAACAATTATATAGTGGATCTGAACGAGGTTCCAAATAGCATTTTGACTTATCTTAGTGTCATTGAGGATGATCCACTATTATGGCACAAAATACTTGGTCATACAAGTTTTTCATTACTATACAAGCTTAGATATAAAGAACTTGTGGAAGGTCTTTCATTCATCAAGTTCCTAAAAGATAAAGTGTGTCATGCATGTGTGAGAGGAAAACAGACTCGTATCTCTTTTGAATCTAAAAATATGGTAAGTACCAAAAGACCTTTGGAGCTCATTCACATGGATCTCTGTGGTCTAATGAGAATCTAAAGTAGACGTGGAAAACGATATGTTATGGTTATTGTTGATGACATCTCAAGGTATACATGGGTATTCTTTTGAAAGCAAAGATGAAACGTTTGATGAGTTTTTTGATTTTGTGAAGAAAGAATAGAGAAGAACAGGTCACCAACTAGTGCATCTAAGATCATATCACAGAACAAAATTTGAAAACTATAAGCTTGATGAAAGGGATGGAACGTAACTTCTCTACACCTAGGACTCCACAACAGAATGGAGTGGTTGAACGCAAGAATAGAAGTCTTGAGGACATGGCTAGAACAATGTTGATTTCCAGTGGATTGCCTAGAAACTTCTGGGCAGAGGCTGTTAATACAGCATGCTATATCTTGAACAGGGTCACTATTAAAGCTATCACTAACAAAACACCATATGAGCTCATCAAAGAGAGAAAGCCTAATATTTCTTACTTTAGATCTTTTTGTTGCAAGTGTTTTGTTCATAACAATGGAAAAAGAAACTTGGGAAAATTTGATGAACGTAGTGATGAGGCAGTGTTCTTAGGATATGCCTCAAATAGTAAAGGTTAGAGTCTATAATAAAAGAATAATGTGTGTGGAAGAATCTGTACATGTAATTTTTGATGAAACTGACTAATTGATTGATGTACAGGATGATGATGATGATTTCAAAATTGGATTAGTACGAAAGTATGATCCAGATGAATAATCATTATCTATGCAGAAGCAGCATTATGAAAAGGATGGTGAAACGAATCAAGAAGCAACAGAGAACAATGTTCATCAACATGAGCAAGTAACTGACAGGAAGTTCTAGTAGAAGTTCCAGAAGTTGTTCCTGCCGAAGACCAAGCAAATGATGCAACTCAAGAAATGATATTTTCGGTTAGAGACTTCCAACCTAAACTTTGGACATCAAAGATCATATCCAATGAATGCCATTATCAGTGACATAGCCAAAGGAACTCAGACAAGATCACAACTAGAAACTTCTATGCACTTTATGCATTCTTGTCCTCTATGGAACCTAAGAATCATTTGGAAGCACTAAATAATGCTTATTGAATCAATGCCATGCAAGCTGAATTGAATGAATTTGAAAGAAATAAAGTTTGGCATCTGGAACCTACACCAAGTCATCAAAAGACTATTGTCTTAAATGGGTGTTCAGAAATAAACTAGATGAACATGGTATTATAGTCAGAAACAAAGCAAGACTGGTGGTTCAAGGCTTCATTTAGCAAGAAGGCATATCGAGGTATGATTGGTTCTTTTCTATACTTGACTGCTAGTAGACCTGACATATCTTTTAGTGTAGGTCTGTGTGCCAGGTTCCAAGCAAACCCAAATGAGTCACACCTGATAGCAGTGAAAAGAATCCTTCATTACTTAAAAGGAACTGATGGCTTGGGCCTTTTCTACCCTAGAAGTGACTCATTTGATTAATTGGTTATATTGACGCTGACTATGTAGGTGATTTGATTAATAGAAAATGCACTTCAAGAATGGCACAGTTTTTAGGACCGTGTTTAGTATCTTAAGGTTCCAAGAAACAAAACACAGTTGCATTATCTACAACTGAAGCTAAATATGTAGCTGCAGCAGCATGTTGTTCACAAATTTTATTGATAAAGCAACAGGTTAGAGATTTTGCCATCATTTTTTAATGTATCCCTATTTGTTGTGATAACACAAGTGCTATATGTATTTCTAAAGATCCAGTTCAACACTCAAAGGTCAAGCATATCCACATTAGGCATCACTTCCTAAAGGATAATGTGGAACAAGGGAACATTAATTTAGAATTTTGTCAAACCTAAAGTCAAATTGCAGATACTCTAACCAAGCCCTTGAACTGAGAAAGATTTGAAAAGTTGAGATTGGAACTTAGGATGATCAAGCTAACTTGATTGCTTTTGAATTCCTAAGATATGGCAAAGTTGGAAATAATGCAAAATGAGGAAAAAGGACATCTAGCACAATCTTAGTGTGCTAAACATAGCTAAAGTGTCACCGTAGGTGAATTCCTAGAGGTTAGTTCAATAACACTTGAATGCGTGTATAATTAGTATTGTGTAATGTATGTGTGCATATAGCGTGTTCCAAATGCATTTGATTTATGGAAAAATCTTATTTTTGGAAATTAATTGAATTTAGAAAGAAAAGATTTTGTTTAAAAATCATCCGGATTAATTTTAGAAAATAAATTAAAGTTGTTCAATTAAATGACCAAATAGTAAACTCATTCATATCTCTTGCATCGCTTCATTAAATTATAAAAAGCATATTTTACCCACCTTCTCACTCCACTATCAAATCACAAAAACCATTTCAGTAAAAACCATCAAACTCTCTAAAACCCCCAATCTTCAGCCATAGCTACTGAAACCTCCAAAAACTTAACCGAGAAAGTTCCTACATCCAACACTCTGAACCCGAAGAAACATCACCTCTTGCTATGGTGGTCTATATCACATCCGAAAAACCAAAAGAATTTCCTAAAGCAAAAACACCCACTACCTCAACCACCAAGAAAAACCCGATTGAAAAAGAGAAAAATTCAGCAGATGGTGAAGAATCGTCTTCAGATATTATCAAGAGACTACAAGAGTGGAAAGAGAAAAAAGCGAAGGAAAAGTCTCTTGAAGAACATATCAAGGAAGTGGAGGATTTTGCTGAGGGGGAACAAGAATCGTAGATAGAGAACGATCCTATGGAAAAGGATGATGATCAGGATAAATTTGATAAGAGTGCTCGAAGGTATGTTGCTGGCCATAGGCTTGATTTAACTTGGTATAAAAGCTAGGTTTTTAGAATTTCTTGATTTATTAAGATTTCAAGGTTGAGAACATATGTTGTCCAAATCCTCAAATAATCTCATGTATCCATCGGCTATGAATGAATTCTGTGCAAATTTTAAAGTGAAAGAAGGAATAATTTCGAGTAAAATTAACAAAATTGCAATTGAGTTTGATATGATGTTTAGCGTTTGGGAACTATACTAAAAGTTCCTACTGAGGGTTATGAGGCTTATATTAAAGGGGAAGTGGAAGTAAGAAATTATTTAGGTGGTGACATAGTCGAATTTCTGGGAGGTAAAAGGGGAGTTAACATCTTGAATCACAATAAGTTGAGCCCTAGGAATAAACTGTTGTTTAATTTGGTGAAGAAAACTATCCTGCCTAGAACTCAAAAGAAAAATGAAGCAAGTTTGTTGGATATGACTGTGATTTTCTGCTTAGTGAAAAAGATTAAAATCAATTTTCCCTCGTTGATGTATCAACATTTGGCTCATTGTGTTCCTAACAAGAACAAAGAGGGGTATAGAGCATTGCTATCCACAGTGTTTGAAACTCTAGGAGTGAAACTCAAGGGTGTTTATGGTGGGATGAAAGAAAGAGCAGAAAATGTCATTAATGAGGAGACTTTGCTAGGGATAAGTCTAGCTGTAGTAAATGGGAAGATTGAGAGGGTAGAAGAAAAGAAAAGTGAAGCTAGTGGGAAGAAGAGAGAAGGAGCAAAGTCTGGTGAGCCTGTGAGGAAGAGTAGAAGGCTGTCAGCAGGTTCTTTTCCTTAAACCAGCATAGAGGAACCTCTAAAACTTGATGAGGAAGATAATGTTATGGCAGGGCAGGGCAGATTGCTTAACTTACAGACAGAGCTGAGGTTGCAAAGAAGCAGCTCAAAGAAGCTACACGGAAAGTTCGGAAGCTGGAAAAGAGTGTGCAGGGTCTTGAGAAGAGTCTTAAGGACAGAAGGTTGATTTCTAGAAGACTGTCAAGAGTCTGGGAGCAAAGTTGGCTACTAGCATTGAAGCATACAAGGAGGACAACAAGAAGACTATTTCCATCCTCGAATCCTGAACGAGCTTACCTTTTGCAGCCTACCCTAGCCGAGCCTTAGCCATTTTTTCTTTTGTGTTTGTATCATGGACAATTTAATTTTGTTTGGGTATTTTGGAACTTTGGTTTGTAATTATTAAAGCTGGGTGACCTTTTTGGGTTTTATGACCATTTGGAACTTTTCTTATGTATGTGTGCATAGTATAGTATGAAAGTATGTGCAGGATTATGTGAAGGGAGGTAGTCAGCTTTGCATTTAATTTCCCACACTCGATGAATTGCTTGTGGGGCTGTGTTTAGATGTCTAATAACTTAACTTGCAGGACTTTTTGATAATGCCAACAGGGGAAAAAAGAGAAGCAAACTTGGAAGTGCAGTTGTTCTGGGTTCTAGTCGATAAAGTATCAAAGATTTCTTTAATATATTGTATGTAGTAGCTTAGTTTAATTTACTTTACTTTCTGCAGTTATTTATTTTTGTTTTTCTTAAGTTTTTAGTTTTCTGTGTGTTTTTATTTTCTTGTTAAAAAACCAAATATACAAACCTTCTATTCTATTTTCTTTCTTGCTCGAAGTTTGCTAAGTTTTTCATCATCAAAAAGGGGGAAATTGTTGAACCTTAAGAAGTTTTGATGATGATGGATATGCAAACTTCAATTAATGCGATTTCTCTAAGTATAGGATTAGAACAAGTGAAGTTTACTTTGGAAGTGGATGAGTAACCTATCTATGAAGATCCAAGGAGAAACAAAAGAAAGACAAAAAGAATAGAAGAAGAGTTCCTCATTAGAACTAGAGGTGATCCCTATTAGAAGAGAATAGACAAAGAGAAAATATGTTTGGTTAATTATACATGAAATCTATTAGAAGCGTGGAAAAGCTTGGAAAGCTTAATAACATGGAAAGTTTTAAAAAGATAAGTTTTAAATTTAGGAAAGATCTTTGAGATATTTTATCTTATAAAATCTGATTTTACAAAATGATAATCTTTTCTAAATTATATATTTCTTAAGTTTTCCAAAAGATTTTCTTCAAAAGATTTATTTCACAAAGGGTTTTATAAAACGGCAGTTTGGTATTTTCTATCTTTTGAAAACCCTACTTTACATGCAAGAATTCTTGATATAAAGGAGTGTTCATTATTGATACAACTCGTGAGTTTATTCGTGAAAATCTGAATAGTGCTTAAAGAGTAAGTTTTCCAAGTTCATAAGCTGTGTTATATTAGTTTCGGATTTCATGTGTAGCTTTCCAATCACATATTAAAATCAAGAGTTTGTATTATTTTAGGTATTGGGTGAGTGATTAGCTTTTGCATACACTGTGGTAGGCTTTGAGAGTGAAGCCGAGTGTTTAGTACTCTGAGAGTGCTGTGAGGAATCTAAGTCCGGAACTTAGGTTGGGTAGGATAGGGTCCTGTCGAGTAGCAAGTTCAGTCAGGAACTTGTGAGAAAGGTCTGTGATTGTAATAGGTTGTAACTAGGAGTGTTGCCCTATTATAGTGAAGTGTTTAGTTTTGAAATCCCTTAGTGGGTCGAGGTTTTACTTCCTGTTGGGTCCTAGAAGGTTTCCTCGTAAAATCCTGTCACTAGGAATTCACTGTGATTCACCCCCCCTCTCTGTAGAAGTTCGTCTCAACTAATAGTAAGAACCTAGTATCATGTATGGGGAACTACTTGATTGTGGATTGTTTGGTTATGAATTGAATAATTTATATGCTTGTGTATGAGAAGCATGTTTTAATATATGGAAAATGTTGTTGGTTCTCAAATTAATTAAGCATTGCTTTATTGATTAAAGGATTTGGTATAATTAATTTTTAATTATTCCATAAGGTAATTTTAGTATTAGTCTTTCATGACTTGAAGTATGATTAAGTAAAGCGATTGCTTAAAGTCATATATGACGAGGTTAGTTGACTTTGTTCAACAAGTGGTTTGTCCTTCTAAATAAGGAATTATTGAGTTAAATGAATGTTTGGTGATCACTCTTGAATAACTAAGATAAAAGTGGATTGGTTGTGGACTGTTGTGTATTGTGACGTTGTGGTGTTTGTTTAATTTTATGAGTTGGAATTAATTAAACTTGTAAATCACGTAAAGTGAGATATGGATAAGGAATAAAACTCTAGATTGTGCACATCTAGAGCATTGACAATCATGGGTTGGGGTTTCATGGGGTATTATCTGTGGCCTTTCTAAAGGCCGTGTGATCTACGAGTCTATTTTTTTTACAAGGTTTTTAAACTAAATTGGGGTTAGTTAAGATCTCATCTAGCTATCGTGATGGAGTCGTGCCTATTTACCATCTAGATTATTATTGTTTTTTATGCTTTCTGACGTGGAAGCATGGGGATTTTGTCTATTATTTTCTGATGTTCCTTAATGGGAATATGGGGGAGACAACCTTGTCTATTGCTTAATCCAGAAAAATTATTAAATAAATCAAGAGTTGAGTTGAAACATATGAGTCTTATGTTAATATTGAAAGTTTATGCCTACTAGTTGAATAAGAAATAAGTTGGTTATATATGTGATAAGTATTATGCTAAGATCTTTATATTTCTTTATTTTTGTAGGTTGTATGTACTCAGCTTTGCTGATTACGTGCTTTGTGTGTGTGCTTCTTTGTTCATGGCCTTTGCCTTTCAAAGACCCTGTGACGATCCAATTTTTACAGTTGTAATATTGGGGAGCAAACTTTTCACTGGTATTGCATGATTGAGGTCATCTTTGATATAACAGGATTGAGTGGAGTGTTAACTCACCTTTGCAGTAGTTTATTTTTCTTGAACAAACAATACTTTACTAAACTTTCTTTGGTTTGAATTTGGAATAATCCAATAGTGTTTGGGTTTTGAATAAGGGCCTTGAATAATTCCAACTTGTAAACTTATTTGGGTTTGTTTGGTTTGAAGTTTGTTTGAAACGATTTTATTTTCCATAACAAATTCTGATACAAGCCTTAACGTTTGAACATGTGGCGGTGACACGTCGATAATTCTCTTACATTTTATTTATAAGTATTTTCCACGTAGAAGGGAGAATTGTTGGGGGTGTTACAGCGTCGCTAGGCAAAACCCTAAAGTGTAGCCTCGCAATGGCCTAGTAAATTGCGAGCCATGTGAGGGTTAGACCGAGAAGGACTGCCAAGCAATGGCTAGCATTGGGCAGCTAAAGGCCGCATGCGCGAGCTAGCAACAACAACCATAGCATGGCCCAGCACACTACTAGCCTTGCGGGCTGGCTGCGTGTGTAGCGCGACATGCTGGGCCTTGCGCGCTGCTGGCCAGCACGAGCGGCCAACCTAGTAGTATCAAGGCCTACTGGCCTTGGGTGCCAAGGCTTCCAGCAAGGCAAAGCCTTGGTCCCCCAGGATAGTTGCCTAAGAGTGCTCGTAGTTGGTGAGGCTTGCCCCAAAGGCTTTGCGTGCTCACCAAGGCCTTCTTGTGGTCCTCCCACCTACCCTTGGTGTGTGAGGGACATGTGTTGTTTAATTATTGATCATGCAATTTATTTTAATTTGGAATTAAATTAAATTCTATTTTTCTCATTTTATCACAAGTTCCACATTGAAAGAATTATGAGGGACATGAGATGTCATGCCTATAAATACCAACCTTAGGAGTTGGGAAAATCACTTGAGTTGAACTTGAAAAGTCATCTCCGATATAAACTGTGAGAAAACCTTCGGAGTTCGTAATACTCATATTTTGGTTTGCGGTTTCGTCTAGCTACAAAACCCTACCCTGTTCGAGCGCGAGGGTGTTTGAAGTGGGAGGAACTCGCGTTTGCGGCTCTATGGCTTTCGGCATCAAAGATCGTGTTCGTGTACGTGGTGAAGCACGCATCGAGGGTAAGATATTCTTTCTCTCTTTATGTGTTTATGTGTTTATTGCTTTATTAATTATATGCATGTTTAGTCGTAATTATTTATGCATGTGGTCTAGGCGGGGATTGGTTCCGCACGATGTTTGGAAAACTGTAAAACCCAACAGTGGTATCAAGTCATGTTATTTTAAATTTTTACGACTAATATTAATTAGGGGATTTAATTTATATTAAAATCTGGATTAGCAACCTAATTAGATTAGGGTTTCAATTGTTCCGGTTTTATTGGATAAAATCGGATTAATGCTTGATTACGCTAACGAACCTAGATTTCGACAAAAAATTAGTGAATTTTTGGTGGAAACAGCTTTCTAAATCACACTTTACCCACACAGTAGTTAAAGCATGGCTACCAGAGGCCAAAATCCACCTAGAAACATGTTTTTTGAAGGTTTTTTCGTTTAGAACGAGAAAATTTTAAGTCTTTGGAACTTAATTAACTATGGCATATAATGATTGCATGTGTATGATTATGGATTTAACTTACTGAAATTATACTCCTCTTAATGCATGAATTTGGTAATTTATTGATGATTAATTTGGAGTGCTTAATTTTTCACATAAACTTGAAATTGCTTAAATTTGCAATTGGACTGCCCTAAGCACTACGCGCACCAGCATGTGCTGCTGGTGCCGAGCGTTGCCTAGCAGCCCCTAGCCAGCAGCCCTTGCCTGTTTGCACATGCCACACACGCCCTCGCACCACAGCAGGCCCTCCGCACTCCTTCGCTCGCATACAACCGCGTGCACACCCGCACAAGCCTCGGTCAGCAACGTTAACTTAGCTGCGTGAGCAGCCCCTGCTGGCCAGGGTTGGCAACAAGGATCCAAGCCTCCACTTTTGGTGTGCGCATCGGGATTTCAATCTCGAAAAAAATTTGTGTGACTTCATTTAGTTCCAAATCCAATTTTGAATTTAACATTGAGCAATTTTAAATTAATTTTAAGTCCAACTAAATTAATCCAAGTTAAGTGCAACAACAAAAATTATTTCCAAGAACCATTCTTTAATAATTTTAAGTCATTTTGAATCAATCAAAATTTTAGGGCATGCAACATAATTAAATAACTCATCCAATGATTAAATAAATTATGACTTTGACAAACTAATCAAATTAATTAATTCATTAATCATCCAATGAAAAATAATTTATTCAATTAGGACTCAACATGTTCGAATATTTCAATCATCCAATGAAGAACAACATTCAAACACAAAGATGAACAACATGAATCTTAAATCGATTTCCAAAATCATTAAAATTCAAAGTTTGTTCATTTAGTATTTTAGTAAGTTAAGATCCAAATCAATCATCCAATAAAGATTCAATATTTAACCATCATATAGGTTATTAATCATAATCCAACATAAACCAAGTCACCTAGCGTGCGAGGCCCGGATTGGTTGAAAAGGTTACAATTAAATTCACGGCGTTGATTTTAATAAAACTTATTCACTAATTGGAATGCTTAAGTCTTTTCATGATTATTCTAGCCAAAATTGCGCATATGAAATATGGGAAAATAAATATCAAAACTACCTTCCTAAAATGGAATTTTGGAAGAGACTATGGATATAGTTTAAGGGTTTTGTTAATCTAAATAATTCTAGATTTGAGAACAAGCTTAAGAAATCCATTGGTGGATTGAGGGAAGCATGTAGGAATTTGAATGTGTTTTCTCATAAAGTTAATAAAATGTTTGGCTTATTGAGAAACATAGAAATTCTTTTAGAGTAGAAGTTTAATGGGAGAAAGAGTCAATTTTATAAGGTCTAACAAGAAGTTTACGAACTCTATTGTATAATGACTATCAAATGCTAAATGCTTAGATTTGAAAGTAATTAGAAATAATGGACCAAGCTAAGGCGATACTTAGTACATAGTGGGAATTAAGACTTATTGGATAGATTTAATAAAATGTTTGAACGAGTAAAGGAATTAACTATGTTAAACATGAAGGACTTGAAAAGGCCTTCAACCCATATGTATAAGGCTAAGTAAATGTTTGCACTAAGTATAAGCTATGCAAATACTAAGTCAAACGTGAAAGACTCTAATAGAGAATTTCAATTGTATCATATAGCAAACAGTTTAGCGAAACTCAGTGAAACTAGATGAGCTAAAAGTCACATGAGTAAAATCAAATTGGGAATAGTTCTGCAATTTAATCCATCATGCATGCTACGATATGTAATCGTCACATGACTTGAATGCTTAGAGCATGACAAGTATAAAATACAAATCGACTTGAATCTAAGTAATGGATCGTTAGATGATTATCAGGAACATCCAAAGGACTTGGTTAAGTAAGAGGATGAGTTCTTGATGCTAGAAACGAATATATAGTGAGTATCGATGTTACAAGCACAACCTTAACAGGGATTAGATCCTTAATAAGGAAGCCATATATAAGCACGAGCTTAGATGCGTCGTGGCTTGAGAATGGTAACCTTGACTTGTATCCATATGTAATGTGCGAAAATTTAAGGTAAATTTCATGGTCACAAATAATTAGGGTATCCCAAATCATTGTGAACTGGTCAGAGAGAAATCCAAGCAAAGCATCATTGGAAAGTCTACTAATGTATATGTCGAGAGCATTGTCACCTTAGAGGCAATAAAATGGACGTTGTTTAATGGATAGTTCGTTATTGACCTTTGATGATTGTAGGTTTCCAAGTTAAAGGTCTCAAATCATGAAAATGAGTGGAAGCCATCACTTGGGCAATAAATCCTAAATCAAATGTAATCCATAACACACTTGAATTTTATCATCTTATTATATGAAATGTTCGATAATGAAGATGCTAGATTTGCAAAGTAATGATAACTAAACCTGTGCAATAAGTGAACCACAACATTCACAATTGCACAAAAGAAATCAAGCATATTAGATATGGATGTGATTTCTATAAATGTTTTGGAAAGAGTATTACTCTTAAAACATTTGGCAAAAATCATTTATCATAAGATGAAACGTTAAAAAGTTTCATAGTGGAATAAAATTTTGGTTATTATTCCATAACTATTTAATTGTGGTTTAGAATTAAATTATGAGTGCATTCAATTTGACGATATTCAACATAGGGTATCAAGACAATGTCATGGATAAGGAAACACCTATTAAGTGAACGTCGAATGTCATATAGAAATTATCCCTAATCAAGGTCATTTAGAGGATGGACGATTAATGACCATGTGAGATTAGTGTGTAGTATGATTTATAGCACCGTTTCTTGTGCTATAAGGACATGAACATCATAAATCATTTGCACATATATTTGTTTAGAAACTATACCTGATCAACCTATGAGAATACTTTAAGAGATTTAAAAATCGTCAAAAATATATTTGTCATTATTGCTATCGGTACCTTTTTCCTCAACCATGAGTATTGTAAGTTCGCTTGTTTAAGTACTAGTCTGTTTTAATGTTGTCAAACGTCTGCCGTAAAAGGGGATTATAAAGGCAACACTCAGCGGCTAGGTCTCTTAGTAAGAGAAGCTTAACAATATAAGATTAGGAATGCCCTCCTATTAACAATAGGAAATATGTCTTTGTTGTTTACAAGGCCTCTCGAAGAGCAAGACTGTGAAAATGCATGGTCGTGCTCATGGATTTTAGAAATCATCTATACTGGACAATTGAACTCGAAATTTCAAGAAACACTTCTGGACGTAATAGTCATGACGATGAATCTTACCTTATAGTCCATGAAGAGGCATTAAGTGACATAGGAAAAGGGAAATACACATACAGCAAACTTGTCCGAAAGGACAAGTGGGAGATTAAAAGGAATGGTGTCCTTCGAACAAGTGTATTCCTCCGATAGAGGGTTCGGAACTAATTAGGGAGGCTAATTATGCAGTAAAGTTAAGTGATCGGAATGTGTAGCTGAAGGCTACTTTCGACCAGTTATCTCACAGCTTACTCTTGACTAAACTCTTTGGGTCACACCCAATTGTGTAACCGAACTAAGGTGACGAATTAATTCGAAGGGTTAAATACTTCAATAAAGATATTACAAACTCAAACGTCGGATTATGAGTATAGAGCTTCGAAACCGCGCATTAAGCGTCGAGTCGATTCTAGGAATCGAAAAGACGAGAAAATAATTTAAACAACGCGTCACTATGCAGAACCTTAAGTCGTAGCCTCGCAATGGCCTGGTAAAGTGCTAGCCATGTGAGGGCTAGACTAAGAAAAGCTGCCTAGCAATGGCTAGAATTGGGCATCCAAGGGTTGTATGTGCGAGGTAGTAGCAATAGCCATAGCATGGCCCAACACATTGTTGGCCTTGCGGGCTGGCTGCGTGTGTAGCACGGCATGCTCGGCCTTGCGCGTTGCTGGCCAGCAAGGGCTGCCAGCCTAGCTGCAACAAGGCCTACTGGCCTTGGGCGCAAAGGTTGCCAGTAAGGAAAAGCCTTAGTCCCCAAGGCTAGCGTCCCGGTCAGCTGCAAAGAGTACCCGATGTTGGTGAGGCTTACCCAAAAGGCTTTGCGTGTTCACCAAGGCCTTCTTGTGGTCCTCCCACCTACCCTTGCTGTGTGAGTGACAAGTGTTGTTTAATTATATTGATCATGCAATTTAATTTAATTTGGAATTAAATTAAATGCTATTTTTCTCACTTTATCACAAGTCCCACATTGAAAGAATTATGAGGGATAGGAGATGCCATGCCTATAAATACCAACCTTGGGAGTTGGGAAAATCACTTAAGTTGAACTCGAAAAGGCATCTCCAATATAAACCGTGAGAAAACCTTCGAATTTTGTAATACTCATATTTTGGTTTGCGGTTTCGTCTAGCTATGGAACCCAACCTTGTTCAGGCGCGAGGGTATGCCAAGTGTAAGGAACTCGCGGTTGCAGATCTAAGGCTTTCGGCATCAAAGATCTTGCTCGTGTACGTGGTGAAGCATGCGTCGAGGGTAAGATAGTCTTTCTCTCTTTATGTGTTTATGTGTTTATTGCTTTATTAATTATATGCATGTTTAGTCGTAATTATTTATGCATGTAGTCTGGAGCGAGGTTTGGTTTCGCATAGTGCTTGGAACACCGTAAAACCTAACAGCGTTCCTCTCAAAAACAAACCTAACTAGACCACTAACTATATAGATGGGCAAGTAAGAATGAGCACGAATGTACTGTCTCTTCCAAAACTTTAGGCAAAAACTTTAATAGCCTTTTACAATGTGACGCATAGACACGCTTGCACAGCACTCGCCTCATCACGTCCATGCCCCCACTAGGCATGGACAACCTGCTCTGGCACGGATGTGCCTGATGCTTTTCCTTCTTTTCCTGGCTTCTTATCCTCTTTTGTTGACTTGGCATGTCCATGCCTTACTTGACATGGACGTGCTTCACTAGATTACTGCTCCAAATGCCTAAACCTCAATCGTTGAGCTCCGTGAGCCTCTGTTTAGATCCGCAACATCATGAAATCTCCAAATTAGCCTCCTTACTCTTGAAATACATCAAAAACAACAAAACTACCCATGAAAGCACCAAATCATCACAATTAAAGCAAATCAAGCCAAAATGAACCATAAGAAACTAATTAATCTAGACTCAAAAACTAACCAAAAACACTCTACAAACATGCACAAAACACGATATATCAAACCTTAACCCTTGTCAACTTTTAATCATGAGGCTTGTTCATTGGCTTCGAAACTAGAAATGTAATACCCCATGTTTTTGAAAAGTATTTTCTAATTAATTAATTATTATTAATTTTCTAAAAAGGGTATTTTGGTAATTTAATTATTTATTTGAATTTTGGAGCCAAAATATTATTTGAATTTTTGCGCCAAATAGATTTTCAATCTTATTTATTATTTTAGATTTTGGTTAAAATTAATTATCCATTTAATTAATTTAGAAAAACCGAAATTATGTATTTAAGGTATATATTTTTGGATGTTTTAAAGAATATAAAATTCTGATTTTACAAATATTTTATATATATATTTCAGTCCAATTTTATTAAAGAATTTCCTTAATTATTTATTTTATTAAACCAAAAATTAGTAAATGATTTTCGGAAAATAAAAATCCGATTTTTATTTAATATATTTTTGTCCAAATTTTATTAAATTTCCTTTAATTAATTTCAATAAACAAAATAATAGTAAGTTATTTTCGGATTTTTAAAATATAAAAACTAATTTTACTTTGTCCGAATTTTAGAAAATAAATAAAGTATTTTGGAAACATGGAATTTCGGATTTTATGAGCATATAAAATATGATTTTATTTTATTTAAATAAAATAATTATCTTACCTTATATTTATTAAATTCCTATATTTTCCTATTTTTATTAAATAATATCTTCCTTATACTTGATCATATGTATTTTGACACTAAATCTCCAATACTTGTTTTCCTAGCAAGTTTTTATTTCCTTAAACTATTTTCATGATAATATTACTATTTAACACTTTCCATAATCTATATTTTACTTATTCTTCAAGCAAGTACTTGCCTTAATTTTATTTGTCATCCTTTTAATTGCCTTAAAACTACATTTTTCATATTTCTTCTTTCATGAGCTTACCTTAATTCTTGTAATCCTACAGCTATAAATATCCCCTTCATGCCTCTTATATTATTAACACCAAAACTATTCTCTTCTTCTCTCTTATTCTTCTTTTCCCCCCAAACTCTTTCTTACTTTTCTTCTCTTCTTTTCATACAAATAATATCCCATATACCTTTGAATCCAATTTTCGGGCACTTCTGGTAACTTTTTGGGGTTTTGATGTTTCAAAAAAATATTGTTCCACTCGAAAAATCCTTGAGGTTAGGCTCAAGAATCACCCAATTCAGAGTTATATTGAAGGAATTAAGGCCTCTGTAGGTTCTGCGTATTCTTTCCAACATGAATTCAGCTCTCTTTAATCCTATTCCTTTATTTTCTTCACGGTTAGTTTTCTAAAATATAAAAACCTATTTCAAAGTAATAATTTTATATTAAAGTGTTATTTTTAAAGATTTTTGTAGTCCATGCACATATAGGTTTGAGTTTTTGTCTAAAGATGTTGTGATAAACCTATGATTATATTAATTGCAAGGTGTATTCGTGATTGAACTTTGAAAGTGATTAATTTGAATAGCATGTTTAATTTCATATGATTTTTATTGGTGATTGAATTGAATTGATTTGAATTATGATTTATGAAATAAGTTTGAGAATTCATGTTTTAAAATAAAGATGTTTGAGAATGGATTTTAACATCATGTTTTGAACGGTTTGAATTATTAAAAGGTTTATTTTAAAGTATGTTGAACTAAATAAAAAGAAGTTTGAGTTATTTTATTATAAAGGTTAATTTTATTCAAAAGAGAAATTTCATGAGAATTATTAAATTATCCATTAAAGGTTTACAAGCACCATGATTTACTATGCAGAATTTGTAGATAAGACTTTGGACATTGTATGACCGAGTCTTTCCTCAAAGATAGTTTTTCAATATAAAGATACTAACTTGTGGGGGTGTGCACACTTAGGAGAGGAAATTGGAATAAAGGAATGGATTTTCAATGCTTTGAAAACTATATTGATATTTATTGAATTTTGAGGATTGGATTTATTGGAATTATTGAGTTGGAAAAGATTTATTGAAAAGGTTATTTTTAGGGACTTGTTAAACATCGCCCGCGTTTTTCTACATAAAGTCCACAAATTATAAAATTTTGACAACTTTGCCCTTGTTCTAATTTTAACCTAAAACGAAATTTTCTCTCACCCAAAATGTGGAACAGCGCCAGATCGCCAAGGGACACCAAAGAGCCGCCGTCGTCGCCGGAAAACGAGGTCCGAAGTGGTTAAAAATCAAGTTTTGGCGGCGAACATCTGGCCGGGACGCCGCCACCGTGGAGGTAGCGCCTGGCCAGGATGCCGCCACCGTGGCTGGGGCGCCTGGCCAGGACGCCGCCACCATGGCAGTGGCGGTTGGCAAGTTCACCACTACCATGGTGGCGGCTTCCTGGCAGGCGCCCCAGCCACGGTGGTGGCATCCTGGCCAGGCGCCACCTCCTCGGTATATTTTTTTTTTTTTAATTTTTTGTTTGAATTTTGATAAATTTGAATTTTTTTTAAAAAACAAAAAAAAAATATTAATTTATTTTGAAAATATGTTTTAGTAAATTCAAAAAATAAACAAAATTAGAAAGAAAAAACCAAAATAACAAAAAAATTTAGGAAACAAAAACATAATAAAGAAAAAAATTGCAAAGAAAATCCAAAAAACAAAATACATTTTTAAAAAAAAATAGGAAAAAAAATTTGAAAAAAAAAATTAAAAAAAAAAAGGCTACTGGCGCCTGGGCAGGGTGCCTTAGCCACGGTGGTGGCGTCTTCTGTGGACGCCGCCACCGTGGCTACGACGTCTTTCCCAGGCGCCGCCACCGTGGCGGTGGCGTCCTAGCCAGGCGTCGTCACCGTGGTTGTGGCGCCTGGGTGCGGCGCTGCCACCACGGCTCCTTCGCGATCCGGCGACTTTGTTTACTTCCACCGCAAAACCGCCTCCCGCCTCCGGTGCCGCCACTTCCCGTTTATTAGCCATAACAGTGTGTTTTAAGATGAAAGTGTGTTTTTGATGTTGAGGGCAAAAATGTCATTTCATTTCAAATTTGTGGGCTTTATGTGGAGATTTGCGGGCGATGTTTAGCAATTCACTATATTTAAGAATTATTGTTTTCATGAATTTCATGACTTGAGTCTTCGAAAGCATGTTTATAAATAAGATGAATTTTACTTATCTTGCACTTATATGTACTTAGCATATTTTTCTAATCCATATTTTCTATTTTTTTTTTTTTTTTTGGTTCGCCAACCATGTTTACCTTATTGGTAAGTAGTTTTGACTATCTTCAGGTGGAGTCATGATTGAGCATATTGTTGTGTTTTACGATGCGTGAGCACCGTGAGGAACCAAAATTCTCCCAAACCGCGAGCATAATTAATACAACAAAACAAACAAGCATGCAATTAATAAAGCGATAAACACATAAAGAGGGAGAGAGAGAGAAAGAAGGGAAAAGACATTCTTACCCTCGAAGAGTGCTTCTCACAAACCAGAGCACGACCCCCGGAAAGCTCAAGACACACACGCGTGAATTCTCCTAATTCACACACCCACACACCCGAACAAGGTTCCTACCTCGTAGTTTAGACGAGGCTAAACCAAAACTTGAGTTTTACAAACTTAAAGGTTTTCTCACGCTTTTGGGAGATGCCTTATTGAGTTCAACTCATAGTGCTTTTCCCAATTCCCAAGGTTAGTATTTATAAGCAAAGCACTCCCAAAAACCTCAATCATCTTTTCATGTGGGAAAGTTGATAAAATGAGAAAATAAGCAAATAATTTAATTCTAAATTAAATTAATTACATAAATCAATTAGCAAACAACAAGTGGCAAATGGAGTAGGAGGTTAGGTGAGGACCACAACTCCCCTTGCTTCCCAAGCAAACCTTTCCAACCAACCGGCCTTGGCCACCAGGTTGCCTCGCTGGCGCCAGGTGCCTTGGCTGGACCTGCTAGCCGGCCTACATAGCAGCAGACCCGCACCATGAAGCCTAGCAACAATGCGGGTTGCTAGTGCGCTGGCGCTGCTATCCCGCGCAAGGCCCAACAAGCCTTGCTGGCTGCTGGCCTTGCTTACGGGGTTGGCTAGCCCTCGCAGGCTGATGCTAGCCTTACTAGCATGCCAACATGCATGCTTGTGGGGCTAGCGCTTCTAGCTTGTGCACTCGGCCAACTCGCCGAACCAGCACACATATGTGGCTGCTAGGCTTACGGCCAAGGCACGCACATGGCTAGCAGCTTTGCTAGCCTAGCCCGCCTAACCCTTGCATGGTTAGGCCATTGCGAGGCTAGGACTTCTACGCGTTGACTTGTTGTTTGACTTTATTTTTTGTCTCGTTGATTCCTTGAGTCGACTTGACGTTCGACGCTCGGCTTCGTCGCTCTAAGCTTGAAATCCGACGTATGAGCTCGTTAAAATATTATCGACTTATTTAATCCTTCGGATTAATTCGTCGCCTTTGTTCGGTTACACGATTGGGTGTGACCCGTAGGGTTCAGTCAAGAGCAAGCTGTAAGATTAATTATATATTAATCTTATTGATCGGAAGCGGCCTCTAGCTAGGCATTCCGATCACTTGACTTCACTAAATAATTAGCTTTCCTAATTAATTCCGAGCCCTCTATCAGAATAATACACTTGTTCAAAGGACACCATTCCTTTCAATCTCCCATTTGTCCTTCTAGACAAGTGTGTTGTATGTGTATTGCCCTTTTCCTATGTCACTTAATGCCTTTTCATGAACTATAAGGTAAGATTTATCGTCATCCTTATTACGTCCAGAAGTGTTTCTCGATATTCCGGGTTTGACTGTCAAGTACATATGATTTCTAAAATCCATCTAAACACAGCCATGCATTTTCACAGACTCGCTCTTCGAGAGGCCTTGTAAACAACAAAGACATGTTCCCTATTGTTAATAGGGAGACATTCCAGTCTTGCATTGTTAAGCTTCCCTTACTAAGGTTCCCTATTTGCCTGAGTGTTGCCTTTATAATCCCCTTGTACGGCAGACGTTTGACTACATCAAAATGGACTAGTACTCAAACAAGAGATCTTACAATACATGGTCGAGGAAAGAGGTACCGATAACCATAATGAGTAATATACTTATGAAGATTGTTAAATCTCTTAAAGTATCCTCATAGCTCGATCCGATATAGTTCTAAACTAATACCTGTGAAAATGATTTATGACATTCTTGTCCTTGCAACACAAGAAACTGTGCTGTAAATCATACTACACACTACTCTCGCACGGTCATTAGTCGTCCAACTTTCAAATGACCTCGATTAGAGATAGTTTCGATATGATATTCAACGGTGTTTCTTTATCCAAAACATTGTCTTGATACCCTATTTAAATATCGTCAAATCGAATGGACTAATTATTTAATTCTAAACCACAATTAAATAGAAATGAAATAATAATTTACGGAAAAATTATAATTACTCCATAAATGAATGGTTAACTTAGTGTTTTAGATTAAGATCTCCATTACTTAATTTAAACACATAAATAGGAAATTAGAACCAATCTCCAACATGCCTAATTCCCATTGCCTTAACGTGCTTGTTGTGTTTCACTTAGTGCAAAGGTTTAGTAAGTGGATCGGCTATATTGTCGTCCGTTCCAATTTTGCAGATCCTGATTTCACCTTCGATTTTCCATTCCCTTATCATGTGAAATTGCCTCATGACATATTTGACCTTCTGATGTTCCCTTGGCTCCCTGCCTGATCAATAGCCCCATTGCTATCACAATATAGGTCTGTTGGTCCCTTGATTGAGGGCACAACACCAAATTTGTCAATGAACTTACGAATCCAAACTGCCTCTTTAGTTGCTTCTGAAGCTGCCAAGTATTCGGCTTTAATTGTAAAATTTGCAGTCGTGCTTTACTTAGCACTCTTCCAACTGAAAGCTCCGCTATTCAGACAGAACACATATCCTGATTGCGACTTGAAGTCATCTCTGTCAGTCTGGAAGCTTGCATCAGTATGACCTTCAACAACCAAGTCCTTACTTCCACCATAGACCAGAAATTTCTCCTTATTCCTTTTCAGGTACTTCGGGATATAAGAGGCTGCAGTCCAATGCGCCTCTCATGGGTCTGATTGGTATTATCTCGTAGCAATCAAGGCATACAATACATCCGGCCTTGTACATATCATAGCGTACATGATCGATCCAATAAGCGAAGCATATATATGGAATCTGATTCATTCTCTCTTGCTCATCAGGTGTCTTCGGACACTGTTTCTTGCTAAGAGTCATGCCATGAGACATGGGTAGGTGACCTCTCTTGGCTTCCACCATATTGAATCGTGCCAGTACCTTATCAATATAAGTACTTTAGCTCAATCCAATCATCCTCTTAAATCTATCCCGATAGATCTTGATGCCCAAAATGTATCGTGCCTCTCCCAAGTCCTTCATTGAAAAACACTTTCCAAGCCAAGTCTTTACAGATTCTAGCATTGGAATGCTGTTCCCAATGAGCAATATATCATCGACATATAAGAACAGGAATGCGATGTTACTCCACTGGCCTTATTGTAAACACAAGACTCGTCCAGATTCTTGACAAAGCCTAACTTACTAATAGTTTCATCAAATCTCAAATTCCAACTCCTGCGTAATCCATAAATGGATTTCTTAAGCTTACATACCTTCCCAGCATTATTAGGATATACAAAACCTTCGGGCTGTGTCATGAACACAGTTTCTTCCAAAATCCCATTAAGGAAGGCGGTTTTAATATCCATTTGCCATGTTTCGTAATCGTAATATGCAGCAATTACTAGGATAATTTGGACATATTTAAGCATTGCAACTAGTGAAAAGGTTTCATCATAATCAACACCGTGAATTTACCTGTAACCTTTTGCCACCAATCTAGCTTTGTATACATATGCATTTCCATCTTTGTCGGTTTTCAACTTGAAAATCCATTTGCAACCGATAGGTGCATAACCTTCGGGCTAATTAACCAAGTCCCAGACTTGATTCTCAAACATGGAATCCATCTCGTACTTCATGACTTCTAGCCATTTAGCAGAGTCGGGGCTCGTCATAGCTTCTTTGTATGTCGCTTGCTCATCATCATCTGACAGGATCTAGTCGTATCACCTAATCAAAAATAATTCCTAAATCCTCTAACTAAAGTAGATAGGGAAGTAGGGTCGAATCCACAGGGAAACGGTGTTCTTCTATTCCTGGATTAACAATTATAATCTAAATTATCTAGTTACCAATTTGTAATTGTACGAATTAAACTAATAATAAAACTAAGAAAATTAATCAAAGGAATAATCAATAATAAAAAGCTCTAGGGTATAGCTTCTCCGATAAACAATATTCCAGGGTAAAACATACGATCAATTATCAATGCATAAATTAACCAGATTATAAAGGGCTGTCGCTACGTATTATAATCACATAATCAATCTACTGGTATTAAATCTCATCTATCGAATCTCGACCTAACCATTAATAGATTAACATGCCTATTGAAACTAAGCCTAAATATCAATTCTCATCTCTCGAATCTCGAATCAATATTGTAAAACTCATACAATTAAACCAGGCCTAATCTAATTTCATAGCATTAAATCAATCAATAGGAAATTAATCAATCATCAATAATTAACAATAATAATTTTACCCCTTCGTATTATTCATGGATCCCCACAACCCTAGAATTCAAATCTACTCACACATAATTAAATCTAAACTAATCATAGTAATCAAGAAATGCATGAAAATAACAAATTAATCAAATTGCGGAAAATAAAGTAAGCAAGAAATCGTACCAAGAGTTAACGGAAAATAAGGAATTTATTGATCAAAGGGTTTAGAGAGAGAAAGTACCCAAGTACTAAAGAAAACTAAATCTCCTCGCTAATGCTAATGAAAGTGTTTGTAAAAAAAAAAAATAATCAAAACTCCTACTAAAAACAAAACCAAAGATAGAAATTACAAAAGAAAGAAAATAAAATTCCCTTCAGAAACACGCGCCCGGTCGGGCAAAGGGCCGCCCGGCCGGGCGCGCCTTTTGTACTTCCTAAAGCTTCCTCGCGCCCGGTCGGGCGCGCATCCGGGCGAAGCGTGCCCGGACCTTCTCCTCTCACCCGGCCGGGCGCGCCTCAGGGCGAGCACTGCCCGGTCGGGCGGATACTTGGGCTTACACTTCTTCGTCCTTTGGGCCTCGTTACCTTAACCCAATTCGTCATCCTTCTTAGATCGAATTGCCCAAGCTCCAAATTTCCTCATTGAGCCCTAAATCACCGAATTGAATCATCAATTACGGTCTTGGGCTTCTAAACACGATCATATAAATACGTTTCAACTCCAATGCTCGCGGTGGCTCCATTAAATGCCGGAAAATGTTCCAAATCTGCAGTTTCCTGTAGAATAATACCACAACTACGAAACACTAGAAAACGCATATTAGTAATAAAATTGGCTCTAAAGAGCCAAAAATACTCCTAACTATGATCACGGGACGGGGATAAAATACTATGTAAAATGAATTCATCAAACTCCCCCAAGCCAAACCTTTGCTCGTCCCAAAGCAAAGAGCTCATCAACGAATAAATAAAACATACTTCACCCCAAAAATCAATCAAAACCAACCATTACCGATTCAGGGTAAATCCAACAAATATGCATCAAAATTAACCAATCGAATTCATCTAACTACTCATCCTTCCTAACAATTGTCAAATAGAGCAAACCACAAGAGCATATAGAATTCAAGACTAGTGCTCACACACTCAACTCTCATTTATGTGGCGGATATAAAATGTATCCGATCGCTCTCCTTCTAACCCCTTTATTGTGAACAATGCCCTCCCAAACTCACAACACTCGTGTGTTTAAGTAAAGCAAGCACTCAACTTAATAGTCGACTCGAAATATGTCAAATCATTCTTTGCATTGATAAGCAACTAATTTCACATTCACACAACTCTATGCACAAAGGTCGGAAGGTCTTCAAAGCTTGTAATGTAAGGCATAAGTAAAGGGTAGGAAATATTTGGGAAAATGTGAGAGTAAAGCTATGCTTAAGGGAGCCAAAACCCTAACAAATAAAACCAAGGTCAAAAATAAATAATGACCAAATCATCTCCAACACAACTCAACTCTGCCAAAAATTCACTAAATAACCAATTATATCAACAATACTTCTACCACTTACAACTTCACTCAATATTACAAAATACTACATTACTGAGCTTGAGTGAACAAACAAACTTTGAACTCTTTTTTTTCTTTTCTTTTGATCAACCTTCACTTAGAACATTTGAACATTTTTACAATTTTTTCTTTTGCTCTTTCATTTTCTTTTTATCTCACATTGGAATTTTTTTCAACTTTGAACGACAATTTCTCAATTTTTTTCCAATCCACAAAAATAAGAACAAATAAAAAAAAACTTCTCAAATCCACCCAAAATTGTGCAAATTATGTGCACACTACAACTCCCTCACCTCACTCACTATTAGCTCCCCCAAGCCAAGCTTGGGACTAGTAACCAATGGGGTAAAAAATAGGCTTGTAATGTGGCTAAACATACAATAAAAAGTCAAGGCAACAACATGGGTAGCAAGAAGGGAACAAATGTATCTAAATTCATCTGAAGGCTACCTAAGAGAACAAATGTCTTCGTCCTCCTCAATGTGCATAATAATGAGTCATACAAACATTACTCAAAGTTATAAACCAATACTCAACTTCATTGACATACCAGGAACTAACACACATTCCTAACCAAATCAACTAGTCAAGCACTATATTCACAAGCAGTTGGGAAAAATTGACTCATGTTAAGATTTCAAAGCAATCAAACATCAAATCATGGCTAACCTATCCACAATACTCATCATCATATACCAAGAATTAAAACAATTTTTATGTATGGGGCACAGGGAAGCATGATTTATCATCCATTGAAACGTATTTTTGTATTTTTTTTTTTCAAAGCAGTAAATCTACCCTAGAAAACAATAAAAACTATACTAAAGCACACACAAAAATAAAATAAAATAAACAAAAAAAAAATAAAAAAATAAAAAAATAAAAAAAAAAAGGTAAAGAAAAGAAAATATACTTACATCCAAAATCTCCCCCAAGCCAGAATCAGACAATGTCCTCATTGACTCGGGAATTAGTCCCGCGCGACTAATCATCTCCATCCTCATCCATCTGGCCAGACCCACTGTCGCTGCCACCTGCACCACCAGAAGAACCACCACCAAAATAGTTAGGGTGAACATCCCCCCCTAACCCCCCAAATGGAAAGTCTTGCCCATAACCGGCAAATGTGGAATAATCAGTGTAAATACCATGGGTGGTGGGATCCACATATCCTGGGGTGGTGGCTGGTACCAGTCAGGGTAAACAACATTATCGGGAATAGCACCCCGACGAGCATAATCATCATACATAGGAAAAAGGGCTCTACCCTGGTTCCTCTCAACATACCCTAACCGTTGGTCAATAGAGCCAACCATCCGCCTAAAGTCACCCTGGGACTGCTCTACCCTGCCTATGGCCTGACCTATACTCTGTAAATCCCAAATAGTCTCGGAATCTGGTGTGGGTCAGGGTCGAGGTACCTGAGGTGGAGGTGGTGGTGCCTCATAGTGAGGCTGTGGAGGAGATGGTGGACGAGGTGAGGCACGTGGTGGATGTCGGGGCAAACCCTGTGCGTGAGCAAGTAGAATGTCGTAGGTATACGACTCTTGCCCAGGGGGAAAAGCTGTCAACTCAGGGTTAGGGAGGGGGAAAACAGGGATGTGCTCCTTGTCGACTCTGACTAACCACTCTGAAACTTGGTTACGACTGGTTTTAATCCAGTTTAAAAAATGCATATATGACAGGTTTATCAGAGATTCCCCCCCACAGTTAGTAATCCCTGCATACCTAGACTCACTGAACCCAGCATTTTTAAGGGTTATCCTAGTGATAAGGCCGCCAATGTGAATGGGGGTTTTAGCATTGTTGCTACAGGCATTGGTGTGCCTACTCAGGTGATGAATAATATAACGGGCGATGTTCAATTGTCCATAACCAAAAACATAATGCCCTAGGATAGATAATTCGTTAGTTTGAGCATTGTGGGGTTTGTGACGTCCCAGAAAACAGGTCCCTGAAAATCTGTGAAAAATTTTAGGGACGGGGTGATGGAATGGAAGAGTACTGGCATGCTGCGAATTAGGGCAATTTTTGCCCGTTAGAGAAAAATAAATATCATTTGCCTTATACTCTTCACTCCATTCAGTAGGGGGAGAGGGATCCAGTTCAAACAGTTCAGCAAATTCCACATAATTTAAACTAATGTTTCTGTTGTTTAATCGAAAATGTAGAATTGGACCATTCCTAGATTGTGCTACATTAAGGGATGAAAGAAATTCACATGTCAACTCCCTATATGTCGGGTAGTACATATCAATAAACTTTCGCATGCCAATATCAACCATGAATTGTTTAACATGAGCATACAAGCCTAAATTTTTAAGAGTGTCCCGGTGTAACCATCGGGAAGAGATTACCTCACGTCCGGCGAGATTTATCAAACGGTCACGCTGATCGGATGTAGTAATCCGAATGGTTGGCCACAAATCCGGAAGTTGGAGCTCCGGTTCGTACTGAACCCCTTGGCCCGAACCCGAGCCCGACCCCGTAACGCGAACACTTCGTTGTCTCTTGAACATGGCAAAATTATGATTGTTGAAACCCTTCAAAAATAATAATATTAGTATAGGAATGTAGGGGATGAAGAGGGGAGTATAATGATGGAAGAAATTTGAGATTTGGATGAAGGAAGAAAAAAAAACGTAGAGAGAAGTTAGAGAAAAAAGGAATTTTAGAGAGAGAAAGTAATGGAGGAAGGAGAAAGAAAGGAAAAGAGAAGGTGATTCCGAAGAAATAGAGGCGCGCCCGGTCGGGCGATCTAGACGCGCCCGTTCGGGCGTGATTTCGCCCGGGTGGGCGATGTTTTGACGTTTACGAAGATCTCTCGCGCCCGGTTGGGCGAGATTCCGCCCGGTCGGGCGCGAGATTTGGTTTTCCAAGTTTGTTCTCGCGCCCGGTCGGGCGAGCTTTCGCCCAGTCGGGCGAGCTTTTGCCAAAAAACTAACTTACTCTCGCGCCCAATCAGGCGAGTCTTCGCCCGGTCGGGCAATTTTTTGACGTTTACGAATATCTCTCGCGCCCGGTCGGGCGAGATTCTGCCCGGTCGGGCGCGTGGCTGAATGTTTAGTTCGTCAAAAATTCGGTAGATTTTTTTTTTTTTTTTTTATTTTTGGCTAACTCTTTTTTTTCTCCAACCTGCGTCAAAACACTCTATAATAGTGTTAGTTCCCTCTCTCTGCCTCTCTAAAAATAAAATAAAAAATAAAGGAAAAATACGGGTTGCCTCCCGCAAAGCGCTGGTTTATCAAGGTCCCGCAAGACCATCTTACCATATGTTAATCAAGATGAGGAGGGATTGGTTAGGTGTAGTAATTCAACTGCACCTATCGTAGCCCCGTCGTGATAGAATTTCAATCGTTGACCATTTACCTTAAATAGACCACCACGATCATCATATAATTCAACAGAACCGAATTTATTTGTCCTTTTAACAGTGAAAGGACCTGACCACCTTGACTTCAACTTTCCTAGGAACAGTTTAAGTCTAGAATTAAATAACAAAACCTTATCACCCTCTTTGAATTCTCTCGGAAGGATCATCTTGTCATGCCATTTCTTAGTTTTCTCCTTATACACACGTGCGCTATCATAGGCCTGCAACCTAAACTCATCTAACTGGTTAAGTTGAAGTGACTTTTTCTCTCCTGCTAACTTAGCATCTAAATTAAGCTCTTTGATTGCCCAATAAGCTTTGTACTCTAATTCCACTGGGAGGTGACATGCTTTTCCGTACACTAGTTTATAGGGAGAAGTACCAATAGGGGTCTTAAATGCAGTTCTATATGCCCAAAGGGTGTCATCTAACTTATCACTCCAATCCTTCCTAGACTTTGCTACCACTTTCTGCAGAATAGCTTTAATTTCACGGTTTGAAACCTCTACTTGCCCACTAGTTTGGGGATGGTAGGCTAAACCTGTTCTATGGTATACTCCGTACTTTTTCAGAAGGGTGTCTAACTTCCTCTCATGAAAGTGAGATCCTCCATCACTAATTACGGCTCTAGGGACTCCAAATCTAGGAAAGATGATTTTCTTAAATAATTTGTGAACCACTTTGGAATCATTGGTTGGTGTGGCAATGGCTTCTACCCACTTAGAGACATAATCAACGGCAACAAGTATATAACGATTCCCTTTTGAGGAGGGAAAGGGACCCATATAATCAATACCCCAAACATCAAAAATTTCAACTTCTAAAATACCTGTTTGGGGCATCTCATGCCGCCGCGAGATGTTGCCAGTCCTCTGGCAGGAATCACAAGCTATGACAAAGGCCTGAGCATCCTTGAACATGGTAGGCCAATAAAATCCTGACTCGTTTATCTTGGCGACTGTCTTAGCAGGGCCATGATGTCCACCATAGGGGGAAATGTGGTAGCTAGTGAGTACTCCGTGGACTTCCCATTCGGGAACACACCTGCGAAACAAACCATCTGCACACTCTCTAAACAAAAAAGGATCATCCCAAAAATAATGTTTAACATCATAAAGGAATTTCTTTTTCTGTTGATAGGACAAGTCAGGAGGTAGAGTAGCACCCACTAAAAAATTAGCATAATCTGCATACCAAGGATGTTGCTCTACAACTGAGAACAAGTGATCATCAGGAAAGGAATCATCTATAGGGAGAGAATCTTTACCACCATCATATCTGATCCTAGACAAGTGATCTGCTACAACATTCTCTGCTCCCTTTTTATCTTTAATTTCCACATCAAAGTCTTGGAGCAAGAGAACCCAACGGAGAAGCCTAGGCTTTGTTTCTGCCTTAGCAATCAGATATTTCAGAGCTGCATGATCAGTAAAAACAATTATTTTAGAACTAACTAGATATGATCTAAATTTTTCTAAAGCATATATAACAGCAAGAAACTCCTTCTCTGTGGTAGCATAATTGACTTGGGCTTCATCCAAAGTTTTACTAGCATAATAAATAGCATGTAGAACTTTGTTCTTTCTCTGTCCTAACACGGCTCCAACTGCAAAATCACTAGCATCACACATAATCTCAAAAGGTAAATTCCAATCGGGAGCACATATGATAGGTGCCGATATTAGAGCTTGCTTAATCCTGTTAAAAGACTCAAGACACTCATTAGTAAAATCAAAAGGGGCATCCTTCAACAAAAGCTGAGTTAGTGGTTTAGCGATTTTAGAAAAATCTTTGATGAAACAGCGATAAAATCCCGCATGACCTAAGAAACTTCTAACCCCCTTAACATTAACTGGTGGAGGCAATTGCTCAATCACAGAAATATTAGCTTTATCAACTTGTATACCCTTATCAGATACGATATGACCAAGAACTACTCTTTCTGTCACCATAAAGTGACATTTTTCCCAATTCAAAACCAAATTGCATTCTTCACATCTTTTCAATATTTTAGTGAGATTAATTAAGCATGCATCAAATGAAGAACCATACACACTAAAATCATCCATAAAAACTTCCATGATAGACTCTATGAATTCAGAAAAAATACTCATCATGCAACGTTGAAAAGTGGAAGGGGCATTACATAAGCCAAATGGCATCCTGCGATATGCAAAAGTACCATAGGGACAAGTAAATGTAGTCTTTTCCTGATCATCAGGGTGAATTGGAATTTGGAAAAATCCAGAGTACCCATCTAAATAGCAAAAGAACTTATGATTGGCCAACCTTTCAAGCATTTGGTCAATGAAGGGTAGGGGAAAATGATCCTTCTTAGTGGCTATATTTAATCTACGATAATCAATACACATACGCCACCCTGTCACAGTTCTAGTAGGAATTAATTCATTCTTATCATTTTTTATTACTGTCATCCCACCCTTCTTAGGTACTACCTGCACAGGACTAACCCACTTTGAATCAGAAATAGGATAAATAATACCTGCATCAAGTAATTTCATCACCTCTTTCTTAACTACTTCTTGCATATTAGGATTCAACCTTCTCTGAGGTTGAATACATGGCTTGTGGTTCTCCTCTAAGTGTATCCTGTGCATACAAAAATCAGGGCTAATACCCTTCAGATCATCAATACTGTACCCGATTGCCCTTTTGTGAGTTCTAAGAACCGTTAAGAGTTGGGAAATCTGTGGTTCATCAAGTGCAGTACTGATGATCACTGGGTGTAATTCCTGCTCATCAAGAAAAACATATTTTAAATGAGAAGGAAGAGGTTTTAATTCAGGTTTCTTTACCTCCGCAGGTTTTGATTCCTGAACCAATTTTTCTACCTTCAAATTTTCTTTAGGGCCAAGCTCTTCAAGGGAGAGAGCTGCCTCTATAGCATCCACTTCTTTGCTCCATATGTCAGCATCACCTGTAGTAAAATCACCACAAAGTACTTCCTCCAAGGGATCTCTTGCAAGAACCTGTGGTAAGCTATCTTCACAAATAATGTCAATCACATCAATAACTTCAATACTACAGCAATCTTCCTTAATCATAGGACCTTTTAAAACCTTCCCTAAATTAAAAGTAATATTATCATCTCCTACGGAAAGGGTTAGTTTTCCATTTTTCACATCAATAACAGCTCCAGCAGTGTGGAGAAAAGGTCTCCCTAAAATTATAGGAATTTGCGTATCCTCAGCCATGTCCAAGACTACAAAATCAACGGGGATATAAAATTTTCCCACTCTAACAGGAACATCCTCTAAAATACCTAAAGGATATTTAACAGAACGATCTGCCATTTGTAGGGTAATGTTAGTCATTTTTAAGTCACCCATATTAAGTTTTGCACAAATAGACGATGGCATGACACTAACACTGGCACCCAAATCACATAAAGCTTTATCTATAAAGACATTACCAATATGACAAGGTATAGAAAAACTTCCAGGGTCCTTTAATTTTGGTGGAGATTTATTTTGTAGTAAAGCACTACATTCTTCAGTGAAAGCTACAGTCTCTACCTCGTTAAAAGCCCTTTTCCTAGTCAGAATCTCTTTCATAAATTTAGCATATGCAGAAACTTGTGTAATTAATTCTGTGAAAGGGACAGTTACCTGCAAATTTTTCACTACCTCAAAAAACTTACCAAACTGCTTGTCCAACTTTGTCTTTAAATGTCTGTTGGGGAATGGTAGTTTGATAACAGGTTTCCCTTCATCACCAGCTTTGGGTTTAGTATTATCCTGCAATGCATTATCAAGAGAAGGGTTAGTTTTTTCCTGCAGGGTGTTATCAGTTGAAGTACTAAATTTACCCTGCAACCCTGCAGGGTTAGTAACAAAGTTATTTAACCCTGCAGAATTAGAGCTAACATTATTAGATATGATAATTTCATCATCAGGGGGCATAGGAGGCCCATCATAATGTGCACCACTCCTCAGAGTAATTGCATTAGCATGATCTGTGGGTTGTACTGGCTGTGATGGCAGGGTTCCTTGTTGGCGATTTTGTAGAGTAGCAGAAAGTTGTGCAATTTGATTGTCAATAATTTTATTATGGGCTACAAGGGAATCAATTTGTGCATCTCTACTCTGCATATGTTTTTGCATACTTGCTAACATAGTTCTAATTTCTGACAAGGCAGGGTCAGTGGATGGAGGTGGATTTTATGATTGGGCCCTTTGGTTGGGAGGTTGATAGTATTTTTGCTGTGGTTGTTGTGGAGGTGGAGGATTTAGCACATTGGTACTCCTGTAGGAAAGATTTGGATGGTCTCGGAGACCAGGATTATAAGTATTGGAGTATGGGTTATTGTGCCTATAGGTTTGGAAGGCATTAACTTGCTCCATGGAACTCCTGCATTCTTGTTCCCAATGTCCTACAATTCCACAATTTTCACAAAAAGAATCGTTAGTATTATTGACAGCAAAAACATTAGATACGGGAGCAGGAATAGCAGTACTAAGATTATCTAATTTCTGACAAATAGAGGTTAATTGAGCCTGCAAAAAGGATACTGAATCAACATTATGTTTTCCCTTGTTAGCGAAACCTCTAGGATTCCCATATTGAGAATTATGGATTGCCATTTCTTCAATTATTGTTCCTGCTACATCTTTTTGAAGATTCATAAATCTTCCATTAGCTGCCGAATCAAGGATTGATCTAGATGAATTTCCAAGCCCGTTGTAGAAGTCTTGAATAAGCTGCCATTGTTGCATCCCATGGTGTGGGCACTCTCTCTGCAGATCCTTGAATCTTTCCCAAGCTTCATATAAACTTTCATCAACCTCTAGGGAAAAATTTGTGATTGAACTCCGTAGTAGAGCTGTTCTCTCTGCAGGGTAATATTTATTATAGAAATTCAAAAGCAAGAGTATCCCAGTTAGTAATACCAAGAGCAACTCTATTCAATCCATTATACCACAATTTTGCTTTACCACACAAAGAAAAGGGAAAAAGAATATCCCTGATTTGGTCCTGCGTGACCCCATTTTGCCTAATAGTATTGCAATACTGGCAGAAATCTAAAATATGAAGATTTGGATCTTCACCCTTAGCTCCGCTAAATTGCTTCCTTTCAATCATAGTAATAAACTGGGGCTTGATTTCAAATTGTACTCCTTCGAGGGCAGGTGGAGGAGTAAGATGTGGGAAATCTGCTAGGGACGGCTGCGAATAATCGCTGAGCTTGCGAGGTGGTTGGTGCGTCATTTCTGCTTCTAGTTCTGAATAAACTTCTGTATCACTAGAATCAGATGGTGGTTCCAAAGGTATAGAACCCTCGGAAGTAGCTCGTACCTGTCTACAAAGGTTCTTTTGTCTATGAAAGGAACGTTCAATCTCAGAGTCAAACAGAATGTAACCTGATCTAGAACTCCTGGGCATAAACACAGAACTAAACAAACAAGTATGAGAAACTGTCCCAAAGAACTTAGTTATCTGAGACGAAAGAAAATAATTTAGACTACAAAAATAATCAGAAATAAAAATAAAACCGTGTCCCCGGCAACGGCGCCAAAATTTGACAGGATCCAGTCGTATCACCTAATCAAAAATAATTCCTAAATCCTCTAACTAAAGTAGATAGGGAAGTAGGGTCGAATCCACAGGGAAACGGTGTTCTTCTATTCCTGGATTAACAATTATAATCTAAATTATCTAGTTACCAATTTGTAATTGTACGAATTAAACTAATAATAAAACTAAGAAAATTAATCAAAGGAATAATCAATAATAAAAAGATCTAGGGTATAGGTTCTCCAATAAACAATATTCCAGGGTAAAACATACGATCAATTATCAATGCATAAATTAACCAGATTATAAAGGGCTGTCGCTACGTATTATAATCACATAATCAATCTACTGGTATTAAATCTCATCTATCGAATCTCGACCTAACCATTAATAGATTAACATGCCTATTGAAAATAAGCCTAAATATCAATTCTCATCTCTCGAATCTCGAATCAATATTGTAAAACTCATACAATTAAACCAGGCCTAATCTAATTTCATAGCATTAAATCAATCAATAGGAAATTAATCAATCATCAATAATTAACAATAATAATTTTACCCCTTCGTATTATTCATGGATCCCCACAACCCTAGAATTCAAATCTACTCACACATAATTAAATCTAAACTAATCATAGTAATCAAGAAATGCATGAAAATAACAAATTAATCAAATTGCGGAAAATAAAGTAAGCAAGAAATCGTACCAAGAGTTAACGGAAAATAAGGAATTTATTGATCAAAGGGTTTAGAGAGAGAAAGTACCCAAGTACTAAAGAAAACTAAATCTCCTCGCTAATGCTAATGAAAGTGTTTGTAAAAAAAAAATAATCAAAACTCCTACTAAAAACAAAACCAAAGATAGAAATTACAAAAGAAAGAAAATAAAATTCCCTTCAGAAACACGCGCCCGGTCGGTCAAAGGGCCGCCCGGCCGGGCGCGCCTTTTGTACTTCCTAAAGCTTCCTCGCGCCCGGTCGGGCGCGCATCCGGGCGAAGCGTGCCCGGACCTTCTCCTCTCGCCCGACCGGGCGCGCCTCAGGGCGAGCACTGCCCGGTCGGGCGGATACTTGGGCTTACACTTCTTCGTCCTTTGGGCCTCGTTACCTTAACCCAATTCGTCATCCTTCTTAGATTGAATTGCCCAAGCTCCAAATTTCCTCATTGAGCCCTAAATCACCGGATTGAATCATCAATTACGGTCTTGGGCTTCTAAACACGATCATATAAATACGTTTCAACTCCAATGCTCGAGGTGGCTCCATTAAATGCCGGAAAATGTTCCAAATCTGCAGTTTCCTGTAGAATAATACCACAACTACGAAAACACTAGAAAACGCATATTAGTAATAAAATTGGCTCTAAAGAGCCAAAAATACTCCTAACTATGATCACGGGACGGGGATAAAATACTATGTAAAATGAATTCATCATCATCCACAATTAGGATGTCTTTATTCTCGGTTAAGACGACACCAAGGTATCTGTCTGGTTGAGATCTTGGCCTTTGCAACCTACGCAGGGTGATAGGTTGAGCATTAACATTGTCGGTTTGACTTTAACTGTTATCAACAGCTGCTTCCAAAGCCCTTTGATTGTTAGTTTTGTCAGATTCGTTTTGTTGCTCATCCTCTCAAACTTCATCAAGTTTGATTTTCCTTCCACTTGTCATTTTGGAAAGGTGCTCCTTTTCTAAAAAGACACCATCTCGAGCAACAAATACTTTGTTCTCAGATTGGTTGAAGAAGTAATACCCCTTTGTGTCTTTTGGATACCCCCACAAAGAAACATTTGTCAGATTTTGGTGCAAGCTTATCAGACATGAGTATATTGACATACACTTCGCAACCTCAAATCTTAAGAAAAGACAACCGTGGAGGTTTCTTCATAATTCATATGGAGTCTTTTCAACAGCTTTTGACGGAGCGGGGTTCAGTGTTAGTGTTGCAGTTTGAAGTGCATGTCCCCAAAAAGTAATAGGAAGATCGGTAAGACCCATCATGGATCAAACCATGTCTAACAGAGTTTGATTCCTTCTCTTGGACACTCTGTTCCATTGTGGAGTTCCGGGAGGTGTCAATTCTTAAAGAATACCATGTTCTTTCAGATGATCGTCGAATTCGTAGCTCAAATACTCGCCTCTTTGATCCGATCGATGGCCTTTGATTTTCTTGTCTAGCTAATTTTCCACTTCACTCTAAAATTCTTTGAACTTTTTAAGGGATTCATATTTGTGCGACATTAGGTAGACATAGCCATATCTACTATAGTCGTCCGTGAATGTGATAAAATAGCGTTAACCATTCCTTGCGGTCGTGCTCATTGGTCCACATACATCCGTATGTATGAGCCCCAATAAGTCACTTGCCCTTTCTCCTAACTTGGAGAAGGGTTGCTTTATCATCTTACCAAGTAAACATCCTTCGCAGTTTTCAAATGACTCTAAGTAGAATTTTCTTGATGCGTTTGATGTTTATATGGCCTAGACGACAATGCCACAAGTAGGTTGGATTCGACCCATTGGTCTTAACCTTTTGGCGGTATTGCTAACATTATAAACCTGTTTGTCTAATGAAAGCACATACAGACCATTTTCTGAGTATGTTGTACCATATAAAACATTATCAAGATAAAACGAACAACTATTACCCTTATCTGAAATTCAAAACCCTTGGCGTCTAACGCCAAAATTGAAATAATGTTTTGGTAATGTTTGGAACATGATAACATTCATCCAGATCTAAAACAAGCCCCGAGACCAAAGACAAACTAAGTGTTCCTACGGATACGGCTGCAATCCTTGCTCCATTGCCTACCCGAAGTTCCACTTTCCCCTTCACTAGCTTTCTACTTTTCCTTAGTCCCTGAGCATTGGAACAAAGGTGTGAGCCACATCCGGTATCTAATACCCATGAAGCATTGCTATTAAAGTTAAGGTCTATAACATATATACCTGATCCAGAAGCAACGGTGTCGTTCTTCTTATCTTCCTTGAGCTTGAGGCAATCCCATTTCCAATGCCCCTTCTTCTTGCAGTAAAAGCATTCGGAATCGGATTGAGAAGAGGCTACCTTCTTTTGCTTGTCGCCTTTGGTAGCTATTGGCTTAGGCGGAAAGGTCTTCTTACCCTTCCCCTTATAGCCCTTCTTCTTGCCCGATCACTTAAATGGCTTACCCTTCTTGACCATAAGCAAGTCATGCTTCCCCTCATCTTTGAGCGTTTGCTCGGCCTACTTTAACATTCCGTGAAGCTCCATGAGGGTTTTCTCCATGTTGTGCATGTTATAGTTCATCTTGAACTGATCATAACCTTTATAAAGTGAGTGGAAAATAATGTCAATTGCCATCTCGTTCGAGTATCCCGCATTAAGCCTCTCCATGTTCTCGAATAATCCAATCATTTTTAGCACATGAGGGCTGACGGGATCTCCCTTTCTTGAGCTTGCTCTCAAGCATTTGCCGATGGGTCTCGAACCTCTCAGTTCTAGCCTGCTCTTGAAACATATTCTGAAATTCATATATCATCTCAAAAGACGTCTCCTTCTCAAAAAATGTCTTTTGAAGATCCGGAGACATTATGGCTAACATGATGCATTTGACATCCCGGTTGGCAACATGCCACCGGTTTAGGGCAGCCTGTGTCACCTCCTCATTTGGAGTGTCGGGCAATTCCTTATCAAGGACATATTCCTTTTGTTCTTGCATGAGAACAATCCTCAAATTCCTTTTCCAATCAAGGAAGTTAGGCCCACTCAATTTCTCCATGTCGAGAATTAAGCAAAGTGAAAACTTGTTGTTGTTGGTGTTAGTTGCAGACATTATACCACAAACAAAAAGAATTTACAATGAATAACCATTCATAAAACCAATAAGTTTTAAATTTAAAGCAAATTTTCAATCTTAATTAGCGTTATATCCACACATTTAAAATTTGTCCCCTTTTTAGTCGACACGAGAATAAAACGATTCCAAGACCCTAAAAATCAATAAGTGATTAAGCATGCTTTGGCTTGTCTTAACACATATCATTTTAAGGTAAGCAATCTAATTGCTAATAGCTCCAAGCTATTCTTTGTTTGATAAATCGTCGCATCTAATGCTTTGTTGACGATTATCTTTTTTGCCACGACATGTAAGGACTCTTTACTGATGTCGTTGATTTTAACCAATACCTAGTATACCTTCCTTCCCTAGGAAAGTTGTAATGCCTTGCTTTGGCATAGCTCATTACTATTCTCAAAGTTCGATAAGTGTCATTTTGGAATGGCAAATTTTAACTCAATTTTATAGGGACTTAGGGTTTCTATGTTGGTTGATTTAAGTGAACTAAATTAATCATGCAACATTCAAAATCCTAAAACATGCATCTAATATCGCAATTATATAGAAGCAAATATATAAAATATAATTAAAGACGCATGGCAAACTAGCATGACCCCTTGAATCTCGAAGCATTTAATCTTCAAGGTCATCATCGCGTCTTTTGGCTCCGTCTTCTTAGAAACATCGTCTTTAGAATTCACCGTCAATTATGCAGCTACCAGAAACTAGGAGTAATCTAAACAATCTAAGTACAAAAGTACTTAACGGCAAGCAGTCCGTATTTAGATTTGCAAAAATACATAACGGAACGTGGTCCGTATTTATTATCGTAGTCAGGCCATACTAGTTGCCTTTTGTAAAAACTTGCATAAAAACATTTATAATATTTCATTCACCCATTCACTTCTAAAGTGAATGGCCCATGCATTTTTACAAACAATACAAGCAATAATACAAAACTTTGTATCAAATAAGCGTGTACTAGTTACTAACTTAGGAGGTTAATCCGATTAACACCCCTAATTAAAACTAGTCAAGTGTTTATCCAATCAAGTGAACTAACGCAATAATGAAAAGCATAATGTTAAGCTTAATGTGCTCCAAGACCGATTAATGAAGCTCCCACTAAATTCCACATCCAACTTAATTAAATTAATCCAATTAAATTTAATTAAGCCAACCGAGCTAAATTTTGTCAAAAATTATGCAAGTACGTTAAAAATCGAGGCCTAGCCTCGTTTTTACAACAAAATGCAAAATCGCAAGCCCAAACCGAGGCCAAATGCCTAGCATCCAAGCCAATGGGCTAGGGTTGTTAGGCACCTTAGCCAAACTTGCGTGCAGGTGCTGGCACGCTCAACTAGCAACGCACCGAGGCACCTGCTAACACCAGCAGCCTCACAACATGCTTCGCATGCATGCACGCTACTGGCGCTGGTAGTGTGTTGCTGCACTAGCTAGTGCTCGCACTGCGCGCCCACCTAGCAACCCTGGCCTTTCGGGCTAGGCGCTGCCTGCCAGTGCTTGCAAGCTGTTGTTTGTCGCACCGCATCCGCGCATATGATCGCACCTGCTCACACACACACACACACACTTGCACGAGCAGCCCCTACAGGCCGAGCATGGTGCTCGAGGCTCCAAGCTTCGGATTTTATTTTGTGCTTCGGGATTTTAATCCAATTTTTGTGTGACTTTTAGTTAATTCCAAATTGAATTTTAGAATTAATATTTGAGCAATTTTGAATTAATACAAGTCTAGCTTACTTAATCAAATTTTAGTGCAAAAACCAAAATTATTTCCAAGAACCATTCTTTAATAAGTTTAGGTCAACTTGATGCAATCAAAATTAAGGATTTGTCTCATGATTAATTCAACCAAAGATTAAAATTAATTATGAGTTTGACAAAATTAGTTGAATAAATTAATCAATCATCCAATGACAATAATTTATCCAACAATTACTCGTGCATATTTGAATATTTCAACCTTCTAATGAAGAATAATATTCAAGCACAAATATGAACATTCATAATTTTAATCAACTTCCAAAATGATTAAAACTCAAAAAATGTTCACTTTGGATTTTATTAAATCAAGATTCAACCAATTAATAAAGATTCAATCTTTAACTATTTTAAGGGTTCAAAATATCATATTTAACATAAACTCATACATTTCAAGCAATCTAATTGCAAGAATGAACTATTTTCAAGTTTATGTGAATTTTAGAGCAATCCAAATTAAGCAACCAAATCATATCCAAAAACTTGCTTAATAAGGAAAATAAATGCAATAGATTGATGCCATTAACACTCACATAATCCAACAATTGCATGTCATAATTAATCAAGGTTTAAAGATTTAAAAAATTTCGTTCAAAACGAAAATCCCTTCAAAAACATGGGCAGATTTTGACCTCTGGAAGCCATTTTTTAACCACTTTGTAGGTAAATGTTGATTTAGAACATCGATTCCACCCAAACTTCACTATTTTTGAGTCGAGATCCTAATCTAATTACGTTGTTAATTCAGATTAAACATTTAATAAAATAACAATTAAACATTTAATAAAACCGAGATCCTAATCTAATTACGTTATTAATTCAGATTGTTAAATCCATTTTAAATCACCTTAATTAATTTTTAGTTGGAACAATTAAATGCAAGAAGCTCGTGATACCGTTGTTGGGTTTTACGATGTGTGAGCACCGTGCGGAACCAAAACCCGCCCGGACCGCAAGCATAATTAATATAACTAAACAAACAAACATGCAATTAATAAAGTGATAAACACATAAAGAGGGAGAGAAAGAGAAAGAAGGGAAAAGACATTTTTACCCTCAAAGCGTGCATCATACAAACCCGAGCACGACTTTCGAAAAGCTCATGACACGCACGCGCGAATCATCCTACTTCGCACACCCACACGCCCGAACAAGGTTCTTACCTCGTAGCTTAGACGAGGCTAGACCAAAACTTGAGGTTTATGAACTTAAAGGTTTTCTCACACTTTTGGGAGATGTCTTATTGAGTTCAACTCAAAGTGTAAATTTCTCAACTCCCAAGGTTGGTATTTATAGTCAAAGCACTCCCAAAAACCTCAATCATCTTTCCATGTGGGAGAGTTGATAAAATGAGAAAATAAGTAATTAATTTAATTCAAAATTAAATTAAGTGGCAAATTGAGAAGGAGGGAAGGTGAGGCCCACAAGGGGAGGACCACAACTCCCCTTGTTCCCCAAGCAAACCTCTCCCACCAACCGGCCCCAATATAAGAGCGCCAGCTTGCAGGCTGCCTTGGCCACCAAGGCTGCCTCGCTGGTGCCTGGTGCCTTGGCTTGGCCTGCCAGCCGGCCTACATAGCAGCAAGCCCGCACCAGCAAGCCTCGCAGCAATGCGGGCTGCTAGTAAGTTGGCGCTGTTATCCCGCACAAGGCCCAGCAAGCCTTGCTGGCTGCTGGCCTTGCTTGCGGGGCTAGATGGCCCTCGCAGGCTGATGCTAGCATGCATGCCTGTGGGGCTAGCGCTGCTAGCTTGTACGCTCGACCAGCTCGCCCAGCCAGCACACATGCGTGACTGCTGGGCTTGCGGCCAAGGCACGCACGCGGGTAGCAGCTTTGCTAACCTAGCCCGCCTAGCCCTCGCATAGCTAGGCCATTGCGAGGCTAGGACTTTTACACGTTGACTTGTTGTTTGACTTTATTTCTTGTCTCGGTGATTCCTTGAATCGACTTGACGTTCGACGCTCGGCTTCGACGCTCTAAGCTCGGAATTTGACGTCTGAGTTCGTAAATTCTTATCGACTTATTTAATCCTTCGGATAAATTCATCGCCTTTGTTCGGTTACACGATTAGGTGTGACCCGTAGGGTTTTGTCAAGAGCAAGCTGTAAGATTAATTATATATTAATCTTACTGATCGGAAGCGGCTCTAGCTAGGCTTTTCGATCACTTGACTTCACTGAATAATTAGCTTTCCTTATTAATTTCAAACCCTCTATCAAAATAATACACTTGTTCGAAGGTCACCATTCCTTTCACATATGGGAGTCCCGGGAATCACTTCACCTAGTTTAGGAATGTTGATTGTTTTGTTTTATTTTGAATACTCATAACAATGGTTACTATTTTATAAGTATTAATAAAAGAAAGTTGAGTTTTTTGCTACAAGTTTTGACATTGAGTTAAGTATTTTGAGTAGTCTTGCGCAATCACGCGGCGGTAATACGCCTAAGTGTATCTCTATGGTATAGTCATACATAGAGGGAGATTTGGGGGTGTTACAGGAAAAGCAACAAAAGAGGTCGACTTTTGGTGGGTTTAAAATTGTTAAACACAAGGACATGATGCCTATTCTTCACATGACATTGGATGTGAGCAATCCTCTAAACAAAAAGTCGTGGCTACTTTAAAGTCTAAGCTCACTACTGCTGCAAATTCTAGCACTCAAAATACACATAAAACAATTTGTTTTAAGTTCCAAGGATTAAACAATATGGCTCGAGATTGTCCAATACAACTATGATTTCAAGGGAGGAGTATTATAGCTCTTAACTTAGTAAATTTGGTGATGAATCTACCCACGAACCACGAGCACTATAAGCTATATTGCAAGATATGTCTAGTTCGGATTTTTTGGGAAAATCAACAAGTTTGCAATGCAGAATATGATCTAATGAGTTTGATTTTAAGGAGATCATTGTTTTCCAAGCTGCATGATGAGAAAGAAGATGAGTAATGATCGAATCATTTCTGTTTCAAGTGCCAAATCAATGGTAAAAGTTTCTCTTTTATAATTGATAGTGGCTCTTGTACTAACTATTATGCATGTTGGTTTAATGATGACAATGATGTCAGATTTGGTGTAATGTTGTACCAATGACACAACTACATACTCTTTGCTTCTTGGACGCCCTTGCATGGCAAAGTGATCGCACGTTGTTCATAATGGAAACACTAATGTTTATCCGATTCTTGTTGGTGACAAATGTTAAGCCTTACATCCTTTAGGCCTTTACCCCTTAAATGCCCATCTTCCACTAAGGAACAAGAGGAAGGTGCTGCTCATGTGTATTTTAGCTCATTTCATCATTAGATTCTTGACAGTTCAAGAGACAAGAAAGAACGAAGGCAAAAACTGCTCCAAATGCACAAAGGGACTAATATGCAAGAGGGGTTTAAAGTTTGGTTGTCCTAAGGTGCTCAACGTTTCCATATTGATTACAAAGTGAAAACCAAATCATAAAAGACCTTTTGACATTATTGAGAAAGTTGGCATTGAAACATTTAAGGTTCTTCTAACGAATTGAATGGAGTTTGTGCTACACTTACTTCTCCCGATGTGATGCCTTGCTTTGAAGACGAACCTTGAGGCAAGCTTCTTTCAAGAGGGGGAGTATGATGCGGTATAAAGATATCATGATCAATAATTAATTTAATTGTTTTTTTAATTTAACTTCGCTTGAGTCATCTATTATTCGTGAGATTGAGCGGCGTCAATCAGAAGTTATTATTTTTTTTCCTTTTGAAAGGGCTTTGGCTGCAAATTTTTAAATAGGAAGTAACCTGTGTTATTTTTTGTGTCTATTTTTATTGTAGCATTATAATATATAGATTAAAATATCAAAACGTGTAAATCTATTTTTATACTTAATAAGTCTATTTTAAAAAAAAAAATACGTTGATTTAAGAAATTTTTATAATGCTAGTATGTATCATATGTCTATTTATTAATGAATTGATTTTATAATTTTTCTTAAAGCAAAAAAATAATATATATTATTGTTAAAGTGTCTAAATTAAATAATATTATTTATTATATTTTAATATGTCAAATAGATGTATATATGGGAACAAAAATATTTTTATGCTTATTAAGTCAGATAATAATTATTTTATTATAATTTTATTTTAAAAGAAAATCAAGTAAAGATAATTTCATTGATGAGTGGTAAACAAAAAGAATTGAGAATGAAAATAAAAATGAAGGGATGATTATTTTTTATTTATTTAAAGAAGGTTTTGGCTCAAAATTTTTGCATGTGAAATGTCATGTGTTATTTTTTGTGTAAGTTTTAATATTATCTTATTATTAAATACTCTATACATGGATATGTCTTTTTTTTTTTTGTATAATTTTGATCTAAAAATAATATGAATGGTAAGGAAAAAAAATTCTAATACTAATAAATTTTTAATGATTCATGTATCAAAAGAATGTGTAGGAAAATTTTTTATACACACTTAGTATGTTACTATAACGTAATAGAAAATATTCTCGATGCTTGATGTCAATTTTTTTCTAATATTACATAAAGATGTTTTCTATTATGTAGTATAGTTAAATCTGCTTGACTGAAATATTTTTGTAAAAAAAATCATTCTTAGCAAATAATATTAATATCATTATTAAGAATATTTAATTGCTATTAATAATCTATAAAGTCAATACAAATATATTTAGGAAAAATTGTCAGAAATATTATGACCTTTGACCGGTCTTCCAAAGTCAATAAAACGACCTTTTGATTATTTCTCAATAAAACGACCTTTGACATGCATCTTCCATAAATAGGATAAATGACCGGTTAACTGTTTTATAGGTTAAGGGAAGGATATGTGTCGCATTGTGATTTGTTAGAATTTTTTTATTTTAAATTTTACATTTTTCTTTTTAAAAAATGATTTGATTTTAAATAAACTTATTAATTAAAAAATAAAATTTAAAACAATAAATAAAAAAAAAAAAAAAAAAAAAAAACCCTCCTTCTCCAACCCCCTTCACGTTAGTTTGTTTAAACCCCAGGCTGTACCAGCCACCGTACATGGTACCTCCCAACCCCTTTCCCGACCTCGCAACCACCGTACAGCCCCTGCTGCTTCCCGCAACACCACCAAGCCCCCTCACCTTATGGAAACACAACAACACCGGCAAGCCCCCTCCCCTTCCCGCAGCAACCCTACCAAAACAAACAATGGCGACGTTTTTTTGAAGGCTTAAAGAGGCGCCATCCATTGAAGAGCATAAGGCGACGGGGGAGGTGTTAGCTGGGGTTTTTTCTGGCAATGGGGGTGTTTGTTGGGTTTTTCGGTGATGGTGAAGGTGCTGATTGGGATTTTTGGCGACATCGGGACTAGGGTGAGGGTTTCTGGTGATGGTGAGGGTGAGGGTGAGGGTGAGGGTGGATGTTGGGGTTTCCAGGACGGTGAGGGTGGGTGTTCGGGTTTTGTTGTTGATGGGGGTGAGGGTGAGAGCTGCGGTTAATTGTGGTGGTGGTTGTTGAAACTGACGAGGTGGGATGGTGGATTTTTGGGTTTAATTTTTTTTTTTAAATTAAAATAAATTTTATTAATTAGAAAATTGTTTAAAAAACATATTACCAATTACAAGGCAACACGTCTGGCATTTAATTTATAAAACAGGTTACCAACCGCTTTCGTCCTATTTATGAAAGATGTTTCGGGGTTTTTTCTGTGTCCTGCGGGAGAGTTACAATTCCGAGACTAGCTTGCTGACCGGCTGTGTACCTGCAAAACAACGAAACTCCGGTTGGGTGGAGTTCCGCCTCCGACGATCAAATTAGAATCCGTTCGAAGTGAATAGTGCGGAATTAAATGGTTCTCTCTGATTCAGAGAGAATAAATGCTAGTTTGGTTTTTGTGTTTTTTGTGTTTAAATTTCTAAATACCCAGGGTTGGGGAACTGTATCCCTACCAGTAAGGGTTTCTCCACGTGTCAGCCTGGGATTGGCTCCCACTTGCCCTCTCTGGGACTGACACGTGGCACTCTCTGATTGGGCCACGTGGCTAGGGTATTTTTACCCTAATCATTTGTCCCTCACAGATGACACGTGGCGTGCCACGTGGCATCTGTGACATAGCATGCCACGTAACATCACCGTGACAGCTGTCACAATGCTGGGAAGGGGACGGTTGGTCTCCTTCCCTCCACTTTTCTTTTTTTTTTTTTTTTTTTTTTTGGAAAGGGGAGGTGACGGTTCGTCATCCTCCAAAATTTTGAACTTTGAACCAGGGAGATGGCGATTCGCCTTCCTTGATCCCTATATAAGGAATCCTTCCTTGATCATTTGCAACATTTGCGAATTTCAAAAAATCGAGAAGAGCTCTGATACCGGCTGAGAGTAAACACAAATCACTCCTTTTTCTTCACATCCGGCTTTGCTTCCTTTCCTGACTCAAGACGCCTGCTATTTTCCGGCTGAGGTAACTTTCTAACCTCTTTGCATATTCATCCGGTGTGTAGTTAGCTTGCCATAAACTAGGGGGGAGGCAGCCGGATTTATTTATTTTTTGAGCAACCGGTGATCCTTGGAAAACTTGTTATATCTTCTCAATAGACCCCCATCCGCTATAAACCGCATGGGGTACTGTCGAGTAATTTCTGGGTTGCTTCTCACAGCTCTCAAAGGACCCCCATCCGGTTAGGACCGGCTGAGGGATCTTTGAATGACCCCATTTTTCCAAGGCTCCTCAATGTACCCCCAACCGGTTTTAGCCGTCTGGGGGGCATTTGGGTAGATCAAGGACTTTCATAAGACCCTTTAATAAGCCCCCATCCGGTTTTAACCGTCTGGGGCGCTTTTGAGTGAAATCTAATTCTTCCCAAAAGCTTTCAATGGACCCCCATCCGGTTTTAACCGTCCGGGGTACTTTTGGGTGAATTCTAATTTTTCCCAAAAGGTTTCAATAGACCCCCATCCGGTTTTAACCGTCTGGGGTGCTTTTGGGTGAATTCTAAATTTTTCCAAAAGTTTTCAATAGACCCCCATCCGGTTTTAACCGTCTGAGGTGCTTTTGAGTCGATTCTAAATTTTTCCAAAAGCTTTTAATAGACCCTCATCCGGTTTTAACCGTCTGGGGTGCTTTTGAGTCATTTTATTTTTCCCAAAAGCTTTCAATAGACCCCCATCCGGTTTTAACCGTCTGGGGTGCTTTTGAGTCATTTTATTTTTCCCAAAAGCTTTCAATAAACCCCCATCCGGTTTTAACCGTCTGGGGGGCTTTTGGGTAAGTTTGACCAAAAACGTTGACCAAAATCGGATGGGGTGTTTTTGGGCAAGTTTGACCAAAAACGTTGACCAAAACCGGATGGGGTGTTTTTGGGTAAGTTTGACCAAAAACGTTGACCAAAACCGGATGGGGTGTTTTTGGGTAAGTTTGACCAAAAACGTTGACCAAAACCGGATGGGGTGTTTTTGGGTAAGTTTGACCAAAAACGTTGACCAAAACCGGATGGGGTGTTTTTGGGTAAGCTTGACCAAAATCGGATGGGGTGTTTTTGGGTAAGCTTGACCAAAAACGTTGACCAAAACCGGATGGGGTGTTTTTGGGTAAGCTTGACCAAAACCGGATGGGGTATTTTTGGGTAAGTTTGACCAAAAACGTTGACCAAAACCGGATGGGGTGTTTTTGGGTAAGTTTGACCAAAAACGTTGACCAAACCCGGATGGGGTGTTTTTGGGTAAGTTTGACCAAAAACGTTGACCAAAACCGGATGGGGTGTTTTTGGATGAGTTTCTGAATTCTGATTACTTGATCATTTTTGCAGGTATTTGTTGAGACCGTCTGCAGTACTACCAATCAGCCTTCAACTTTCAATTCCGTACCAAGGTACCGCCTGTATTTCTTACATTCTTTGTCAATTTTCCGGCTGAATAGGTAGTTAAAAATGGACTCACCCAACACACACTTGGCACAACCTAGAACTGATGTCAACCGGTCACCAAGTACGGCTGAGTCTAGGACTGGGGATGCCGCCTGGAAGTGTTTGGTCCATCCTTGTGATAAAAATCCGACCATCTCTGCTCATGTGCAGGACAGAATGGCCCGCACAAGATGGACGGCGGTCGATCCTGAATACCAGTCCGAAGGTTCAGCCGGACCTCCGGTTGAAGACATTCCATACGACCGACCGGGTACCCCTAGTACACCTGGGGACCATATATTAGAGGAGCCAGAGAGCTCTGGGGCAGAAGGACCTGCCCAGTCATCCGGCTCAGAATCAGCCGGGGTACCGGATGCCCCAATTGAGGACGAAGAGGCCTACAGATGGCCATCAGTAAATAACCCCCAGGAGGCGTCCGTCAGCGCCCGGGACCTGGTCACCCTAAACGCCACCTTCCCGCATTTTTGGCGAAGCACCCGGTAGGGGACGGATGGGAAGTGATTGTTCCGCCAGCAAACGCAACCGTCGTTTAGGACGACTCGATCCCCCATGCGGACAACTACTTCGGCTGCTACGTGGCAGCATTTAAGGCAGGCCTCCGGTTTCCCTTACACCGGGCCATCCGGGCTATCTTGAGGGGGTATGACCTGGGAGTATGGCAGTTGACACCCAACTCCTGGGTCAACATTCTTCGGTTCATCGCCGCCTGCGAGATGCAGGCGGTTGCGCCTAGCTAGGAGGCGTTTGCCCACATGCATTATCTCAGCCGGGCTCCTGGCGGATGGAATGCGTGGTACAATCTCACCACGCATCCGGAGTTCCTAATGACGCTTGACAAGCCGTCAAAATGGAGCAATTGGAAGAGCAAGTTCTACTGGTCTCGTCTCCCTCTCTTCCGATGAATCACCAGCTGAGATTCTACAATAAGAATCCGGCACTTCTGGGGAGGAAGTGTGCCTTACCAAGGGTCCCGGCAGACGCCTGGGACCAAATAATGGAGCCGGGTCTTTTTAAGAAGACAACGGTGCCCCTGGGTGATGGGACCGAAGCCATTGTACCCAGCCGGTGGGTACCGCATCCGGAATGGCTGAAGGATGACGCCTTCTTGTCCGCCTGCGGCCTGAGTACCATGTTTAGCAGACGTAGGTTTATTTACAACCGGCCTCTTTTTAACCGTCTGTATCACTCGTGCATATTAACTTGTTTTCTTTTTTGCAGAGAAAGGTCTAGACATGGTGCCTCCGGAAAAGACACCGGTTAAACCAGCATGGGAAGTCCGCAAGGATTTCCTGGAGAAAAAGAAGGTCGAGCTGGCGACCAAAAATGATGGGGTAAGCACCGGCTAAGTATTTCCGTTTGCATGCATTTTTAACAAACACCGGATGTGTATCTTTTAAACAAGTGTCGGATGTATACCCTTTAAGCAAATGCCGGATGTATATCCTTTAAGCAAATGTCGGATGTATATCCTTTTAGCAAATGCCGGATGTATATCCTTTTAGCAGTTATAATTTCATCTTTTGTTGGCTCAATACTAACTGTATACTTTATTTTTGCAGTCGGGGAGTCAGAGTGTTCCCTGTTCTCTAAGGGCTCTGATGAAGAGGTCGGCTGAGGTCTCAACGCCACCGCCTCCGAAAAACAGACGGGTTGAGACCCCCGCCTTGCCTCCTGCCCAACCCTCAGCCGGGAGGCCAACAACAGGTGGCAAATCCCTGTCTGCCACTCCCGGTTCAAACACCGGGTCTTCTGGCCGGATGGTTGCTGTGGCATCCGGTTCTGGTGCGGCTGGGGGGATTTCAGCCTCTCCACCTGAAAATCAAGGTATGGACTTCGCCTTTGAACCCCCCTGGCCGCTTGGACCTGCTAGAGTCAAGTCCCAAGCTACCCAGTCCGGGGACTCTCCTGCCAGCCGGCAGAACGTAGGAGGCGCTTATGCTCAATACTTAACCCATACGTCTCTTAATGCAGATGTCTCCCGTTGGCCGGATCTTCAAGGATACGCCAAACGGATGGTGAGGACCATTACCCGGTCCGAGAAGGAGGCGGTACCGGGTATAAACCAGGTCAACATTGACAGGATGAATGCCCTGGTTGCTGAGGTAAATACCGGATGGGGTATTTCCTTGCAATTGTTGCTTCTGCCTAATTTGATTATGCAAATTGTCTAACATTTTTGCCGGGTGCATTGCAGGTCCTACTAAGGGTTGATGGACTCCGTACCCCTCTTCGAAAGAAGCAGGACGAGGTAAGGGATGTCCAGAAGAGGGCAGCTGACCTTATTGATGTCCATCAATACAATACACTTATGTTTGACCTTGAGATTAAACGCCGGGAGTTGAAACAGGAGGAGATTGTCACCCAACTGACGGCTGCTGCTGACGCCGCAAACAAAAGAGCTGATGAGGCCGCCCTCAAGATAACTGAGCTGGAAACAGCCGTTAATGACTTGAAGGAGGCTGCCAGGGAGCGGGATCACCTCAAGGCTGAGGTTCACCGGGTGAAGGAGGAGGCGGCTAGAGCCAAAGCTCAAGCCCAGGCGGAGTTCAGCCAGCAGCTGACGGCTGAGCAGATACGGCTGATCGCTGAGAATGAGCATGACAACGAAGAGCGCTTGAAGATCGCATGGTCGCTGGTCCATCCGGAGCTCGACTTTGCTTATTTTGATCTGAGGTACAAGTATGCCTCAGAACTCTTCGATGCTCAAGCTCATGGCTTGGAGAAGCCGGCTCCTTTCGAGGAGTGGGCCGGCTTGGGGGATGATCAGGTAGAAGACCTTACAACGAACGAGGCTGAAGTCCAAGTCCTTGATGAACAAGTGCCTCCCCCAACCGTAGCAGCTCAACCGGATGCCTCTCAACCGGCCCCAGCCCAGCAACAGCAGCAGCAGCATTAACCTTAGTTTTCTCCTCTTTTTTCTCTCTTCTTTTGAACAACCGGCCTGCGTGCCGTGTAGCTATTGCATTTTTTCCCGGACATGGGTCCGGTTAACAATTTGATGGTTAATATATTTACCGGCTGTGCCGGGTTTCTATGATATCTGTTTTATTTTTTGCATTTTACTTTAATTTTGCAAGCATAACGAGTAGTTTGCCGGATGCATAGGGTTTGCTGCCCCTGGACGGGTGCTTGGATGAAGTAAATCCAACTTCAATCATTCAGTCGTCCATATAACCATCCGTTTGTCTGATCCGGATGCAATAACATCTGCGCTTTTGCAAAATACCGTCAGTAGGGCCTTTAGATAAGGACCGACTACATAGGATCTCAGAAAGTTGAACCGTCAGTATTGCTCTTGGGCAATGACCGGGTGTGATAAGAGCCGCCTGTATGGCCTTTCTGTGAAAGCCGGCTACGTGGGCTTTCGCTTAAACACCGCCTGTAGGGTTTTTAAATAAAGACCGGCTACAGGGGCTTTTGGGCACCAATTGGTGCATTAAGTTATGGCTTCTTTGGAAGCCGGCTGTCTGTCTCTTTGGACAGACGGTTTGTAAGATTTTTGGCGCCGCCTGTATTACCTTTGGGTAATAGGCGCCTGTATCTTGAATTTGAAGGATCATTCAACTGGCGTTGAGTTATGATCGCCAAAACAATGTGCCACCCAGATGGGAGATCTCTTCGATGACTGAAACTAAATTCAAATCGCCGAATGTCTGTCTTTGTGGACAGAAGGTTTAAAAAGTTGGGCAAATTAAGCGCTTGCCCCCGTAGGGCTTTTTCTTGAAAGCCGGCTACTTTTGGGGCTTCAAGATTTTAAACGCTGCCTGTATCACCTTTGGGTAATAGGCGCCTGTATCTTGAATTCGAAGGATCATTCAACTGGCGTTGAGTTATGATCGCTAGAACAATGTGCCACCCGGATGGGAGATGTTCTCTTCGACGACTAAAGCTAAATTCAAATCGCCGGATGCCTGCCTTTTTGGACAGACGGTTTAAAGTAGTTAGGCAACTTATGCGCATGCCCCTGTAGGGCTTTCTTTGAAAGCCGGCTACGTTGGGGGCGCCAAGATTTAAAGCGCCGTCTGTATTACCTTTGGGTAATAGACGGCTGTATCTTGAATTTGGGGGATCATTCAACTGGACGTTGAGTTATGATCCTAGAACAATGTACCACCCGGATGGGAGATGTGCCCTTCGACGACTAAAGCTAAATTCAAATTGCCGGATGCCTGCCTTTTAGGACAGACGGCTTAACTTTATAAATGCCCGGATGCGCATTACGCATGGGACTTAACATAATGAGTGGATGAGTATCCGGCTGTGTTTTGCACAATTCCAAATGAATATATACAAGTATTGAAACAAGTAAGTGCCGGCTGTGCATTGCACAGCTGGGACATGATAAAAATTAAAAATAAAGCTTTTTATTATACTTAATTACAAATCATCAGAAGTAGTACTTTTTTAAGTTATCTACATTCCAAGTTCTGGGTAGCTGTCTACCGTCTGGAGTTTCCAGGCGGTAGGTGCCACCTCTAACTTCTTCGGTAATCTCAGACGGGTTAGTTTTCCTTGCTCATTTGCCCTACCGGTTGCCTCCATTTTTCGTAGAACAAAGTCACCCACTTTGAGAGGTCGCTTGTGCACCCGTTTGTTGTAGGCTCTCGTCATTCTCAGACGGTATATCTCATGACGCTAGGAAGCATTGCCCCTGCGCTCCGGGAGAGAATCCAATGCTAGCCGCATGGCCTCCCAATTAGCCTCTTCGTCATAAAGCATGACTCGAAGTGTTGGCTCATATAATTCAATCGACAGGACAGCTTCAGTGCCGTATGTCATAAGGAACGGGGTTTCACCGGTTGCCCCTTTCTCAGTTGTTCTGATGGCCCATAGAACATGTGGCAATTCGTCTTCCCATTGACCACCAGCCTTTTCTATCTTCTTTTTTATGCCGTCTGAGATGAGTTTGTTGAAGGCTTCAACTTGACCGTTTGCTTGAGGACGGCCTACTGATGCAAAGCAGTGGGTGATTCCTTGATCCCCTAGCCAGCTCTTGAGCATAGAAGTTTCAAACTGAGGACCGTTGTCAAAGACCATGGACAGAGGCACCCCAAACCGGGTGATGACGTTTCTCCAGATGAAGGAGATGACGTCCTTTGTCTTAATGCCCTTGACCGCCTCTGCTTCCACCCACTTGGTGAAGTAGTCTACAGCCACCAAGATATACCTACGCCCGCCTGAGGCTGGCGTGTATGGTCCTAAAATGTCCATGCCCCACTTTGCAAATGGAACCGGGCTGTAGATGGCCGTCAGGTCTGTTGCCGGACGGTGGATTAGACGGCCAAATTTTTGGCACTTGTCACACCTTTTCACCAAATCCATGGCATCTGATTCAAGAGTCGACCAAAAATATCCCTGCCGCCTGGCTTTCTTGGCTAGGGATCTGCCGCCTATGTGCGATGCACAAAAGCCTGAGTGCAGATCTTCCAAGACCTCTTTTCCCTTTTCAGGGGTTACGCATTTTAAGAGCGGCTGGAGATAATCTTTCCGGAAGAGTTCTCCTTGAAATATTTCAAAACTGGCGGCCCGTTTTTTCAACAAAGCCGCCACACCAGGAGCCTCTGGCAGGATGCCGTGTGCTAAAAAATCCCGGATGGGTTCCATCCAGGTAGAGCTTCGGTCCAAAACTCCAATGGGATCATGTTCAATACTTCTTTTTTCCATGACCTCCCAGAAGACTGACCTAGGCGCATCACACGTGGCGGATGATGCCAATTTGGACAATGCATCCGCCTGATTGTTTTCTGACCGGGGCACCTGACTTAGTTTAAATTCGTCAAGTGTCCCAACCTCTTCTTTTACCGCCTGCAAGTATTTGATCATTGCCGGATGGGTGGCTTCGAAGTCACCATTGAATTGGCTGACGATCAATTGAGAATCCGAGCAGGCGTCAATCTTTCTTGCCCCTGCTGCCTTACACATGCGGATACCGGCTAGCAGGGCTTCATATTCTGCCTCGTTATTCGAGGCTTGAAATTTGAACCGTAGTGCATATTCATAAGTATCCCCTTCCGGGGATTTGAAAATTACGCCTGCACCACAGCCGTTCATTGTAGAGCTCCCGTCTACATACACCTTCCAGACCTGATCTGTGTTATCAGGCTGGGGTGGTCTAGTCATTTCCACAATGAAATCGGAAAACGCCTGACCCTTCACTGCCTTCTTGGCTCGAAGGTGATTTCTAAGCTTTGAATGGCGATTGCCCATTTCAGAAGCCTACCGGATGAGTCCAGGGTTGTCATTGGCCGTTTGAGGGGTTGGTCGGTATAGACCACCACCGGATGTGCCAAGAAGTATGGTTTTAACTTTTTGACAGCCATGAACAGAGCGAGGCCAAACTTGTCAACCATGGGATACCGGAGTTCTGCATTCCGGAGGACATAGCTTATGAAGTAGACTGGGAGCTGCGTGCCGTCTCGCTCAGCTAGGAGAACGGCACTGAGGGCATGATCCGAGGTGGCTAAGTACATGTAGAGCACTTCACCGGTTAAGGGACTAACCAGCCGGGGTAACGAGTGAAGGCGTTCCTTTAATTTCTGAAATGCCGCCTCGGCATTCTCCCCCCATTCAAATCTGGTATTCTTCTTGATATCTTGGAAGAAGTAAAGGCATTTTTCACCCGACCGGCTTAGGAATCTTCCCAAGGCAGCCAGGCAACCGGTAAGTTTTTGGACTTCCTTGACGGTACGGGGTGACTTCATGTCAATCACCGCCTGTACCTTGTCCGGATTTGCCTCTATTCCCCTCTGATCAATCAAGAAACCAAGAAACTTTCCAGAATCAACACCAAAGACGCATTTCTTGGGATTTAACATCACTTTATGCCGCCTGAGTGTTGAGAAAGTCTCCCGGAGGTCAGCGAGGTGATCCGCCTGTTGCTTGGATTTGACTATCATGTCGTCAATGTACGCCTCCACATTCCTCCCGATTTGATTAATGAAGACCGTATTAATCATCCGTTGGAAGGTGGCAGGCGCATTCTTCAACCCAAACGACATCACCGTATAACAGAACAACCCTTGATCAGTGACGAAGGCCGTCTTTTCTTGATCTTTTTTCCACAAGGGTATCTGATGGAAGCCGGAGTAGGCATCCATGAAGCTCATCAGGGCATGGCCGGCTGTAGAGTCAACCAGACTGTCAATCTTAGGAAGCGGATAGCTATCCTTCGGACATGCCTTGTTCAGATCTGTGTAATCTACACACATCCGCCAGGTACCATTCGGCTTCTTGACGAGGACAACGTTTGCTACCCAATCCGGGTAATAGCATTGCCGAATGAACCGGGCATCAAGGAGCTTCTTGACCTCGGCGGCTGCTGCCTGATATCTTTCCTCGCCGTGGTTCCTTTTCTTTTGCCTAACCGGCTTTTTCTTTGGATCCACGGCAAGCTTGTGAACAGCAAGATCCGGATGTATACCCGGCATCTCGTCCACTTCAAAGGCAAAGATGTCTTTGAATTCTTTGAGAAGTTGGTGCAATGCTACGCCCAACTCCCCTAAGGCAACCGTCCCCACCTTGACGGTTCTCTCTGGACGGCTGTCATCCAGGATGAGGTCAGTGTTTTCACCAGCCGGTTGGGGACGGAATTCATCTGATCGCTCCCCAATCAGTGATTGCTATTTCTTGCCTTTTTTGGCGGCCAAAGGATGGTCCGCCTTTCTTTTCTGGCCGGTTGTCATGGGAGCAGTCCCGGCTTCCCGGCTATCTCCAACGAGGGTGGGTTCCTCATTAATACCGGCTGAGTGTACAGTCGGTTTGACGGCTGTGAGGTAGCACCCCCTTGCCGTCTTCTGATCACCGCTCATGGAACCCACCGTCCCATCATCCCTCTCAAATTTGATCAACATGAGAGGGGGAATGATGACTGCCTTGGACTCATTGAGGGTTGGACGGCCCAAGATTATGTTGTAGGCGGTCAGCTCTTCAACCACAAGGAACTTGACCACCATATGCCGTCCTTCCCCCTTCTCGCCCATCCGGATGGGTAGGTCAATCCTCCCCACCGCATGCACCACTCCTCCCCCGAAGCCAACCAGGGGGTGAGGAGCCGGCTGCATGCTACCAGGCTTGTATTTCAGCTTTGCTAGGCACTGGTAGCTGATGAGATCAGACGAGCTCCCGGTATCTATAAGGATACGGCCCACTCGCTGATTGGCGACCTTGCACTCTACGACCAGGGATTGTCATGAGGCCGCCTGACCTTGCCCCGGTCCCTCTCAGAAACGAGGACTTCGGGGAAGGTATCCGGCGACGCCTGGCCCCCATCAACTGAGTTGACCAGACGCCGGATGTTGTTTTTAGCCCCCCGGATGGTTGGACCCCCTCCGGCGAAGCCGCCTGCTATGGTGAAGATTTGTTCTTCATCCGTGTCAGAGCTGGCAGCCGGCTTCTTGGACGGATGCCCTTTGCTTTGCTTGGCTCCGTCCTTGGGCTTCACTATATAGGACCTCAAAGCTCCCTCATCAGCCAGACGGTCCAGTTGCCGCCTGAGGGTATAGCAGTCACTGGTGTCATGGCCAATGTCCTCGTGGAATTGGCAATACTTACTCTTGTCCCGGCTGCTGACGGGACTTTTCATAGGAGTCGGCTTCTCAATGGTCATCCGGTTCCTGACCTCCACAAGGATGGAGGATGGGTCTTTGTTGAACTCGTACTTTGGGACGTACGGTCTCAACTCTCTCGCTTTCTTCTGGGACGGCTGACCAGTACGGTCGGCTGCCCAGACTTCCTTTCTCTTGCCCTTATCTTTGGCAGCCGGCTGGGCAGGCCGGCTGTCTTTTCTGTCGAACTTTTTAGAGTCTGACGGCTGCCTGATGGAGAACAGCTCTATCGCCTGTATATAGGCTTCAGCCTCCATCAGGGCTTCTTGAAGGGTAGCAACCCTTTTCCGGACGAGGTCAAACTTGAAAACTGACCCGTCCTTCAGACCCTTGAAGAAGTCTGTATAGGCAACCTCATCCGTCAGGCCGGCTATCTGAATTCGTGTCAGATTGAACCGCCTGACGTAGGACCGAAGTCCTTCCTTTTCCCCCTGCTGTACTGCCCCTGGATCGAGGCTAGTTTTCTTGGCGGGAATGTTCATGGAGAAGTTGGACGTAAAGAGATACGCCAACGTTCTGAAGTTGTTGATGCACCCGGCTGGGAGGTTGCCAAACCATCTCTGGGCTATGCCCTTGAGGGTAGCCGGGAAGCACTTGCACCAGACGGCATCGTCCAACCCCTGCAAGTACATGAGGTTTGTATATGCCATAAGATCGTCTTCCGGGTTGGTGGTACCGTCGAAGGTACCAACCAACACGTTCTTAACCTTGGCCAGCTGAGCCGCCTCGGCTATTTCTCGAGAGAAGGCTGACGGTTGCTCACCTAGGTTGAGCAGCCGGAGCTGCCAGTCGGCTGACTGGATGGGTGCCGCCTGACCTCCGAAGAGGCCCGGCTGCATGTATGGGGATCCATAGGGCATGTATGGCGGCTGGGGCGCATACAGTGCCGGCTGGATCACTTGAGGGCCAGTGCGCGCGGACACTCCGAGCGACTGACTTCCTCGATTTGTCTCCGAATGCTTCATTGAAGTATTACGGAAGCTGTCAGGGAAGGTCGACGTGGAAGCCGACCCAGACAGCTGCTGACTTCTCCTTTCCTGGATTAAAATCCGGGCATCGGAGTAAGTCTTCTTGGACCCATCCGCTGTACTTGCCGGATGGCTTTCCGTTGCCCTGATTTAGGGAAACGGAGTCTTGAAATATCGATTTGGGGCCCATCCGCCCCCTTCGGCTTAGGGTGCGGAGTAGGCACCCGGTCTTTTACCTGCTTCTTCCCGGAGGGAGAAGCTTTCTTTGCCGCCTGCCCCTTCTTTGAGGGAGAAGGCTTCTTGGCCGCCTGACCCCTGTTGGAGCCAGAAGACCTTTTGATGATGTCCGTGAGCTCCCCCTTGAAACTAGTCATGAATTTCATGAGCTCGTCTCGGGTGACAGGGGCTGAGCCCTCCGCCGCCTGGGGTACCCCAGCAGGCTGGCCGGCTGGGGGGTCATGGACTGCATACAATCCTCGTTCCCTTATTTCTCGAGAACGGGTGTGTCGCGACCTGAATGATCCGTCTGGGGCCATATAGGTGTCGACATCATTATCGTCACCACTGCTTGGGTCCGTGTGGACCTCGGCTTCGACCATAGGTCGTTTGCCATCAGCAGGCGGTACATAGTCAGAAGTCATCTTGGAAGTACTCTCCCCACAGACGGCGCCAAATGTTTCGGGGTTTTTTCTGTGTCCTGCGGGAGAGTTACAATTCCGAGACTGGCTTGCTGACCGGCTGTGTACCTGCAAAACAACGAAACTCCGATTGGGTGGAGTTCCGCCTCCGACGATCAAATTAGAATCCGTTCGAAGTGAATAGTGCGGAATTAAATGGTTCTCTCTGATTCAGAGAGAATAAATGCTAGTTTGGTTTTTGTGTTTTTTGTGTTTAAATTTCTGAATACTCAATAAATGAGGTATTTTCCTCTATTTATAGGGTTGGGGAACTGTATCCCTACCAGTAAGGGTTCGCCACGTGTCAGCCTGGGATTGGCTCCCACTTGCCCTCTCTGGGACTGACACGTGGCACTCTCTGATTGGGCCACGTGGCTAGGGTATTTTTACCCTAATCAAAAGATGTATGTCAAAGGTCATTTTATTGAAAAATAACCAAAATATCGTTTTATTTTTGGAATACCGGTAAAGGTCATAATATTCTTGACTTTTTTTCTATATAGTTATATTCAATGAAAAAAGATACGGAGTATAGAAAGAAGAAATAATAAATTTTTTGTTAGGGAATGTTTTTCAAAGGAAAAAAACAGCACCAGAAAATGACATGTGTCAATCCTGATGTTGTTTTAGTATTATATACTAGTTTTTGTGCCCCGGGTATCACCCGAATTGTTTATTAAATTTTAAGATTAGTTTTTTTAATTTATATGCCAAATTTCAAAACATACTTGTAAATTAAAAAAAAAATAGTACTACCATCCTTTTTGACTCAAATCTCTCTTAACCAAGCACTCCAATATCCACCACCATATTGTCAATTTGTTGCCAAACACTACAATATCCTCCACTATATTGCCAATTTGTTAGCCATCATTAGCTAGGTAACCTGCCTTTTTCTTATTTTGATTTTATTTCATCTGATACTATATTTCGTTCACTTAGCACTATACATATCAATATGTCACATTAATGTTTATTTGCCGTGTGCAATAAGGTGAAAGTTAACGAATTTATAAGATATTTATTGAAATTTATAATTTAATTTATGCATATAAATATTGGAATTGTATCAAAAATAAAACTCTAATCCTACAATTTTATTCAAAAAAATCTATTCAAATTTAATTTATTGAAAATACAACCCTAAACTAACTTTTTTTATTTTCCAAAATCTATCTAAACTAACTTTTTTTTTTTATCTTACAAAATCTATCTAAATTAATCTAGCATCTACATATCATACTAATCATTGATGTCTACGTGGCGCGACACTTAATTGGCGAAAAGTTGAAACGCCAAGTGTTGTTGTCTCGTGCTCTGGTTAAAAGTTTAGCTTTATATATTAGTTACTAGTTTTATGCCCGTGCGATACCCAGGTTGTTTATTTAATTTTTGAATAAAACTTTTTATCTAAAATATATATGTTATTTGAATTTTCTTACTCATGGATTAATAATCGCTTGACAATCATACTTGTCCGTTTATGGGTAACTTATGGATTAATAATCACTTGACAATCTAAATAAATTATTAGAAGTAATAATGTACAACCAAAAAGAACAGTTGTCTAAAGCTGTGATCTCTTTTCATTTTCTCTGAACACCTAAGGAAAGGTTGGTTGCATGTTAAGATTTAAGAGAATGGATATATATAATAACAGTTCTCTTTGAATTTTTATTTTTTTCCTTTTGTACCTCTCTGGATCCGTCATTTGTATATAAATATTGGTATTTTATTGAAATAACATTTTAAACCAAAAGTTTTATTAAAAATAAAACTCTAAATTAACTTTTTAATCCTACTAAATCTATCCAAATTTTATTGAAAATAAATACTAAAATAACTTTTTATCTTACTGAATCTATCCAACTTTTTTATCCTATTCACAAAATCTTACGTGTCAAAAAAATATTTATTTGTCGCCAATGTGATGCGACACTTGGCGAAAAGTTAGAATGCCAAGTGTCGATGTCTCGTGGCCTGGCTAAAAGCTTAGCTTTATATATTAATTACTAGTATGTGCCCCGGGCGTTGCCCTGGATACCCATTTTAGAGTGTGTACTTAATTGTAGGCAATAACAATAATAATAATAATAATAATAATATTATTATTATTATTATTATTATTTTTATTATTATTTATGTTAGATAAAATAAAGGTAATGGTACTTGGCCATATTCATAATTATAATTACGTAGTTATATTATTCGTATAGGAGTAAAATTCTATTGTTAATTAGATATTCATATTAATTATAATATGTGGTGTGTTGCTATAAGTAAAATATTATTGTCAATAAAAAGATTTTTTTTTTTTTTCAAAAGAATTGTAAATTAATTTATGTATATTTTTTTTTATCCTAAACAAATCTATCCAATCTAATCTAATGCGACATCTAATCTAATCACAATAAACTTGGCGAAAAACTGAAATACCAAGTATCATTGTCTCGTGACCTGGCTGGGAGATCGACTTTATTTATTAGTGATATAATATGATATAATTAACAAGATGTCTATTTTTTTCTTTTTATTTATTAAATGACAAAACGTCTATTTTGGATAGTCATTAACAATGAATTTGAATTGTGGCAAAATTCCTTGGGCCATAATTAGACGGCTGCATTATTGGATCGTGTCATTGGGCCTATGATGAGACTTTGAACATTGTTCCGCGACATAATAATTTCTGCTTTTTTTTTTTTCTTGAGAAAAAAATAATTTCAGCACTTTATTTTACTACAAGAAATTTATTTATTTCGTATTTAATACATTCACTTGCAAATTAGTTGGCACCTAGGTGTACAAATGGTTCAATGCTCATAGTTTGATCAATTTTTTTGGGTTGAAGTATATGCTCTTCTTCATTTCTTATTACTAACAAAAAAAAAAATTGGGTTTTTCTAAGCTATGTCCTTGACGTTATTGAGTTTCTAAGGTGTGTCCATGCTTTTCAAAATTATAAGTTGTGCCCTCCAATTTAAGGTATTTAATCAACCGTACCCTCCAACGTTAGCTCGACATTAGTAATTGTAAGAAAATGAGAAGTAATAAGAAGCGGATGAGAAAAAAGAAGAAATATACAAAGAGCTTCATATATCAACGGTTGCTTTTAGAAAAATGAAGAAAATGTAGATAAGAAAATGTGGAAAAAATGCTTAACATTAATCCCCTTATATAACTCTAACCCAATTTGGGCGTTAAATTTTTCTCCAAAGTGGGGTAATTAACCGTTAACACAAAAACTAATGTTGGGTTAACGTCAGAGGGTACGATTTTTTCTTAAGTTAGAGCGCACGTGTAATACCCCGTTCTTTTAGAACTAGAAGCGTTAGCGGAATTACGCCTAAACGGGATGCTACTTAACTTCGATTGACAAACTCAAGCTTAACCTAGGTCTAAAAGTTACATTTAAATCATTTAAACATCCAAATAAAGTTGTTTTAACCTAAGCAAACTAAGTGAAGAAAAAGAAATAAACAAAAGAACATAAACTCAGACAAATCAATTACATTCAAAAGCCAAGGGCAGAACAACCTTTATCGGCTAAGTTGAAATCAAACTAAAACCAAATTCAAGTACTTAAACAATCAACTAAAAACAAAGGCATACAAGGCCAAAAGTTGGGTTCTAAACTCTCAATTCCCAACCCATCGTCACGTAGATCAAATAAACAAATGAAACCTGCAAATTATAACAACGTTCCACAATCAGTGGGAGCAACTAGCAGTTCTCCCTCAAATCAAAAATAGAAGATTTTAGACTTAAATTAATAGAAAGAAACCACAACCACAAAACAACTTGAAAACTCAAATGAAATCACTAGAAACCATCAAACCATACAACTATGAAATATTTCCAAAATAAACTTAAAAGAGGAGAAATCGATATTAAAACACTTAACTTCAATCATAAATTCATAATTTATATAAACTTCAAAATAAGTAATAATTTCATAGTTTCAATATTTCAAACCCAAAACCTTCAAAATAGTAGAACTGGCATGGAGGGAACGCTAGTGGCCTCGCAGTCCACTTCCTAAGGTTTGTCAGGACGAACCCCCGGTCATCTCGCAGAGACCATGTCTAAGATTGGCCAACTCTCGGTTATGGGTAGATGCCTATAAGGTCTTACACACCCCCGGACGATAACAATTAACCCAGTTTGAGCTACCTAAGACTTGCAATCCAGGTAGTTAGCATGTTCATTAACCATCGGGAAACAACTCGGCCTCACACCCGATTATGGCCCCACACACAATTCAAAATCAATTAAAATACTTAATAATATATTTCACTCAGAAATCTGCAAAGAAGCCTAAATGATCTTACACTCAATTAAAACTGCATAAGAAAATCATATTTCATAAATTCAATTGAAACTCCATTTCAAAACACATTTCAACTTAATAACTGCAAAAGGTATCATCTGAGTTCGGGAATATAATTAATTATCGGAATCAACAATTAACTGCATTCACAACTCTTGGCGAAGTGATGCTAAAGACAGTGTTATCCTTCTCCAAAGCATTACGACGTCGACAATACAATTTACAACTCACCCATATTCAAACACACATCAAAATATTTTATTTTAGGCGTTTATAATACCCAAAATTTCACTCATCCCCTATTTAAAATATAATTCCAACTAATATATGATACTTACAATAAAAATCCCATAAATTCATTTGATAAACCCAAAAATCCAAACTACAATTTCATAAAACAACCAAAACAGGGCAGCAACATATAAGTCCAAATATCATCATAAAACTTAATCAAACATGCTTTAAATGCGAAATAAAAATTAGGGCACATACATATACTCAATAGGCATCACATAAAACCATTAAAATTCATGACTTAACATGCTTCAACAAAAATAAAAATACAGCAGCCCCAAGTTCAATTCTAGCAGCACTATTCACAGAAATCACCTCAAAAACCCACCTTAAACATGAAACTAAGCTTAGCCCATTAGAGTATACACTCTAAAAACATAATAGGTCATGTTAAACATGCATTTGGGATTAGAAATTAGGCAAAACATATCATAAAAACTCTCTAATCACACACCTTTCATAGTGGATGGCAGCAGCTCCTATACTTAGTTTTAAGCAATTAAAACAAATCAAACTTGCTTAGAATCATGCCAAATTAATTAGGTGATAGCCTCACATGATACTAATCCATTTTAGGCAATAAGATCAACACAAATAATTAATTCAAAGCCTAGGAACATGTGAAACACAAGCTGTCATTACAGCACACTAATTCGAAAGTACGTGCATTTAAAAGATAGAATTTTGCCTCAAACACACATAATTTGACTCAGATACAAACTCATATATAATCCTAACATGATAATCTAGAAAATACATTCAATTGGTCACAAAAATAATATATTTACATGCTCATAAACTCAATCTAATATTACGTCCTACTTCACGTTGGCAGCACGGCTTGTCTCATAAAATCAGTCATTTGGTGACCTTAAACACCTCCAAATTTTACCCATAATATATCAAATCAATCGTAAAACAATCCTCTTCAATGTATAAAATAAAATCATTGAAATCAGGGCTCAGTCACAACCAAAAATCACCACAAAAACTGCAGTCTTATGCGCACACAATCAGGTTATTATATAATCAGATTTTAAGTACCCAAAAGTCATCACAAGACCTAATATAATCACATCAAAATATCATACACCAATTAGGGATTGATAGTAAGATAATTTAAGCATGAAAAACATGATTCAAACAACCACAATCACCCTAATTGTACACGAAAATCTGACATACATATCAAGAACGACAATCAACAAATTAATCTAACCCTAACATGATTTCTACCTATCAATTCAACCCTAAAACCTAGCATTTCTAATCTAAGGGAAGAAGGCTAGTTACCTTTGATTAGGAGGCATGAAAATTCAGATTAAGAAGAGAAAGGAGAAGTGCCACGAGATTAGACCACCCACGCCTAAGATCACGCCCAAAACAACCCTCCTAGACACCCTTGTTGTTCTTCCACTTTTGATGCTCCAAAGGGGGATGAATAAGGCACGAAATTAAGAGCACTTGACAGCAGCAACTAGGGTTCAAATCACCCTTGAATTACCCCTTGAAACCCACGAAAAATAGAATGGAAAAAGGAAGATATGTGCTGCGTTTTTTTGGTGAATAAATACAGATGAAAGCTTACTATTTTGTATGTAAAAAGGGAAGGAGAAGAGGAGGAGTTGAGCAGCCATAATTAGGTGTTATTACCATTGATTATAGGAGGTTACTAAGGGCAAAATGATCAGCCACTAATCCCTCAAAGCTGCTGTGTAAATCAGCCTAAAATGGGCTCAAATGAAGCTCACAAATAAGCCTCATAATACATCGGTTCAAGGCTCTTCTTTTGAGCTTGATTGAATGATTACTTTAGGCTTAAAATTGGGATTAAGGAAGCTAATAAACAAGCCTATATTAATCTATATAGTCATGGAAGTTTTAAGGCAAAACCCGACCCATAAACAAATTCTAGTTGGCCCGAAACTAGACTAGGAAAGAAATGTAACGGGAGACGAGTTGAAAACGCATTTTAAATTGATATAATAATTTTCATTATTGAAACTTAAATAATAATATCAATAATAATTACAAAAATAATAATTAAAACAATAATTTAACCACGATACAAAAATATATTTAAAGTTCATATTTACATAAAAGTGACATAAAAAAAAAGACGAAATGCAAAGCCAATGATATTATTCATTTATAATAACCTAATTAATAAAATGACATTATAATAAGTTTTATAAATATAAATTAAAGAATAGTTTATAAACAATATCAATTTGATAAATGAGTTAACGGAATCACCCAATACAACTTTATTTATCGATATTGATACAATTGAACGTAAAACATCTTTAAAACCATAGAATCATTTTATAACTATCAAATTGGCACTTCGGTCAAAGAATCACCCATGACTCGTATCAATCGTGATAGGTTAAATATTAAAATTACAAATAATTTAGTAACACTTACTGACTTGACGCTTAAACTTAAGGAATCACCCTTTAAGGCAAATATCAATTCAGTCAAGTCAAATACAATTGAAATGATTAAAAACTCAAATATAAAACCTTTTAAATAATAACTTTCAATCGTTTCTTCAAAACATTATAATTAGGGTTTCAAAAGCTTGGTGTGACCCTTAAATCAAAATAACGATTTTAATAATTAAATTAACATTTCAATTTAGAAATAGAGTTTCAAACTAGAAATTAGGTTTAATAGATAGAAATGCACATAAAATAGTGGTTCGAAATTACGGGGCGTTACAACACATCTTGTAATTTTAAAAAAGCATGGGCACACCTTAGAAACTGAACAATCACGGGGGCATAACTTAATAAAACCCAAGAAAATTTTATGTCTCATAAATAATACTCCGATCATTTATTGTAAATAATAAGAAAAGGAGGTAGTATACAAGCAGTATTTTCAATTATATGCCTCAATTTTACTTTTTTATTTTTTTTATCTTTTGAACAAAAATTAAATATGTTTTTTGGGATTGGGTGTGGAGATTATACATGCTCCGTAGATTTAAAGAATATACTCTTTGTTTCTTTTGGGGTTCATGTCCTCTTAGACCTTATGTTCATTTTGTTCATTTGTTTTAAGCCTTATATACTCTGAATTTGACCTTTATGTTGATTGAGTGCATAATAAATAATGTACACTCATGTGTACAAATCAATAGTTGATTTACTATCAACAATTAAAGATTATAAAAATTAATGAGGTATACATAATGATGCATGAAAGTACATAATGAAATGATCTAATAATATTTCACATGATATGTTCCTTTTAAGTATTGCTAAAATTTGTCAAAACGAAAATCAAGAATAGTTGAAAAGGCCAACATCATCCTCGTACAACACAAGAGAAATAGAGAATGTAATACTTTACTTATTAAATCAATTACTCTTTTCGTGTTTAAATAAATAATTTTGACTTTTTACACTATTTATTTAATTCACTTTGATTAATATTTGTGATTTATACATAAGAATAAATATAGTGTTGTGGGTACTTGTTGGAATCGTTTTAATGAATATTTTATTAATATTTAATTGTTATAATTTTTACTTATTAATAATTAAAGATATTTTCGGTCAAAATTTTACATTGATATACGTGTACAAGGGAAACGTTTCATTTATTTATTCACGGAGGGAGTATGATATATGCATATGATAAAAATATTACTCCCTCAATACCATTACCATAATATAGTGTCTTTTCCAAAAAAAAAAAAAAAAATACGAAGTATATAAACTCCCTCATTACTATAATCAAACACCTTTGAACAAATAGCTACTCCTTCTAACCCTATTTGTTTGCCCCATTGGCAAAATGTGCTTTATTATGGATTGAACCAAAAGATTGCAAGTGAATGAGGGTATATCTGTCTTTCTCAATTTTATGAGTGTATGCAAGTGGATTTAGTGGTGGGGGCATCAGGACATGTTACTATGTTAAGAAAAGGGGTAATCTTTAAGGAACATCCCAAAATAAAATATGAGACAAACAAATAGAGATAGAGGGAGTAACGTCTAACCTCTCCTTACCAAACAAGACCTACATATCACTAATGAGAATAATAAATTTCAAATTTCTTTAAAAAAAACGAGAAAAAATTGCTTGGAATAATCCAGACTTTGCCTCATCCGTCCAAAATAATCCTACTTTTCGAATATATTTTAATAATCCGACCTTCATACCCAATCTGTTCCCAATGGTCCCAAGTGACTTGAAACTGACTAAACAGATTTTCATTTGTGACTTGGGATTGTTTGCACACATGTCACCGCGTGATTGGTCAAAAATTACAATAAAAATATTGAAAAAAAAAAAACCACGGCCACCCTCTCTGGTAGACCCACCACCGAAACCATCTCCCCTACCCAGCCCACCCACCGAAACCACCTCCTCTACCCAACCAACCTACTAAAACCGTCCCCGGGCCCTCTCCTAGCCCACCACCGGAAACCCCACCCTCCTCTATTCTAGCACCAAAACACCACCTCCCTTGAGTTTGTGGGGTTGGAGAAGGGGAAGGGGTGGGATTCCGGGACTGAGGAAGAGGAGTGGGTCGGGTTTCTAGCGGTGGGCTGGGTAAAGGAGGTGGTTTCGGTGGGTGGGCTAGGTAGAGGAGGTGGTTTCGATGTGTGGACTAGGGGAGGAGGGTGTGGCCGGAATCGGGGAGGGAAAGGGAAAGGGTGGCCGGAATTGGGAAGGGAAAAGGAGTTGGTGGCCGAAATCGGGGAGGAAAAGGGAGATGGTGGCCGGAATTGGGTAGGGGGCCGATGGCAAGGGCTGCCGGAATCTGGATTTGTGGTTTTTTATTTTTTTAATTTTTTTATCAATGATAGGCTGACCCGTGTCTAGTAACTTGTAATAACAAGTTATATGACTGGTTGGGACCATTTTAAGCGGAAGAGATATAAAGGTTGAATTATCAAAAAATAGTCGAAAGATGGAATTATTTTGGGCAGACGGAGCAAAGTTCATATTATTTCCATCAATTTTTCTAAAAAAAAAAAAAAAAAAAAAAAAAAAAAAAAAAAAAAAAAAAACCTCTTGTCAGTTTGATCGACTCGGTGGAGACAAAGGCAAAGCGCAAAGAAGATAGACAAAGTCTAATGGTTTTTGCAAGTCACAAAAATACATTGGGAGAGGAAAATAGTGTCATAAATGAAGAGAGTCAAATCCATGAATGCAAATAAAGGCAGAATCAGTCGTAAGCAATTTGATTCCATTCCAAATTGCTACTAGACAAACTTGTTTCACTTATTCACTTGGGTACCTTTTTTCTAACTTCTTTCGCGGCATAAAACGTTGTGTTTTGTCCTCTTTTGGTATTTCTTCTAATCTTTCCTCTTCCTCAATTCTCTCCTCTGCCTCTCTTAAGCTATTAAGGTCAGTACATCAATATTTTACATACGCTTCAGAAAACGAGACACTCCTTAATTAATCAAACAATTGCATCATTATATGATCATAGGATTTTCTTATTGTGTGCCCATGACATAGGACATATTATTGGAATTTACTCAATTATATTGGTGTCAATTTTATTGTTATATCCCCAAGTATATTTTGATATCAAATAATGTTGTTAGGAACAACTTCTTATACTATACACACATGCTTTCATATACCCGTAATCTTTAATCTTTGTTATTTGTATAATGTATCTATTGTATGTAATATGTTTGATTTTAAGGCAAAATGGTACAACTATTTTTAAATGGGTATAGTTTTAATGTAACAACTCATTCTAACATGCATTATTCTCAATGTCCATTTTCAAATATCAAAATAAAGATTGTTGATTAATAATTTAAGATATTAATGGCTAAACTTGTGTATAGACAAATCTAAAAGTCAAAATAATACTACTTATATAGAGATAGAGTAATGTTTTAAAATTGGTAGATAAAGACAATACGAGTATTATTTTTTAGTTGTATTACTCTTGTTGACTAAATTATCACCGGAAAAGCATACCGGTGTCATTCTTGTATCTTACCATTATGTAATATTGTTCAAGCCATTTATTTATTTGAAACTTTGTGTTGAACCTTAAGAGGTTTTGATGATGATGAGAATAGGCAAACTTCAACTAATGCGATTTCTCTAAGTGTTGAATTAGAACAGGCGAAATTGACTTGGGAAGTGGAAGAGTAACTATCTATGAAGATCCAAGGAGAAATAAAGGAAAGATAAAGAGAATAGAAGAAGAGTTCCTCATAGGAATAGAAGTGATCCCTAACAGAAACAAAAAGAGAAGCTTCCTAACGGGAGCTGGGTAGCAAGCTAAGAAGACCAACTTGGACTGCATTGAAGACAGCAAGTTCCACAAGAACTTGGTCTGCGAGTTCCAGCAAGGAGATGGAGAGTTGAAGATAGCAGGAACTTGGTCCTGGTCTGCGTAGAGCCCAAGTATTCATACAGCGAAGCTTGAGGAGGCAATTCAGCAATAGACTTAGAGTCTTTTTAATAAGGTTTTAACAAGTTTATTTTTGTTAGGTTTGCTATAAATATGTTTGGTTTGATTATGCATGATATCTATTAAAGGCATGGCAAAGTTTGGCCTGGCAAGCTTTATAAATATGGAAAGTCTTAACAAAGATAATTTTTAAATTTAGAAAAAGATTTTTGAGAGATTTTATTTATAAAATCCGGTTTGCAAAATAATAATTTTTTCTAAATTATATCTTTGTTATTAAGTTTTCTAAAAGATTTTCTTAAAAGATTTATTTCATGATTGGTTTTGTAAAACGGCAGTTTTAGATATTCTATCTTTTGAAAACCCTACTTTACATACAAGAGTTTATGCGTGAAAATCTGAAGAGTGCTTAAGAGTAAGTTTGCCAAGTTTATAGCTTCGTCATATTAGTTTCGGATTTCATGTGTAGCTTTCCAATCACATATTAGAGTCAAGCGTTTGTATTGTTTCGGGTATTGGGTGAGTATTTATCATATTGCATACAGTTTGTAGGCTTCAAGAGTGAAGCTGAGTTGTGGGTACTCTGGGAGTGTCGAGTGAACTTAAGTCAGGGACTTAAGTTTGGTAGAATAGGGTTCTACTGTGTAGCAAGTTCATTTTGGAACTTGTGAGTAAAGGTCTGCGAGTAATAGGTTGTAACTAGGTGTGTTGCCCTATTATAGTGGATGGGCCCTGGAAGGTTTCTTCGTAAAATCTTATGTGCATTGTAAGTTCCTATTATATTCTGTTTAATTATTCCGCAAAAAGTAGTCATTAGGGAACTCACTACAATTCACCCTCCCTCTTGTAGTAATTCGTCTCAACTAACATTGCGGGAAACTCATCTTATTACTTTAAAGTCACTTGTTCAAGTCTTAATATCTATTTGTGTTTAAGATGAGTTGTAATTTCCTTACGTTCCTCGGTTCCTCCTTACTCTAAATTGACTTGCATAATTGGATTAATTGATTTGTGAGAATTGTCTATCCAATAAATAAGGGTTAGAAGAAGGGAAAAAAAAAAAAACATTTATTTTACTAGTAAAATTTTCATATAACACACTTTCTTGACATGTAACACACTTTCATGACTTCACCACCTCCTTAAATAGAATCCTCCCAAATACTGCCTCCAAAAAATAATCTAGAGGTTATTATTCACCGATTTAGAGATACTAAGGTGGAAAAATTAACCAAAAAGGTGATTTAAGCTCGTATCTCCTTTTAATCTTTGCGGCAAAATTGATTTGTCAACTTTTCAGCACCTTTTTATGCATGGAGACAAATGTATATTTGTATTAAATCAAGATTGAAGAGGAACAAACAAAATTTTGGAATTATAATTTAGACTTGTCATTGTTGGTTCTGCATCCAGTTTCTTCCTCAACTTCTCTAACTCCCATATATTTTTACTATTTACATGTATATATAGAATCTTTGGTGCGTCACCATAGAATGATATTCTTATATCTTATGCCTTGATACCCCTCTATCAGAATGTAACATGTACGTAGTATTAAAAATTGTGAAAAATTTATAGTTTTACCCTTAATTTAAAAAATATATGGGAACTCTTCTAGCGTATGATTAATTGATAATGATACTTAGTACAAAGTAAAATTGTCGACTTGATGTCACCGATTAATCATCTCCATTTTTAAATAGTTATTGCATGAGGTACATGTATGTGCTCTAAGTGTCCCACTCAATTAGACATTGTATTAGTATAACGTATGAGTACTGCATAACAATCATCATTAAGACAATTTTAAAAAACATTAAGCAATTAACAAATTTGAAGGAATTTTAGTTATTCATCATATCATTGATACAGTCAGTAGTTATTGTCAAAAAAGAAGGAAAAAAACAAAAAAAGTATAGAGTCAGTACGTAAGCAATATAGATTAGCAAGAATCAAAGAATACAACACGAATTTCATTGAGGTTAAAATATATTTGGATACTTTAATTTATACAAGTATTTACTTACTTGGGAACATTTAGTTAATGGCAGTATATATAAAAACATGAATAATAGCATGTATGTGACATTTAGCTACCCTTATCAGAATTTAGGTGGGCGTCCATTATTCAACTCGCAAATCGTACAAATATATAGATTTCCAAAATTAATACAATCAGAAAAGATAATAATAATGATATGAATTCGATGCAATTCATTAGCAATCGTTGGTTAAAAATTGAAGACCCCCCACTATGTGTCATAAAAATAGGAGTGATTTTAAAGGGAGGAATGTTATGCACGTAGAAATTCATAAAAAGGGGCATTTATATAATTATACATATGTATAAACGAACATATATTCTGGTATTATTGGATGATCAAATAATACCACTGAACATACAGTGATACTATATATGTATATAGTGGTATTATATATGCATTCAGTTGTATTAAATTTATGCATAAATAGTACTACTGAAGATTCAATGGTACTATATAAGATTTCAGTGAAATAATCAGAATGTGGTCCACCATCATGTGAGATAATCTGACCAAAAAATACGTGGGGTTCACGTACAGACCTCTCTCTTCCTGTCTCTCTCTTCTTTTCTCTCTCTACCATATGCATGTTTTTAGAATATTTTAATTATTATTATGTATTTACAAATAAATAACATTCCTGCATTATTACTTCCCCTCAAAATAGCAACTTGGTTTATCGGCTTCCGTGACTTCTTCAGCATCATCAATTTATCCCCTATTCCCCTTCCACATCAGGCATTTAATCCATTGTTTTTGTTTTTTTTTTCCCTTTTTTTTTTTGTTAAAGAAAAATAAGACAATACATTGATCAAAGTCCTTGTAAGATAGGATAATTCTCCTTTGCTGCTCATTCATTATTCACAGTATAAATATATACATAGCACTCTAGGGTTTACCCCCATTACCCTAGTATGTTAAAAGGCTAATATTGACAATAATATTTACATATTATTATTATTATTATTATTATTATTATTATTATTATGATGTCTAACACACCCCTTTAATCGAAGTCGGGGGAGGAGGAATGCTTAGACTGATGGTTGAGGTTCAGGAATATACCTAGTATAGTCCTAATAAAACTGCTAATGCATATTAGTTGTTTTCGTTTATTTCTATGACAAAAAAGATGTATTTGTTAAAGGACCACTCAACCAAAAACTCAAACTGATGGTTAAAGCCCAGGAATATACGTAATATTTATACTCTATTAGTGTTCACATAATTCATTCCATGTATATTGTTGATTGAACAATTTTTTTTTTTTTTTTTTGAATAGCAAAAATATTTCATTAATTAAAAGTCATACGACATTTACAATAGAGATTCAACGTTAACAAATACATAAGATATTGAATCAAATAGAATTTTCCTTCATAAAAACTACAATCGTCGAGTAGATCTTGCACTGCGGAGCATCTCCCGCTTATATCGCTGAAAATTACAGCCTTGTTGGAGAGACAATCTAACGATCCTTTGTAGCCGTGAGGATGATTTCCTTCTGATTCATCTATTCGTATTCGAAAACTTGATAACTTTTTCACCAACGAAATAATTTCACGACAATCCATTAGATATGCTACCATGGATTCAAAACTAAGAAATTTCTCCCTCGAAAAGAGGAGATAAACCTTGTCTTTCGAAGGAGGTCGAAAAACCCTTGTCTTTCGAAGGAGATCGGAAACCCTTTCTTTCGAGGGAGAAAAGTTCCTCCTAAAAGGAGGAAGTATTATTATAAACCTAAAAAAAAACAATAAAGAAACAAGGATTGGGGCTTTCCACCGATTAAAATCGATGGAAGCCCCTTCAAAATTCAATAATGGAGGCTAGAGTTTTGGAGAGAGAAAGGAGGGAAAAGAATTTATTTATGTATAATGTTGTTGATTCCTAATCCTATTACTCTGATCACTCTGTCCTAAATAAATTAACATGTTTATTTTTTTACACTATTCATATAGTCCATATTTGTTTTCTACAAGTGTATAATTCCTTTATTTCAACACCTAGTTTTTAAAAACTCAAACCAATATCCCTAGTTCAATACATGTAACTAAGTAAGTAATGTAACTAATTAACATTTTTTTTTTAATATTTTCTCCCTAATTAATTAATTCCTTATTCAAGTATATAATATTTTTTTTTTTTGACAAAAGCAAAGAAAGTATATAATATTAAGTGTTCATCTTTTTCATTATTCCAATAAGAATACATATCATTGATAATATAAATAAATAAATTAACATGAGCTTAATTACATACGACTATACGAGCAATTGACAAAATCTTCTCCCCAATAAAATCCTAAACCGTCACCTTAATTTCATCATTTATTACCTTACTAACCCAAATCTAATCCAACGTACAAGTAGTTGAAGTGTAATGTGTGATGTAAGATCTTTTTCCAGCTTTTTAACTCTTACAAAAGTTTTTTTTTTTTATTTTTAGGGAGCAGGTGAACAATCTAACCTCCAATTAAAAATAGTACTCCGTACCAGCAGTTTGTTTGCATAAAATCATCCAAAAGAAAAAGGATTGATCGATTTCTAAATTTACACGTAAAATAGTGCAACTTTTTCCTAAGATTGTGAGATTTGATACTTCTACTATTCTACAGCAGTACATAAAGTTCACTCTCATTTTTCAATTTTTAGTCTGCAAAAATATCAATACCAAATCTTGTTCATCAATGACACTAACAAATTCATTGTAGAGAGAGAAATTTTAGAGAGAGATTTAGAAATGCACATGCAACTGCAAATTAATCAGTACAAAAAACAAAAAAATTAGCTTCTATACAAAAAACATCAAGATTTTTTTTTGTTTTATAATTTTGTCTATTTTTTCTTGATGATCTTTGAGATCCAACAATTACATGTTTTCTTCTTCTTCGGACCAAAATACCCTCGGTTTTCTCAAATAGAGTACCAAGAAAAACGTGGGTGTTTTGGATATTTCACCGTCGTCCATGTCCAAAAAATATACTAAAATTAAAATTACTCCCACCCTAAAAAAAACCAGCAGGTACAATGAGTGTATCGTATACAACAACAATTATATTCACCCTGCATCATAACCTTATCTATCGGTGTGATATAGGGTGACGGAACCTATTGTATACAATAAACCCGTTGTATACAAGTTATCGAAAATATAATAATCATGAAAACTAATTTAATATAAATTTACTAATTATATTACTTGTTGTGGAGAGGATCCGGGCAGCTGGGCACTCTTCTCTTGTACTCATCTAATGAACTCGAACTAGTATTGAATTGTAATGAAGTCATGTTAAGCTTCACGTATTTAGCAAACAAATCAGCATTACTTTCCTCTTTAACATCTTTAGCGTTTACATTGTCGTCGTCGTTGTTGTCGTTGTTGCCGGGAAATGAGCGTATACCCCTTACAGACTGAAAAACAAGCGTAAATATGATGAGAACCATAATTCCAGCCGCCATTGGTGGTGGTGATATTAACGGTCTTTTCTTGCCGCCGGCAAACCACATTTCCGGTTGACCCACATAAAGTGTAGCAGACTAAATTGGATATTCCTGCAAAAACATAGTTTGTTTATTTCTTTTTTTTTTTTTTTTAATAATTTTGAGGGTTTTAATTTAGAGCAGACAATTTAACTGTGGTCTGACTTATAGGAAGGGAAATGAAGGTGAAGGTGAAGGTGAGTTTGAAGGTTATAACGTGAAATTCAGGAGAGAGAAAGAGAGGAGAGAAGGTGAGGGAGGGAGGGATGGATAAATGGGGTTTTCAACTTACATGCTATTGGGCCCACGTGATGTGGAGACAACCGTCTCATTCATTCACTGGCTTTTTTCCATTCTATATTATGCTATTTTTGTTACTATTATCCTATCAATTCATTAATTTAAGTTTTCTTAATTTGACTAACTAATTTTGTCATACTTTATTTGTAATACTAACGTATATATATGTTAGAGATTGTTATGTTATTGACCGTACATAACATTATTATCGATGCAATTTATTGTAAATAAATAATGCGGTTTATTATCATCTATACGGAGTATAACGTATTATTTGATATTGTCAAGTAGAATTTACTCATGTTATATCGACAATTTATGTAATTATTTAAATTAAACTATTTTGTAAACATGTAAAGGAAATACGAGTTTATGTTTCTTTGTAGGATCTCGATCAATCCCTCTCCTTTTCACTGGCAAATTATTTGTGAATTACAACCTCTTATCTTAAAGACCTTATCAAAACTTTTTTTTTTTAATTATTTTTTTTTTACAATAATGATCTTGTTCTGTTGACGACTCATATCATCACTATGTTCTAGCTTTTTATAATCTAAGCTAATCTCAATTATTGACTAGTGACCAGCTTAGGTCATCCTAGTGGATGATGTAAGAAAACAAATCATTATAAAAACTTGGTAATAAAAACAATCTTTTGATTAAAGTTTAATATATAGATGTGACACTCAAGCTAATTTGCTCTGAGTTATTAATACAAATTCAACTACATCCTGTTAAATTGGCCCTTTGTATTAAATTCCGATTTCCTCTTTTCAACGCATATCAAAAGAGCTTGAGAAAATTTATCATGATTTGATAAAGACAACTCTAATCATGTTCATGTCTTACTGATACATATTACTCACTCCGTCTCCAACTTATTTCTTTGTTGACATTTTTAAGTACGACAATCAACATTCAAATAGCGTCAAAACTTTTAGAGATAAATGGAACATATATCGCCAGGCCAAGTCACCAACACTCTTAGGAGTATATGCATTGAGTTGATGTTATTCATTTTAACCACTAGCATGATAGAGGAAGTATTATATTGGAATAGTCCAATTAATGGCATCCTTTGGTAAAGTATATTTCTGTATTATGGACCTGCAGAAATACTGGATATTCATAGCTACAATGTCGCTGACTACATTTTCAGATCATATGCTTCGTTTTAAAATGTCGGTGGTCTTACTAACGAAATCGAGCATTTAGCAGACATTCTAATCTCTCCTCTCCCAACAATTTTTCACTTTTTTAAGTGGAGTGACAGCTTGTATGTGTATTTCCACCTCACTCAACCGTACCGTCTACACAATATCCTATACGGCTATACTCCAATATACTTGTAGGAATATTTACAAGAAAATAAATATGAATATTTTGAAGTTCTAATTAATGATTTTCTTAAATTAGTTGCACCTTTAAAAAAATATTAAAATAAATCTAAATTAACGGACATATATAATATGTATATATAGTGAGTATGTGAAATGATGAATTAGGGAACATTAAATATATCACATTAAAAGATTGAGAGAAGTAGATTACAAAATGTCCCCTATACTTGCTATCAATTTGTTGCTTTATTTGCTTCTCTGTAGTAAAACATATAGAGTATATGATATACATCCCACCGATCCAACTTTTGCGTAGCTTTGAGATTGAGCTTTGAATTGATTGAATCTTCCAATCCATGATAATAAATTATTCCAGTTATTACATATTATCAAGTTTACCACAAGTTATTGGTTTTTATTATAATTCATGAGCATGAGATCCTTGATTGATGGCATGACAACTTGTATCATAGGCGACCTTTGCAAAGTGCTAGCTCTTCCAACTATGCTGAAGTTGTTCCTAAGGTTGAAAGTGATGAGCGCTATAGAAGTTATAATAATGCATGCTACTAAATGGTTGAGTTTAGATGCGCCTTCAAAATTGAGGGTTGGAAAACTGGGAGTCCAAGAAACCAAGAGAGTTGAAAGTTGAGGTCCGCTACAACCTTATATTTAAAAAAAAAACATATAAGTAATCCTTTCAGACGCCCCCCCAATTATAAAGAGAAAGTGAGTCTTCACATTTAAAATCGAGTATAAATAATATTAAAGGGTCTCACCCCAAATGAACAAGCTTACACGTAAATTGTTCAACATGTATAGAAGAAAGAAGAGTGAATAAACTAGCTTATAACATAGAGGAATTACTCCTACACTATTGTTGTCACCATTAGAAATAATACTTCCTCCGTTACATATTAGTTGCAATTTTGGAATTTTTTATGTCTCACAAATAATACCCCAAAGTTGTAACTAATATGTAATAGAGGAAGTATGAAACATATTTTGGACTTGTGATCAATCTTTAATTTCCTCCTTATTAGTTTGTCCATTATATTTTCTTTTCTAGTCTCTCTAAATTTAACAATAAACCTATAATGTGATTTAATTTTTAGCATTAGGATATTAAATTCAATTACCAATTAGTCAACTATAATACAAGATACTCCTAGAAAATCGGCATTCCATATTATTCTTAAAATAAAGAACTACATTCCACTTGGTAAAGATCTAGAGCATGCATAGCATAAATCTTGCAATTAGAGAATGTATAGGTCCAATGTCCATGATTCTTGTTACCTCAATGGTTAAAAGTTGTGGTACCTTTTAAGGATTATAGTAATCCCCAACTCTTTGTTTAATAATTTGATGATTTTACATCCCCATATTATTAAAACCACGAAAATTTGAAAGAAAACCACTCAAGTAATCACGTTTAGTAGGTGAGATTAGTGAAGATAATTGGTCAAGAAAACTAGAGGCGGTGAAGTATAGGGGGCAAAAATGACCGGGAATCTCGCCGTGGTGCTAATAACTTTGGGTATGTAGTAGGGTACGTGTGTCCTAAATCTATCATTTCGTACACTCCCGTGTTTCACCAATTTTAGAGCTTGTGAACCTAAATATTTCTAGAATTGAGGAATTATTTTTGTTTTAATAATAGATGGATGAATGAATGAATTTGGTAAAGTCCTAGGTTTAATTTGTAAACACTCGACTCCAATGAAATATTTCCCCTTGGTTATTCTATTGGTTGTATGAGTTTTATCATCGATTTGTCATTCTTTATTTTTCTGTGAGTTGGAAAAGCGAACTAAATGGATAATTTGAGATATCTTAATTATGAAAAACGGCAATCGACCTAATCTCAACTCCGATTCTAATAAATATTAAAGAAATGTATACGTTTCATCAATACTACCGAGCTCCATAAAGTTAAGAATTATAGAAGAGAATTCTGCATGCGTTGGCGGGACTAAGTTGTTGTTTTCATACCGGCTTCTCGAAACATCACTAGAGACTGAAAATTTAATGAAACTAAATAATTAAGAAACAAAGATGATGCTTAGCTTTTCAATTTTGCTAAACTAAATAATTAAAAAAACCCAAAGTAATAAAAGACCTTTACAGTTTACAACTATGCTAACTTGAACCCAAACTAATAAAGGATTACGTAGTGATTTCATATTGAGGAAAAGACCAAGTGTAACTTGTTAAGAAATTATTTTTGTTGGGTTCCTAGCTTGATTTCTTACCTTCTACTTTACATTCTACGGTGTATGTTAGAAACGATATACGTGTAGTTTTAGCTAATAAAGGAAGTTAAGGGATACTACTATACTAGCAGAATTATTGTGTTACTAAAACCCATGGGCTAATCTGATGGTAATATGATTAATTTTCACTTTGGGTGTTTTAAATAAAGTAATACGGATTAACAAGCAATTTTTTTTCTTATTATATATATATATATATAGAAATGGGATCATATGAGACCACATTCTTTATATGAGAACCCTATTATATGTGAGGACTTATTATAACCGTTGGATCAATTACAGCTAACGGCCACAATTAACTCCCGGTCAAACAAAACTCTTGTGTTTTTTCTCTCTCCTACTTCCTCTTTCACGCGGTATTTTCTCTCTCCTCACTCAATTTCTCTGTTTTCTACTCTCTTTCTCTCTGCTATTCTCTGTGATTTTTCATCACTACTTCTTCAATCTTCATCAATTCTTCGTCAAGGTGAGTTTATTGTTTATATTTTCGTGTTTTTCAATTAATTTTAGGTCACATTCAGTTACATTCATCATTGATTTTCGTTTTGATTTTCGTTAGATTTTCGTTGATTTCAGCTCACATTGTTTATCAATTTGTGTCGATTATGTTTTCCTTGGTTTTTTTCATTGATTTTTAGTTTAATTTTCGTTTTTTGAGTAGTTATCAAGTTGATTTTGCCTTATTTTCGTTATTGTCCAATTTTTTTGTTTTTTTGGAAACCTAGAAATCGCTGATAATTTGTGCTATTATGTTGATTTTAGCTTGATTTTAGGTATTTTAATTATTTTGTGTATTTTAATTTGATTTTTCGGTTTATTTAAGTTCTCAATTATGTTTTATTTTTTGGTTTTATCTTATTTTTTGTTTGATTATAGCTTTATTTGAGTAATTATTAGTTGATTTTAGTTTTAATTTTGCTTCATTTGAGTAATTATCTTACATTTTCTTTGTTTTTTTTTTGAAAACCTAGAAGTAATTGCTATGGATTCTGCAAATGCAAATGTTCTTCAGGAAAATACAATATATGTGTTTCTGGCCATTTTATTTTTATTTTTTCATTTTATATTTACTTGCTCATTTTATGTTTGTTGCTCAATAAAATACTTTGTGTATAGCTTTATTTGAGTAATTTCACATACTTTTTGCTACTGGAAGTATGATATTCAGTTTTGTTGGCTGTGATAACTTGGCTAGACAGTAGGAATGAAATGAGTGTTTGGTTTTACTCACTACTGTTATAAGGTTTGGATTTGTTAATATTGGGTTCCCATTAGTACATGATTCCAAGACCAAGCAATTAGATGAGGCTAAGATAAAATTCAATGAATGTTTTGGGTCTGTGTTCGATTATTACGAATATCGTTTAATTTTTTAATTTTTTGCTTGTGAATGATTTTTAGGCTGGTATTTTGCTGAATTTTTTACATTTTTTACAGATTTATTCAGTTGATTTTTGTTGTTTTCGTATGTTTTGAGTTTTTAACCATATGTTTCAAATTATTAATGATATGCTATAGAAGTATCCCTGCTCATTTGCCAGAGAATCCAATATGATAGGATTTGGAAAATATTGGGATGTACTTAGTTAGATTTGCATCTTTGTGAGAATGGCGTAGAATGAATTGTGAATTGGTGAGACGTTAGAGACTCATTCTTCTTTTTTTGGAGCTTGCTGAAGTTTTCTATGAGAAGCTATTATAGGTTAATTGTTGTTGTTCATCTAGTGGTAAAGGTGCTGTCAAATGATGATGCAATTGCTAGTATTACGTGACACTTTATAGAACAATGGAGGTAATGATTGATGAATCAATTTTCTTTGGGTTACATTTTACAACTAAGCTTAGCATTCATAATGTGCTTGTTGAGGATGATTGCCAATTTAGGAGTAATTAATGCCATTTAGTCGAATGAGGAACAATGGAGCAATCTACATCTTATTTTAGATGACATTTATCAATTTAATAGAAAAAATTAATGGTATTGCTCATGAATTAGCCCACTGCCTACCACGGGTTTTGGGAAAAAAAGTTAGGAAGTTGTTGTTGTAGATTAGTTGATGACTTGTATGGGAGTTGTTGTAGATTAGTTGATAACTTGCTCATTTTATGTTTTGTTGCTCATTTATGAAATATCAGGTTTTTGAATTTGTATAGCATATCTGATGAAATGTATGTTCTGTTTGGAATTGTAATCATTTGTTAAAATTAGCACTAAGTATTTGCTCATTTGACAAATAAGCAACTAACTATTTGCTCATTTGCTAAATAAGCAAAAAAGTGATTGCTCATTTCCCAAATGATTAAAGAAATGTTTGTTTATTTTACAAATGAGTAACTAATTATTTGCTCATTTGACAAATGACCAAACTAACGTTTGCTCATTTGACAAATGAGCATCTAAGTTTTTGCTCATTTTGTTTAATTATCAGCTAAGTATTTGCTCATTTGACATCAAAGATACCCATTTTGTATAAGCGGGACATCTGTTGAGACAAATTCTGCTGTTAATGTTGTTGGTGACCAAGATGCAGCAGGGGCAGCATAGTTAGGAGTTATTGGTGGTGACCAAGATGCAGCAAGGTCAGTACAGTTAAGAGTTGGTGGTGACCAAGATGCAACAAGGGCATCACAATTAGGATTTTGGTGGTGACCAAGATGCAGCAGGGGCAACACAATTAGGAGTTGGTGGTTCTACACAGCCACGACATAAGGGAAGGAGTTTCAAGATAGTTGCTTCTAATGACAAAGAAAAAAAGGTTTTAAAGGACACATTAAAGAAAGAAAAACATATGATTAAGTTAGTAGAGATGAATTCCAGCAATGAATTGCAAGGTTTGAAGTCAGGCAATGAAGTGGAAGGTTTGAAGTCTCACGTTTATCGGACATTGCATAGTCGGATGTCACCCTCATCCATTGTTCAAGTTATGGAATTAGTTTTACTTTTAGAAAATAAGTTGAAAGCAGTTAGAGCTATAGGATTTGGGTCGATGGAGTTTTTGAAGTTGACCAAACTGCCTTTGCAGTTGGGTTTATGGTTGGTGTAGCACTTTGATGCTAAGACGTGCTCATTAAATATTCCTAATTCTGATTCTTTCCGTATTACCGAAGACCATGTGCATGAAGTTCTTGGATTGCCAATAGGGGGCATAGAGATTGATAAAAATAATTTTTCCAGAAATAAGAAAGTCATTCAGCAATGGAAAAAGTAATTCCAAAGCAACTCACTCTCTATCAAAATAGGGGAGCTTAAAGAGTTTTTGAAGGAGGATAAGTCAGTTGGTGCTATGTTCAAATAGAACTTTGTAGTTCTTTGTGTGTCTACACTGATGGATGGTAGTCTTCTTATTTTTATTTTGCTCATTTTACTTTCAATTTGCTCATTTTCAATTTAGTTTGCTTATTTCTATTTTATTTTGCTCATTTAAATTTCTGTTTGCTCATTTCTCTTTTGTTTTGCTCATTTTTTTGTTAGGGAAACAAACATGACTATTAATTATGATATTCTTACATTTCTTTCTAATGTTGATAAAATCAAGGACTTGAATTGGTCAAAGCATATCCTTGATTCTCTCGTGAAGGGCAAGCTTTTCTGGGAAGAACGTCCAACTCGTTCTTTTCCTGGGTCTTTATTGTTTCTTATGGTATTACTATAATTTTTGTTTATTTTTAATGTAGTATTTCTTACTTATTTGTTGATTTTTAATTTACTAATTTTTCTTTTCTTACTTGTTTGTAGTTATTGTATGTTGATCAATTTTCACTTGAGGAAGTTCGAGCTGCACGTGAAATTCCAATCTTGAAAAGGTGGACAACAGCTATGTTGTCAACACGTGAGAAATTGGAACTCTTTAAAGGGAGATTTGGAAATATTCGTGCTAAAAAGCTTGATGCTGGTTCTTCTAGCATGACACAGCCTAAAATGGTATTTAACTATAATTTTTTATTTTATTCTTTTCCTTTTAATCCTACTTTTTTAACTTTTTTGTTTTTTGTTTAGGAAAAATTCATTCCTTCTGAAGTGGAAACTCAAGTAGGTGCCAATAAGGTAATCATATGTACTGTAATATTCTTTGTTCTTTTGGAAATGACCAACTAATTTTTGCTCATTTGTCTAATGAGCAAGCAATTACTTGCTCATTTTTGAAATGAGCAAATAATTTTTTGCTCATTTGACAGATGAGCAAATTACGCAATTGGTTATGTCTTATAATTAAGCTTGGTTTATATTTGTTATGATATTTGCTTTCAACTTTTTCTAACTTTCTCTTTTTTTTTTTTTTTTTTTTTTTTGCTTGATTTTAGGAACAATCTGATCCAAAGAATGTATTTATATGAGTTTTCTGGAAACCAATATTAATTCTTTGCTCATTTTTAGACATTGTTTGAATAAGAGTATTGTTCCCTTCTAATTCTGCACTCCCCCCCCCCACCCCACCCCTTAAACACACACACACAATTATTCTTGTTTATTGTCATTCTTGGATCAGAATCTGAATCAATTTTAGGAGTATATTTGAGTACAGAGAACAGAGTAACTAAGAGGATTGTAATTGAATAAATGGTATTGTAGATTGGATTTTGTGACGGATTGTGGATATGATGTTTAAAGAACTTGAGGCATGCTGGATTCATATAATTGCTCATATGTTCTTAGAATATATGCTGTGATGTTTGCATATTCCAAGTATTAATTAGAAAACTTGGTTATATATCATTAATTAGAAAACTTGATTAATCAATTTATTCGTGTTTATTAATTAGAGTAACACACACAATTATTCTTGTTTATTTGTCATTCTTAAATCAGAATCTGAATTAATTTTGCTCATTTTATATGAATTTGATCATTTGATATTCAGTTTCTCATTTTATGTTTTTTCTAGAAATGTCTTATGGATCTTGCAATCGCTTCAATGGACCTCCTAAATGAGCAATTAATTTTGCTCATTTGTCAAATGAGCTATTAAAGTTTTGCTCATTTGTCAAATGAGCAAAAACTTCGGTGCTCATATAAAGTTCAATTTGCTCTTTTTTATATGACTTTGCTCATTTCATATCCACTTTACTCATTTCACATCCATTTTGCTCACTTCATATTTACTCTTTTCATTTATATTTATCTTATTTATGTTTTTTTTTTTTTTTTTTTTTTTTTTTTTTTACAGAAATGCCTTATGGAGCTTGCAAAAGCATCTACAAACCTGGTCTTGGCATACATGGATTTCAGTCAAAAACATGAAGCTGCCATCAAGTATTTTCCAACAACGAGAAGATACAGAAGTTGAAGGAAGATTCCATGGGCATTTGTGATGAGCATAAGATGAGCTCCAAAACTTTGACTGAAGATAATACTCTTTCATTTAGCCAAGATGAAGAGTATTGGCAAGATCCGGCAATAATTGAAGATTGGGATAGGTTTTCTGAGACTTCAAGCAACAAAAAGCATGTTGAATCTTCAATCAATGCAAGGGTTGTTCATCCAAATGAATCGGAACCCATTGATGTTACTAAGATTGCTTCTAAAAGTGTTTAGATAGCAAGTGGTATTGCTGATGTTGGATGTCCGTCCGTTGTCATAGAGCCTAGGGCTGCTGAAAATGTGTTAAAAAAACTTGGAGACTCAAGTGTCAAATATGGTTCAAGACGTTCACTTGCCAAAGAATCTGGAACTCCTACATTCAGTTTAGGAATCTTTTCTCAAGAAAATGATTCTCCCCCAAGCAGTGCGCCTATTGAACCTATAGTTGCAATTGTGCATAAGAGAAAAGGAGATACTGAAAAGAAGAGTTCTATTCCAAAGAAACGCAAACCTCAACCATCAATGCTTCTTAGATCATCTTTTAAGTCCCGCGTTACGCTAATTTACACTCCATTATCACAAGTTCAGATTAGCATCTTGCAAGCAGTGTTTGCTGATGATAAAAATCATTTGTAAGTATTTTTTATATTTACAGAATTTGTTATCTTGCACACTAACTTACATTTGTTTTAGTCATACTAACCTTCTTTATTCTTTTTATGCAGTGAACAAGTATTTTTATCAAAATTTAATGGAGAAAATGATCTTGAAATTTCAAGATTACATCTTGAGAAGCTTTATACTAAAAATAAAGTTGATTTAGACATCATTAATGCTTGGTGTAGCATTCTGAATTATAATGAGCAATTTAGAGATCCAAATTCTCCTGCTCGTTTCTTTTTTGACCTTAATGCTATCGTAATTTCACATTTATTTTGTTTTATTGAATTATTTTACAGTATTTTTGTTGTAATTAATTTTTTTTTTCTTAAACATGTAGGAGTGTCTTATTCACTATGAGATAGATTCTATGGCCTATCGGAATAAGATGTTTTTTGTGGTTGTTGAGAATCTGTAAATTAAATCAGTTGTACCACACAAGGATATTCAACTTTTTTTTCTTCCTAGTTTATGAAGCAGATCATTACTATTTGGTATGTTTTAACACTACCACACTGTATGGTAACATCGAGATTTTTTATTATAACGAAGATGCTGGAGATCATGGACAGCTTTTAAGACATTTGGTACGGCTTAAAAGTTAATCTCTATTCACATTATGTTTGTTTCTTTTACTTGAATGATTAGATTTTATTATGTTCGCTTATGTGATGTTTTTATTTTCAGAGAAGTGCATTTTCAAACTTTATTCAATGTGAAAGAAATGTACAGAGTTCTGTTTTGGCAAGTGATATCAAGTAGATGGAAATTCCTGTGATTAATGGTTCATGGAAGTCTTTGGATAACAATCATTTGCACTGTGGAGTTGCAGTGATGAGACTCATGAAAACATACATGGGTTGTGCAAATGGGATCCTGGTTTGAAGAAAAATAATGTAAGTCTTTCAGGATAGTCTCAATAATAATAACATGTTATGGTCTATTTGCTTACTTGGTCATTTTATAAATGAACAAAGAAATGTTTGCTCATTTCACAAATGAACAATTAATTCCTTACTCGTTTAAGAATTGAACAATTAACTTTTTAATTATTTGCTAAATGAGCAAGAAATTACTTGCTCATTTGATAAATGAGCAAAGAAATGTTTGCTCATTTCTCAAGTGAGTAACTAATTCTTTGCTCATTTAAGAAATGAGCAAAAACATGTTTTTGTCTATTTGCTTTTTTAATGGTTTTATGATATATGTTGTTAGTAACGATACCTTTTCTTTTTGACAATTATGTCTTGGTAATATACTCGATCATGGTTTTCTGATAAAGTTTTTGTTAATCATATTATGCTTTGAAAATCAAGCACTCAAGAAAATTGGAATTGATTTTATCAGCTTTTAGTTTTTCCATATTGTTAACTAGCTTGCTCCAGCCTCCAAGTCCATATCTTTCATAGTTCGTACTACCTCTTGTTGCTTAATAACATAGGAACAGGATGTTCACTAAAATCTCCATAATAACATAGGGTTTGATTATGTTATTTGTTTTGCAGATGATAATCTTGGAAAAACTTTGTGCAAAGTACAGCCTAAGAATAATTACAAGTGAAGTGAGCACTATTCAATTTGTTAAAGAAATTCCTCAAAAGAAGAAAAGGCAAAGTAAAATTTCTGTTAAGGCTGACGATGAAGAAAATGCTGAAAATTAAAGGAAGAGCCGGAAGAAGAAAAAGTTTAAGGAAGAAAGAACAAAAGACTGAAGAAAGCTGAATGTTAGGGAATTACATAGTTAGAAGTGATGATTTGTCTTTCGTGGTTTAGGGAATTGGGTAAATTAAGATTTTACCTACTTGTAAGTATTCTTTGATGATGTAAAACTGATTTATAAACTGATTTTACCAATAGAAGCCTACCCTTTTTTATTATGGTGATGATTATATTTGAAATTAAATTCAATCTTTTATTTGTTTTTACTTCACATACCTTGTCATATACAGATAGTGTTTATTTGAAATATTCGTTCATTTGTTAAATGGGCAAACAGATGCTTGCTCATTATATGAAAGATCAAAGAATTCTTGCTCATTTGATAAATGTACAAGGAATTTCATACTCATTTGATAAATGAGCAAAGAAATGTTTGCTCATTTGAAAAATGATTAAAGAATTACTTGGTCATTTCATAAATGAACAAAGAAATGTTTGCTCATTTCACAAATGAGCAAGTAATTCTTTGCTCATTTAAGAAATGAGCATTTAACTTTTTGATTATTTGCTAAATGAGCAAGGAACTACTTGCTCATTTGATAAATGAGCAAATAAATATTTACTCATTTGATAAATGAGCAAAGAAATGTTTGCTCATTTCTCAAGTGAGTAACTAATTCTTTGCTCATTTAAGAAATGAGCAAAAACATGTTTTTGTCTATTTGCTTTTTTAATGGTTTTATGATAAATGAGCAAAGAAATGTTTGCTCATTTGACAAATGATTAAGGAAATATTTGGTCATTTCACAGATGAGTGATTAAGTACTTGGTCATTTGACAAAATAAATAGTTAACTATTTCCTCATTTGATAAATGAGCAACTAATTATTGCTCATTTTGACAAAATGAGTAGTTATCTATTTGCTCATTTTGACTAAGTGGTATTCAACCATCAACTATCAGGCTTGTAGAGATCCCAGCAGAGTTGGGAGAGCTAGTAAATCTCGAGCAACTTAATCTGAGTCGAAACACCCCATTTTTCAAAACCTTAAGTCCAAATTCCTTCTTTGAGAACAATAACCTCTGCCAGTCCCTAGACAACTCCACATGTTCTTCGAGCTTCTTCAGGAAAATCGGGCTAGAATCTGCCAAGACAGTTGCTCTGATATTTGTAATCCTTGCATCTGTTACAATTGCTCTTGCAATTTTTTGGATAGTTGTTATGTGAAACTGCAGGTACATAGTCGAAAAATCAGGTGCAAACTGTGCTGCTGCAGCAGGTTCAGATGATTTATCCTATCCTTGGACTTTCATCCCGTTCCAAAAATTCGGTTTCACAAATCGACAACATACTAGACTGCTTAAAAGATGAAAACATCATTGGAAAAGGGTGTTCAGCTATTGTTTATAAGGCAGACATGCCCTGAGGAGAGCTGATTGCTGTCAAAAAAGCTGGAAAACAAAGAAGATGAAGTAATAGATTCTTTACTGCAGCAGTTGTTACAATACAACAAGAACTTGGACTGGGAAACTAGGTACAAAATTGATGAAATAGGAGTGAAATTGTTCCAAGTTCACACAATAGCTAATTTGCTCACTTGCCAAATGAGCAAATAATTATTTGCTCATTTGACAAAATGAGTAGTTAACTATTTGCTCATTTGATAAATGAGCAAGGAATTATTGCTCATTTTGACAAATGAGTAACTAATTATTTGCTCATTTGAGAAATGAACAAATATTTAGTCACTCATTTGAATATGTTCTATTTTCAATTCAACAATATTTGCAAAACATTAAATTATGATCAGTACAAAATTAATAATATATTATTAAATATAAAAATTCAACAAAATCTTATATGCATATAAAAGTATCATTACACTTTTTGGACAATTTCTTATATCACGATGAATCAATTGCATAATCTCTTCTTTTTTTGGTTTTGTTCTACAACCTTTTCTTTTTCTCCCTTAAGCCTTTTTGCACTTCTAGCTCTTGTTTCAACATTTGACACATCAATCTCAGTCCCTTTCTTTTTTGAAATCTCTTCATTTGATACATGAACTCCAGTCCCTTTATTCTTTGAAATTTTTGGAGGTTTGACAATTATTTCAGTTGGCACACTAGCTCCAATCAATAGCTCAATGTCTTATTCTTTGTTGTTTGCACTTTCAGCTGTTGTTTCATTATTTCTTGTAATCCTCTTAGCCTCCAAATTCTTTCTTATTCCTTGAAGATTTATCACAAGGTCTTGAATATCTTCATCTTTGCCTTCTGCCAAACTTACACAAGTGTGTATCTCTGACCATAAATCATTTAACAATTTTTTCTTGTCAATTATATTAGCACATTGCTCCAACAGGTTTCCTCCCAAGTCAAAAATTGTTTTCTTCAGTGTCATAGTAGTCCATTTGTGTAGCATATACTGCTCAGGTATGGTTTCAAACCTTTTTGCTTTCCAAACCCAAATCATATGTCTACATGGAATTCCTTGCCTATAAAATAGCTTGCAAGAACATGTGGTGTCATAGTTAGTTGGATTAAACACAACATCAAATGTTCTAGTCCGATTTCCTTCACTTAATTTTGCAACTTCCAATCCATTTTCTTTCTTCAATTCATCAACACCACAAGAAAAACAAGCAATTTCAACCTCATATTGAAATTCATAAAAGACAGAGTTAGTATATAAATGTGAGGCATGCTTTTCTATCCCTAGTGGTGTTTTGCACTCAGGATATTTGTGCTTTGAATCATTATCATTCTGACCTTGAGTGTCTCTTTGGGCATCAATTGCAGCTTCATATCTCAATTAAAACTCAACAAGTGACACATGAGGATTGATAAGGAGCAGAAAAAGTTGTTTTCACTTTCAGATCAAGTTGTTTTCACTTTCAGATCTTGATGTTGTACGCATTATTCCTCCAAGGAATACATATCTGAAATACGCCGGAATCCACCTGTCTCTTATCTTGTACATATAACCTAACCACTCATGTTGTTCCAAGTGGTATTCAATCATCACCTTGTTCCACCTTTCTTCAAACTCAGCGGGTTCAATTTCAAGATGCCAAACGCAAGCACATAATTTTTTAGGAAACCAGTTTCTTCTTGCATGATTGATTTCTCCACCTTATCTGGTAACTTTTTCATTATGTGCCACATACATTACCGATGTTCAGTCTTCTTAAACACACTTCTATCAGCAATTTTCATTGCTGGATCCTGATCCATGATCATACAATTAGGTTCATTCCCACCCATTGCCTTGAAAAATGATCTGAACCGCCACTCAAATGACATGATATCTTCCTTTGCTATGAAACCAACAGCAAAAGTAATGCAGCTCTTATGATGGTCAACCCCTGTAAATGGAGTAAATACCATGTTGTACCTGTTTACACATACAGATTAAAGTTTAAATGAGCAAATAATTCAATGCTCATTTGTGAAATAAGCAAACAATTCTTTGCTCATTTGTCAAATGAGCAAATAATTCAATGCTCATTTGTCAAATGAACATGCAATTCAATGCCCATATACATACTCTTATCAAAGAATATTAGACTTATAGGGATATTCACTTTTCAGATAGAAGTAATGAGCAATTATACTAAGTTTATTTAAAATAAAGTCATTAATTTAAGCCATAGTTATAACATAGAAATGAATTACCTATTGGTTTGGTATGTGGTATCAAAGGATACCATATCACCAAATAGGGCATAACTCTTTTTACATAGGGGGTTTGCCCACAATGCTCTACAAAGGCAATAATCTTCATCCATCTCAAAATCAAAGAAAAATGCACTCCACATTAGCTTTTTGTTGGTAAAGTTATTCACGAACATTTGAGCATTGCTTCCTTGAATGTATGCTTTTAAATCTCTATGAAATTTTTTGAAATCTTACTTAGATGCACCAATGTTATCATATCCTCCAACAATTTCCTTCATCATTCGGAAAGTTGTAACGGGACCAATATTCACCTATTTAAAGAACAAAATAGTTTGTCAAATGAGCAAATAATTCAATGCTCATTTTTAAAATGAGCAAACAATTCAATGAATTCAATGCTCATTTAATTATTTGCTTGCTCATTTGAACAATTTAATGCTCATTTTTCAAATGAGCAAACAATTCAATGCTCATTTTTCATATGAGCAAATAATTATTTGCTTATTTGTCAAATGAGCAAACAACTTTTATTAGAACATATAGAGAATACATGAAACATAAGAGACTTTGAAAGTGTTACCTTAGAATTATTCACATTTATTTTTTTGTGCAATATGTTCATTTTCCTTCCTTCTTTTTGGAAGAGATTGCAACTTGGTGTATAAAAGTGCATAAGTATGTCCCTTGTGAAATTGTGTCACTATGGATTTATTATCATCACAATGCTTTATGACAATATGTGCCTTGCACCCAACACGAGTAACGAGTCTCTTCCTTTTGATTGAAGTTTTTTCTTCATTGCTTTCTCCTTTTTTGTTATTTAAATCTTTTTCAATAGTAGTCTTTCATTTCTCTTTGTATCCTTCCTTATTGCATAAGATATACTGTGATTTCAATTCTTTGCTTCTTCTTTGTCTTTTAGTTGTAGGCTTTCTTATGTTGGCAGCAAATGCGTAACTTTTATAAAATTCAAGGCCCTCTTCAAGATTATTAAACTTCATCTCAATAGCTGGATTCAACTCATAGGGGCATATTGGAAGCCATTCTTTTGTTCCTCCAGGAGTGAGCAAAGGTGCTACTTTAGGAGAAACTACTATTGTAGGAGTAGTTGGCACATTTGTGATGGTACTAGAATGACTCTCAAGTTGTTTGTTGTTCCTCATCATTTCTGTCATTAAACATAATAGAAATAACAAGTCATTAACAATTCCACAAAATAGTAACAAGTGAATATGCACCCCCTTAAACACACTTACACACACACTCTCAATAATTAGAACTAAAATAAGATTCTTAAATAGAAATGTACACGGCCAGAAGCAAACACACATACACTCTTACACTCACTCACACACACACAAAATAATTTCAAAATCTAAAATTAGATCTGAAATCAGTTTCTGAAATCAGAACTGCAAGTAGAAAGATGAGGGGGCAGGGGGGATAGGTTTGTGCAGGGAAGTGGAAGAAGGGAGTGTGGTTGGTGTGCAGGAAACAAACCAAGAAGAAGGGGTGGGGCTTGTGCGCAGGCAAGCAGACCAAGGAACTCAATGCTCATTTGTGAAATATGCAAACAATTCTTTGATCTTTTGTCAAGTGAGCAGATAATTGAATGCTCATTTGTCAAATGAGCAAATAACTCAATGCTCATTTATGAAATAAACATACAATTCTTTGCTCATTTGTCAAATGTTTGCTCATTTTGATTATATTTGCTCATTTTAACTATTTTTGCTCCTGTATTTGGAAAAGAAAAATGCATTGTTGTGCATATATATTGTGTATACTGAGTACTTATAGATTCTTGAATTACTTGTGAAACTCATTAACATTTGCTCATTTTAATTCTAGTTTGCTCAATAACAAGTTCAGAAAACAGTGAGAAATGTTCTATTATACATATTTAGGTTTGCTCATTTTAATTTATTTGCTCATTTTAAATTTGATTGAAAATAAGAACATAATAACAGCATTCAATTGAAAATAAGAACCTACTAACAACATAATAAGAGCATTCAATTGGAAATTTCAGAACATTTCTTAATTTTTGATCATAAGTTTAATCTGACATCATTATCAAGTTTAATATGATATTATTAAAATCTCTATCAAATTAATCAAACCTAAATAATTGATTCAATTCAATCAAATAATTGATGCAATTAAACATTCAATTCAATGGTTAATGCAATTCGAAAATTAACATATAATTCAATAATTGATGTAATTCCAAAATTTTCAGAGATGTAAAATCAAAATATTTTGAACATTAAGATTAACATGCAATTCAAAATTAAAAGTACGAACAAACCTCAATGATTGATGAAATTGTCGACCGTTTAAATTATTTACTGTTTAACAAGAATAAGGGAGAGAAATTGTCGACCGATGATGATTTGAGGTGCAGAAAGAGGAGCATAATCAATGAATCGCCATTGATAAGTTTCAAGCTCTGATTTGTAGACAGAATAGAAGAGAGAGATAAAGTAGAGGTTGAAGGTAACAAAATTTGTTAGTTAGGCAAGCTTTGAGTTATAATTTTAGCTGTTGGATTTCATCTAATTTAGCGGCTGACATTTGTCCTTATATGAGGTGCGGGTTCTCACATAAAAGGTGATTTTTACCGGATCCCGACCCTGTATATTATGTGCAACAATTAAATTTTTATATATTTTTAATAATACCAAATTATTATATATAATTCAATACGGAGATAATATATGCAATTAGTCCGTACAGAGTTTATAAATTTTTTTTTTGGGGGGTGGTTTTAGTGTTGCTGTCATCGCATTTTGCTAAGTTAACTCTCTTTACCTATTAATGCTACTCGAGTAATTTGGTGCAAGTTTCAATATAAGAATATCCTTTAAAAAAAGTCCACCATGACGTACGTATTTAAAGTTGTATAGGGCTTCACACGTCAACTTCTATGCTGGTATTTGCAAAAATTAAGATTTGTCGTATCTTTTTGGCACCATATCTACTGCTAAATGCTTACTAATTTAATGTACTTTTTATTTATAATAATTCTTAAGTACTGGCACGTTAAGCGGCTACCACTGTCAGAATTTGAAAATTGAGTTGACGATTTACTTTTATATATACAACGGTCAAAATTGTCTATCTACAGAACCTGATTTGTTTTATTGTTTAATACAGTAAACAGAATATATTCTTAATAAGAAAAAAAAAAAAAAAGGAAGTAGATTAGGGTTCCATAATACGAGTACTATTTATCTAATTTTCATTTTCTTACCGATATTTTTAGTGAACTGCTAAATGACTACTGTACTATATTAATGATATATAATATGATCGGTTTATTTTTTCACGTTTAAAATGGGCACAATTAGTCTCTAACATCTACAATGCAAATGTAATTATTGAAAATTTTAATCCAACTTAAAATAATTATTTTTTGAGAAACTATAAAATAAGAATAAAAATTACATAAATAAAACTAAAAATTTGATAAAAAAAGTGTTGATAATACTATTGTATACCAAAAATAAAGTAATATAATTAATTATTTGGAAAAAATATGTTAATTAAGAACTGCATAATCATTAAAATATTATGGTAGTTATATTTCAAACATTATTGTAAAATTTTCATTTTAGCAGTATCTAAACTTTATTTTAGCCATAAAAGATAGCTTTTATTAACCCTTATTAAGTCTACTTTTAATTTTCTGAAGTCCTTATCTGAACATACGTTATTTGTGATACTAATTATTAGCTCATGTCTAAGTTTTGTTTTCCTAACTAAGCTAGTGAAAATAAGTAAACAAAACAATGCCTTAAATAAAATACTTCTTATCCCAAGCTATTAAAGGTGTTGTTTGGTTTACATAAAAAATTATGGGAATTGAAAGTTCATTGGAATTACAAAATGGGTAAATTGTTTGGTTGAATAAAATTTGGTGAAAACTGGAAAAGTAGAACTTCATAGGAATTTTCAATTCCTACAAAATGTAGGAATTTACTTACCTAATTCCCCCTAGGTAAGTTGAAATTCTCATGGGAATTTACTTCCCTCATTACCAACCAAACCTACAAGATGTAGGAATTAACTTACCTAGTTCCCCCTAGGTAAGTTGAAATTCCCATGGAATTTACTTCCCTCATTACCAACCAAACAATTTTAAGAAATTCCCATGAATTTGATTATGGAATTTAATTATCATATATTAAAAGTTCATGGGAATTTTCACTTCCTATGTTAACCAAATAACCCCTAATTAAATGAAATACATCCCTTCAAAGAAAAAAAAAAAACAAAAGTGAAATACATGCTCCCAAAAACAAATAATAAAATAAAAGTAAATGAAAACATACATATATGTACAACTAAATCAACTTAATTAAGCATTAACCCAAGCTATTCAACTCATTATACTAAATTCGTCGGTTCTCACTTCTCAGTGTTTAGATCAATTTGATTAAATTATAATTTTACCTTATATTTCAAATCCCTAACTTAAACTGCATTTTGAGAGGATACGTTGAGATATGAGTATTATGAAATGAATGGCATATAATACAATAACAAATTTCAAATTGTAAATCAAGAATTTTAAAGCAATAAAAGTAGAGACATTTTGTAACCTTGACTATTATCATTATTAATAAATAATTACTGATAAACAAAAAATAATATATATATATATATATATATATATATATATTTTCAAAAGTTATTATTGAGATGAATCTAACCAGATGACTTACATAAATATGAAGTACTCCATATTTATGTAAGTATAATTTTTAGGATAGTCGAAGAAGAATATGTCAAAATGTGAATAGTGCTAATTTTAAAACGTGTTAACTACCGTTCTTCGTAATTAAAAAATAAGTTGTGGAACTATATCCTAATCATATTAGGTAACTAATAAGATATGTAAAGATATCATAAATATATTGTTATACAAAATATATCCAAAACCTAGGATGAGAATATTATATGAATATTCTCTTATCACACATAATAATTATTGTTGCTATAATTTCCTTGAAAAGAGTATACATTAAGGAGAATAAGGGTAGGGCGAAAACTTGACGCCAAACCGTCATAAATAAGGCAGTTTAATTGACAGATAATTCCATGGACTATATAATATATATATATATATATGGCATGGACTTTGAATAATTTATTTTTGGAGATCAAAGAAAGTTAAGTTTAGAGTATAAAGTTTTGTAGAGAGAAAGAGGAGAATATGAAAAGTGTGTTTTTGTTCCTGAAATAGATTGTCATATTGTGGTAAGGTTACAAACTCTTTTTAGCGACTTCTACGATCAGTAGTAACTTTTGCATTTGTCGTTGAGGCTTTCTAATTATTTTATTTTGCCCTTTTCTTCTTGCAATCTACTACATTTTGGGCTTATCTTCACATTACTTTTTCTGTTTTCCCAATTAATAGAATTTGCCACTTCTTTCTTGGCACTTTATCTCTATGTTTTATCAATGTATAACTCCAACGCATGCACATCCAACTTCCCATTAAAGAAACATACAAAATAATCAGGTGTTTAAATTCCTGAATTTAATATTTTAATTAGCTAATACGGACTACTAATTAATAAGAGGCTGGTAAGGTGAAACCCAGGGCAGTCATTTACCTTAAAGAATTAAGTTAATATGTCATGTGTAGACTTGGTCCTTGTTTGGCAACGAGCTGACTAGCCGAGGAGAGGTTAGTTTTTTGTATAAGTTGGTTTGATTAGCTGATTGTCATGTGAAGACTTCCTCTTCCTCTTCTTGCTCCTCCCACCTATCCGTTTCCTGTACTTCCTTTAACGGCAGTTGGAAGCAACTCCATAGTTTGGGTGGTGGTGTTAAACAAATAAAGGTTCTGCTCGACAGTGGTTGGTTGATATGAGACAATAGCGGTGTTTATCCTAATAAGATGAATCGTAGATGCAACACTTTTTTTTTGTTTATGATTTAGCGTTTTCAATGTTATTTTTGTTAGATCTGTTGTTTGCCTTTAAACTTTGTTATTCAATTCAATCGGGTTGTAGGCATAATTAAATTTTTTCGTTATATATAGGCTTAGTAAACACTAGTTTAAGTCCCGTATAACGCACGATTTTTACTTAACCTATTTATAACTTACTATGTTAATTTAACAATAACTAGTATGTGTCCATGCTAATGCACGGGATATAACTAATAATAGGATTTTAAAAAATATGAAAGTACATATGTACATAGTCTTATGTAGTAATAAAATAACCTTCTTTCAATTAATTGTTCCAAAACCCCCACCCTACTTTAATTTATTTATCCTAACAATATGTTTAGATGTCAATTTTTAGGGTCTGTTCTGTTCACCTTATTTTAACTTATTTCACTTTTAATAAGTTCAGTTAAGTTTAGATTGGTTCAGATCAAGAAAAATAAGTTCTGATAAAGATTGTCCAAGTTCAAATTACAACTAAATTAAGTTTTTAATAAGGTCTAATAAGTTCAGATAAGATAGCACACACTTTTACACTTTGTTATTTGATATTGAGAGGATTAGATAGTTCTATATGTTTGTTTTTATTTTTCTTTTAATTTTTTTTAATGGAAGATAGAATTAATAATAATCATACAACCCTCTTTGATTTTTTTTTTTATTTATAATTTTTTATTTTTATTTTGTAAACTCTTCACAAATCACATTCATATAGTAGTATCAAATGTCATGCATTTTGTAAATTTAAATTCACTTATAGATAAATAAACTTTTTTTTTTGTTCCACCCGTTTACCTTTGGGTTAATCCGGATTCGGAATTACTTTTGGGTGGTTAAGTTCCAATCCCCTCCCAACTATTGGGATTATGAAACAATTTCTTAAATGTATAATAACTAACTATTAATGAATTTAGTTATAGAATAACCCTTTGATTCTTCTATGAATTGAAATTAATTTTACTTGAAACAATTCAAGAAAAGTTCACAAATTACCTCTTTCTCTGCCATATGCTCTATTCTCTGGGATTCTAAAATAACCAAATCCATAGTAGGTCGTAAAATTCAGCGAGTCTATGATGGTAAAATACCTCTTTCTCCAGAATTATTATTATGATGATAATAAAAGCTCCTCTTGCTGTACGGTGGAATTCAATAATGGGCATAATTGGTACTCTTTCTCTGTCTTCTTTATCTGGTAAAGAAGTATAGATTTTCGCTTTTTTTTTTTAAATGGAGATGATCTTTAGTATTGGAGTAGTTGTTGAGTTGGTGAAATGGAGAAAGAGAAGTAAGGGAGTAGTTTGCAGTTGAATTGATAAAATGGAGAACTATAAGAGTAGTCGGAACAGTTTTGCAGATATTCGTGAAAGGAATTTATTTATTTATTTTTTTTTGTGAAAAAAAAGAAAGTTTAAATATAAAGTTAATAGGATTTTAGTTGGAGAAATGGAGAGATTTTAGGGTATAGGCGGGATTGCATGTGAGCCCGGAATTGGGGATTTGGAGCATTTTCGTTAAAACGACTCTTAAATTATATATTAGATTTAAATTGAGTGTAAAATGCGCCCCTGTCTACCAAGAATAAATCAATTGATTCATATTCTAGACAGTTTTTGAAGTCCATTAAAGCACACAATATACATTAGAATTCAGCTCTAAAAACATAAACGAAAATTAGTATTCCATTGGGGGTTGACCATTATCACCATACACCATACCCAATAGCGAAGCCGAGTAATAAGCAGTGATCGAAGCACTAATATGCCTAGTATGCTCATCATGTAAACTTTTAAGGGTCAAATGACCAAAGTTTTGTACCCAATATAAAATGATGATAATTGTACCTACCGAACTCGTAATCGACTAACGCGTTCAAATAACCCGATTTACAAACAATAACATCCCATTATCAATCATACAAAATTACCCACTAACCAAAGCTTGAATATAATTCTTTAATTAAAAACATATTAATTCCTGGAATGCTCCTAATCAACATTAGAAGTCCTAAAATAAGCATAGATAACCATCACAACTTCAAAAATCTATTTATTCAAACCCCGTGAATGTAAATTAATACCTAAAAATCACATTACATACCAATTTTGTAATGCCGCAGAACTGGCCAGCCACTTTGTTTACGACTTAATTTGGAGAAAACATTAATTAAATTATGAAAAAAAAACCAATGGCACCCTCTTTGTCGTGAAGTATTTGTTTTTTTTTTTCATTTTTTTAATTTTAGAATGGAGATGCAGTATGAAATTATTTGCAATGAGGTTGGTAAAATAAAAATGGAGAAGTATCAAGCGTGGGAGTAGTTTGCAGTTAAGTTAATGAAATGGAAAGGTGGGGGTGTAGTGGGAATAGTTTTGTAGTAATACGGGGTAGCGCATTTTTTTTAGGTTTTTTTTTTTTTTTTGAAATGTAAAAATTTAAATTAGATTAGTTAATTGGAAGTCGGGGGGATTAGGGTAATTAGGTGGGAGTGAATGAGGAGCTTGGTTGGAGTTTTGGAGGCTCCTCATTGATCCACTCTACAACTATATAATAGATTTTTTTTTAAAAAAAAACAATAGTTTTAATTAAAACAAATACTTGAATTTCTTTTCAAAAAAAAGCTAACTTGAATTTTATGTTATATTGATATCAAAAGTTACTTGTATTGATCATTATACATTTAAAAAAATCACAAATTTCATAATTATAGGATTTTATATAAGAATAAAATTTTATGTTATTTATAATCCGTACAATGTACTTATATACTCCATATGTCCCTATTTTATTGGCATATTTTGACCGGCACAATATTTTATAGCATACTTTGACCTGCACAAGTGTTTTATACAAATTTAAGTGACTTATTTTTTGTGACAATTAATAATCAAGGCTTTTTTCTTTCTTTTTTTTTAATTTTTTTTATATTTATAGTTATTGAATTGTAGTGTTATTATTATAAATAAATCAACAAATATATAATAAAAGTTAAAGTGTTAATCCTGGTTGGAGCAAAAAACTTTCAAATAAAAAAATACGATGTAGAATGATACGGAGTATGGTAGTAGTACATTACTCTAATAAAATACCTTATATACGTAGTATATGTTGTTTATTATAGAAAATACATACTATAAAATATAGGAAAAATTGGCCACAACACCCTGAAGTATGGCTTAGGTGCAATGAGCACCCTGAACTATGCGTAGTAGCCAAAACACCACCAACTATGGTGTTAGGTGCGACGTGTGCCTTAAATGAAAATTTTCGACCACTTATTTCATCGGAGGAGGTGAATCCATGCGCGCAAAGTGGATGGAAGACTACATAACTATTCTAGAGAGTAAAGATTCACCTCCTCCCGCTAAAATAAGTTGCCAGAAATTTTCATTTATGGCATGCGTTGCATACATAGTTGGTGGTGTTTTGGCTATTGCGCAAAGTTTAGGGTGCTTAGTGCACCTAAGCCATACTTCAGAGTGTTGCGGCCAATTATATGAAAGATATGTTAAAATATTTTCATTGAATGCATATAGAATAAACTTAGAATATAGTTGCCAAATTGAAAGTTAGATATTATAGGATATATCAATTAATATGCAAAAGAAAAAAAAAAAAAAAAAGGGAAAGTGAAAGTGGCTTGAATTTTTTTTATCAGAACATGATAAGTGTCATGTCAGATTCGCTTTTAGTATTATGTTATTTGATGATTTGTTTGTATTGTTTGCTGGTATTCCTTTTCTCCTTTCAACCTATTTTATTCAATTTACTAGTTTAGTTCCCTTGTAATGCACGGTTTTAAACAAAACACATTGTAAGATTTTTTATAATATGGAGAATGAAAGTTTTCTACTCTGTAATTTTTTTGTATTCATGGTAAGTAATTTCTTCTGTAAGCATATTACTTATAAAATATACAAAAAAAAAAAAATTAAGATAATCATAATAAACACTTTTGAACATTAAAATATTAATATACCTGTAAAAAAAAGGACTCGGTAGGGACAAAGGATAAAGTATATGAAAGGTTTATTAGATAAAAAAAAAACAAAGGTAAAAGTAAAAATAAATAAATAAAAACTAATGACATCATCATAGCAAATTGGTGGGAAAATATTTTATATCAGAGTGACATGTGTACAATTTGAAGAAAAGATGATGTCAGTAATATTTTGTTTTAGTATTAGTTAAATTGATTTGCTAATATTTTAATTGTCAATCTAATTAAAATATAGTTAGGTTTTCTTGTGGAGTTGTTTTGTATTGTGGTTTTATTTTGTTAAATAGAAATTAGGTCATCCGCTTCTTATTATTTTTAATTTTTTTTTTATTTGTAATCAATTTTGTTGATTAACAAGGTTTGAACTCGAAAGTGAATTCACAATGCTTTAATAAATGGTAAATGCAATGGAGTATCGGGGTACGTGGCCGAGTGAACCGGCTAATAACAAGCTAGCTTATAAACTCCTTGCAACAACACATGTAAACTATCCATCCAACATGTGATTCAATTTTATTGGGTTTGTATTGTGAGGTGTTATTCTTATCATATTTCTCCATAAATTTGTCTATGTTATTATCGTCTAAAAATTATCACAAATTTTTATATGTGGCTGGTCACACCGTATGATCAATTATTATAGGAGTTATTTTGTTAGTGTTATAGGGGTTATTCACTTGGTTAGAGATTACTCGGTCAAGGGTTACTTGGTCAGTTAGGGGTTACTCGGTCGGTCAGGGATTACTCAGTCAGTCTGGGATTACTAGGTCGGTTAAGGGTTACTCGTCAGTTAGGGGTTACTTGGTGTATGTCAGCTGGCGACACAGTGTGACCAGCCGCACACAAAAGTTGCTGAAGAATTATTCGATAATTTGAAATTTTAGGTTAATTATACAAAGAATTGTTTATAATGTATTATAGCTTATCTTAAAAAAAAAATTTAGATTAACTACATATATATGTTAATGATATACTAGTTTTGTTCCCCGAGAGATGCCCGGGTTATTTATTGAATTTTAAGATATTACTTTCATTTATTATCATGTGTAACAAAGGGATATTATTTCTAAGACATAAAATATTCCTTTATTGCACATAATAAGAAACGGAGGTAGTAATTATATTAGTAACATTAAAAATATACCGCCATTACTCCATTAGTAAATTTATAATCGACCAACGATGAAAAACAATATAAAAATAATTATAGATTGTGAAGTATTTTATTTCAATTGATTATAATATTATAAATAGATGTTATTTTAAATTACTTCAATTCATTCAATCCAAAAAAAATTGCAATATGTTTTCTGAAAATGTGAGAGCTTTAATAAATTTATGATCGATCAGCGACGATATATATATATATATATATATATATTAAACTAAAGTATTTTATTTCAATCGATTAAAATATATTATAAAGGGATGTTTCTTTTGAATACTTTTTTCGTTCCAAAAAAAGAAAAATTACGATACTTTTTTTTGAAATGTGAGAGTTTTTGGGCAAGCTGTGAAAATATTTATGAAACTGTGAAAATACTTTTCAAAAATAATTTATTGATGTAAAATAACAAATTTTTAAGATATATATTGAAAGTTATAATTTATTTATGCATATGAAATATTGAGATTTTATCGAAAATAAAACTCTAAAATAATTTATTATCTTTACAAAAAACAGTTGTAAGGTTTTGATGATTGTGAACAAATGATGATTATCTAACTAACATGTGTATTGAGATGTGCATGAACAAGTCATGAAGCATGAAGAAGTTCGAGTGCAGATTAGATGATTATTAAAGATGTACCTAATGTACAATGTATGGATCGTACTTGAGTTCCTCAGGGGGAACATAAAGAGAAGAAGAGTTCCTTAAGGGGAACGCAAAGAGATGGAGGCTAAACGTACAAACGTATTATTAGACTTTGTATGCAGTTCCTAAGAAGAATGAGAAACAATTCATTGCAAGGAATAAGCAACAGTTCCTGAGTGGGAACAAGCAAAGAGAAGTTCCTTTGAAGGAACAAAAACTTTGGAGTTGAGAAACATGAAGACAAAAAAATAAGAGTATATATTTTTAGGAATCATGTAAGTATGTTGGATAAGAGAAATTGTTTGGAACAACGCTAAGGAACTAAATTGGAACTTTAGTCTCGAAGGAGCTGACCTTCTGGAAGGAACTGAGTGTTGTTGACCAGTCAGTTCCTTACGGGCCAGTCTAAAATTCGTGTATAGGAGGAACACGAGTTTGCACAACACTAGAAGTCAGTTTTCCATGTAAGTAGTCATTGCATTATCTTTGCCTACTTTTTAGGTAGTTAGTTTTGAGTTAGTATAATTTATTTTAAATAGATTTTATTTTATAAAAGATAACTTTTTAAAATAAAATTTGATTTTCTTTTTAGTCAAGATGATAATTTATTCTCTTTATTTTCTCCTATTTTTAAGGGATTTGTTTTGGGGTTGTTTCCTATTTAATCTCTAATTAGTCTAGTATTTCAAATTAAATGGGTTAATTATTTTAGGATAAAACATCTTTTATAAAATATTTATTCTTAATGAATAAATCTGAATTAGTTTTTTAACTAATAAAAATCTGATTTGGTTATTATTTTATTATTTGGTATTTTCTATTTTTTTTATTTAGCCTTTGGAAAATAAAATTATCTTTGCACGTTTAATTTGAAACAGCTTTTTAGTGGAGAAAAATTGGGAGATCATGGAGAAAATGTTTTTGACTCCAATCCATGTCTTCCATTACTTCTTATGTTCATGGAGTTTGTGGAGATCATGCCTAGAGTTTAGGAAGCACTACTATTATGCATGGAAATCACGGGTGAATAGGTTTGTCTTTGAAGCACTATAAAAAGAGATGTTTTCATTCATTCTAAATTGTCTGACTTTAGAGAGTCATTCCATATAGTGTCTCACAAGTGTGGAATAGTTTTTCTTAAGGGTTCGTTATATTATGTCTTCCACGTTGGTGAGTCAGTTCCTCCAAGTTCCAAGTTCCTTACAAGTCTCAAAGTGTCCAACATATTAGTTTTGTACAATATATCTTTTATATGTATTTGAGAGTTGTTTAAGGGTTTGAGTGAACTCTTCTAATGCGGAATTTATAAGGGTTTGAGTGAACTCTTATATTGGGGTGAGAACTTGTGAGTTCTTTGTATGTAAAGAAAGCTTTGAGTGAAGCTTAACAGAAAGAAAAAGTAAGGCTTTGAGTGAAGTATTGAGTGAGAAGAGAGGTCTTTGAGGGAAGATTTTGAGCTGTAACTATTAGAGGGAATAGTTGTTAGGGATATAAGTTCGTTAAGGAACTCGGTAGAGGCTCAAGTTACTCATAGGTTGTAATAGAGTCGTTGGCCTATTTTGGTGGAATGTTTTGAATCAAAATCCCTTTGGGTTGAGGTTTAATTTTTCACTTCCTATTTGGCTTAGGAAGTTTTCCTTGTAAAATCTCTCTTGCACTATTTCTCTACTTGCGTTAAGTTTCTTTTAATTTTGCAATAAGTGACTAGCAACCTCCATACTACAATCCCCCCCCCTCTTGTAGTATTTCATCTAAATAACAAAAGCACTATACGAATTTCGTTAACTTAACATTATACGTGTCAATGTGTCACATATTAATGCTTATTTGTTGTCTATGTGGTTCGAACCTTGGCGAAAAGTTAACAAATTTATAATATACATACTGAAAGTTATAATTTTATTTATACGTATATAATATTAAATTTTATCAAAAATAAAACTCTAACAAAAAATTGACCATAGACCCTAACAAATTCCATAAGTACTATGAACATATATGGCCTTATTAACCAATTTCAAAAAGTTTTGTATGGTGGAATTCACGTATGTATCTCTTTTTATGCTTTAAATTTTGATTTTATCTGTTTTTTTTTTTGTTTTTTTATTATATTTTTTTTCTCTTTAAATTTTATGGTGGTGATGGGTGGCGGCTGAATTTGAATTAGGGTCTGGGTGGTGGTGAATTCGGGTTAGGGTTAGGGTTAGGGTTGTGGGGTGGGGGTAGCATAGAGGGAGGTGGTGGTGAATTCAGGTTAGGGTGGGCATGGCGTAGTGGGTGGTGTTAGGGTTAAGGTTAGGGCTGTGGTGGTGGGCTGGGTTAGGGTTAATGTGTGGTGGTGGGCTGGGTTAGGGTTTAGGGTTAGTGGGTGGTGGGATGGGTTAAGGTTCGGGTTAGATCTGGGTTGCAGGGTGGAGCGAGGGTGGGGGTGGGGCGAGGGTGATGATAAGGGGTGGAGGTGTGAGGCAGCGTAGTGGAGGCTAGTGGTGGTGGTGTCTTAAATTTTTTATTTTTTATTTTTTTGTTAGTGGTGGTGGGGGCTGGTGGTTGTGGTGGTGTGGAGTGGTGCACATTGGGTTTTTTTTGTAAGATTTTCGACGCGATTTCCATCGAAAATCTCCGGCAGAAAATTATCTGTTGGAAATTTCCGACAGGCTTTCCCGACCGGAGAAATCTTATTCAACTCCTGAATTTTTGTTAGAAATTTGGTCGAAAAATTGTTTTCGACGGAATTTCCATCGTAAAATGTCGTTTTTTGCGATAAATACTTTTCCAGCCACCATTTTCCAATGGAATTCCGTTGAAAACGAGTTACAGATTAATTCCATTGGAAATCAATTGTTTTTTTGTAGTGTAATCGTACGACTTAATTGTTGTAGTATCGTGACATGACTAATCGTACAACTCTATATTTAATAATGATTGAATTATTTTTTTAGTTGCCTATTAAAATGTATCATAAATGGATTTATTTTGAAATACTCCATAAAATGAATATATTTTCTTTTTTGGTGGAGTACTTGAAAACGAATATTATGATATAAAACTTTATAAGATAATTGTTGAAAGTTATATCAATCTATATCTAAATATTGGAATTTATTGAAACAAACTTATGAACAAATAATTTTATCCTAAAAATCTATTCAAATTTTATTGAAAACAAAACCCTAAACTAACTCTTTTTATCCTAACTGGGGTGGCTAATGCGCGCGATACGTGCATCACAGCTAGCCTTGTTCGGAGAGCTTTTTCAGTTGTTGGTTATATTAAAGAGGGAAAATAGCATTAATGAAGGCAAAATAAAAACTTGTACATATTAATGAGGGTAAACATGTAAATGCACATTTTGAAGGGTATAATTGACAGTACAATATTCATAAGAGTTTTCTTGTATTTTTTATAAGGTAGGGAAAAATCTATGCAAATATATCCGACTTTTTTATCCTACAAAAATATATCCAAATAAATGATGTGTCATACGAATAATTATTTATTGCCTACGTGACGCGACACTTGGCGAAAAGTTAGAATGCCAAGTATCGTTGTCTCGTGACCTGGCTAAAAGTTTAGCTTTATAGATTAGTTATATGATATGATATGATATGATATGCATGTTATGTAATAACATTTAACATATTTTGATTATATATCTTAATAACATAGAAAATGTATGCAATTACTTTTTATGCGTTTAAGAAAACTCTTTATTTCTAACAAATTATGATAGAAAAATCCCACAAATCTATATACTAACTAGATTAAGTTCCTTGCAACGCACGGTTGTTACTAAAATTTACAGAGTTTGTTGTAACAAATTGCAATACTAATTGAACAATAATGTTACGTGCACCATTTTTTTCAATACTTATACCAATGTCAAGGTTATTAAAGCATTAGGCTTTATTTTAAAAAAGCAAATTAAATAAGGTTTATGCGATTTCATATTAAAAAAATAAAATCTAGTTTAATACCCATGTTATTATTAATACTACTTTTAATTAAGTCAAAAAAATAAAGTATATACTTATACATGTATATGTCACCAAAATGATTTTTTTTAATTGAAATAAACTGTATTGCAAAAGTAGTAAAGTTGAAATAAAGGAAATAATAATATTAATATAGGAATAATATTAGATTAAAGTATTAATTTAATATTTACTTAACTTTTATTCATTTTTTTAAAATATAAAATATTTGAAAGATATGGAAAAATATTTCAATTGAGTGTATATGGAAAAAGATATGATTGCCAGCAAACTGGAAAGAATATATTATACTCCTTTCGTTTTTTATTACTTGCTCTATTTCTCCACGCACGGAGTTTTTGGGAGGAATAGTAAAAAGTAATAAAATATTATGAAAGTGGGGTTGATTTAGGAATAAAAAAATATAAAAAAAAAAAGCAAAAGTGAGTATAAATAGAGAGGAGAGAGAATATGAAAATATTAAGATATGATATGAGGGGATCACTAGTGGGCAGGAAACTAGTAAAATACTATATTAGTGTCGTGCGATGCATGGTAGTAATAATCTTTTTTTCCCATAATTAATTTGTGAAATAATATAAAAATAAGGCAACTCATGTAGAATAAACAAATGCAATGCATATAAGAAAGATAAAATAATAAGGCAAAACTTTTTTAAAACTACAATTGAGAAAAAAAAAAATTATATTTTTAATTAGTTGTGTGGTGAAAATATTTGAAAATAGTATACATCATATTACATTAATGATGCATATTATTCCCAATAAAACTATCAATGTTGATGTCGTATGAATTTTTATTAATGAATTAGTTTAGTTCAAAAATATAAAATAAGACATCAAAGTTTACATTTTTTAAATTATACTTTTATGTTCTAACTTTTGCTTTATATGTTCTAAAGTTCTCCCTTTATGTTCTATAGTTTTTCTTAATTTTCTAAAGTTTACCCTATATGTTTGAAAGTTTATGCTATATTCTTAAGTTTATCCAATTTTTCAGTTGAATGCATTTGTTTCGTTCACTCAATTGACTCAAATATAAAGAGTGACTTTGTATCCTCCTACAAAACAAGAAACTTGAGTATGTCATGGAAGAGCAATAAGAACGAACATGATAGTGGAGTGTTCCTATTGAAGCATATGGAAACATATGAAGGAGAAACTGTAAAACAATGGAATTCGGGACTAGAAATAGATAATGTAAGTTTAAAACATAACATACATGATTTACACTAGTTTTGTTTAGGCTAAATTATATTCATGTTCCAAATTATATACTTATGTTCTAAAGTATTTCTGATTATGTTCTAATAATTATATGCTTATATTTTAATTTATTATTGTTTATGTTCTAAAAGTTACTTTTTTTTTTTTTTTTTTTTTTTTTTTGCAGATTGACAAAATGAAAAAATTAAGAGTGGAGTATTGTGGGAAGATAATAACAGCAGAAGTAAATGAAGAACGGAATAGAGTGATCAGGAGATCAAAAAAGTGGTCAAAGGAGAACAAAATTGATATATGATTGTTAAGATCTTAAGTTTATATTTGTAGAAAGATATTTACAAAGAATATAACAGTACATTTTTTTATTGTTTGATAGAAATTACTTTGATAGAAATTTGTTAACTAATAACAGGTTAAAATTTACCCCTAATACTAATTCTATCTTCTTATGTTCTAATTCTTATAAAAAAATTTGGGATTTGTTAAACATCGCCCGTAAATTACCATATAAAGCCCACAAATATAACTTGGTGTGACTTTATTGCCCCTTTTCCTTTTTTTTAAAAAAAACACTCTCTACTTCTCTTAAAAAAATTAATTACGATAATGTCGCGGCGGCAAGGGAAAGAGGTGGCGGCGGCGACGGCGGAGGAAAGGCGGCGACCTGGTGGCAAGGTAATTATTTAATTATCTTTTTTTAAAAAAAATAAAAAAAAAGAAGACGGTGGCGCGTGGTGGGGCGTCAGCTCCGGCCACCAAAGCCGGTGGGGTGGCGTCTGGCTTGGAAGCCCAGCCACCGGCGCAGGCGTCCAAACCAGAAGCCAGCCCATTGGCTGTGGCGTCCAGATCTGGCGCCTGTGCTAATGGGTGGGCTTCCAGCTCAGGCGCCTGCCCACTGGCTACGGCTGCCGGAGCTGGCGCCACCGCCAGTGGGTGGGCGTCCTGGCCAGGCGCCCAACCCTTTTTTTTTCTTTTTTCTTTTTTTTTTGTTTTTGTTTTTTCTGATTTTTTTTCCATTTTTGGTTTTTTTTTTTTATTTTGCAAAATCAGAAATTTAGTTTTATTTAAAATAATTTAGTTTTATGTCTAATTTTTTTTTGTTAATGTGTTTTATTTTTTTTTTAAATATTTATCAACTTTATGTATTTTTTTTATAAATCGTGTATACTTTATTTTTATAAAATCAGTTTTTTTTTGTGTTTATATTTTATTTTTTTTTATGTTTGATGTTTAAACATTTTTTATGCCTTAATTGATGTAGTATGTGGAAATTGTTTGTGTTAATGTGTAATTGTTTTTTTTATTTAAAATGTGTAATACATTAGGGTACTATGTGTGTATTTGTGTATGTGTAATATATTTGTTTTTTATTTTTTATGTTTAGTTATTTGAAATAATTTTTATTTTTTTGGAAATCATACATTTTGTAATATATTAGGGTATTATGTGTGTATTTGTGTATGCCGTATAATATTTTTCTATGTTTAATTAGTTGAAATAATTTGAAATTTTTGTTTTGTGTCCTATTTAGTTATTATGTCTTTGATTTTTTATAATCTTTATTAATTTTATGTTTATAAACATGACGATATGTTGGAAGTGTTGGTATTTTGTAGCTGTAGGAAGTTATTTATTTTTCTAAAAAACTTTTGTATGTTTATATATTGTTAAATTTTTTGTAGAATTCAATGGGTCGTCATGGTGCGGGGAAGAATGTAGAGCTTCTTAGTAGAAGCTATTCAGTGGAGAGGTCGGGGCATAGACATGTTAGATCCCGTGGTATTTCGGCCTCGGCTCGTAGAGAACAGATCCACCGTCGGGATGAGGATGACGATGACGATGATGATGCTGAGGAGGGTGACCAGGAGGAGGAGCAGGAGGAGGGCGCATATGAGGATGAGGATGTGGACGATGGGAGTAGACCGTATGATGATTACGGTCCATTCAGTCAGAGGGTTGATGACATGTACGAGGCACATATGGTGGAGGTGCGTAAGGGTAGGGGTGGTAGGTTTGTTAGTAGATCTGGCACATCATCTACGTCCACTGTATCTGGGGCAAGTAGGAAACGGTCGAGGGCCATTAATGATTCTTGGGTTGTTAGGAGTGAGTTGCCCGGTGGGCCTGTTGACGGGAGTGTGATTCCTAGCTTTCTAGGACACATAGCTGCCCGTATTTGGGAGGACTAGGAGAGGCCTTCAGTTACGGGGTTGTTGAAATGTCATACCCGGGAAAAGACTTGTAGCTTTTTGCGTACATGGGCTGAGGCTTGGCCGGCGGAGAGCGAGATGTTCGAGCGACTGGAGGGCACTGGGGTGAATCACGTTCCTGCCACCATGCACGATAAGATTGACAGTACGCTGATCACGGCTTTCGTTGAGCGATGGCAGCCGGATACAAACTCTTTCCACCTTCCGTTCGGTGAGATGACGATCATGTTACATGACGTCGAGGCCATTCTGGGGATTCGTGTTGAGGGTAAACGACTTTGTGCTGTGGATGATGCGGATCAGGCAGATTTGCTGGCGGAGTTGTTGGCGGTGGACAGGGCTGCACTGTACACCGAGGGGCTTGGTGTTTGGGAACACGGCGGTGTGAAGATCGCATCTGTGTTGCAGCGGTGTTTGTACCCCAGTGCACGTAGGGCGCACGACGCACAGCTTAGTGCTTATGTTTTTCTACTCCTCGGATGTACCTTGTTTCCGGATAAGAGCGGCGGAAACAAGCTGAGGCCACGCGACATAGTAGAGGCGTGTGACCCCGACAGTGTAGGCCAGTTTTCCTGGGGATCGGCTACGTTGGCATATTTGTATCGCCAACTAGGATTTGCGAGTCGGGCTGACGCGGCAGGTGTCACTGGGTGTCTGACTCTATTGCAGAATATACGAGTACTTTCCTGCATTGCGACCACATCGTGACCCGGTTCCTATTGATGAGGGGATGCCGCGTGCTTGTGCGTGGAGTCTGCGCTCGGAGAAGAAGTCCGTTGACCGCCTCCGATCGATACGGTTATTGCTTGACAGGTTGTCCCCCTTAGAGGTAACGTTTATAAATTGTTTCTACATTTTATTATATGCACATATTATATTCATGTTATTAGATTTTAAAACTATGTGCAGGTGAACTGGATGCCTTTCGGCCCGCACCCTAGTGTTAGGGTACCCAGGACCCTGTACACGGGACTCATTCAGTATCGTGAGATCGTCGAGGCGTATATGCCCCAGCGTTGTCTTCGCCAGCTTGGATTTGTCCAAGTTGTCCCTCCTCCCCCGGCATGCCCGATGAAGGCGGTCCGACCTGCATCGTCGAGGGACTACGTCGTGCGATGGCCAGATATCATGAATGGGACGTGGGACCAGTTTCCGATGGTGGCCCGCTTATGGACTGCGGAGTTGCAGCGGGCGCCCTCTGGGCTTCCTCCCATGTGTGACCAGTACTACATGGAATGGTTCAACCGGTATTCCCACCCGAGATTGATCGCAGATCTCGACCACAGCGATGATGATTGTTTGCCACCGCCTACTGCCACGGAAGCTGTATGTCTCATAAAATATTTATCGTTGTTTTTTAATTAAGTTTTATATGTTGTTATTGTATTTCATCTTTTATTTTTTGTTGTATGCAGTGGATGGGAAAGATAATGCAGGACGTACAGAAACTCTCTCTGGAGAAGGACAGCATGAGTGCAACAGTGAGAGCTACTGTTGACAGTCTAGAACAGACCCTTGCGCATTGGGAGTCGGCGTCGAGGAGGGATTACTGATGGTTTTGATCGTTTTAATTTATTAAATTGAACATTATGTTTTAAGCTTGTAACATTTTAGATTGTTCTTTTAGCTTTCAACTTTGAAAAACTATCATTGCTGTTTTTCAACTTTGACATATTATCATTTTAGTTTTTACCGTTCGTGGATCCGCGCAACTTACCCATGCAACATATAGAATGCAGTAAGCAATACAATATCCCACTGTAATCATTTTCGTCTCCACCATAATTCTGCATCAATTATATATTATAATAAATATATTTAACGCATAATACATTTAATTTCTATATTTACACAGAATTAAAACAAAAAAAAACATAATTATGTATAATATTATTCATACACATACACATACAAATTTTAAACACACTCATTTATAAAAGTCACATAAACAATTAAATATTTTGGTATACATTAACACAAATCTACTCACTACATACATAAACACATTAAATAATTAAACATAATTTAAAAAAAACACTGTTTTGAATTTTCAATTTGAAATAAATTAAAAAAAAAAAAAAACCATTTCCAATTTTTTTTAATACAATTTCGAATTGTCAAACTTAATTTTAAAAAAAAAAACCTTTCTCAACAATCAAACATAATTTTTAAAAAAAACCCAATTCGAATTTTCAAACTAAATTTAAAAAAATACCATTTCGAATTTTCAAACTTAATTTTACAAAAACCTATTTCGAATTTTCAAAATTAAATTTTAAAAAAAGCCATTTTGAAATTTTTAAAAAACTCATTTTCGATTTTTTTTTTTAAAAAAAAAAAAAGTAGGCACAACAACAAAATCAAAGAAGGAAAAAAAAATAAAAAAATAAAAATTACTGCTGGCGTCTGCCAGGGCCGCCACAGCCACTGGACTGGTGCCTGGCAGGGCCGCCTCAGCCAGTAGAGTGGCGCCTGGCCAGGACGCCAGTGTGGTGGTTCTGGCGTCTGGCTTGGACGTCCATGCTACGGTTAGGGCGTCCATCCTAGGCGCCGGAGCCACCCCTACGGTAAACCGTGAATTTTAACGGTGACTTACCTCGTTTTCCGTCGACGACGACGTACCTCCGGCGTCCCCCACAACTCCGGCCTGCCCTCCGGTCTCCCCCGGCGAGTTAGTACGGCTCCACATTTTTTAAATCGAGATTTGTTCAATTTTAGAAAATGGAATCCCCCGGCGAGTTAGTACGGCTCCACTTTTTTAAAATCGAGATTTGTTCAATTTTAGAAAATGGAATCCCCCGGCGAGTTAGCACGGATCCACATTTTTTAAATCGAGATTTGTTCAATTTTAGAAAAAGGGCATAATTGTCACACCAAGTCATATTTGTGGGCTTTATATGGTAATTTGCGGGCGATGTTTAGCGATTCACTATTCTATGTTATATGTACATCTACCTATGTTACAAGAAATATATTGTTGCGAGTGGAGTTTGATGGTAGTAGAAGTCATGCTTAAATGTAATTAGTTTAGAACACAAGACATTATGGTGTTGATAAGTAATCATACAAATAACAAATTAAAAATATAAGCAACTTAGAACATAGAGGTTAAAATTTAGAACATAAAGGAAAATTATAGAACCTATTAATTAGATTAGAACATACAATAAACTTTAGAATATGTAGAATAATTGGACAAAAAATAATATGATATTATGTTCTCAATATAAAAAAAAATTAAATAAAAAACTTACATGAATTTTTTCCATGTGCAAGTAAATGAGATTATTTCTAAAAATAAAACGTCTCATGCGATTGTACTAATTGCATATCCATCAACCTGAAAAAAAAAATTAAAAATAATTACAACATAAACACATAAAAATTATTATAGAATATATATATGATAAATTTAGAATATATTAGACGCATTTTAGAATATATACAAAATTACATTTGAACATAATAAAATGATATGAAAAGGCATTTATTAAATTAAAACTCAAAGTAAAAACTTAGGACATTATTGATAAAACTTAGGACATTTTATAACTAATTAGAAAATAAGAAAATTAAATAATGTTTACTTACAATATTACTTGACTTTTGCGGGACAATTGCGACTATCATGATGGCCAAGCTCTCCACACGCTCTAAATAATCTTTTCTTCTTTTGACTTTGTTCAACAACTTTTTCTCTGTCACTCTTCATTCTCTTGTCACTATTTGGAATATGGATATCATTTGGAACGTGAACCTCATTTGGAACATGGACATCATTTGGAACATTAACCTGATTTGGAACATGAACCCCCGTGCCTTTGTTCTTCGAAATTTTAGGAGGTTTGATTAAAACTTTAGAAGGTAGACTAGCTCCAATAAGCATTTCAATATCTTCTACTTTGGCAGAAAAAGTGTTGCTTGCATTAGTGATTTTCTTATATTCCAAATCCATCCTCAAAGCATGAAGTTTTTTGACAAGATCACTAAGATCATCTTCATTGTTTTGCACTAAACTCACACAAGCATGAATTTCGGACCACAAGTCATTGAATAACATCTTCTTATCTACTGCATTGGTACATTGCTCCAACACATTACCTTCTACATCAAAATTTGGCTTCTTACAAGCAATTGTAGTCCATCTGTTTAGAACATAGGCCTTGGCAATTTTTTCTAACATCCTTTCCTTCCATACCCAAATCATATGCCTACAAGGAATGCCTTCACGTTCAAACATTTTACAAAAACACTTGGTTTCTAAGGTAGTTGAATCAAAAACAACATCAAAAGTCCTCCTTCTAGATCCTTCCCTCAATTTGAAAATGTAAAGCTCATTGTCCTTCTTTATCTCATCAACACCACAATTAAAACATCCAATTTCAAGCTCATATTGAAATTCATAGAAAATTGTTGTTGTCAACATCTCAGAAGCATCTTTCTCTAAAGGAATTGGAGTTTTACACTTTGGACATCCATTTTGTTTTGAATGTGCCTTTGAGCATCCAATGCACATTCAAACCTATAGAAAATAAAAATTAACTTTAGAACATAGAAGATAACTTTAGAACATATAAAAATAATATACATGACATGCTTATTATGATCTAAATACTATTAAAACATAAAGAAAAAATTCTTCAACATGTAAGACAAAATTTAGCACATGAAAAGAGACCATAAAAGAGAATTATAAAATAAATAGTAAAACTATTAAACATAAAAAGAAAACTTTAAAGCATAAAAGGAAAATTATAGAACATAGAGAGTAATTAAAACATAGAGAGTAACTTTAGAACATATTTAGACAATTACATATTACCTCATGTAGAACTCAATCAAAGTGAGATGGGGATTTGTGAACAAAGTGAAAAAATTATTTTCACTTTCTGATCTAGATGTGGTCCTCATGATGCCACCCAAAAATAAATCTCTAAAATACGCTGGAATCCACATATCACGTATATTGTACATATGCGCCAACCATTCATGATCGTTCAAATGGAATTCAGAAATAACTTTGTTCCACTTTTCTTCAAATTCTGTCGGCTCAATCTCTAAATGTCAAACACATGTACAAAGTTTTTCAAAAAATCAGTGTCTTAGGCAATTGCCCGACCTACTTTTTCAGACACCTTTTTCATAATATGCCACATACAAAACCTATGTTCTGTAGTTTGAAAAACATTACGAACAACAACTTTCATTGCAGGGTCTTGATCGGTAATCAAACACACAGGCTCATTATTTCCCATTGCTTTAAGAAAAGTTTTGAAAACCCATTCAAAAGATGATATATCCTCATGAGCTACAAAAGAAGCCGCAAAAGTAACACATTTCTTATGATGATCCACTCTAGTAAATGGACCAAAGATCATATTATATCTGTAACATACACAGATTATAGTTGTTTTATAACATAGAGGTAAACTTTAGAACATAGAGGTAAATTTTAGAACATACAGGTATACTTTAGAACATTAAGGATATACCTTTAGAGCATAGTAATTTATTTTAATTATTAAACTTGTCAATAATATAGTTGTTTTAAAACATAATGAATTACTCTAAAACATAAACAATAAACTTAGAATATAGAGTGAAGCTTTAAACCCTAATAAGTAAACTTTAGAACATATAGACATAATGTTTAAAACACAAGACATAATGTTTAGAACATCAGAACATGATGAATATTAGTTAAAAACACAAAGCATAAAGTTTAAATCACAAAAGCATAATGTTTAAAACATAAAAGCATGATGGATATATTTTAGAACATAAGACATATATGTTTAGAGCATCAGCAATATATGTTTAGAACATAAGACATACATAGTTTAGAACATCAAAACATGATGGATATTTGTTTAGGAACACAAGACATAATGTTAGAATATAAGAACATATGTTTAAAAAATTAAAATGTAAAAGTAAAATATTAGTAAGATTATGAAATAAATCTACATTTAGAACATCACCTGTTTGTTTTGAATGTGGTATCAAAAGAAACCATATCACCAAAAAGTGCATAATTTTTTCAACAAATAGGATCAGCCCATAAAGCTCTACAAAGTCTTTCTTCTTCATCAACATCATAGGAAAAAATAAATGCACTCCAGAGCAATTTCTTATTTTGAAAATTATCCTCAAACATTTGGGCATCTGATCCATCAACATAAGCCTTCAAATCTCTATAAATTTTTTTTGAAATCTTGTTTAGATGCACCAACATTATCATGTGATCCAACTAATTCTTTCATCATAGTATAAGACCTCACAGGACCAACATTTACCTGTTACCAAAAAATAAAAAAAAAATAAATAAAAAAAATAAAAAAAATACTATGATTAAGTATCAACTTTAGAACATAATAAATCATAACAAAGAAAACATTATTTAGCACATAAAAATAAATCACCTTTGAATTATCAACAATCAACTTCTTATGCATAATATGCATTTTTCTATTATTCTTCTAAAATTTTGCACAACTTGGAGTATATAAAGAATGATTATGTTCTTCTTTGAAATGAGTTACGGGAGAATCGGAAAAGAGCAAAGAGATGCAAAGGCTCTTTTCTTCATTCAATCGGCATTGGATGATGAGATTTTTCCCACGAATTTTCCCCGGGTTAACATCTAAGCAAGCATGAGAAATTTTGAATCAAAAATATTTCTGTGATAAGAAAGTAATTGCAGTTAAATTACAAACTCTACATAGTAGTTTTGAAAGCATGTCAATCTAAAATATAAAAACTATCCAAAGTATCTTGTTTAGAGTATCCTGAATTGTCCATGTCGTTACAACAATTTTGGAGTCTAAGGACTTATCAACGTGAACATTTGATTAGTTGATGAGTTCCTTGATGGCTCATGAAGAATGAATAGATAAGATTACTGAAGAATTTGAAGAAAAGGCATTTTAAGTTAAGGGGCAAATGTCAAAAAATGAATGGCATCATGATGAAGATCATGGATCGTGGTATAAATAGTCGTGGTCGTGGTCGTTATGGAGGTGGTCTTAGTCGTGTAAAAAGTGGCGGGGTTGTGTTCAATCCATATAGTAGGACAACATTGGTCTATGAGTACCATTCAACGCAACTACTGTAATAGATATGGTGACAAAGAAAACCAGTGTTGGGATAAACAAAGAAATGAGCAAAGTGTGAACAAAACATCTATGCTCAAAAGGTCGAAGAGGAAGAGAACAAGCTTTTCCAAAGTCAAGTGTGTGTGGTTCCATGTCCATGTTGAGACTAAAAGTGTGTTGTGTTCAAGTCATCCAAGTCAATGCAATATGGGTCGCTGAAATGAACAAGCAAGGTTTAACAATTGTATGTTCCTTTTGAATTAAGGGGGAATGTTGAGTAATTGATTCAAAAGTCTGTTAGCTATTATTTAGGAAGCTGGGTCTATCTAATGTATCTTTATTAGACTACAACATATGGAATATCATGCAACAGTTGGATGGAGTAATTTTAGGAGTATTAGTTTTATAGTCTTTTTGTTAAGTTAGTGACTCATAGGATATTTAGTTATTAGTTGGTATTTATCATGGGATTATGCATGCTTCCTCTTTATTAGCTTCAAGATTGTTATTTGTTAGGCTAATTAAATGACTCATGTATATCATGAATTAGTAGGTAGTAAAATAATTTAGTTTGTTTCTCACTTGCTATAAGTTTTTCCTTCTTTTATCTTTCTATTAAAATTTCAATACGGTATCATAGCCGGGTTAGATTGGAAGAGAAACAAAATATGAAGTAAGTCAATGTAGGCCATCTTTTATTTTATTATGAGTGAAAAAAATATGAAGAGAATATCACCATGGCAAGAGTGGTTGACAAAAGTATGTGATGGTTATGAACATCATGGTGAAGAGAAGTGCTTCACAACTTCCAAATAAATTTGTAGATATGTGCAGCAAGTGCAGTTGTGTGGAGAAAAGTACTCAAAATTATGTATTATTATTACAATAAAAGTACTTTCCGTCGAGGTTAAACGTGAAGATCAGACAGTCATTGTGACTCAATTTGAATAAAGGAGATGTGTTGGAATATTTGCTTCATGTTGTTATTAGTGGTTAATTAACTCCTAAATTAAAGTATAGGAATATATCTCTAAAGAGTTTAGTGGAGTCATAATAATAGTGGGTTCAATCAAGCATGATCTAATAATCATGGGATCATATTCTTTACTTTTAGCTTAATTTTACACTATATATATGCTGCAACGTAATTTGTATTTCATGGATTGAATACATTGCATAAAAAGTTTTTCTTTTCCCTAAAGATGGTTTTGGGTCAGGCCATGGGCTAAGCCCATGAACTTTAGAATTGCACAGGCCCAACCCATCACCAATGAAATGGGGTGGGTTGGGCCCAAAATTTGAAAACTAAAGCCCAAGTCCATGGGCTGGGATAGTCCAGGCCAAGGGTTGACCTGTAGGCTTTTTTCAAAAAAAAAATAAGTTAACCATTACTGATCTCGTGTTATCTACTAAGTTAGTTTATAAGACCAAAAAAAAAAAAATCATATTAGTTGTTAGCCTGTTACCAATAATTATACAAGTACAAAACAAAATACAAACTAAATAAAAAAAACTAATATAGCCTAGAAACATTAAGAGTGATAAAAAAAAAAAAAAAGAGGTAAAAATGGTTACAGTGTTACACTAGTGACCAAAGAAAAAAAAATGTGTAATTAAAAATAGTAGAATATTAACAAAATGGAAAATTTAAGTACAAAAGGCAAGGGTAAGGTTGTGCAGCTCAAGTATAACGGGCGGAAGGCTAAGCTAATAGGTCTTAACTGGTACAGCTAAAATAATTGCACGTGCCATATAAAATGAACATTTAGTAAAAAAAAAATATAAACACGTGAAAAAAAATGAACATTCGATAGCCAAAAAATGAACACGTAAAAAAAATAATAATAATAAAAAAAAAAAACACATTTTGGTCCTGTTTAGTTCACCTTATTTTTGCTTATCTGAACTTATCTAATCTGGTCTGATCTGATCTTATTGTCTGATTTGACCAAACTTTGACCTTAAGTAAATGATAATCTGCAAGGAAAAATATATCAAGTGAATCTTGTTAGATTTGTAATAATGTGCATTTTATTAATATGTAATTTTCATAATTTTTTTCATCACGAAATTAAAGATATTTAGCGATAAAAAATTGCACATAAAACTATGATCTGATCTAAACTGAACTTATTTTTTCAGATTTGAACTTATTTTTCTAAAATAAGTAAAAATAAGTTGAACTAAACAAGGCCTTAGTACTAAAAAAATGAACAGGTTAAAAAAAAATGATCATTTAGTATATTAAAAATGAGCATGATTACTATATAATCATAAAGTTGTTGGAATGACCTTCAGATTGAACATTTAGTAAAAAAAAAAAGTTATGAACACGTTAAAAAATGAACACGTAAAAAAAATAAATATTTAGTACATTAATAAAAAGTGAACACGTCAATATAAAATATGAACATTTAGTATATTAAAAATGAATGTTTATCATACAACTATAGTAGCTGAACCATACCTAATAAAATGAACATTTCATAAAAATATATGAACACATTAAATAAGATGAACATTTAGTATAAAAAGAATAAACACATAAATAAATGAACACGTAAAAAAAAATTATGAACATTTAGTATATTAAAAATGAACATGATTTTCATAAATTTTCATATATGTTCAAATTCATTGTATATAATTATTAACGAAAAATAAAGATAAAATAAGTAGTTAAAATATGTTAATTTTTTTATGTACTAAATGTTCATTTTGTACAAAATGTTCAAATTTAAAGTGATGTGTGTTCATTTTTTTTTTCCAGAAACTATACACAAGTTCAATTGCAATTATTTTAACTCTAAAAATTTGAATATCCACTTTAAATCTAATCTTAGTTCATCATAGAGACAATAGTTATTGATCTAACATATAGATTAGGAATAAAAATGCAAAATTAATAGAAATCAACAATTTTATAACATTCACATTTTTATTAAAAAAAAAAAATCAAATTTACTTCAAAAATTCACGATGGCGACGAAGATGATGACGATGGAAATGCTACAATGGTGACGAATTGGAGAATATCTGAAGTAGAAGGACAAAAGTTTAGAGATTGAAGTAAAGTGAGGTAAGAAAGAAAATTAATTTATAAGGAAAGGAAAAAAGAAGAGGAGAAAACAAATTAATAGAGGTAAGAAAGAACAAAGAGAAAGTTAAAATATAAGGAAGGGAAAAAAACGTATGTTCATTTTTCAAGTACCATATATTCATATATATAATTGTTGTAGCTAAGTTAGCAGCACCAATGTGTAGCTAAGAATTTATAAGGCTGAACTCGACCTAAATCACAAAAAACTAGGCATGCAGCCTAACCCTAACAATAATGAGCCGGTGTGGGCTTACCATGGGCCAGGGCTGGACTAGGTGGGATACCGGCCCAACACAAAGCCATTTTCACTTTCCTTTCTCTCATCTCTCCATTTATAATTTCAACACAAACTTGACGGGAGCTTACTTAGTTTATCATTAAGACATTAACCCCTCTAAAGCGCTAAAAAGTAAATTAGGATTAGGAATCTGAAGAAGAATAGAATAATTAATCCGACAAACATTACATGATTTCAAGAGCTACTCCTGCTCTGCTCTCTAAGTAAGTACAGTGTTCACAACTTCACTACTTCACACTTCACTACTTCACTTGACACCAAAAAGCACATGCATTAAAGCACCTTTTTTTTTTTTTTTTTTTTTTTTTTTGGTTGCTCTCCACTTTCACTGTCTTAATCTCACTCTCTCACTTAGAAAGTCGAATTTCTCAGAAAAAAAAATCCAAAAAAAAAAAAAAAAATGAGAGAAGGAAGAGGTTCGAGCTTGGTGTATCTACTGGTGGTTGTTCTCTGCTTAGTTGCCTTTACTTTCGCCATCGCCGCCGAACGCCGCCGCAGCCGTGTACTTTTTCTCTCCTCTTTTTCTTTCCTTTTAAGTTTCTATTTTTATTTTTAATCTTTTTTGATTCAATTCATTATTTTGTGCTTGTTTATTTGTTTTAATAGAATCATTGTTTGTGCAATTATTATAATTATTGTTGATGTGAATTTGTAATATTCAGTATTTTGATTGCGGTTAATTGCTTGGGATTGTTTTTCAGTTTTGATTGAATTCCAGGGTTTAAAGTAAGTTAGTAATGGATCAGTATCAAAAGTTTTTTTTTACTGTAGTAATTTTCTGATTTTAGGTGATTTAATTGTTAATTAGGGAAATTAATGTAGTATTGATTAGGTTGAAGATAGAGGGTGAATTATGTAGGGTGAGAAATTTGGGATAATTATAGGCAATTTACTGAGTAAGTACAATGGATTAGTAAATGAACCATTGCACGAATCGAGGGTGAAAGCTGTGAAGAAATTCAACCCTCCTTGGCCCGTCGAGCTGTGAGTTACTTGGAAATATTCAGAGAAAAATACGATTATAAGTTTAAGTAATTCGCAACCACTGATGAAGGATAAAGTTAACGATTAGTAGTTTTTTTTAGAAATTGAACAGATTAGTCAATGATTAGGCTTTGGAGAATGTAGTGTCCTGGGCTTAGCAAGTTGTGACTTGATAAGCTGCTCTACCAGATTATCAGTTTCATCTTTTGCAAATATGGCTCATTTGGTTCATCTGTGATACTGCGATGAATATTAAGTATAAGCTTCTAAAGTTCTAAGGTACTTTAATGCATCTTTATTTGCAAACGTGTGGTTTTCTCTCAAGGTGGTAGATGGTAACGAGTGTAATTTAAGTTTGTGAAGAGCGTGTTTGGAAATGGATGTACGCACATGTGGGGACATCTTTATCAAGTTGCACACAAAATTTCATTATCATTCCCTTACTTTTATCATATTCTAATTAGGTTCCTTCTGGTGTGCCATTAATGATTTCATCCCTCTTCCTGTACATAGCTTGAGGGTTCAATACCAAACCCGTGTCCTGAAGAATATCTCTTTAATATTCCTCTTTTTGAAGTAAAGAGCTTGGCCAGCTAGCCAATTCCGTTATGGAAAATGGTTGTTGAGATATAACTTGGTCAATTTGAGTATTGTAACAAAGACATTGAAATTTGAGAATTGCTGCTTTTTATTTTCTTTCCAAGACCCCTTTAAAGCGCTAATCTCAACTGTTGCCTTAGCGTAGGTGGATTAATTACAGGTTCGATTTTTTCCTACTAAACAAAGAAATCGAGGGTGCATTGTACTCTCTCCCTTTCCAAATGATTGCCTATGAAGGTTATACAGAACTGGTCAACTTGTTCACTATCTCATCAGGAGACATTGTAATTACATTAGCAGTTAAAATTTACGGCGATATTTAAGTAGGGTTTATGCTGACATGTAATAGTGAAATGAGAACTTTAAGTGACAAATTATATGGAGAAGTTAGTAAAGTTGACACTAACTTTAGACTGGAGTGAGTACCACAAAGGACGTTTGCAACAATAGAATGTCTTTAATGATTTATACTACCTCCATTAAATATTAGTTTCAACTTTGGAATATTTTATATCTCACAAATAATACCCTAAAGTTGCAACTAATATTTAACAGAGGTAGTACTCATGAACCATTATTAATGAACAGCACTATCATTCCAATACAGATCATTGGTGTTTTTTCTGATACAAAATTCTCTCAAATTTTACTTCACGTGTTTTTTTCTTTTATTGTTATTGAAACTAGTGTAAGGTTTTGTTAAATTTTACTAGGTAAAATGATTTTCATTTCTTGTTTTACCTTACATGATGAAATTTGGTCTCTGAATAAAGTATTTTAAGGACATAATGTAGGATATTTTGATAAATAAAAAATCCTGCTGAAAGTAAATTTGATAAAGCCTAATAGCATTAAATAGTTGACAGCTGTCATTATTTTTTTTTTTTTTTTTTTTTTTATTGCACTTTCCTTTATGAGTAGTATTGATAACTTCAGAATCAAATGGAATTTCTGGATATTTAGCTATTAAACAATGTTAACATAATAACATGTAGGACTAGAGAAGGTGAGTTAAGATAAGGGACATAAGGGTATACCTGAGGATAGATCGAGACGAAAACGATGCATATAACTTTTTAGTTTATTCTATTTGGTAAATTTGGCTCTGTGATTGTCTGGATAAGATTAAAATTTGCTTAAATAACCGAAGAGTAACCTTATCAATTTCTTTGACAATTGTTTTGTCATTGAGATGCAAATGCCTCTTGTCTATAAGATAACCTGTAGACATCTATGATATTGGTAGCCTGTTTGAAATATGCCCCATTTTCTTATATGCAATATACTGATATACATGCTTCCGTCATCTGATTCCTTATTTGTTGAGGTCTATTCTATAATTGTGCCAAACCTTGATTGTGGAGACCAACGGTTAAGTGTTTATTTCCAGAAGGCTTTCTGCAAAATAAGTGGATCACTGTTGCACTCCGCTTGCTTGACTTGATTATGATGTAAAATATTGAAGTATGTAAGCTTATGTTCTTTATGATATTAACTTAATGTAACGAGGCTTGACTGTTGAAGCAATATGATGTTTTTCTTTCTCTATCTAGATTATAAGACTTGTTAAGTTGTGTTCCCTCTTAACTTTCACGTTGGGCTTGTTTTAGATTATCTACTTTGTATTATTGATGTTTGGGGGGGGGGGGGGGTGGTGGGGCTGCTATACCTGAAAAGGAGGAGCAATGACTGCAAATTTAGATGTTTTAGCTGTTGAAAGATGCTATATGATTTAGATTGCTTTATAATATCTTGTCCATTCTATTTTCTTGCTGTGGATTTGTAGAATGAGTCAAATTTATAGTTTCATGTAAATGTTTATCATTAAAAGCACTAGTGAAGCTTTTAACTTTCAACATTCATGAATGAGTATTTGTCGAGTAACCTTGTTTCAATGTTTTTAATGACCTTTTTGTTACTGTGAAATTTTTTATGTCGAATTTTTCCAGTTTAATTTTCTTAAAAAATTATAAAATCTCCGTTGCTCCTTTTTTCTTATGTTTCATAAAGTTATGAAGTAACACTATTACTTTATTCAATTTTTGGCGAATCCCTTTACTACCTTTCCCTCTCACCCTACTATATTTACACATTTTCACTCACTTTCTCTTACTTATCTACCTATAGCTTTTTTCACCCTCTCTCCTAATTTATAAACCTGTTTCTTACAGCTACTCACCACTTTATCATTTTGTCTCTCCAATTGCCTTAATTTCTGTGCAAATAGTAAATGTTGAGAACTTTTGGGAAAGGAGGTAGTAGTTATATATATTAGAACATGAATATGAGGCTATGGACCAACTACTGAATTAGAGTTAGGCAGTGAGCATTTCCTATCAACTATTGATTCTCAAAACATATGTTGGACTTAACGGATTTTCTCTTGCTCACAAGTCACAAACAAGACTTTCTAAATTAGGATGTCCTTGTTAAACCTTATTATGTGTATGCTCGTTATTGATGCACTTTCTAGATATGTGACTATCATTTTTTATATACTTTTTTTTGGGTCGTTTGTATATATATAATGGGGTACTGTGATCTTTCAAATTATGAGAGCATACATGAGTTTTTCTAGTAGAAAATCACTTAAACTTTGCTATTGTACACTTAAGCTTGTTATTGATGTGTATGCTCGTTATTGATGCACATTCTAGATATGCGACTATCGTTTTTATATACATTTATTTGGGTCGTTTGTATAAATATGATGGGGTACTGTGATCTTTCAAATTATGAGAGAATACATGAGTTTTTCTACTAGAAAAACACTTAAATTTTGCTTTTGTACACTTAAGCTTTGAACAGTTTATGATGGAGGTTTAAAACTCTTGAAAGCATTGCTATACTTATGAGCAGTGTGGTTATAACTACATGAAAATTAAGGTTAAAGAAAATTTCACATTACATGCTTTTGCTTGCTCCATCCTGGACTTTAATTCCTTTTTTTACTTCTACTTACTCTGCCCTTGACATGTAGTTCCTTTGCATTGACTTTGGTTTTCCTTCAATCCTTGTCCTGATACTTTTGTTATGGTACTCCCTCCTTTTGAGATTTCACCATTGGGGTATTGTTACATTTTAAGGTTTTGGTTGGGTAGCATACTAGCATTGATGAGAGTGATGATTGGTGGAACCAGAAGTAGTGTATGTGAGAGTGAATTTGTTGTCCCTCATGGCTATTTATGATATTGGGCGAAGTTAAAGGGACAAACCAAATAGGAACTTTATCTCCTCAAGCTTCTATAAGTTCCCACTATTGACTTGGTTGCTTCCTGACAATTTTGTTTACTACTTCTCTTTTGAGAAATGGAGATTGAACAACTTTTCTGCATGCTTCTCATGTTGAGAGTGTCAAGGTGCAAGCAGAGAGTTTGTTGTTAGCTCTCCCTCCTTCTAATTGACATTTTCATTTGCAAGATGTTAGAAATTAGCATTGATTATGAGTAGCCTAACCTTGCTTCTGGAAAATCCAAACATCAGTCAGCTCTTGCAAAAACTGAAATTAAAGAACTCGAAGGTATGGAAAATATATTGCAATGGCTGGAGAAATATAATCTCTTTATCTGGAGCAGCTTTGCTTCCTATCTCTTTGCCTGCTAGTTGATACAGAATGAACCAGAAATCTCATTGAATTAATTATTACTGCTTTCTTATGCCTGTGGACTGCCTAAAGCCAAATGAATAAAGTGTCCAAAAATGCATAGATCGAGTAGCTTAGGTACTTCAGAAGGTTGAGAAGCACTTAACATAATATTTTACCTGCCTGTGAAGTTAAGATTTCCATGCTTAAACTGAGTACCCGACTAGAGCATAATGATACTGATATTTGTTTGTGAGTGCAAAAGGGGCCTTGAACTCACTTAATTGACAGTAGCTTGAGGAATCTTCTCTATAACTAATATATTTTTCTGTGACAGGGTAATATAATTAAGGATGAAGTCACCAATACGACATACTGTGCTTACAGTTCTGATGTTGCTACTGGATATGGAGTAGGGGGATTTCTGTTTCTTCTTTCAAGTGAATCAGTGCTTATGGGTATGACAAGGTGCATGTGCTTTGGTAGACCCTTGGCACCTGGTAATGAACGAGCATGGGCTATCATTTACTTTTTCTCGTCATGGTGAGAATCTCTCTATTCTTGAGAAGTCTTGGTTTTGTCAACAAGAAACAGTATAATACCAGCCATCATTTTTCATGCACATTATTCGAATGTTAAATTATTGTCCTTTGCAACAGATAACTTCTGCTAGATTTTTGGAAACTAGGGGACATATTCTGCTCTTAATCATAAGCAACACCTATCTGCTTAGTGCTCACCATTGGAATCTCACTGGATAATCCCCTCTTGCCATACACATCAGCATCAGCTGATAGTTTCCTTAGAAACCTTCCTTCAGATCCTTGTCGATGTTACTACTCTGGAAAACTGGACTGACTTGTTACAAATAACTGTTATTTACTTTTTTAGAACCTCGGTCATGAAATTCTTAAACTGCCTCTTGCCTGACTTTTTGCAAAGGTTTTTTTTTTTTTTTTGGATCAATTTTTCAAAGTAACCATTGTACTGCATATCTGTTTTTTACAAGAAAATACATTTTGTATATTTGAACTATTTGTAAAGAAGTTATCATTTTAATCATTTCTACTGTATATAAGTTAAAGAATTTTCAGCTTTCACAATTACTGTCAGTTTTACTGTAAGTGAGTGAAGTGCATTTGATGCAAATAGACAGCTTTATTTCATGCATCTTTTGAAATGGAATGGATTCAAATTCTCTCATACGTAGTATTAATTCTCACCATTCATGCTCCCAACTTATTAGTAAAAAAAGGCGATATCTCAAAAGCTCAACAATTTTCATTTGCCTGTCAAGGACTGTCTTAACTCCAAAACCAAAAGGGCGATATCTCAAAAGCTCAACAATTTTCATTTGCCTGTCAAGGACTCAGTCTGAACTCCCAAACCTCCTATAATTTGTCTTTGTTTATCTTGTGGCTTGCATTATTGCTCATAGTTTATGTTTGATCTTTCACTTTCTTAATTGATGACACTCAAACCTGCCTGAAGGATTCTGACCGGGTTTATTTCTGTAAAGGTGGTAGCTGACATTTTTCTTATGTGTCTATGTGCAGGCTAACATTTCTGGTTGCGGAGGCATGTCTACTTGCAGGTGCAACTAAGAATGCTTACCATACCAAGTACCGTCATGTACTCTATGCACAGAACTTCTCATGTGAGACTCTGCGCAAAGGTGTTTTTATTGCGGGAGCTGTATTTGTGGTTTTCAACATGGTCTTAAACGTGTACTACTACTTATACTTTTCCAAAGCTACAAGCTCCCAGACAGCATCTCACAAGGCAAATCGCTCCAGTTCTACTGTCGGAATGACTGGTTACAAATAGTTATGCTATAGATTTGAAGCGACTAAAAGTCACTTTAAAGAGTTGTGCATTTCCTCCATTCTTGAAGTGAAAACTATATAGATCATTTCGGTGAACGTTGGCATGTCTATAATATGGGGTAAGATACAAATCAGTTTTAGAACTTAGATAACAAAACTAGTAATTTTGAGCTTTTTTACTGCTCATGTTTCTCGTGGTTTTCATGTTTTTATTTATTTTTATTTTATTTTTTTTTTTTTGTGAAAAAAGAATTAAAGGAAAGCAGGGTGAATGGTTCGATCATTTTCTGTATTTTCTCTTTGCTGAGGCTGTAGTGGTTTCTTTTTGCTATTATGTTATGCACAAAAAAGTAACACCTTCCAAAAAAATAATAATTTGAGTTTAATATTGAAGGGAATAAAATTGAAAACCACTTACTGTATATAGATTATATATACTCCATAATTCTGTATCCATAATTTTAACATTTTTATATATAATATAGTTGGGTGCACATAAAGATAGGTGCATCTAAATATCTAAGGATAAGTTTTTTTGTTCATTTGATATTTGTTTGCTCATATTAATTTTTAAGATTTTAAAATGCGTAGAAATAACCAAGTATAGAGCTCAAAACAATTTTTAAGCTCGAAGTTTGACCAGAGACAAAAATAGAAATGTTCTCCTCCCTTCTACTTTGAACATATTTATTTATTTAATTATTTATTATTATTTCTTTCTTTTACCTTTTTTGATAATTTCATAAATAAGAACGAAGACTATTGTGTATAGTCTTGTTAAATTTGTTTTAATATTTAATATCTAACATATAATACCCTTTTGTTGTACATAATAAGAAACGGATGTAGTATATTTTTTTTTTTTTATTATTATTATTTTTTTAATTTACACTAGTATGAAATAATATATATAAATGGTCAAACGTGTATTATTCAAATTAAGCAAAAATACAAAAACAAATTATGTAGGATAAAAGTTTATTTTCAGTTTCTAGACTTTTAACTCTTTTTGGGAATTTGGTGATTTTCAACCTTTTTTCTATGTTTGAGTCCATACTTTATGAGTGTATTTAGTTTGTTCATGTTAGACCATGTTCTCTTCACATTAAAGAATTGTACTTTTGTTTATTCCTCAATGGATGTATTGGTTTGACTTTTTACATTATACTATATTAACTTTGACCATTAACTTCTTTGTTTATATGAAAAGATGGTTGTGGGTCGTGTCGAGTTGTGCCTTGTTTCGATCATCAAGCCCACATGCTTTGAGATTGGATAAGCCCAGCACATGGATCAACCCTTGAGCTACTTGCCATGCGCCCATGCCTGTACCATGTTGGGCCAAAATTTTCAAAAGGTCGCTCCCTTGCCACCGCCTCGGATCAAGCATGCTTGTGTCCCTAACATGTTTAATTGATTTCAGAATATTTGTGGTGCTTCTCTCAAATAAAGGTGGCTAAAGCCCAACATACATTGTAACATGTCGTGTCGTGCCTACATATTTTTTTTTGCTGGACTATGCGCCAATGCCATGCCTCAAACCGATCCAATTGAATTATTTTTAGTGTGCTCTTTTTAGTAACTTTTTTTTTCAAAATTGATTTTTTATTAGTTACACTACGTAGTTGAATTTTACTAATAAATAATTGATTTTGTCTCAAAAATTAAAAAATAATTGTTTTTTACATATTAAAACTAATTCTTGCTAATTAAAACTTATTCAGACTTAATCTTATTTTTTATAAAGGTGAATTGAACATAATCTTAGTTGATAGGAGTTTTGATTTCATTTTTTTTTCTTATTACTACTTGACTTTTTTAACGGAGATTTATGCTTTTTTTTTTTTTTTTTTTCGCAAATCTGTGTCATTAATTAAAATCTGATCATACAACATATAAGTCTGTAGAAGGCTAAATAGTGAAAAAGAAATTCAAAGGGGCATTAAGATTGAAGAAGTGTCAAAATTCATCCGTAACCTTTATAAATTTTCTAATAGGGATTTTTATTTTATCCAATCTGATACAAGAAGCATACATCCAATTGTTTGGTTTTGATTATACTTCGTACTATGGATGTCATATAACCTTCCAATAAATTAATTAATTTTTTGTCACACAAGTATATATTTATTCGCTTTACCTACTTGATACGTAATCCATAAATATTATCCATAATTACTAAGAAAATTCTTGAATACAACATAAAGGAGTTGAATATAAATTACAAATTCTTCGAAAATGAAACATCATACAAAGGGTATTTAATATCATTATCTCAGAGTAGTTGTTAAACAAGTAGCTTGCGATATGGGAAGAATTGGGATGATAAACTACAGGTCAATTCCATATACACTACAACACACGCATACCTTGTACCATACTTGCCCCAACCGGGCAGAAATGAACAAACGAATGGTGATATGGTAAAATAATCGTAATATTACTTAAATTTGTACCATATACAACGTCCAAACATCTTTCCACATACTTGTAAACGTAAAGAGAGTCGCAAGGGCAATACTTTTCACATGCTTGACAGACGTAAAGTCGTAAAGAGAGCTGCAAGGGCAATGGTCGATGAATCTATCATTTGACTTCATATCCCATATTATATGTAAGTTGTCAAAGCATAAAAAAACAGAGGAAATATAATCCCACCTATATAACATAAATCAAGATCTTCTCATTGAGGAGTATGTTTGATACTTTTCAAGTCCCAGATATCATCTTCCATAACATCACTATAAAATGCATCACTATTACAATTAGCATCAACATCCCAAAATGAAAACCAAATTGAACCCCATGACATTTGTTCATCCACCAACATCCCTGGCTTCAACCACACCCTCCAATCTTCCCTATCTTGTTGATCATCACAAGTTAACATGTTTGCTTCTATACTACTACTATAATTGTTGTTACTAGCATCATACCTTCTCTTCTCCTCTGTCGCCGCCACCACGACCGCCTCTCCTAGCGTGTTCTTATTATTGATCTCACCTTCCTTCTTCGGCTTCTTTTTCCTTGACACACTCATTTTATGATGTTCCATCATCATTTTCTTTTGGCACTCCATTTTCTTAGAACAAACAAGTTTGCTCTTTTTAAGCTTTTTTTGTTGGTATGTTAGGCATTTACTTGCAACTAACCTTATGAGAGATATTCCTTTATATATAGTACTCCTTGTTACAAAAGAAAAGTATAAACCTTTTCGTCTTTATATTTATTCTTTCTATTATTCTAGCTACTTAAAATATAATTTCGAGATCATAAAAGTCAAAACAAAAAGAATAAATAGAGATGAAAGGAGTAATAAGCCCCGAAAGAGATCTTATCCATGAATCAATCTGGGATAGGGGAGGGATAGAATTTAGGAGTTTGGACAGCGTAGGGCTGATTACAACGCCTTATTTTTGGTTGGGTCACATGGCATAACTTTACTTTGTTCTTTAATGGGTTTAAATCATGTTATCCTTGAAATGGGTGATAAATACATGGGTAATTTAGTCATTTCAAATTAGGGTTAACGTGAGTCACAACACTAGTAGATAACGGCATACACCCACTGAGCTAACTACCATATTCACATGGTACAAGTGGCTAATTAGGGTCCAATAAAACGGGCCCATACATGTCGGCTCATGACAGTTATGATACAACTATCAACCCAACTTGTCCTCTAACAAGGACAAGCCCAAGATGTCGGCAATTCTCCAACTTTTTAAAATTTTCGTCTAATTAAAATATTTGCACATCTACTTGTATTGTATTCTCCGTATTTAGTAGGACAACTAAGTTTTAACTTTGTGATTGAAGAAGAAAGGTCATTGAAGAATAAAAGGCCTAAATTGTAGATAGGAAAATTTGTATCTACATAAATAATAATAATAAATTATGAGAAGTGATGTAAATGTCCTTTCTCAAAATATCATGTTATAGTTATACAGATTGTAGGTTGTTTACATTATTTTGGTTAAATTTTAATCAATATATTTGTCTAGTCTCAATCAGACTTAATTACCAGTGAAACAATGAGATTACTTTTCTCCAGTATCAATCTCGTCAATCTTAAATCGCCTGTAATATCACTATTCCAGATATCAACATACAATCATACTAAACTTATAAAACAAAATAGGCAAATTTACTATACTTTGAGTCCTTTTTCTCTCCTAAAAGGAAAGTTTTCACTTGTCATTTAAAGAAACATTCACGGGATCAGTCAGCTTTGATTCTCTCCCAATTTTCCTTCATATCTAGCTACTTGAGAATCTCAACTCATTGCTCAGTTGGTTTAGGCCCAAAATTACTAGCCATTATATTTGTAACCCTTAACTTAATTTCCTTAATTAGTTGGCCCAATTCTCATCACCTTGAGCCAAAAGCGAGGTCACCTTCACAAGTTTTGATTTATCTACGAGACTTCTATGGCCAATTAGACATTGAAATAAGCTGTCTGGTAACATATCATATGCCCAATCCAATTTTAAATGTAGAAGATGACCAAAACACGGAAAAATTACCAAAGGAAGCTTCATTAAGAAACTATACTTAATATTAGTCACGTGGCAAAATTATTTACCAAACGGAACTTGAGGGTAAAACGCCATCCAGGGTAGCGTTTTACCCCCTAACTGAAATGTTTAAAAAATATTCTGCCAAGGGTAAAATGCCAAAAACGCTACCCTGGGTGGCGTTTTTTCTGCAACTTTTTACCTTGAACATAAAACGCCAATACTGCCAACCACCACTTCCACAGCTACCAACCACCACATCAACCACTCCCAACTAACACCAACCACCACAAACAACCACTTCGTTCACCTACAATCAACAATTTAACAACCTTCATCCACCAATTCCATTAAAAATCATGAATGCGTACAGTAAAGTTGATAAATGGAAAAAAAATCAGTTAAAAAAAGTCAATTATATTAATAATATTTGTTTGTATACAACTTACTAGAGAATCCGATTACAACAAACTAACAAAAGCAATTAGATCCTGATTCATCTATTCGACGTAATTGCTCTCTATCAACTCGCGGTCTTCGACGACGAACGTAATGAGTTACATGGGGGAGGAGTTCTGAAAGGATCTGGGGGAGGAGTCTGTTGGCTGGATGACGGTCCCTCCTGTGATAAGTATGGCGCAGACATGGGTATAGTGAAATCCTCCGAGATTTCACCAAACTGCGAGGACGCTGTAGGGGACGTGTAAGTCTGTCCCCTACTACTCTGGCCTACCTCACGGTGTGAATGCTGTTGGGAGCCTCCACTGTACTGTTGTTGTAATTGGTCCTGCCTCTGGATAAGATGACCATGACCATGTCTTTGTAAGCTAGTCACAATCATTGCTTGAATTTCATCTATCTGCGGTATGGTGGGATATGATATGCTCAAGACTCCTAGTGCATCATGTATAGCCAGCATATTAAACACCTGCATAAGTCAACAATCAGTGAATTTAATAATATCAGATATTATAAATTGATAAAAAGAAAAAATCCATCTAAAACACACATATCCACTGATGTCTCCAAAAGCTGGCTGATAATGAGTTAAGCGTGGGGTGTAGTTAGGGTTGATGAAGCGTTGGGTAATGCTCCTGTACCATACATGTATGGATTGTGATACTCCATTCGGCCTTGGAAAGGCGCACCATCCACGACGTACTGCAACCGCTGATCCTACATGTCAATGAAAGGGGCATGCTGAACTGCCTAGCTCACGTTCCCCTTTCCTCGTCGGTCTGTCCTTGCAAGTGGACACTCGTGTCACACGTGGCAGGGACGGCCTGACGAAGGCCGAACTGTCACATGACTCTGTCCGGGAGGTGAGCCTCCACTACCTCAAAACAGATGAGGACTGTCATGGCACGCCACTCCATCTGATGATCACGAAGATATGGGGGCATGACATCGACTAAGTCAGCGACGTACGGATCCCACACTTCCTCTTGCATTTAAGATGATGAACATTCTCATTCGATGTCACTGTGGTGTAGAACTGATTCTGTTGTATCGAATACAGTTTCACCATTTCTTGGAGCACTTTCTTACTGTCGAAAATCATGCCCATCTCAAATTCTCCCCCGACAACAAACGATGTCTGGCTCCCCGAATCAGCCCAATACATGTCCACCTCATAGTTCTCATTTATTTGAGTGAACCAAGGCAATGGAGTTCTAGCCACAGCATCATCAACAGATAATTCGTTGTTTATAACATCTTCCTCATCTCCGCCCCCCTCTCGTCATTTGTATCCTCATACATATCAAGAACAGACAATTCGTTGTTTACAACAGTTTTAGCAGTCACCAAAGTTTGAGATGGTGTTGCTTGAACATGTATTTGCATAGGAGAGTAACTATGCAACTGCATCGGTGATGAAATGTCATTGTTTGAGGTAGATGGACCAGGTTGCTGCAACATTGACATCGACGCCCCTTCATGTACAGGTGCAGTAAAATGTGAACTAAATGGAATGTCAAATTGATCATCGTGTAACATTATACTGAAAGATCCCATTCTATATTCAAATGATGGAATGTTGTATGAGGGCATTTGTAACGAGCTTGTATTGTATGAGGGAAGATATGTAGGTTGTTGCTCTGTCAATCGAATAGGCTGTTGAGTACATATAGGCACCATTTCCACATACAAATCAGTGGGAAGAGACCTCATTGCTACGACACCCCTCAAAATCTCCAAATGGTCATCATTCAAAACAAGTAAGATTTGAAACCCACTGACACTCTCAAACCTCATTTTGATGTTCAGTTCAACATTCATTAGGTTTGAACCAGTTATAGTATAAACCTTCTTCAACAAATCATTGTAAGTCATACAAGGTTTCAATGCCAATGGTTCCATTTTTCCTCCTCTATACTCGATGTTCGATCCGACGCACAAAATTTCACCCCCCAACGACATAAGAAAACAATCAATTGTGAAGTCATGTTCTACATAACAATCGGAACACATATTAGATGACACAAATACACAACACAACTAAAACCACAATATAGTACATAAATTGTAAATTACAAACATAAATTCCCTAAAACCATCAAAAACAAGTAAAATAATTAAATTAAATACATACCTCAAATACGATCAATTTACTACGTAAAAGTGTTAAAGAAAGAAGGAGGAACCATTTTTAGCGAGTGTGATAAAGATCTAAACAATGGAAAGTGATGAATTTGCTGCAAATATGGAGGAATTGGCGAAGTGCTGCGCGGGGGTTAGGGTTTGGGAATTGGGGGTTTTTGTTTTTTTTTTGAAGAACAATGAAAAAAACAGAAGTAAACTGGGAAATATACTCGATGCAAAAAGGCCAACCAGGCTGGCGTTTTTGCCCTGGCCAAATTGTTTTTAAAATTTCAGTCAGGGTAAAATGCCAACCAGGCTGGCGTTTTTGCCATGACTGAATTTTTTTAAAAAAAGATTGGCCAAGGGTAAAACGCTACCCTGGATGGCGTTTTACCCTCAAACTTAGTTTGGTAAATAGTTTTGCAACACGTCTAACATGAAACATTGTTTTATAATTAAGCTCACTTTGGTCATTTTTTCCCAAAACACTTGAACAATATTAAAACAGATACCCTTACCCACTTTTTACCAGGTTGTATAATTTACAAATTATATTGTTCTTATTACAATTGGGATGGTAGGTAGACTTTCTTAGCTTTCTAGCAATGTGTTATGCTTTATTTTAAGTTTGGGATAAAAAAAAAAAAAAAATTAGCTGTAGACTTTGGTCGTAAATATTAAAGACGCTGGGATTCAAATACCTAATCTCTCACACTAAACTAATCACTTAGGCCAAACATTTTATAATCTACATGGTGGCCTTTTTTTATTTTTATTTTTATTTTTTACCATAGTTTCTAGTGGCCCCCACATTTGATTAACTCTATGTTGTGCACCAATTCTCATTAAATTGGCTAACCAATGCTTCAATGGCTCATTACTTAACCTTAACAATTAAAAAGTCTAATCTAGAGCTGATCAAAAAATCGGGTCGGGCCTTAACATCAAATGTCATGCCCTAATCCGCAAAAAAGTACAAGGCTTGTCGGGTTAAAGCGGGCTTTTTAGGCTCTTTTTAGGCCAGATTCAGATTTATAACTAAAAAAGTGTTTTGACTTGCCTAAACTTGTAAAATAAACAAATTAATAGTAGCTGTCTAACAAATTTAATATGTATATTTATGATTTTGATATTTATTATTTAAAAATTAAGTTAGAATTGGTGTATAATTTAAAATTAAGTGATACTTTTAACATGTTACAGGATACCCTACAAGTTTCGGTTCAAAAAATTGAGAACCTGAACCAGAACCTGTTGCAACAGGTTCTCCATTTTTCTACCCGAAACCGGAATCTCTTGTACAGGTTCCAGTTCCGGAACTTGCGGTTCCTAACAAATTCCGGTTTCAATTCAGAGTACCCTGATTTTTTGCTCACCCCTACTATAAACTATATAGATTTAATCAAGTGTAGGAGGCCACTAAAAACTACATTAAAAAAAACATTTCACCAAATAGAAAATCTAAATATATAGGGTCACCATGTAAAATTTCCCATTTAATAACAAATTAATCAAAATAATTTATAGGACACGCCCCAAGTGGCCCCGATACAATAATTGAGTGCAATTTGCGCTAGTTTATTTCCTATAAAATGTTTTTCACCCTTATGTTTTCCAATATACAGACACCCTAACACTCTTTTGCCCCTATCTAGGGGCGGAGGGAGAGGGGTAAAGGGGGGACACTTGCCCCCCCCCCAAAAAAAAACCACTTTAAAAAAATTCCTTTTTTTTTTTTAAAAAAAGTAATTGTTTAAATCCCAAATTGTTATTGTTTGATTGTTAATTTTAATATGTATGTATAAATTAGTTTGGTTTACTTAACTTGTTTTTGTTGAATTTAAATCACACACTTATTTTTGATAGAATCATAGAGTTTATTACTTTATTGAAAAGTTAGGGTTGTTCAATTGTTAACTTTTTAATTTGTGTTAAACTGTTTACAATTTCTTTTTTTTTTTTTTTTTTGGAAAAAAAGAAATATGTTTATAAATTCAATTGTATGATATGATAATTGAATTATTGGTTTATATTTTCAATTTAATTACGAAATGTCAAATGTTCACTTAATTCAAATGATTAAAAGACAACTGGAAAACTACCCGATCTTTGACAATTCGTGTTTACAAGAATGGTATCCCAATTAAAATGATTTTTCTTCATTTAATTTCCCACAAACTCAAAAAAGTGATATGGAAATAAGTGGTTCAAGTACTAATAAGTACCACTAGAGGAGGAAGAGTTGATATTATGATGTTTAACTTCTTCCTTATAATCCAAGAAAAAAAGAGTGAATATAATGAATTATCCCACAAATCAAATGAAACGTTGTGTGGAGAATTCATATCATCAAAAAACTTTTCCAACCACAAACCCATAACTTTCCTCATAGACAAGCGACCGATTTATTTTTATTTTTTTCATTTTTGGATTGTATTAGCAAATATAATGGATAAAATTTAACTATCTGTATGTCAAGAATTCTTTTTGCTACATTTTTGTAAAAATTATAAGATTTCCATTTGTCCCCCCCGGTATGAAATTTTTGGCTTAGCCACTGCCCCTATCTATAATATTATTAAAACTCAAAGAGAAAACATGCTCCCGCCATGTGTCACCATTCCTTCCATATGAATTGGCGTCACATGAGCACTGTGTGTCACCTTATGTGTCAATCATTCATTACCTTAAAACTCTTTTATATGTATAATCTTTGTACTTAATTTACCACCGAGTGTAACTCCTAAATAATTGCACATTAAGACATTAATCACACACTAATGGTTCGTGTTGATTCCTTGAATACTAATTTTCTAGATTTAATATCAGTAAAGTAATTATACAAAAGTACTCCGTAATATTTATATAAGTTATTAGTTTATTTTTATTTTGACAAAAAGTTAATATTTTAATATGTAAAGTAAAATGAATAAAAACTAGCACGTATAAATATGGTTGAACACTAACCTTTTAAATTTAGTTTTTATCAAACTTACAAATTTATAGTGTTTTGGGACATCACCCGGGCCAATAACTAGTATTTGACATATTTTATAAAGGTAATTTAGGAGAACGACATTGACCGGATTGACCTCAACCCTCACGGTTTTCTAATCCGATATTTGCAGGTCAGACACTTTGAGAGTGAGTGAGGGGGGAAAGATAAGGGATCCTCACCCTCATAGTGTTTCTAGTGGGATTTGAACCCTCAACCTCAAGGTTGAAATGTGTAATCTTTTTCATTAGACTAAGTTTAATTTGATATGCTATTGACAAATATGTCGTACACAAAGTATCCGTAAAACTTTGAGTTAATGAAAGAAACTAAATTTTTTTTCAAAAATAGGTCATGAGTCATGAGTCCTTGTGACTCTGTGAGTTTGAAAAATGAAGAACTCAATTTAATAATTTTTATTTTCATTTTTAACTCTAAAATGGTGCTTGATGGAGCATTGGACGTAATTTTTGGGCCCAAAAAAATACCAATACACCGTAAAAATAACCAAAGTCAAGCCCACAAAATTTAACAGTTATAATTCTCCTTTATAGCAAATTCTTAGCTACACATTTGTGTAGCTAAGCTAGTTGCACCACTGCACTCATATATATAAATATATTTTACTTTAAAAATAAAAATACGTTAATTTTTCCCTTCCTTATATCTTAACTCATTCTCTTCTTCTTTCTTACCTCTATTAATTTTCACTCTCTTCAGTTTTCTTCTCAATCTGAAATTTTCTCTCTCTCTTTTTTATTTTTATTTTTTTACAAGTTAATTTTACTTTCTTCCCTCACTTTCCTTCCATCTTTATACTTCTTTGTCCTTCTACTTAGGATATTCTCCAATTCGTCACCATTGTATCATTCTCCATCATCATCATCTTCGCCGCGATTGTGAAATTAAACTTCAAGTAATTTTGAGTTTTATTTTTTTATTTTTTTTATATGTAATTTTTGTAAAATTGTTGATTTTTATCAATTTTTCATTTGTGATTCCTAAGCTATTATGTCATAGATCGATAATTATTGTCTCTATGATGAACCAAGATTAGATTTAAAGTGGATATTCAAATTTTTAGAGTTAAAATAATTACAATCGAACTTGTGTTTTGTTTTAAAAAAAAATAAAAATAAATAAACATGCAGTACTTTAAAATTGAACATCTAGTACACTAAAAATGAATATTAGTACATAAAAATGAACATATTTTAACAATATATTTTATCTTTATTTTTTGTTAATAATTGTATACAATGAATTTGAACCTATAGAATATATGAAAATTATGTTCATTTTTAATATACTAAATGTTCATAATTATTGTAAACGTATCATTTTTCTTACACATGTTCACTTTTAAATACTAATTGTTCATTTTTTTTACGTGTTCTTTTTTTTATTACTGAATGTTCATTTTATAATTACATGTTCATATTTTTTTTTACTAAATGTTCATTTTATAGGGTGTGGTGTAGCTATTTTAACTGCACCAGGGTGCACCTAAGACTTATTAGGATGTCTTGGATTTCATTGACTCTATCCTTGAGTGGATCTTTTGACCTAAAGCCTTTCCAAGGGTTTGAATTACTTTTAGCCTAAGTTGCATGAAAACGGATACGGACACAGGTACAGATACAAAACGGATATGATAAATAGGGGATACGAGTACGGCAATTTACAATTCATATAATAAATTTTGTTTTAATAAAAACTAGATTAAGCCCGTGTGATGCACGATTTGTTTGTATTTTTTAAAACATATATTTTTTGTATTTATGTGATAAAATTTGTTGTTATTTTATTAGTTGTACGTAGTATATCATTTAATATTTTTATTTTAAATAAATTGTGAATTTCCTCTCATGCGTTATATATTTTGATAAAATTCATAATCTAAAAAGACAATATATTACATTTAATTAATTTAAAGTTTAAAATCTCATTCGCCAAATTTACTTATGTGGCATTTAAATTATTTAATTCTAAAATAATTTCCAAATCTTTTATTTAATTGGCTATAACTAAAGTTTATAATCCTACATGGCGCGTTAAGAAAATTTTATCCTATGTACCTCACTAAAAACTCGGGAAAAAACTACCCTTCATATATATACTAGTTTTGTGCCCAGGCGATGCCCGAATTGTTGATAAAATTTTAGGATAAATTTTTTTGTTTGAATGTTAAATATGGTCAAATAAACGCTTTTGATGATGAAGAATAGTAGTATCTTTTACCATGTATTGCTTTCGTTCTTAAAATAAGCTGAAAAAAAAACCTAGGTAAGGACTCTATTTATATATCCCATACATAACTAGAGTCCATGTGAAGCCCAAACTCCTAATCCAATCCAATCTATTCTAGCCTTACTACTCACATGGCTTGTCATTACCTCATGAGGCCCATTAATGGGCTTCATACTTGTTCAATCTAATACCCTTGTGTGTGACTTCATATGATCCATTTTATTGGGCTTTGGACTATTTGACTAGCCCAAAGATCATTTATCATATCTAGCAACAGACAATGACGACCCAAAAAAATGAACTAATTATCTCCATAATAGTGATCCTTAATATATCTAGTCATTGCACTTGACGAAGACATAAATCCTTCAATCTCCCACTTGTCTGAGACAAGTGTATAATATTCAAATTCCTTATATCAATGTGTGTCGATTTGATAATATGATTGCATCTTGTGTCGTGATCATATTAATCTACAAATCTTTTCTTGAAAACCGAGTTAGAATTACAAAACAAATGATTACTATGTAATCCATTTGAGCACGACCATGCATTTTCTGAATTCTCCCTCTTCAAGGGGCCATGACATATTCCTAATTAAATAGGTAGACTCAATCCAATCTTGTGGCAACCAAAGCTCCCACTCAACTTTTGAAGTACCAGGAAACACCTTTTATAGTCCCTTTTTACGGATTGACGTTTGGATGTACCACAGTTAAATTAATCATTGAATGAAATCAATGTTCCACTCATGTCAAAGGAATCCACTAATATATCCGGAAGCTCTATACTTGAACTTCAAAGTAGGTCAATAGTTCGATCATGCATCATTCATGCATATCCATGTGACCGAGCATTTTTATGCCCCTATAGCCCATGAAACTGCGCTATCCAATCAATCTTACATGCTAGTCCATTTATTGAAATCGTTTATGTCCAATTTAATGATTTCGAACTAGGAACTTAAATAATTTATGAATTCAGTTCACCTGTTGGGTTTCATTCACCAAATCATCGATTTGATGAACCCATCAATTCATAATTATTTGGACATTTTATTTAACATCAAAAACCATAATTAAATAAGAGAAATAATAAATTTCTGATTACACATAATTCTATAAGTAAATGTATTACATATGTAATAAGTTTTCTCAAAACAAATACAACTTAAATTACATCACTTGCTTCAATCCAATTGCCCTAGTATGAACCTCATGCTTGGGCTGTGAAAGGGGTTTAGTAAGTGAATCAGCGATATTCTCATCTGTATGAACTTTGCTCATCTTGACATCTCGCCTGCCAACGATTTATCGAATGAGGTGATAATTCCTCTCAACATGTTTTGATTTGATATGTGACCTTGGCTCAACTCAATTCTTTCTCGCACTAGGTACAATGTCTAGCTCTGTTAGGAACTTCTAAATCCAAACTACTTCCTTAGTTGCTTCAACCGTAGCCAAATACTCAGATTTTTTCGTACAGTCTGCGACAGTACTTTGCTTCGAACTCTTCAAGCTCACTGCTCCTCCATTCAGACAGAAAATGTACCCAAACTGGGCTTTGAAATCATCTCTGTCTGTTTGGAAACTCGCATCCGTATAACACTTGACTACCAACTCATTTTTTCCACCATATACTAGAAACATTCCTTTAGTCCTTCTCAAGTACTTAAGGATGTTCTTGGCAGCTGTCCAGTGTGCTTCTCCTGGTTTGCTTGAAACCTGCTACACATGCTTAGAGCATATGCAACATCTGGCCTTGTACATATCATGGCATACATAATGGACCCTATTGTAGAGGCATAAGGTACACTAGCCATACGCTTCAACTCTTCTGGCTTTAGGCCACTGAGTTTTACTAAGCGTAATACCATGAGACATGGGAAGAAATCCTCTCTTGGAGTTTTTCATGTCAAACTTCTCAAGGATCTTATCAATATAAGTCTCTTGAATAAGTCCAATCATCCTTCGAGACTTGTCTCGATGGATCTTAATTCCCAAAATGTACTTGGCGTCACCCAAGTCTTTCATGGAGAAACAACTCTTTAACCATTCCTTGACTGACTAAAGCATTGGTATATCGTTCCCCATGAGCAATATGTCATCTACATACAAGACTAAGAAAACTAGGCTGCTCCCACTAAACTTCTTGTATACACAAGGTTCTTCTTCGCTCTTGAAAAAACCAAACTGTTTAATCACCTCATCGAAACGAATGTTCCAACTCCTTGATGCTTGCTTCAATCCATAGATGAATTTCTAAAGCTTTCATATTTTCCAAGATTTTCTAGATCTTCAAAACCCTCAGGTTGTATCATATACACATCCTCCGTTAAGAACCCATTCAATAAGGTGGTTTTAACATCCATCTGCCATATTTCATAATCGAAAAATGCAGCAATCGCTAGAAGAATCCGAATAGACTTAAGCATTGCTACTGGGGAAAAGGTTTCATCATAGTATATACCATGAATTTGTTTGAACCCTCTCGCAACCGGTCTTGCTTTATAGATGTAGGCATTTCCATCTTTGTCCGTCTTGATCTTGTAGACCCATTCAGATTTCATGGCCTCAAGCCATTTTTCTAAGTTAGGGCTCGCCAAAGCCTGCTTGTAGGTTGTGGATTCCTCATTCTCCAACAGGAAGATTTTGGAATCCTCAGTTAACAAAACATCAACAAACTGTTTGTTTGTTTTATTTTGCTAGACCTACGTAGGGTAGAAGCAACAATAGAAATGTTCTCTTCAACTCTTAGAAGATTTTCGTAAGAATTAGATTCAAGTGGGATGATAGGAGTCTCGCTAGTTGAATTAGCTTGCTCCGACGCATGATTTGTCAAACTAGTTGACTCATGTGCCCTCGCCTCTGACGTGGTGTTATCCACATCCATTTGTTACTCTTCTCGAATTTCTTCAAGAACCACTTTACTCCCTCTTGGCTTTTTAGAAAGAAATTCCTTTTCTAGAAAGACACCATCACGAGCAATAAACACTTTGTTATCTTCGCAATTGTAGTAGTAATACCCTCTTGTTTCCTTGGGATAACCCACGAAGAAACATTTGTCTAATTTAGGGCCTAGTTTATCACCTTGTAAACGTTTTACATAGGCTTCACAACCCCAAATCTTGAGAAAAGATAACTTTGGGACCTTTCCATTACACATCTCATATGGAGTCTTTTCCACTGCTTTGGACGGGCTTCTGTTTAGTACTTTTGCAGCTGTTTCTAATGCAAATCCCTAGAATAATATGTGAAGATCAGTAAAGCTCATCATGGATCGAACCATGTCTAGCAAGGTTCGATTCCTCCTTTTTAACACACCATTTAATTGTGGTGTTCCTACAGGAGTTAATTGTGAAAGTATTCCACAATCCCTTAGATAATCATCAAAATCTCGATTCAAATATTCACCACCACGATCAGATTGTAGTGCTTTAATTGTCTTCCCAAGTTGATTTTGTACTTCATTCTGGAATTCTTTGAACTTTTGAAAGGCTTCCGACTTCTGCTCCATTAAGTAGATATAACCAAATCTACTTAAATCATCAGTAAAAGTAATGAAGTAGCTAAACCCCCCTCTAGCTTTTGAACTCATTCGGCCACACACATCTGTATGTATGAGTCCCAAAAGGTCACTAGCTCTTTCACCTATTCTTGTAAAAGGTGACTTGGTCATTTTATCTAACAAGCATGACTCACAATTTTGAAATGATTCATAATCAAATGATGAAAGGAGTCCATCCTTTTGTAATTTCTGGATGCGGGATTGGTTAATATGACCTACCTACAATGTCATAGGTAAGTTGGGTTTGAACCATCTGTTCGTTACTTTTTATGATCTATGTTATAGACAAGGGTTGTATAATCTAATACATATAAACCATTAACCAATTTTACACTAGCATATAACATATTATCCCTTGAAATAAAACAACATTTGTTTATAACTTTAAAAGAAAACCCTTCAGTATCTAAAACAGGAATTGAAACAATGTTTTTAGTAATCGCAGGAAAATAATAATAGTTATTAAGAACCAAAATGAGTCTAGATGAGAGCTTGAGTTCATAGCTTCCAATAGCAAGAGCAGCAACATTTGCTCCATATCCTACTCGAAGTATCATCTCTCCCTTTGCTAGCCTTTTACTCACTCTTAAGCCTCTGCATGTCATTAACAATGTGAGCACTACAATCGGTATCGAATACCCATGTGGAAAGGGAAGTAAGGTTAATTTCTACAACATAAACATTAGGTAACTCCTTGCCTTTCATTTTCAACGACATGTTGTGGGGACATCCTGGTAAGTGGTAAGACCACCTACCGCAATAGAAGCACTAGCTTCCTTCTTTCTTCAAGTACTCCTACGTGTGGCTGATCAATAAATCGACAAGCGTGACAGTAGAGCCTTCATCATCATGAATTAGCTTGACGAGATAAAATCCAGCATAGAGTGAAAGCAGAATAGTGTCATGAGTAGATTCATCATCAAACGGTCTCCCTAAGATATCCATCCAATTGATTAACTCAATCAGTTCCTTGACATGGGTCTTAACTGACTGACCAGGTATGAATTTCTTAGCCATTATCTTACAATGAATATTATAAGTCTCAAACCTTACACTATCAGTCTAGGAGTAATATACCGTGGGAATCAAATCAACAATTTCCTTGACATTCTTGTCAATGATGCCTCCACTTCCTAATGCCCCTATGCTACCTCTACAGATAGCAAGTAGGCATTCTCGTAGTAAGGTTGGCTCATAATCCTTAAACCTTCTCTTACAACAAGTTGGAATAGAGGCTAACATGAGATTCCTGTTTTTCTCTGCATTTGAAACATCTTTCGCATGCCTTTCAGGAGTTAACCCCAATGTGAATCTGCTTTTAATGGGAATGTACAACCGAGCTTCGAGCTTGTGGCTCTTAAGAACATTTCTTAGCTCATTTTCCCAATACTTGAAATTTCTGAGATTTAGCCTTGTTTTCAATTTAGTTGGCCAACTAGTGTTGTCGTTAAAGCTATTCATCTACAAACAAAAACGAGGCAAAGTTCAATAATTATATGTAATACAATTTAAAGCACCATAAGAGAATTAAATAGGTTATTTTAAAACACTTTATTCAATATTAAATTGATCCCAATTGAATTAAGTGATTCCAAGATCCTTTATTTGTGTAATAGTTGACCGGACTAAGGTCCTACCATCAAGCATTACATTTTCAAGGTAAGTAAACTCTTTACTAATTACAACTCTTGTAACTCTTGGTTGAATAATTACCCATCACATGTTTAATTATTACCCGCTTCAAGGTTATAAACGCTTTAGGTAACCTTGTTGAGCACAACCAATTAAATGTGTAAAACGTGATTTACCCCAAATTACCTAAGATAACAAGTGACATCCTGCAGAGGCAGACCCACCACTCATGATTGAAGGGTTGTTGGGTATCTAATTAGAAAAGCAATCTCAATATTACCGGGACCTAGATTTATTATGTTGTGATTATTTAGTGAACACTAGCGCATCATCACAAGCATCAATAAAATCTAACATGCATAATCTACTAATGCATAAATAGAACATGACATAGTATGGTCCCTTAATCCTAAGAAAACTAATAAAGCAAAAAACTCCCACTTGACCTTCATGGATCTCATCCACCTTACTCCTTTGGGCCTTTACTCCATTGGCTTTTTGGATTAATTGCAACCAGTAATACTATTCTATTTTATCTACTACTTAAATAAAATAAAATAAATTACAAAAATACTTAATGGTACGTAGATCGTATTTAGATTACAAAAATACATCCGATGCGCAGATCGTATTTAGAATCTATGGGCCATACTATATATTAATATCATAGATTATAAAAATTTCCATATAATAAATCACTCATCATGCTTTCCTAAACTACAACATCGTATTTTCATAATTAAGGAAACATGGTACCTAAATATCTCATATTTTAAAACTGTAATTAGATAATATCGTATATTATTCATGACCAATTATAAAATATCATATATTTTAATTTAGGTATGAGATAGAATCAAATCTTATTTTAATCGGAAAAGATAAATCATATTAATTCTCCATGATTATCCTAACTAATTTAGGAGATTCTATCCTAATTACTTAGCCAATCACATAATTTTAAATCAATTATTTCCTAAAATAATTATGGGATAATCTCATTATTTAATCAATTATTATCAGTATAGAATATTTTGCTCAAAATATCTTAAAAAAAAAAACTTATCAAATTAATAACTTTAATTTTGAAAATTATCTTTCAAAAATAAAAAACTGATTTTTTTTAAATTTGAATTTTTAAAATAGAATAATTTTATTTTAAAATTTGTGCCAGCCACCGTGGTGTGGTCAGCCGAAGCAAGCCACGGCGGCCGTACACCGTCAGGTGTACCCTGCAAGCAGTGACGCGCAATAGCAGCAGTAGTGCCGCACATCTGTTGCACGGTGCTTCTGTTGCTGCCACCCCTGACCGGACCTGTTGCCTGCTCCCAGCCCTCCCTCTTGGACCACCACCGACGACTGCCACCGTGGCTACCGCCCAAAACATCCCCAAAAACTATTTTTTTTTACTTAATTTAATTAAACAACATTTGTTATTATTAAATTAAATTGGTCCAATTAATTTTAAAATTAAATCACATTCTATCTCAAAATTAGGGTTCATCATGAAATTAATTCCCAATTCAACTTAACATTTAAATTAAATAATTGATCTTGCAAAATTCATAATCTATACATGAAATCAGATAAATTAAATTCATGAAACATAACACGGTCAAAATATTTCAAAAACCACGACACAAAATCAAAATTTTAAGGTTAGAGTTTCGAAATTTTCAAATTAGGGTTTGGGGGGTCGAATTTTTCGAACAAAAAGGGGAAAAAAAATTCGCTCCAATTCTAGGCTAAAATCAAGCAAAATAAATCAAAATTAATGATTCTAGATGTTAAATCACATTTAATAATTGACCCATAATTAAATTATTCTCCCTCTTAATTGAATTAAATTTGTGGACAAGAAAGAATTATAATCGATATGTGTACATGTATTATTCTAACTGATACCACTGTAGGACTTTAGATACTATAAGGGGAATTGCATGAATCATATTCATAAGCATCTAATAACCAAGATCTATGCATAACACACAAATAACATATAATTATACCTTTGAAGCGTGATTCCACGTGTGATCGAGCAAGAACAATAAAGAGAACTGAAACCCTAAACGTGATTCCTCTACTTGGACCACGGGCAAGGATTGAACCCCCACGAATGCTAGTTAGTGGTGATTGAACCCTTCAATCAACCTTCTATGGAGAGGAGCGAAATAAACGAACCACGAACCACCACCACCACCACCGTGCGTCACTAGGGGCCGGCGTCCGTACGGACAGGGAGAGAGGAGGAGAGAGGTGTGTGAGAGAGAGGGGTTAGGGAGTTTTGGTTGTTTGCTTCACAATTCACTGTATCAGTAAATTATGACTTGTTATCAAAACCTAGGCACGAACTCTATTTATATATCCCATACATAACTAGAGTCAATGTGAAGCCTAAACTACTAATCCAATCCAATCTACTCTAGCCTTAATATTCACATGGCTTGTCATTACTTCATGAGGCTCATTAATGGGCTTCATACTTGATCAATCCAATACCCTTGTGTGTGACCTTATAGGATCCATTCTATTGGGTTTTGGACTATTTGATTAGCCCAAAGATCATTTATCATATCTACCAACAGACAATGACGACCCAAAAGAATGAACTAATTATCTCCATAATAGTGATCCTTGATATATCTAGTAATTGCACTTTACGAAGACATAAATCTTTAAGTTTTTTCCCGAGTTTTTAGAGAGCCACATAGGATAAAATTTTCTTAACGCGCCATATAGGATAATAAATTTTAGTGATAGCCAATCAAATAAGATATTTGTAAATTTTCTTAGAATTAAATAATTTAAATTCCACATAAGCAAAATTGGCGAATGAGATTTTTAAAGTTAAAATTAATGAAATAAATATATTATCTTTTGAAATTAGGAATTTTATCTAAATGTTTAACCGGAAATTCACAATTTATTTTAAAATAAAATATTAAATGATATATTACATTTAACGAATAAAATAACAAATTTTATCACACAAATTCAAAAAAATATTTGTTTTCAAAAATACAAATAAATTGTGCATCGCACGGGATTCATCTAGTTTATATTTATAATTACGTGGTTATTCGTATAGGAGTAAAATTCTATTGTTAATTGGATATTCATATTAATTATAATATGTGGTGTGTTGCTATAAGTAAAATTCTATTGTCAATAAAAAGATAAATTTTTTTCATAAAAATTATAAACTATTTTTTTGTACTTTTTTTTTTATCTTAAACAAATCTATCTAATCTAATCTAACGTGAAATCTAATCTAATAACAATAATATCTATTTGTCGCCTACATGGCTCGACACTTGGCAAAAAAATTGGAATGTCAAGTGTCGTTGTCTCGTGGCCTGATATACATGTTTTATGCTATGTTTTTCCCCGGTTTTACTTAGTAAATTTATATGATTTTGAGCTCTACGGAGCCGTTTCTTGCTAACAATCTCTTCTTTAGTGTATTCGATTGTTTTAGTAAGCTTTTCAGGAATATGAAGCTTTTCTAGGCAATTGGACGTGTTTTCAGTGGATTCGGAAGAATTGATGGCCAAGAACTACAACTTGTATGGCTTGCCCGGTCAGACCGGGCAATGAAGAGTTCACAGAAAGAAGCCCACTTTGATCAGTGCAACACGCGCCCGATCGGGCGAGGCCCGCCCGGTCAGACTGGGCGATGAAGAAATCAAAGTGTGAAAGAAAAGCAGTTCTGGAGGTGTGCTACGCGCGCCCGACCGGGCGGTGTTCGCCCGGTCTGACCGGGCAAAGAAGGAAATATGTCGTATCTCACGCAACCTTCCTCCGCCCGATCGGGCGAGGTCCGTCCGATCTGACCGGGCGATGTCCAAGATTCTGCGATTTTCGTATTTTCTGAAATTTTATCTTTTGGGGGTATAAATACCCCTTTGTAATTAACTTGTAGATAGTTAGTTTTTCATTAGCTTTCTCCTTAAGCCCTAGAAACTCTCAAGAACCCTAGATTTACTTTTCCTTAAGCATTTCAATCCTTAATCCTAGATTTATTAATTGGGAAGCCATTGATAACTCGGAAGAGACCTTTGGTATTATCTAGGGATTGCTTTTCTTCTTGTCAATTGATTTATATATTGGGGGTAGATTTATTAGTTATCGATCATAATCGTGGTGATGCTTGATCTTGGACGTCTTAGTCTATTGATTACATCTTTGATAGTTTAGTTGCGTTATTTAATATCTTAGTTGATTATTATCATCCATTATTGATTAGTCACGTGCTTAGTAATTACTTGAGTCTGATTAATTAAGTGAACCATAGTCTCTTGGGATTCGATCCTTACTTGCCCTGCTACATAGTTAGGTTATTTTTGTTAGCTACGCGATAAGCCTATCATGGCCTGATTGCGAGACCGGATTTATTTATTAGTGATATGATATGATATTAGATTGACAATTATTTAATAATTAAATCCATAAAATAAGTTAGTATTAAAACATTATATTACTATCATCTTTGAATAAGCTAAAAAAGAATGATTACTAGGATACGGTCCGTCTTGAAGTGTCCAAATTTATATATAAAAAAAAAAACGAACACTGTATTTTGGTCCGTCCGATACGTATATGTAATACCCCGTATTTTATATGTATATTAGATTAAAGTATTATTTTATGGCGTATTTAAATTATTTGAAATGAATTATTTATGGTATTTTAATAATTCATAAAGGTTTATTTTAATTAAACATCCATTTTTATTTATTTATTTGTTTTGGAAATATTTTATTTCATTGTTTAGAAACTTTGGGGTATATTTAGTTTATAAAAGGAAGTTTTAAAGTCAATGGAGTTTTAAAGAAAGTCAAATGCAATTTAGAATGGGAGTAGGAATCATTAAGGGTAGAAAGGGAAATTAAGTTAGGAGGGTTTTGAGATAGAGTATAAATAACCATCTTATGAGCAAATTAAACGTTATCCAAGGTGATACCCAAAAGTAAACTCTCTTTATTTCTCCTCTTATTTTTCTTTCCCCTTAATTTTTCCCCCTCCCCTTCACTTACCTCACATGCACGCACACCACTACCACCGACCGGTGGCCGGCTGCCACCACCACCACAGCCAGCCACTGCTAGCACAGAGCGGCAGCAGCAACAACCGCGAGAGGTGGCGCACCAGCCACTCTCTCTCCCTCTCGTGCGTGTGGGTTCGAACCAAAAGAAAAAATAAAAAAAATAAAAACTTTTTTGCTTCAAATTTTAATTAGCTTTGATTAATTATTTTCTTGAGTATTGTGTGATAATTTTATAATGTTTAATGATGTTTAATTCACATAATTTTTAGATTTGGTTTTTGAATGAAAAAGCCCCAAATTGATAACTAAATTGATGTTTATTGATGGAATTTGATTGTAATTGATTGAAACTATTGAAATTAATGTTTTTAAACTAAATTACAGCAAGTTTAAGAGTTTTTATAATGCTGAAATTTTTATGTAGAGGCTAGAATTAAGTTTTCTTGAAGGTATTTTAATTACCCATTAATTGGGAATAAAAGTAGATGGTTTTAATTAACACTACTAGAAAACAGGCCATTTTGCGACGGAAAAATTCTGTCGGAAACACCCTGAATTCCGTCGAAAAACCCGTTTTCGATGGAATTTCGTCGGAATCGGTTGTCGGAAAAGGTTTTGTAGAAAAAATGACCTTTTCCGACGGAAATTCCGTCGGAATTGTTTCGTCGGAAGAGGAATTCCGGCACCGCAAAAGTCCGTCGGAAGTTTCTGACGGACACAAATCCGCCTGAAATTTCCGACGAAAATTCGGTCGAAAAAAGCTTAAAAAAACAAAAAAAAAACGCCTCCCACCACCCCCAACCACCAGCCCACACCACCCACCAGCACCACCTTAACCCACACCACCAGACCACCAGCACCACCACCACCTAACCCTAACCCAGACCCACCCAACGAAATTCACCAACCACCACCACCAAACCCTAACCGAAAACTAACCCAGATCCACCAACCACCACCACCGTACCTTAACCTAGACCTACCTAACCCAAACCCTGACCGAACCCAAACCCTGATCCTCCCAAATCCTAAACCCACCTAGCCCAGATCTAAAATATCCCCACCCTTACCCTAAACCCACCTAACCCAGACCCACGTATCACCATTCACCACCTCCAACCACCCTAACCGAACCAGACCCACCTCCTAACCCTAACCGAACCAGACCCCACCACCTTAACCCACGACGACCCAAATCCACAACCTAACCCGTATCTCCACCTCGCCACCCCCACAACCCAGATCTACCAACCCCTTCCCATCACCACCACAACAACCCACCACCGTAGCCCGTATCTCCACCTCGCCAACCCCCAAAAGTCGTACTCCAATAGCCACTACCCACCACCACCATAAATAGCAAAAAAAAATCCGAAAAAACAACAAACAAGTTAAAATCAAAATTAAAAAAAAAGAGATACATACCTTAATTCCACCACACAAAACCTCGAATTTGGGTTTACGAGGCCAAATTCGACCATGAAAACGCTAGATCTAGGGTTTTCATGGTCGAATTTGACATGAAAAACCTTACTTTGTTCAAAAAATTAAAACCCCAGTTGAGTTTTAATGCGTGAGGTGTGAGAACTTTTAATGGTGCATTTTTTAGTGAGAATGAAAGAAAGGAGAAAGAAAGAACAGAGGAAGGAGAAAAGGAAAGAGAACAGGAAAAGGAGAAGAGGAAAGAGAACAGAGAAAGAGAATCAGAGAAAGGGGAGGCGAGAAAAAGAGAAGAAGAGGATGAGAGAACAGAGGAAGGAGAAGAGGAAAGAGAACAGGAGAAGGAGAAGAGGAAAGAGAAAGGAGAAGGAGAACCAGAGAAAAGGGGAGGCGAGAATAGAAGAAGAAGAAAGAGGCGAGTAGAGGAGAGAAAAAGAGAATAAATAGAATCAGAGTTTAGGGTTTGCTCTTTTTTGAAAAAAAAATATATGTTTTGACAGATTTTCCGTCGAAAGTTTTCGATGGATTTTAATTCTGTCGGAAAGTACATATTTTTCGATGGATTTATATTCCGTCAGAATTTTCTACGGATTTCCGACGGAATATTTGAATTCGTCGAAAATTTCCAACGGATTATAATTCTGTCGGAAATTTCGGTTTTTCAGACGAAAATACGTGCCCGTCGGAACGTTTTCGTAGGAAATCGGCTGTTTTCTAGTAGTGTAATTTTCAGCTTGTTTTAGAAGGTTTAAAAGTATTTTAAAGAGTGTATATATTGCTCGAAATTTATTATGACAAGTGTTTCGGGGTTTTCTCCATGTCCTTCGGGAGAGTTACAATTTCAAGACTAGATTCCGGGCGCCTGTACCTGCAAAACAACGGAGACTCCGGTTGGTTGGAGTTCTTCCTCCAACGATCAAGTTAGAACATGTTCGGATGTAAACGTGTGGAATGTAAATGGGATCAGGCTTCTCTTGGAAGAGAAGTGATCATCCGGCTATAGCAAACAACCTCAATATCCGAGTGTAAACTCTGAAGTGTATTCTATTCTGCAATCAATGCTATCTGAATCTTGTGTATATTTCTTCCATCGTTCCCCAGGTGGGAACATCTCCCTTTTATAGGGTCTCGAAGTACGTGCCCAGTCCTAGGTTATGGAAACCTAGGGCTGTCTAGGCTTCCTTGGAGTTTGGGCCTGCCACGTGTCGTGTTATGAATGGTCCACTTTGGACTTTTCACTGAGTGACACGTGGCGGACTCTGGCCGGTCCACGTGGAGAACACGTGGAGGGTCTTGACTGGTCCACGTGGCGGGGTAAAAATCCCCTAATCATTTGTCCCTCACAGGGGTGACGTGGCTTGCCACGTGGCACCTGTGACAGGTGTCACTTGAAGATTGGAGGACGGAGTTTTTTTTTTTTTTTTTTTACCCGTTTTCCTTCTCTTTTTAAAATTTTTGAATTTCAAGGGTGACCCTTAAAATTCTTATCCCCCCCTGTATAAGGGTCATGCCTTAATCATTGGTTCGCACCTTCTCAAGATTTTCGGACATAAACACTTCGGATTTTAGGAAAGAAATTGTCATTTTGTGAGAGAATGGCTGCCGCCTGTCCCTAACCGCCTATTCTTACAGCAGGTCGAGACTTTTTCAAGCATCTTCAACACTTCTTATGCTAAAGGTAACCGCCTGCTTTCTCTCGTACTTTTAACTTTGTTTCTTCCTTTTTTGAAAAAATGGTTTCCCTAAAGCACACGACACGACCTAGGTAAGTGATCAGCCGGTCACTAGGGACGGCTGAATCTAGAACTAAGAGTGCCAACTGCCCCTTGCTGGACCTCAATTAGCGAACTTCCTCGAGTCCAACTGTCTATGTGTTTGTACTGGACACCATGGCTAGAATTAAACAAACTTCCAGGCAGACGAACCCGAATGGATCCTTTAGGGTGCCTCTGAGTGAACTCTCGAACGTGCCGCCTGGAACCCCAAGTACCCTAAGTGATTCAGTATTAAACGAATTAGGGGATGAGTTACAAAATGAGGACTCGGGCTCTGTTGGTCAGGCCCCCCAGGGGGACGCTAGGTCCGAAAGCTCGGAAAGTGACTCTAAGCCAAGTACCTTTAGTAGAGTTTCTAATGACTTTGAGGAAAAGCAATCTCGGCTGGAGACAGTGAGATAATCCCTTTCAGTGGAAAAGGGTGAAGACTGGGCAGAGCTGTCTACTTCCCGCCGAGTGGATTTTGCCGCTTATTATCATCACGTTCCGGCAGGCAGACAGAAAGCAATGGCTAATAAAATAGGGACTTTCAGAGCTGAACATGTCATGGGACATGGCATTATCTTAGTTGTGCCGGATGCCAAGGACATCGTAGTCTGGCCGGAGGCGTCCAGCTACGGGGACGAATGCTTTGGCTGTTATGAGGCGGCCATTCTGGCTGGCCTCAAATTTCCCCTCCATCCGGCTGTGGAGCGAATATTAGATGGATACCAATTGGGTGTCTGGCAACTTGCCCCAAATTCTTGGTTTAATATCCTAGGCTATGTTGCCGCCTGCGAAATGCTGGAAGTGGATCCTAGTTTTGAGGCATTTGCCCACATGCACTACCTCAGCCGAACCCCAAAAACAAGCGGGTCCGGCTGGTACACTTTGTCTAGGCACAAGGGCTACATGATGAATATTGGGAAGGAGAATAAATGGAAGGACTGGAGAAATAAGTTCTACATTGTCTGCTGCCTGACAAAGTGAAGAACAAGAAGTATAACAGGTGGAACTGAAACCCACCTCTTTTATCAGGCGGATCAGAACTGCCGCGTGTTCCCAGGAAAGCTAAGGAAAAGATCCTGGATAAGGGCCTCTTCAAGGTGGTCATCTAGGCAAATGCAGAGACTGAGGCGAGAGAGTTCGTTCCCCAAGGTTACATTCCCAAATATGACAGGCTATTTGATGGGAACTATTTGGTCTCCTGCGGCCTTAGTGTAGAGAGGCCGAGAGGTAGATAATCGAATGTTAAGTGTTTAGTAAGACTTGTTTGTTTGTTTTTTTTTACTTCTTACTCAACCATTTGAATTTTCTTGTGCAAACAAAGAAATGGAGAAGCTCTCGGCATCTAAGAAACCTATCGCCTACTACCGCTCCCTCTTGGGTAGGCGCCCAAGGTGAACTTCTTTTCAATATGTCTAAGTCTTAATTTATTTTTTTCCACCTGCTTCTTACTCTTTGTGGTTTTTATTGCAAGGCGACTCAACCAAACCCTCTCCTTCCTCACAGCCGGATCCGAAGATTCGGAAACAGACGGCTGGTGACGTGACAACTCCTAGTAACCCAGGAAACATGTGGCCAGTAGGCCAGGGAAGAGCCATCCTCCCAAGTCTCCAGCCGTCCCTGAGGTCACCCGGCCTCAGAAAGAGAAGGAGGTGGCGGCTGAAGGTATTTTAAGTTTTAGTCTTTGCCTTACCCTTGTAGGGTAAAATTCAATTAGCAGTCGACTAGTACTTCTGAAAGCAGCCGGTCTATAGGTCGAGTTTACACCAAGTATTTACAAAGTTTTGATTGTGAAGATGCCCCTCAAAGGCCGGATCTTCAATAGCTGGCCAAGACCATGCTGAGAGCCATCTCCCATGAGGACAGAGAGTCGGTTAAAGGAGTAGGCACCTTCAACCTTGATGCCATCCTCGCTATTCTTGCTGAGGTATTCTTGACTTGTAATTTTTACTTCTTTTTCTTTACACAACTCTTAGAGCTGCCAGATACTGATGTATTTTCTTTTTGCCGAATGCATTCTATGCTGTGAGTGCATGGCCTTAGAAAGCCAATCAGCGAGAAGACCAAAGAGGTAAAAGCCGCAAATGCTCAGGCCGCCTCTTCTATAGATAAAGCCATGTTTGAGAGCGCCAAGAATGAAATATTGACAACTAACATTCTGTATTCTCAAGTGGCTGCCAACTTGTAGGTCAAGGCTGATTTGGATGCTGCAAAGAGGCGGGTCTTTGAGCTGGAGAAGATGGTTAAAGACCTCAAGGCTAAGCTCGAGCCCCTCAAAGAGGCGGACCAAGAGGCAGCCGGCCTCCACACTCGGGTTGACAAGCTCAACGCAAGGCTGGCCAACCAGGAAGTCCAACTTGCCAAGAAGTATACTTCTAGGGCCGAGGAGGAGAAGGGGCTCCTGGTTAAACAAATGATGGACGACTGTGATGCCATCATGAAGATGACTTGGAATGCTCTGTTCCCGGATGCCAGCTATGAAGGCTTGCAGAATCAGTTCACCACCTCCTCCAAAGAGTACAATGACAATATCATGAACCAAGCTCAAAAGGACGAGGAATAGGAGGAGCAGGATGGTGAAAAAGAACAGGAGTCGACTGGGGAAGAGAAGGATGCGGCTCCTAAAGCTGAAAAGCCCCCTCCTGAAGCTTAAGCCTTGGGGTATTTTTCTTTTACGGCCGGATGGCCATGTTTTTATATATTTGGCATGCGTGCCATATGCTTCAATGTATCTTAACCGGCTAAGGGGTCGGGTTTATTAACAATTCCTGTCGGTTGTACCGGTTAACTCTTTTTGTCGGCCATGAGGCTGACTAGGTTTATGAATCATCCGGCCATTTGGCCGATTTTACTAATTCACTCTTGCTTTAAATATTTGCATTTCTTAAATTTTTGCTATTTTTTCTATGTATAACTTGCTTTTTGTATGAATGTTTTTTTTCGTTATACCAACTGTTTTTGCCCCTGGGCGACTGTGCGCCTGGTTTTCAAAGGTGGATTGATTGGCTTGGAATTTTTTGGTACTGTAAAGAGTATGAATGGTTTCCAGGTCAATCAATCACTATGGTGATTGCCCCAAACCAGGCGGACAGTCGGCCATCAGGCAGGCGGGTAAACGCTCAACATTATCCGGCCTTCGGCCTCATTATAGCTTCTTAAGAAAAGCCACGCTTAACTGCTAAGTTTTTATACTTAGCTTATTTTATTCTTGGTAGATTAGCCGTTTGGACTGACTTGGGCAATAATAGGCGTCAACGGGGTATTCAATTAAGATAGCGGCCGCTTGTTATATTACAGGCGGTTTCTGTAATTATCTTTGTTTTGTTAACCTTAGTAGGAATAATGTTCGAATACCGACTACTTTCATTATTACAGGCGGCTTTATTCGTACCGTTTAGGTCCCACTTTAGGTTCAGGTCAAACGATTGTGAGTTAGCCCTTAGGGTTCATCAGTCTTTGTCGCTTGTTTTTTAGTTATTCAAGAAGCAGACGACCTATGGCCGTATCTAGTTGCCCTTAAAGTTTAGCTGCTAAATTTTTTACTTAGCTTAGTTTTTAATAAGCTGCTAAGTATTGGACTAGCTTTTATCCTCAAATTTAGCCGACTGTATTGCCCTTGAGTAATAGCAGGCGATATTTGACCAAGATAGTAACTGGGGTTCCGCTTTTATTAAAACAGCCGGCAGTTTTGTTAACTTTGTCTCATTCGATCAATTCAAACAACTGCGAGCTTGCTTTTTTAGACGGTCGTTAGGGCCGTTTGTTTTTTAGTTTATAAAGCAATGTGCCACCCAAATAGGATATTCTCTCTACGACGAATTCACCCGGATGGATGTCGCCGTACGCCTTCTCATATTGGAGGAGACGTATTTTATTTTAATAGATAATCCGCCCATAGGCCTTATAAGGTTGTTCTAAAAGGAACAACACTTAGTTGCTAAGTTATTTTTTAGACTTAACTTATTTCTACTCATATTGGAGCAGATAAAATATTTAAAGAGGCCGCCTGCACATTGTGCAGATGGTACTATTACTAGTGGATGTGCATAAAAATAAATAACTAAAAGCAACTTTTTATTAATAAAGCTTTACAAAAATTTACAAGTCTCAGAAGTAGTACTTTTTCAAGTTGTCTATGTTCCAAGTTCTGGCTAGCTGCCTGCCGTCTGGTGTTTCCAGGCGGTAGGTGCCCCCTCTTACTTCTTCATAAATTCGGTAAGGGCCTTCCCAATTGGGAGTCAGTTTTCCCTGTTCATTTGCCTTACCGGTTGCCTCCATTTTTCGTAACACAAAGTCCCCTACTTTCAAGGGCCGCTTGTGTACTCTTTTGTTATAGGCTCTCGTCATTCTCAGACGGTAGATTTCATGACGCAAGGAAGCATTGCCCCTGCGCTCAGGGAGTGAGTCCAATGCTAGCCGCATGGCCTCTCAGTTAGCCTCTTCATCATATAACATGACTCGAAGAGTCGGTTCATAGTGCTCAATAGGCAAGATAACTTATGCACCATAAACCATGAGAAATGGGGTTTCACCAGTCGCCCCTTTTTCAGTCGTCCTGATGGCCCATAGAATTTGCGACAATTCATCCGCCTACAGGCTACCAGCTTTTTTGACTTTATTTTTAATGCCATATGAGATTAATTTGTTAAAGGCTTCAACCTGGCCGTTTGCTTGGGGACGACCAACTGATGCAAAGCAATGACAGATCCCTTGGTCTCCCAACCAATTCTTGAGAGTAGGCGTTTCAAACTGAGGTCCATTGTTAAAGACCATAGACATGGGTACCCCAAACCGAGTGATAACATTTCTCCAAATGAAGGAGATAACATCTTTTGTTTTGATGCCTTTGACCGCCTCCGCCTCTACCCATTTAGTGAAGTAGTCAACAGCAACTAGAATATACCTTCGTCCGCCTGTAGCAGGCGTATATGGTCCCAGTATGTCCATGCCCCATTTGGCGAACGGTACTGGGCTATGGATGGCTGTTAGATTAGTGGCCGGACGGTGTATGAGTTTGCCAAACCTTTGACACTTATCGCATTTCTTCACCATTTCCATGGCGTTTGCTTTGAGGGTAGGCCAAAAGTAGCCTTGCCGCCTGGTCTTTTTTGCAAGGGTCCCGCCACCTATGTAGGAGGCGCAAAAGCTCTAATGCAAGTCTTCTAGAACCTCTCGTCCCCTTTCTGGGCTGACACATTTCAACAAAGGTTGAAGATAGCCCTTCTTGAAAAGTTCTCCAATATGAATTTCAAAATTGGCCGCACGCTTTTTCATTGCAACCATCTCTGGATAAGTATCTGGTAAAGTGTCGTCTGTTAAGTAAGCCTTGATGCCATCCATCCAGGTTGAGATTTGGTCTAGTACTCCAATGGGATTTCCTTCAATACTTCTTTTCCCCATAACTTCCTAAAAGACTAACCTAGGTGTATCACAAGGGGCGGATGATGCCATCTTAGATAGAGCATCTGCCTGATTGTTTTCTGACCTAGGCACCTGACTTAGATGAAATTCATCAAGTGTCCCAGCTTCTTCCTTAACCGCCTGCAAATATTTGATCATGGCCGGATGGTTGGCCTCATAGTCACCATGGTATTGCTAACAATCAATTGTGAATCAGAGTAGGTGTCAACTTTTCTTGCCCTTGCTGCCTTGCACATGCGGATGCCCGCTACTAGGGCTTCATATTCTGCCTCATTATTTGAGGCTTGGAACTTAAATCATAGTGCATATTCATACTTATCCCCTTAAGGAGATTGACATATGACGCCTGCACCGCAACCGTTCATGATAGAGCTCCCGTCCACATATACTTTCAAAACTTGATCAAGGCTCTCTGGCTCAGTCGGCCTTGTCATTTTGACAATGAAGTTGGTTAAACGCCTGTCCCTTCAATGTCTTCCTTGGTTCAAAGGATATTTTAAGGCTTTGAATTTCAATCGCCCATTTGATCATTCGGCCGGATGATTCCATGGTTGTCATAGGCTGCTTGATAGGTTGGTCTGTGTAGACCACAACCGGATGCGCCAAGAAATAAGGTTTTAACTTTTTGACTTCCATGAAGAGAGCAAGTCCAAACTTTTCAACCAAGGGGTACCGTAGTTTTTCATTTCATAGAACATGACTGATGAAGTAGACCGGGAGCTAGGTGCTGCCTCTTTCAGCAAGGAGAACAACATTAAGCGCATGGTCTAAGACGGCTAGGAACATGTACAACACTTCCTTTGGCAAAGGTCTAACAAGCCTTGGCAAAGAGTGCAAATGTTCCTTCAATCTCTAAAAGGCCGCCTCAGCATCCGCCCCCCATTCAAACATAGTCTTCTTTTTTATGGCTTGGAAGAAATAGAGGCACTTGTCGCCTGACCAACTAAGGAATCTCCCTAATGCTACCAGACAACCTGTCAACTTTTGAACTTCTTTTACAGTACGCGGCGACTGCATGTCTATGACCGCTTGTATTTTTTCTGGGTTGGCCTCTATCCCCCTTGATCAATTAGAAATCCGAGAAACTTCCCAGACTCAACACCAAAGACACACATTTTGGGATTGAGCATGACCTTGTGCCGCCTAAGTGTGGCGAATGTTTCTCGGAGGTCAGCAAGATGATCCGCCTGTAGTTTGGATTTGACTATCATGTCATCAATGTAAGCCTCTACATTCCTCCCAATTTGATTAATGAAGACTGTATTAATCATTCGTTGGAAAGTAGCAGGCACATTTTTCAACCCAAACGACATCACAGTATAGCAGAATAACCCCTAATCAGTGACGAATGCCGTCTTCTCTTGATCTTTCTTCCACAAGGGTATCTGATGGAAACCTGAATAAGCTTTTATGAAACTCATCAAGGAATGGCCGGCTGTAGAATCGACCAAACTGTTAATCTTTGATAGAGGATAACTGTCCTTGGGACATGCCTTGTTTAAATCTGTGTAGTCATCACACATGCACCAGGTACCATTCGGGTTCTTAACAAGCACAACATTGGCAACCCAATCTGGGAAGTAACATAGCCGAATGAACCCAGCATCCAACAACTTTTTTACCTCGGCGGCTACCGCCTGACTTCTTTCCTCACCATGGTTTCTTTTCTTTTGCCTAACCGGCTTCTTTTTGGGATCCACAACAAGTTTATGCACAGCAAGATCCGGACTTATGTCTGGCATCTCTTCTGATTAGGGTAAAAAAAACCCTAGCCACGTGGCCCAATCAGAGGGCGCCACGTGTCAGCCCCAGAAAGGGCAAGTGGGAGCCAATCCCAGGCTGACACGTGGCACGTCTTAATTGGTGGGAATACAGTTCCCCAACCCTATAAATAGAGGAAAATACCTCATTTATTGGGCATTCACAAATTCCAAAACACAAAACACAACTATCAACAAGCATTTATTCTCTCTGAATCAGAGAGAAAATCATTTATTTCCGCACTATTCACTTCGTACGAATCCTAACTTGATCGTCGGAGGCGGAACTCCACCCAACCGGAGTTTCGTTGTTTTGCAGGTACACAGCCGGTCAGCAAGCCATTCTCGGAATTGTAACTCTCCCGCAGGACACATAAAAAACCCCGAAACATTTGGCGCCGTCTGTGGGGAGAGTACTTCCAAGATGACTTCCGACTATGTACCGCCTGCTGAAGGCAAACGGCCTATGGTCGAAGCCGAGGTCCACACGGACCCAAGCAGTAGTGATGATAACGATGTCGAAACCTATGTGGCCCCAGACGGGTCACTCAGGTCGCGACACACCCATTCTCGAGAAATAAGGGAACGGGGATTGGATGCAGTCCATGGCCCCCCAGCCGGCCAGTCTGCTGGGGCACCCCAGGCGGCGGAGGGCTCAGCCCCCGTCACCAGAGACGAACTCATGAAATTCATGACTAGTTTCAAGGGGGAGCTGACGGACATCATCAAGAGGTCTACTGACTCCAACAGGGGTCAGGCGGCCAAGAAGCTTTCTCCCTCAAAGAGGGGCAAGCGGCAAAGAAGCCTTCTCCCTCAAAGAGGAGGCAGGCGGTAAAAGACCGGGTGCCTACTCCGCACCCTAAGCCAAAGGGGGCGGATGGGCCCCAAATTGATCTTTCAAGACTCCGTTTCCCTGAATCAGGGCAACGGAAAGCCATCCGGCAGATGCAGCCGGATGGGTCCAAGAAGACTTACTCTGATGCCCGAATCTTAATCCAGGAAAAGAGAAGTCAGCAACTGTCTGGGTCGGCTTCCACCTCGATCTTCCCTGACAGCTTCCGCAATACTTCAATGAAGCATTCGGAAACCAACAGAGGGAGTCAGTCGCTTAGAGTATCCGCGCGCACTGGCCCTCAAGTGATCCAGCCGGCATGGTATGCGCCCCAGCCGCCATACATGCCCTATGGGTCTCCATACATGCAGCCGGGTCTCTTCGGAGGTCAGGCGGCACCCATCCAGTCAGCCGACTGGCAGCTCCGGCTGCTCAACCTAGGTGAGCAGCCGTCAGCCTTCTCCCAGGAAATAGCCGAGGCGGCTCAGCCGGCCAAGGTTAAGAACGTATTGGTAGGTACCTTCGACGGTACCACCAACCCGGAAGATCACCTCATGGCATACACCAACCTCATGTACTTGCAGGGGTTGGATGACGCCGTCTGGTGCAAGTGCTTCCCGGCTACCCTCAAGGGCATAGCCCAGAGGTGGTTTGGCAACCTCCCAGCCGGGTGCATCAACAACTTCAGAACGTTGGCGTATCTCTTTACGCCCAACTTCTCCATGAACATTCCCGCCAAGAAGACTAGCCTCGATCTAGGGGCAGTACAACAGGGGGAAAAGGAAGGACTTCGGTCCTACGTCAGGCGGTTCAATCTGACCTGAATTCAGATAGCTGGCCTGACGGATGAGGTTGCCTATACAGACTTCTTCAAGGGTCTGAAGGACGGGTCAGCTTTCAAGTTTGACCTCGTCCGGAAGAGGGTTGCCACCCTTCAAGAGGCACTGATGGAAGCTGAAGCCTATATACAGGCGACAGAGCTGTGCTCCATCAGGCAGCCGACGGACTCTAAGAAGTCCGAAAGAAAAGACAGCCGGCCTGCCCAGCCGGCTGCCAAAGACAAGGGCAAGAGAAAGGAAGTCTGGGCAGCCGACCGTACTGGTCATCCGTCCCAGAAGAAAGCAAGGGAGTTGAGACCGTACGTCCCTAAGTACGAGTTCAACAAAGACCCATCCTCCATCCTCGTGGAGGTCAGGAACCGGATGACTATTGAGAAACCGGCTCCCATGAAAAGTCCCGTCAGCAGCCGGGACAAGAGCAAGTACTGCCAATTCCACGAGGACATTGGCCATGACACCAGTGACTTCTATACCCTCAGGCGGCATCTGGACCGTCTGGCTGATGAAGGGGCCCTGAGGTCCTACATAATAAAGCCCAAGGGCGGAGCCAAGCAAAGCAAAGGGCATCCGTCCAAGAAGCCGGCTGCCAGCTCTGATACGGATGAGGAACAAATCTTCACCATAGCAGGCGGCTTTGCCGGAGGGGGTCCTACCATCCGGGGGGCTAAAGATAACATCCGGCGTCTGGTCAACTCAGTAGATGAGGGCCAGGCGTCGCTGGATACCTTCCCCGAAGTCCTCGTTTCTGAGAGGGACTGGGGCAAGGTCAGGCGGCCTCATGATGACCCTCTGGTCGTAGAGTGTAAGGTTGCCAATCAGCGAGTAGGCCGGATCCTTATAGATACCGGGAGCTCGTCTGATCTTATCAGCTACCAGTGCCTTGCAAAGCTGAAGTACAAGCCTGGTAGCATGCAGCCGGCTCCTCACCCCCTAGTTGGCTTTGGGGGAGGAGTAGTGCATCCGGTGGGAAGGATTGACCTACCCATCCGGATGGGCGAGAAGGGGAAGGACGTCATATGGTGGTTAAGTTCCTCGTGGTTGAAGAACTGACCGCCTACAACATAATCTTGGGCCGTCCAACCCTCAATGAGTCCAAGGCAGTCATCATTCCCTCTCTCATGTTGATCAAATTTGAGAGGGATGATGGGACGGTGGGTTCCATGAGTGGAGACCAGAAGACGGCAAGGGAATGCTACCTTACAGCCGTCAAGCCGACTGTGCACCCAGCCGGCATCAACGAGGAACCCCTCCTTTTGGGAGAAAGCATGGAAGCCGGGCCTGCTCCCTTAGCAGCCGGCCAAAAAAGAAAGGCGTACCATCCCTTGGCCGCCAAGAGAGGCAAAAAATAGCAATCACTGATTGGGGAGCGATTAGATGAGTTCCGTCCCCAACCGGCTGGTGAAAATACTGACCTCATCCTGGATGACAGCCGTCCAGAGAGAACCGTCAAGATGGGGACGGTTGCCTTAGGGGAGTTGGGTGAAGCATTGCACCAACTTCTCAAAGAATTCAAAGACATTTTTGCCTTTGAAGTGGACGAGATGCCGGGTATACATCCGGATCTTGCAGTTCACAAGCTCGCTGTGGATCCAAATAAAAAGCCGGTTAGGCAAAAGAAGAGGAACCATGGCGAGGAAAGATCTCAGGCGGCAGCCGCCAAGGTCAGAAAGCTCCTTGATGCCCGGTTCATTCGGCAATGCTACTACCCGGATTGGGTAGCAAACGTTGTTCTTGTCAAAAAGCCGAATGGTACCTGGCGGATGTGTGTAGACTACACAGAACTGAACAAGGCATGTCCAAAGGATAGCTATCCGCTTCCTAAGATTGATAGTCTGGTAGACTCAACAGCCGGTCATGCCTTGATGAGCTTCATGGATGCCTACTCCGGCTTCTATCAGATACCCTTGTGGAAAAAAGATCAAGAGAAGACGGCTTTCGTTACTGATCAAGGGTTGTTCTGTTATACGGTGATGCCGTTTGGGTTGAAGAATGCGCCTGCCACCTTCTAACGGATGATTAATACGGTCTTAATTAATCAAATTGGAAGGAATGTGGAGGCGTACATTGATGACATGATAGTCAAATCCAAGCAGCAGGCGGATCACCTCGCTGACCTCCGGGAGACTTTCTCAACACTCAGGCGGCATAAAGTGATGTTAAATCCCAAGAAATGCGTCTTTGGTGTTGATTCTGGAAAGTTTCTCGGTTTCTTGATTGATCAAAGAGGAATAGAGGCAAACCCGGACAAGGTACAGGCGGTGATTGACATGAAGTCACCCCGTACCGTCAAGGAAGTCCAGAAACTTACCGGTTGCTTGGCCGCCTTGGGAAGATTCCTGAGCCGGTCGGGTGACAAATGCCTATACTTCTTCCAAGCTATCAAGAAGAAGACCAGATTTGAATGGGGGGAGAATGTCGAGGCGGCATTTCATAAACTAAAAGAACACCTTCACTCGTTACCCCGGCTGGTTAGCCCCTTAACCGGTGAAGTGTTGTACATGTACCTAGCCGCCTCAGATCATGCCCTCAGTGCCGTTCTCCTAGCTGAGCGAGACGGCACACAGCTCCCGGTCTATTTCATAAGTTTTGTCCTCCGGAATGCAGAGCTCCGGTATCCCACGGTTGAAAAGTTTGGCCTCGCTCTATTTATGGCTGTCAGGAAGTTAAAACCATACTTCTTGGCACATCCGGTGGTGGTCTATACCGACCAACCCCTCAAGCGGCCAATGACAACCCTGGACTCATCCGGTAGGCTTCTGAAATGGGCAATCGCCATCCAAAGCTTAGAAATCACCTTCGAGCCTAGAAAGGCAGTGAAGGGTCAGGCGTTTGCCGATTTTATTGTGGAAATGACAAGGCCACCCCAGCCGGATAGCCCAGATCAGGTCTGGAAGGTGTATGTAGACGGGAGCTCTACAATGAACGGCTGTGGTGCAGGCGTAATTTTCAAATCCCCGGAAGGGGATACTTATGAATATGCACTACGGTTCAAATTTCAAGCCTCGAATAACGAGGCAGAATACGAAGCCCTGCTAGCCGGTATCCGCATGTGTAAGGCAGCAGGGGCAAGAAAGATTGACGCCTGCTCAGATTCTCAATTGATTGTTAGCCAATTCAATGGTGACTTCGAAGCCACCCATCCGGCAATGATCAAATATTTGCAGGCGGTCAGAGAAGAAGCCGGGACACTTGACGAATTCAAGTTGAGTCAGGTGCCCCGGTCAGAAAACAACCAGGCGGATGCGTTGTCCAAACTGGCCTCATCCGCCACATCTGATACGCCTAGGTCAGTCTTCTGGGAAGTCATGGAAAAAAGAAGTATTGAACATGATCCCATTGGAGTTCTGGACCGAAGCTCTACCTGGATGGACCCCATCCGGAATTTTCTAGCACACGGCATCCTGCCGGATGCTCCTACTGAGGCGGCCTTGTTGAAAAAACGGGCAGCCAGCTTTGAAATGTTCCAAGGGGAACTCTTCAGGAAAGGATATCTCCAGCCGCCCTTAAAATGCGTAACCCCTGAAAAGGGAAAAGAGGTCTTGGAAGATCTGCACTCAGGCTTTTGTGCATCGCACATAGGCGGCAGGTCCCTAGCCAAGAGAGCCAGGCGGCAGGGATACTTTTGGCCTACTCTTAAATCAGATGCCATGGATTTGGTGAAGAGGTGTGACAAGTGCCAGAAATTTGGCCGGCTCATCCACCGCCCGGCAACAGATCTGACGGCTATCTACAGCCCGGTTCCATTTGCAAAGTGGGGCATGGATATCTTAGGACCATACGCACCAGCCTCAGGCGGGCGTAGGTACATCTTAGTGGCTGTAGACTACTTCACCAAATGGGTGGAAGCAGAGGCGGTCAAGGGCATAAAAACAAAGGACGTTATCTCCTTCATTTGGAGAAACATTATCACCCGGTTTGGGGTGCCTATGTCCATGGTCTTTGACAACGGTCCTCAGTTTGAAACTTCTGTACTCAAGAGTTGGCTAGGGGATCAAGGGATTACCCACTGCTTTGCATCCGTAGGCCGTCCTCAAGCAAACGGTCAAGTTGAGGCCTTCAACAAACTCATCTCAGACGGTATAAAAAAGAAGATAGAAAAGGCTGGTGGTCTATGGGCAGACGAATTGCCACATGTTCTATGGGCCATCAAAACAACTGAGAAAGGGGCAACCGGTGAAACTCCATTCCTCATGACATACGGCACTGAAGCCGTCCTGCCAATTGAATTGTATGAGCCAACACTTCGAGTCATGCTTTATGACGAAGAGGCTAATTGGGAGGCCATGCGGCTAGCATTGGACTCTCTCCCGGAGCGCAGGGGCAATGCTGCCTTGCGTCATGCGATATAGCGTCTGAGAATGACGAGAGCCCACAACAAACGGGTGCACAAGCGGCCTCTTAAAGTGGGTGACTTTGTTTTGAGAAAAATGGAGGCAACCGGTAGGGTAAATGAGCAAGGAAAACTAACCCCAAATTGGGAAGGGCCCTACCGGATCACGAAGAAGTCAGAGGTGGTACCTACCGCCTGGAAACTCCAGACGGTAGACAGCTACCCAGAACTTGGAATGTAGATAACTTAAAAAAGTACTACTTTTGATAAATTGTAATAGAGTATTAATAAAAACTTTATTCTCAATTTGTATCATGCCGCAGCTGTGCAATGCGCAGCCGGCATTTATTGGTCAAAATACTTGTATATATCTTTGTTTGTAATTGTGCAAAGAACAACCGGATACTCATCCGGATCCTTCAAAGATCCCATGCGTAATACGCAACCGGGCACTTATGAAATTAAACCGTCTGTCCAAAAAGGCAGACATCCGGCGATCTGAATTTGGCTTCAGTCGTCGAAGAGAACATCTCCCATCCGGGTGGTACATTGTTCTAGGATCATAACTCAACACTCAGTTGAATGATTCCCCAAATCCAAGATACAGCCGTCTATTACCCAAAGGTAATACAGACGGCGCTTTAAATCTTGGAGCCCCCAACGTAGTCGGCTTTCAAAGAAAGTCCTACAGGGGCATGCGCATAAATTGCCTTTAAAATTTTAAACCGCCTGTCCAAAAAGGCAGGCATCCGGCGATCTGAATTTGGCTTCAAACGTCGAAGAGAACATCTCCCATCCGGGTGGTACATTGTTCTAAGATCATAACTCAACGCCAGTTGAATGATCCTTCGAATTCAAGATACATGCGCCTATTACCCAAAGGTGATACAGGCGGCGCCTAAAATCTTGAAGCCCTACAGGGGCAACGCGAAACAACAGCGCGCAATAATTACAACCTACCTCACTGTCCAAAAAGAGGCAGACAGCCGGCTTCCAAAGAAGCCGTAACTCTATGCACCAATGAATGCCCAAAAGCCCTGTAGCCGGTCTTTACTAAAAGACCCTACAGGCGGTAATTTTGCCAAAAGGCCCTGTAGCCGGTCTTTACTCAAAGACCCAACAGGCGGCAATTTACCAAAGGCCCTGCAGCCGGTCTTTACTAAAAGACCCTACAATCGGTAATTTGCCAAAAGGCCCTGTAGCCGGTCTTTACTCAAAGACCCTACAGGCGGCAATTTACCAAAGGCCCTGCAGCCGGTCTTTACTAAAAGACACTACAGGCGGTAATTTGCCAAAAAGGCCCTGTAGCCGGTCTTTACTCAAAGACCCTACAGGCGACATTTTACCAAAAGCCCTGTAGCCGGTCTTTACGAAAAGACCCTACAGGCGGTAATTTTCCAAAAGGCCCCTGCAGCCGGTCTTTGCTCAAAGACCCTACATGCGGTAACTTACAAATAGCCCCTGTAGCCGGTTTTCATTTGAAGACCCTACAGGCGGTGTTTTGGCCAAATGCCCCTGCAGCCGGTCTTCATCTGAGGACCCTGCAGGCGGATTTATACTCAACCAATATAAAATTCTATGCACCCGGCAGATGCTTTTATACAGCCGGTTAGCATTGTGGACGGCTGCCTCCTTCAAGTTAGAAAGACTTGAAGCATGCACCCGTCCAGGGGCAAACGTACCCAACAGTTGTAAAATTTTTGCAAAAATTGAAAGAATTGAAAGCAAAGATAACTTGAGAAAAACCGATTGTACCGGTTAAATATATATTAATAAATGTTGAATCAGTACATGGCATACAAGCCGGAGATGAAACAACAAAAGATGAAAAGAAAAACTATTGCTGCTGCTGAGAAGGTTGAGGTTGCTCAGGCTGGTCAACAGACGGCTGGCTATCGCCGGCTGGGGGAGCTTCAATGGCCTGGCCTTGGGTTTCAGCACCCTCATCCAGCACTTCTTCTTCTTCCTCCTCCTCCAGCTCCGCCTGCACCCAGTCGTCAAAAGGTGCCGGCTGGTCTAACCCGAGAACTTGGGCGTCGTATACTTCACTTACGTATCTATAACGCAAGTCGAAGCACGCGTAATCCGTCCCCGGGTAGAGCATTCCCCATGCCATCTTCATCCGGGCCTCACAGTCCCGCTCATTTTCGTCGATCAGGCGGGTCTGCTCAGCCTCCAGCTTGCTTTTGAAGACCTCCTGAGCTTCAGCAAGCTCTTTCTTGGCCTTGGCCGCCTCTTCCTTCAGCTCATCATAGCCCTTTTGGGCATCCGTCAACTTCTGGACGTCTGCCTCAAGGGACTTGATTTTCAGCTCGGCATCAGATGCCTTTTGCTCGAACTCGGCTGCTTTCTTATTAGCAGCCTCAGCAGCAGCCGTAACATTTTGGAGAAGCTCCTCCTGTTTCATCTCCCAGGCTTTAGATTCAACTTCATACATAATAGAATTATACTGATGGACGTCTATTAAGTCGGCTGCCCTTCGTTGGGCATCCCTTACCTCCTCTTGCTTGCGGCGGAGAGGGCCCCGGAGCCCATCTATCCGGAGCATCAACTGCAAAACAGCCGGCAAAAGACAAGTTAGCATCCGGCAAAATGAAAGCTTGTATGAAAGTAACTCAGCCGGCACTTACCTCAGCCGCAAGAGATTGCAGTTGGTCAATGTTGACCTGCCCTACACTCGGGATTGCCTCCCTCTCAGACCGGGTGAGGGTCCGGACCATTCTCTTGGCGTAATTTTGCAAGTCAGGTCAACGAGAAGTCTCTGCATTAACAAATCGACCGGTTAAGTAACGGGCATAAGCACCGCCTATGTTTTGTCGGCTGGCTGCAGAATCGCCTAACTGGGTAGCCTGGGACTTGACTCTGACAGGTCCAAGCGGCCAGGGGTGTTCAAAGTGCGAGACCATACCTTGAGATTGTTGCTGAGGGGTTGAAGCACCCCCAGCCGCATTTGAGCCGGATGCTATAGCAAGCACCCGGCCAGAGAGAGCCTCCGGCTCCTCAGTTTCATTATCTCCCGCCTGGGAGCCAGGAGTTAGGCCACGAAGGCTTTTTCCTCCGGAAGTAGATCGCTGCTGTTGAGCAGGCGGTCTGGCCCCAGGGGTAGGAGGAGGAATGGGGTTGGTTCTTTGGCGGGAAGAGGCCGGCTGAGGGAGATCCCCGCCGGGCCTCTTGGTCATCTTCCGGAGGGACCTGGGAACCCCCCTGCTCCCAGACTGCGAAGGAAAAGATACAAATATTAGCAAGTTAATATGCATCCGGAGTAAAAGGCATGAGCTTCAACTCATGAAACCGGTAAAAATAATAAAAGCATCCGGTACTTACCCCTTCGTTCCGGGCTGCAACCTGAGCCCTTTTCTTGTCGAGCTTTTCTTTGCGGAGCTCAGCCGCTGATTTAGCCGGTGTCATATCCGGAGAAACCATCTCTCTACCTTGTTCTGCAAAACAAAAGAAAAGGGTTAGAAACCAAAAGATAATGCAGACGGACTAAAGGGCCGGTTGTCTATGACGTACGTTTGGTAAACATCGTACTCAGACCGCAGGCGGAGAGAAACGCCTCGTCTCCAAACCAGTCCGGATGAGGGACCCAAAACTTGGGCACTATGATATGTGTCCCGTCATCCAAAGGCATGGTTGTCTTTTTGAAGAGCCCCGGCCCCATGATCTGATCCCATGCCTCTCCCGGTATCTTGGGAGGGCGCACTTCCTTCCAAGAAGTGTCGGCTGCTTGTTATATGTGCGCAGCCTCCGGTTCTGCTGAAGAGACGGTGATGACACCAGATAGAATTTGCTTTTCCAGCTCGACCACTTGGACGGCTTGTCCAGGATCATCATGTATTCCGGGTGCGTGGTCAGGGTATACAACGCATTCCAGCCGCCTGGGGCACGACTCATATAGTGCATATGTGCAAACGCCTATCAGCTAGGCGTTACATCCTGCATCTCGCAGGCGGCAATATATCCTAATATGTTTACCCATGAGTTGGGGGTGAGTTTCCAGACACCCAAGTCATACCCCCTCAGTATGGCTCTAATTGCTCGATGCAGGGGGAACCGGAGACCGGCTTTGAAGGCCGCCTCATAGCAGCCGAAATAGTTGTCTGCATGGTCCCGGTTGTCATCCCAGACAACCGTTGCCTCAGCCGGCGGCACAACAAGATCCCAGCCGGGTCCTATTGGTTTCTTTGCCATGAAAGCCGGCAGGGTGGCGGTTAATGTGACGATGTCCCTGGCGCTCATTGACGCTTCATAGGGATTATTTATAGAAGTCCATTTGAAGGCCTCCTTGTCAACTTCTTGTACATCCGGCTCCCCGGATGTTGTGGCAGAAGAGGAAGAGGCGGATCTTTGAGCAGTATCCTCCTCACCAGACCCAGACATTTCCAATATTCTATCACTTGAGGTACTGGGTGCACCCGGTTGGTCATAAGGAACGTCTTCAACCGGAGGTCCGGCTGAATCCTCAGACTGGTAATCCGGATCTACCGCCGTCCATCTTGTTCTGGCCATTCTGTCCTGCACATGAGCAGAGATGGTCGGATTTCTATCACAAGAATGGACCAAACACCTCCAGGCGGCATCCCCAGTCCTAGACTCAGCCGTACTTGGTGACCGGTTGCCATCAGTTCAAGGTTGGGCCAAGTGTGTGTTGGGTGAGTCCATTTAACTACCTAGTCAGCCGGAAAATTGACAAAGAGAGTGAAAGGGTTACAGGCGGTACCTTGATACTGATGTAATTTGAAAGATTGAAGGTTGATTGGAAGCACAGCAGACGGTTTCAGATACCTGCAAAAAAGATCCAAGTGATCAAAATTTAGAAGCTCACCCAAAAACACCCCATCCGGTTTGGTCAACGTTTTTGGTCAAACTCACCCAAAAACACCCCATCCGGTTTGGTCAACGTTTTTGGTCAAACTCACCCAAAAACACCGCATCCGGTTTGGTCAACCTTTTTGGTCAAACTTACCCAAAAACACCCCATCCGGTTTGGTCAACGTTTTTGGTCAAACTTACCCAAAAACCCCCCATCCGGTTTGGTCAACGTTTTTGGTCAAACTTACTCAAAAGCCCCCCAAACGGCTTAAAGCCGGATGGGGGTCTATTGAATGCTTTTGAGAAAAATTACAAGACTCAAAAGCCCCCCAGACGGTTAAAACCGGATGGGGGTCTATTGAATGCTTTTGAGAAAAACTACAAACTCAAAAGCACCCCAGACGGCTTAAAGCCGGATGGGGGTCTATTGAATGCTTTTGAGAAAAATTACAAGAATCAAAAGCCCCCCAGACGGTTAAAACCGGATGGGGGTCTATTGAATGCTTTTGAGAAAAACTACAAACTCAAAAGCACCCCAGACGGCTTAAAGCCGGATGAGGGTCTATTGAATGCTTTTGAGAAAAATTACAACTCAAAAGCCCACCAGACGGTTAAAACCGGATGGGGGTCTATTGAATGCTTTTGAGAAAAAACTACAAAGTCAAAAGCACCCCAGACGGCTTAAAGCCGGATGGGGGTCTATTGAATGCTTTTGAGAAAAACTACAAACTCAAAAGCACCCCAGACGGCTTAAAGCCGGATAGGGGTCTATTGAATGCTTTTGAGAAAAATTACAATGACTCAAAAGCACCCCAGACGGCTTAAAGCCGGATAGGGGTCTATTGAATGCTTTTGAGAAAAATTACAATGACTCAAAAGCCCCCCAGACGGTTAAAATCGGATGGGGGTCTATTGAATGCTTTTGAGAAAAATTACAAACTCAAAAGCACCCCAGACGGCTTAAAGCCGGATGGGGTGTATTGAAAGCTTTCAAGCAAAAATTGCAATGGCTCAAAAGCACCCCAGACGGTTAAAACCGGATGGGGGTCTATCGAATGCTCTTTGAAAAAATTCAGAATCCCCCCAAATGTCCTCAGACGGTTAAAACCGGTTGGGGGTACATTGGGGAGTCTTGGAAAAAATACGGTCATTCAAAGATCCCTCAGCCGGTCATAACCGGATGGGGGCCCTTTGGTAGCTTTGAAGAAGCAACCCATGCATCTCTCAACAGCACCCCAGGCGGATTATACCGGATGAGGGTCTGTTGAGCGGATGTGAAATTTCCCAAGGATTGCCGGTTGTGTAGAAACCCATAAAACCAGTTGCTATCCTACTCTATGGCAAGCTAACCCTCCCCGGTTGAGTATGCAAAAGGAAATTGAAATTTACCTCAGCCGGAAGAGTGCGGGTGCTCTGATTCAGGAATTGACGCAAAGCCGGATGTGAAAAAGCAAGAAACGCTTGTTGACTTCTCTCAGCCGGTACCAGAGCTCTCTTGATTTTTTGGAAGTTTGCAAATGTTGCAAATGATTGAGGAGGGGTTCCTTATATAGGGGTCATGGAAGACGAATCGCCAACTCTCTGATTCAAAATTCAAAAACTGGGAGGATGACGAACCGTCACCCCCCTTTCAAAAAAAAAAAAAAAAAAAAAATGGCGGGAAGGAGACCAACCGTCCCCTTCCCTCATTGCATGGCAGGCCATGTCACAGATGCCACGTGGCACGCCACGTGTCATCTGTGAGGGGAAAATGATTAGGGTAAAAATACCCTAGCCACGTGGCCCAATCAGAAGGCGCCACGTGTCAGCTCCAGAAAGGGCAAGTGGGAGCCAATCCCAAGCTGACACGTGGCACGTCCTTATTTGAGGGAATACAGTTCCCCAACCCTATAAATAGAGGAAAATACCTCATTTATTGGGTATTCACAAATTCCCAAACACAAAACACAAACACCAACTAGCATTTATTCTCTCTGAATCAGAGAGAAAACCATTTATTTCCGCACTATTCACTTCGTACGAATCCTAACTTGATCGTCGGAGGCGGAGCTCCACCCAACCGGAGTTTCGTTGTTTTGCAGGTACACAGCCGGTCAGCAAGCCAGTCTCGGAATTGTAACTCTCCCGCAGGACACATAAAAAACCCCGAAACAGTAATGAGTACGTTTGTTTAGGTCCGTTCCCTCAAAGACTACTAACTTTGACGGAACTTGACCTCGTTTAATCTAATCCCGTTTCGTTTGTTTCAAAAAAAAAATTTAAAAATACTCCACAGAAAAATTTCATATATATATCAACATTATATTTCTGTCTCACTTTCTACGTGCTTCAACATATATTCATATCCCTCTATTTTTCTTAGCATACTATCTCTAAAAATCCTTGTTCTCGTTATTTTCAGCTTTTCAATTACTCAAATTTAAGTGAGAAAATAAAAAATGCTTCAAATACTAATAATAGTTGGAAGGCAAGAGTTGTATTAGTCCGTTGTAGTCTGGTCATTGCATTCATCGCGATATTTTCGACCATAGATCTTACCCTAATCGTCAATGACAAATCTAACATTTTTTATAAATGGGTTTAAATAATATAAATAAATTATATAGAAATTATTCAATAATTAAAAAATTATATGAAACTATATATATATAATAATGAAGTGTATTGATACAGAGTAGATATTAGATAACTCATAATTTTTATATTATCTTTCACATATTAAATCAATCATCTTTTAGATATTTAAAAGAAATTAAGTGGGGTCAATTGACCCCATAAGTTTGACCTTGGATCCGCCCCTAAATGCCGTTTAAGATGTGTGTTTTGGCTATAATTTTTCAAAAATGAAAACAATGTTGTTAAATTAATTGATGGTAGTACGAATTTCAAAAGGTTTTTCTTTTCGTTCGTGTTTTTTGGATTATTATTTTGAAAAAATTCATAACATTAATCTCAACTATTGGATGTCTTCTCATATTAATCCCAACTATGAATTATTCTAAAATAATCCAAATTATTGAGGGTGTCTTCTAAAATTGATGATTTATGACCTGTTTTAACTGGTTATTTGGATGAGGTGGCATATTGTGATTGGCTTATACTTTTTTATTTTTAACAAATTTGCAATAATATATCTATACTACTTATACTATGAATGTCGTTTATGATTGTTCATTATATAAATTATTGTAGTTTGTTCATTGATTTTAAATGAAAAAACAACAATCATTAGTTTTGAATGAAGAGGAGAGAAATCAGGGGCAAGATGAAGCAGGGGAGTGAGATTGCAATGGAGATATGAGGGAAGAGCTGAACTTGATCAGTGTTGAGTGAAAGGAGTAGTAATACACCGAGGTCGACAGTGGTCAACAATGGCATTGAGGAGGAGAGAGGCAGCGAAGGAGAGATTGAGGGCAAGCAAAAGAATGGTGCACGTACGTAGGTGGCTGAGTGGTGGAGGGGAGTAGACTAGGAGTGGTGGATCGTAGTTATGGAGCAGGGCAAGGGGAGGAGAGAGAGTGATGTTTAAAATAAAACTTTACCTGCTTAACCGATTACAAGTCATACCGGATCATTTTTGGAAGACACCTTTCATAGTTGGGATTATTCCATAATAAATTAAGGGAAATTCTACATGGTAGCCTCATGAATTTAACTTTTCTACGTGGAAGACAAACTTTTTTCTAACTCTCTTCAGTAGCACCAAGGTTTAGAAAAATTGACCATAGTGATCTTTTTTAGGTTTATGACTAATTTTTTAGTTAAAATGGTTAACTTTTGATTTTTTATTAAAAAATTATTTAAATTATATTTTAAAATAATTAAACTTAAAAAAAAACAAAAAAAATCCCAAACATTCCCAGCCACCCCACAAACCCTAACCTTGCCGGAATTCGGCCACTCTCGACCACCGAAACCACCTTCTAGCCCAACCCCCGACCACTGAAACCACCAAAACTGGTCGGCCGGCCTTCCCACAACCCCACCTGACCTAGCCCCGACCCCCAAAACCGCCACCCCGATCCCCAAAACAACTACGAAGTCCAACGAACCACCGCCACTCCCACCGCGAAACCCTAAATTCGATGAAAATTGGTCGGTCGCACCCCTTGACCGGCCCTTCCCCTTCCCCCTTGAACCAACACCCTCGTGAACTCACCATCCCTGTATTCAAATTGAAGCATAATTCGAAGTTTAGGTTGGTGGTGATGGTGGTTGTTTGGTGATTGTGGGTGGCGAATTGATGATTAGGCGGAGATTGGTGCGGAGATTAGGCGAATTGATGATTAGGCTGGTTGTGATGGTGGTTGTTTGGTGTTGTCGGTTGTGCGTGCGGTTGTTTCGGGCTTTGTTACAGGCAGGTCGGGGAGGTTTTATGGGCTAGGTTTTAGGTAGGGAGGTTTTCGGGAGTTAGGGGATTTGACGGTGGGTGAGCGGGGTTGCTGGAGTGACGGAAAGGGGAGGTGCAGTGTGGGTTGGTCGGTGGGCGGTGGGGATGGGGTGGTCAGGCAAGGGAAGGGAAGAAGGGTGGGGCTTGGATTTCTAATTTTTTTGTGTTTTTTTTATAATTATATTTTTTAAAATTTTTTATTATTTTAAAATATAATTTAAATAATTTTTTAATAAAAAAAATCAAAGGTTAACCATTTTAACAAAAAAGGTTAGCCATAAACCTAAAAAAGGTCACTATGGTCAATTTTTCTAAACCTTGGTGCCACTAAAGAGAGTTGAAAAAAACTTGTCTTCCACGTAGAAAACTCAAAAACCATGAGGCCATCATATAGAATTTCCTATAAATTAATAACCCATAGTTGGGATTAATTTGGAAAGACTATCAATAGTTGAGATTAATTATGTGAATTTTTCCTATTATTTTTACTTGCACAAGTTCTGTTGATTCCAGAATTTGCTAACAAAGCTTTAGCATCTAATTTTGTGAACAAACCTCTCCCCCCATTATTTATGATTATAGCCTTTTCAATAATTACTACAATATTGTTGGTTGTACCAAGTGCTTTCAAAAACCACATATTTGAAAGTTATATTGTAGGATTTTTTGTTGTTTTATGGAGCTTTTGCTTTCAAATTTTCTTACAAAAAAAATCTGATTTGGGACTTCGTTTGCGGTGTTTAATATTTTTACGAATATAGTTCAATGTGAACCTACATGTTGAAAAGACTTAATAGTTTTTGGAGGATTTTTTTTCATTACTGGTTTATTTTACTATTATTCTAAACTAACCTAATATGAAATTCATCTTCGTTTTCAAGATCCAAGAAGTAGTATTAAGGGGTCGTTTGGTTGGATCATTTGGAATGGTTGGAATAGAGTTAGAATCCATTCCATTTATTTTTTTTGTTTGATTGAGTCTTTTAGTAACGGAATCTTACACCCAAAGGATTCTAACTCCACCCCATACCTATGGAATCTAAGAGAATATGAGAATATTTGCCGTCCCTTTCTCATTAATTAATCATCAATATATATACAAGCGTATTGTAGGGCTAATGACTAAGGATACATCAGTAATTTACAAACTAAATTACACAAGATTATTTACATAATCTAACACACCCCCGCAGTCGAAAACGGGAGGATTGCGAAAGTTGAGACTGTCGCTGAAATCATTAATAAAATTTTCAGCAGACCTTTAGTGAAAATGTTCGCAATCTGATACTGAGACGGGACATACACGGACCTCACTGCGATGTACCTTCTCACGAACAAAGTGAATATCCAGTTCAATGTGCTTTGTGCGCTGATGTTGAACAGGATTGCCCGAGAGATAGATAGCACTGATATTGTCACAATAAACTAATGTAGCTTTAGAGACCAGACAATGTAGCTCTAGTAATAAATTCCGAATCCAACAGGACTCAGAAACAACATTAGCAACCCCTCTGTATTCTGCTTCTGCACTAGACTTCGACAAAGTAGGTTGACGTTTTGAGGACCAAGAGATCAAATTATCACCAAGAAAAATACAGTAACCGGATGTGGAACGACGAGTGTTAGGGCAGCCGGCCCAGTCAGAATCCGTGTAAGACAAGATAGAGGTGATAGATGATTTACACAAGCGCAAACCAAAATCAGTCGTACCTTGAATATAACGCAGAATGCGTTTCAGAGCATCCATATATATGAGCAACTCTGGGAGAATGCATAAATAAGCACACTTTTTGAACCGCATATGAAATCTCAGGTCGAGTGAAAGTGAGGTATTGCAGAGCACCATACAATTGATGATACATGGTCGGATCCGCATATAACTCACCGGAGTCCGTGCACATTTTCCCTTTAGAATCAACCGGAGTGGGGGAAGAATTGCAGTTAGCCATGCCTGCAGTCTCTAGGAATTCCTTCGCATATTTTTTCTAAGACAAAAATAAACCATTCTTGTTACAAGTCACTGCAATACCTAAGAAATAACTCAGGTTGCCAAAATCTTTCATGGCAAATTCTGAACTGAGCCCGGAGATGATTTGGTGACGAAGAGACTCTATAGAAGTTGTTAGTACAATATCATCAACATATAACAATAAATATGCAATGTCATGACCATGGTGATAAATGAACAAAGAGGTATCAGATTTGCTATTAGAAAAACCAGTAGCAGTCACAATATTAGCAAATCATTGATACCAAGCCCTGGGCGCCTGTTTGAGACCATATAGAGACTTTCGGAGTAAACAGACATGATTGGGGGGAGCGGGATCCTTGAAACCCAATGGTGATACATATAAACCGTTTCATTCAAGTTACCATGCAAGAATGCATTTTTTACGTCCAATTGATGAATTGGCCAAGAGCGAGACAAAGCAATGCTAAGAACCACCCGAATGGTTGCCGGTTTGACAACCGAACTGAAAGTTTCATCACAATCAATTCCTTCCCTTTGAGATTTACCATCACCAACAAGATGAGCCTTATGTCTTTCAAACGAGCCATCAGGTCTTATGCCGAAAAATCCACAAAGAGCGGATAACATTTACATTAGACGGTCTCGGAACTAAATCCCCCAAGTACCATTAGCAATGAGAGTATCATATTCTTCCTGCATAGCAATTTTCCAATTATGGTCACAAATGGCATGAACCGGGTTCTTTGGAATAGGTGATATGGAGGGAGTGGCATGAAGAGCTCGATCCTAGTATTTTGGGTTAGGCTTGACTATTCCATGTTTGCTACGAGTAGCCATAGGATGGTGAGTTTTTGGGGCGGTAACATGGGAGGGAGGTGTGATAGGCGGTTGTAAGGAGGGAGGTGAGATATGCGGCAGTGAAGAGGCCACACTAGGAGAAAGGGGGGTGAGGAGAACGCATGTGGCTGCTGCACTGCCTCGCCCAGCCTGTGATGAGCAGTGGGCTGTGTATGATGCGGCTGTGCAGTATGTTGTACCCTCCCCACTCCAGACCCTGCTGGATCTCGTGTGGGTGAGGTAGCAGCAAGCTGCCTAGGCGTGGTGGTGGGTGCGATATGCTTTCGCACTAGGGGATGATGGAGGGGGCTTAAGGCATCACCCAAAAAATCATAAGTATGATCATTTGGAGTGTGAATGTTAGAAAATGGAAAAACCGACTCATCAAACCAAACATGTCTAGCTATTATAATCTTTCGACTCGATATATCATAGCACTTGTAACCCCGATGACTAGATGGATAGCCAAGAAAAACACAAGGAGTAGAACGAGATTGAAGCGTGTGTATTCTAGAGGAGGGAAAGAGAGGGTAACATAGACAGCCGAACACCCGAAGGTGAGAATAATCAGGATGCTTTTGATATAGAATGTGAGTCGGAGATTTGTAGCCTAGAATCTTTGTAGGAAGGATGTTGCAGAGGAATGTGGCCATTTCTAAGGCATGATGCCAAAAGGTAGGTGGCATAGAGGCATGACTAAGAAGAGTACGAACAACATTGTTGATCCTTTTTATTTTTCTTTCAGCTTTGCCATTTTGAGGAGAGGAGTATGGACAAGAGAAGCGGAAAGCCATGCCATGTTGTTCACAAAATTTTTGAAATGGAGTATTGGTAAATTCCATTTCATTGTCACATTGGAAGGCTTTTACTTCCCTTTCAAATTGAGTCTTAATATATGTTCGAACACGAAGAAATAATTTGTAAACTTAGGACTTAGATGAGATAGGAAAAGTCCATAGAAAATTCGTGTAATTGTCAAAAAATAGAACATAATATTTGTGACCAAGAGCTAGAGCTAATAATGGGAGAAGTCCATAAATCACTGTGAACAATATCAAAGGGCATCGTAGTATGAGACATAGAATCATTAAATGGCAATTTCATTAATTTTCCCAAAGGACAAGAATGACAAACATGTTTTGAAACCTTATAACAATTTATGAGATTACTACTACTCAAGGAACTAAGAATCACATTTCCCGGATGGCCTAAACGGGAGACACAACTGCAAAAGCTGACGGATTTGAAGTGGAAATGAGGTGACAATCGATGAAGAAGGGATAGAGATTGCCACTTCTATTACATCTCACTATTTTGCTCCCCGTCTACAAATCCTTCATGGAAAACCCAAACGGATCAAACTCAATTGACACATTATTATCATTAGTGAACTTTCTAACAGAAATGAGATTTTTAACAAGTTTGGGCACGTGTTGACAGAACATAGGCCTGTTGCGAACGCGGCCCAAGGACACCTTGAGAAGCCTTCTGATTCGGCCTTGGAGACCAAGAAAGTGGGCCTGGGCCCTGACTTGGGTACGGACATGGTGGAGTTTTCCGAGGAGGCTGAGTCCAGTAACCCCAATATGGCGATTGAGGTTGGAACATCCAGCTTTTTGGCCCTGCTGCAGCTATGACACACCGCTTTGGTGTTGCTACTGTTGCGGCTGGGTGTTCCGGCCACCGTTCCAGGCGGCAGACTTCCCTTTTCCGCCACCCCCTTTGCCCTTATTGTTCTTGCGACCACCATTGCGAGTTGTAGCACTTCGAAAATTCCCAGAAGGTTGTGCTTGTTCGCTGCTTGATTTTTGAAGCAAGGATGGTGATTGAGAGACATGAGCCTCCTCATGAGAGTCAACAACAACATCAGCAGCGTTGCCTTGTTCCTCAAGTTCAAGCATCAATCTCAAAGTGTCAAAAGAGGGTAAAGGATTGAGATGTCGTACAGAAGTCCGAAAGGGCTTGTATTCCTCCGAGAGCCTTTTCAAGAGTTGAAGCGCCATCCTATTGTTTGAGACCTTGTCTCCAACATTCCTCAAACTGTCAGCCAAGGTTTTGAGGCAAGTACAATAGGGTTTTACACCATCGAAATGGTCGAGCTTGGTGTTGGTGAATTGCGCATCAAGATGTAATGCTCGAGTCGACTTGTTGTTGAGGAAAAATTCCTTCAAACGGTTCCAAGCATCGATAGCCTTGTCATCGGGATCGATTATGGAATTAAGAAGGTCAGTGGAGATAGTATTGTAAATCCATTGACGAAATATGTCATCAAGTCATTGCCATTGAGCATTCTCAGAAAGTTCAAAATCCTTTTCTGTCTCATTAACAACAAGGGGATTTATATGAGTGGATTGCTAAACATCGCCCGCAAATCTCCACATAAAGCCCACAAAATTAGAGTGAAATGACACTTTTGCCCTCAAAGTAAAAAACACAATTTCTTCTCTCTATTCTCTACTTCCACTTTCTCTCTCTAAAAAACTTTCCGAGCGATGTCGAGGCGGCCCGGCAAGGAAGTGGCGGCACCGGCGGCGGGTGGACAGCGGTTTTCCGGCGAGAAGGTATTTTTTATTAATTTTGTTTTTAAAAAATAAAAAAAAAAAAGTTCGGAGGCGGTGGCGGCGCCAAGGCCAGACGCCACCACCACGGCGGAGGCGCCTAGGCCAGACGCCGTGACGGTGGCGGCGGCGCCTAGCCCATACGCCACCACCACGGCACCAGCGTCTGGCCAATGCGCCGCCGCCGTGGTAGTGGCGTCTGGGCTAGGCGCCGCCGCCACCGTTACGGCGTCTGGGCGAGGCGCCTCGTTATATATTTTTTTTTTAATTTTTTTTTAAATTTGTTTTTCTTTTTTTTAATTTTAAATTTTATGTTTCTGATTTTTTTTTTATTTTGTTTTAAATTTTGTTGCTTTTTTTTAAAAAAAATTTATGTTCCTCTTTTTTTTTTTTTAATTTTTAATTTTATGTTCTTGTTTATTGTTTTTGTTTTTTTTTTTTTTGGATTTGTTTTTTTACTTAAAAAAAATTTTATGTTCCCTTTTTTTTTATAATTTTTTTTTAAAATTTTGACGTTCTTCTTTTTTTAAGTTTTTATAATTTTATATTTTTTAAGTTTTGTGAGTTTTTTGTTTTGGTTTAAAAGATGCATTAAAAAAACTTTATTAAAAAAAATTTAATTCAAAAAAAAATTAAAACAAAATTAAACAAACGCAAACAAAAATCCATAAAAAAAAACATAATTATAAAAAACAAATAAAAAAAAAACAAAAACAAACAAATAAACAAAAAAAAAATTCAAAACAAAAAAAAAGAAAAAAAAAGAGAAATTAAATTTAAAAAAAAAAAATTTTAAAGCAGCCCATAGTGGCGCCTGGCCAGGACGCCGGAGCCACGGTGGGGGCGCCTGGCTAGGACGCCGCCGCCATGGTGGCGGCGTCCTGGCCAGGCGCCCCGGCCGTGGCTCCGGCGTCCTGGCCACGCGCCACTCCCATTGGTGAGGCTTCCCCACCAGGCGCCTATGCCACGGTGGCGGCGTCCTGGCTAGGCGCCACAACCACGGCATGGCCTTCTCGGCTAGGCGCCAGCCACCATTTCGTCCTTACGATACGTTACGAACCTCGTGTTCCGGCGACGATGGCGACTCTCCGGTGCTTATCGCCGCCGACGACGTCTCTTCGGTGATCCACATTTTTTTAGTGCGAAAAATTTGTTTTCGGTTAAAATTATAAAAAGGGCAAATTTGTCAAAAAATTATAAAATGCGGGCTTTATGTAGTAATTTGTGGGCGATGTTTAACAATATATGATCGAGCACCAAATTCGTGCGGCAATGGAGTTCGAACAAGGTAGACCAAGTGTTGTATTGGGTGCCATCATAGTCAAGAACGACAAGTATACAGGTCTTAATGTTGGTGACAAGAGTAGCAGGATGAAGTTTCTGAGTGTCGGCCATGGAGGTTCAACCGAACAAGAAGAGGAGGGGAAGAAGAAGAAGAGAAGAAGAGCGGAAAGAGAATAAGGTTTCGGATCGAAAAACCTAAGCTCGTGATAACATAAGAGAATATGAGAATATTTGTCGTCCCTTTCTCATTAATTAATCATACAAGCGTATTGTAGGGCTAATGACTAAGGATACATCAGTAATTTACAAACTAAATTACACAAGATTATTTACATAATCTAACAGAATCTCATACCCACCTCCCTCCCTAAGATTTACAATCCATTCTTTTAATGAAGAATACAATCCATTCCAACATTAAGCCGAACAACTTTAGGCTAGTATGGGTTTTAGAATCCATATCTTTCTAGTATGAGATTTCATTCCAATATATTGAACCAAACACCCCCTAAACGTATTGTATTTACGTGTTTGGACGATGGGAGGAAAATAGAACAAAGAAGAAATGCATTAATCGAAAACGAGTTGTATCATGTCGCTCGTTTGGGAACGACAGGAGAGAATAATGATGGGCATTTTCATTTATTTCCAACCTCTTCCATTGATCAAGATTTAAAAATTTTTTATGAATGGAAAACCAAGCAAAATATCAACATTTAAGAGTATAATATGTATTGGAAGCAATTTACGATGATCAATAGGGTTAATACATAACTGATCATAACTTTTTGGAAAAATTGCCAAAAATATTACAATCTTTGGCCCATTCTTTTTTAATAATACAACCTTTTGATTTTTTTTGTAATAATACAACCTTTAGGGGTGTTAATTTTAAACAAGACAAAATCGAGTTTTTGGTGGAATTTGAGGTGAGAGAACGGGAGGGGATATTCTCCCCTTCCCCATCCCCAATTCCCCACCACCAAAAAACCATCCCCATCCCTTTCCTAACCTAAAACTCCATCGAAGATTAGATTTTGTCTTGTTTAAAATAAGCACCCCCTAAAGATTGTATTATTACAAAATAATCCAAAAATTGTATTATTAAAAAAGAATCAGTCAAAAGTTGTATTATTTTTGGCAATTTTTCCTAAATTTTTTTTATTTTTTACTTGATCATCAGTCTTAAAATATTTTAAGATGATAAAATTTTGAGTAATTAATATATTAATAGTATTTATTTATAGGTTTACAGGAATGACAGTTAAATGAAAGAGTACCACAAGTTCAACAAGTAGAAATGCAACATCAAGAATAGTGAAGGGCAGGCGGAACATATCTATTAAAAAGTTGATAAAACTTATCTACTAGCTAGTGACTATTTTTTAACTTTGCGGTTTTTATTAATGTATTTTTCTTATTATTATTAGACTTTAGGAATTGTGGCTTTAATTACCGCGCGGTTTTTTATGAAGGATAAATTATTGGGCTACTTTAGCTCATTAATATATTTTTTAAATGTTGTCATATCATTTTATTAGGTTATTCAGTTTCTTTTTACAATTATTTCACCAAATGGCGTTGAGTAATTTCAAAATTCACCAAATGTCACCAACTTTTTCAAAATTCATCAAATGCCACTGAGATTTAGTACAAAATCACCAAATGTCATTTCCGTTAGTTGATCGTCAGTGACCGTCAGTTGACCCCACCACTTGCCACGTGTAACCTTCTGATTGGTCCGTTTAAAAAAAATAAACAAAAATTAAAAAAATTAAATAAAAAAACCAAAAATATTTAAAAATAATAAAAAAAAAAATTAAAAAAAAACCCCAAACCCCAGCCACCACCCCAGCAGCCACCAGCCCACTTGCATCGGCAGGCGTATCGGCGGTCGTCGGCCCCCATCCCTTTCCCCTCCTCTTCCCCCGTCGCGCCCCACCGGAGCTTTAACACAAAATCCAAAACCCCACCCCCCATCGAGACTGAGAAGAACGAGGTAGCCTCTAATTAAACAACAAAGAAGCTCCAACACCAACACCGCCGGAAGAACCACCACCAAAGACCCTTCCAACACCGGCGCCTGCCATAACTTCTGCCTTCTAAGTAAGAATTTAGCTAAAAAACTTGGGAATTCTAAGTAACCTTGATCGATTAATTAAAGGATTCTATGAAGAATCTGGAAATTTCGATTTCATGGGGGAAAAAGAAGAAGATGAAGATGAAGGGATTTTCAGAGCTTATGACGGAAAAAGCTAGTGATAATGAGTTCAGTGATGTGGGAAGTGTGAGAACCCGGAATTCGCACCCCCATCACTCAGTACAAGAAGCTTCAAAATGGAGGAGAGAGAAAATCAGTTGAATTTCTGTAAAAGTTTTGATTTTTCTTGAAAAAATGAAGAATAGAGCAAAAGGAAGGGGGTAGAGGTGGTTGGGGTTGGGTCTGGACTGTGGGGTAGAGGTGGTGGTAGCTGGGTGAAGGTGGTGGGGTTGGGTAGGGTGGGGTGGTCGATGGAGAGGTGGTGGTGGGCTGTACAGGGAAGGGGGATGGAGAGGATGAAGGTTATTATTATTATTATTATTATTATTATTATTATTATTATTATTTAATTTTTTTAAATATTTTTTTTAAATTTTTTTTAAAAACAGACCAATCAGAAGGTGACACATGGCAAGTGGTGGGTCAACTAACGGTCACTGACGGTCAACTAACGGTAATGGCATTTGGTGATATTGTACTAAACCTCAGCGGTATTTAGTGAATTTTGAAAAAGTTGATGGCATTTGGTAAATTTTGAAATTACTCAGTGGCATTTGGTGAAATTGATATGTATATTTTATATAGTGATTTACCCCCGTCCCTTGGTCATTTTTAGGAGTATTATGGGCTCTTCGGAATCACTTTTATTACTAATATGCGTTTTCTAGTGTTTTCGTAGTTTTGGTGTTATTTTATACGAAATTGCAGATTTGGGGCATTTTCCCGGACTTATGATAAGCCATTACGAGCATTGGAGAATTATGACCATATTTCATAGCCAGGACCGGTTGGAGTTGTCAAATCGGTGATTAAGGGCTCGGCAAAGAAGAGATTAGGCAATGGACCAAGTATTCAAGACCTAAGAGGAAATTTGGAATTGGGCCAAGAGAAATAGCCCAAAAGTGAAAGGTTTAGCTTGCCCGAGAACTCGCCCTGCCAGGCGCGCCTTGCCCCGACCACGTGCACCATCACCACCACAGCCACACCTTGAGGTACCACCACCACCACCCCATGTGCCTCAGCCACCCCCACACCAGCCTAGACCAGACCCCGAGACCATTTGGGACCTTCAGAACATAGGTCAGGCTATAGGTCGCGTAGAGCAGGCCTAGGGAGACCTTAGGAGGATGGTGGGCTCTCTTGATCAGAGGTTAGGGTACGTTGAGAGGAACCAGGGTAGGGCCCTTTTTCCTATTTATGATGACTATGCTCGTTGGGGTGCTATTCCCGACGATGTTGTTTACCCTGACTGGTACCAGCCACCACCCCGGGGATATGTGGATCCCACCTCCCATGGCATTTACACTGACTATTCCGCATTTGCTGGCTATGGCCGAGACTTTCCTTTTGAGGGGATGGGGGGGAATGTTAACCCTAACTATTTTGGTGGTAGTACTTCTGGTGGTGCAGGTGGTAGTGGAGGTGGTGTGATGGATGAGGATGGTGATGGTGATGGTGATGATTAGCCATGCTGGGCTAATTCCCGAGTCAATGAGGACATTGTCTGATTTTGGCTTGGGGGAGATTTTTGGATTGTGGTATCTTTCTTTTCTCTCTTTTTGTTTTGTGTATAGTTTAGTTTTATTGTTTTTTTAGGTTAGATTTTATTGCTTTGAAAAAATAAAAAAAAAAATACAAAAATACGATCCAATGAATGATAAATCATGCTTTCCTGTGCCCTATTCATGAAAATTGTTTTGATTCTTGGTATATGATGATGAGTATTGTGGATAGGTTAGCCATAATTTGATGTTTGATTGCTTGAATGCCCTAACGTGAGTCAATTTTGTCCAACTATTTGTGGATTTGGTGCTTGACTAGTTGATTTGGTTAGGAATGTGTGTTAGTTCCTGCTATGTTAATGAAGTTGAGTATTGGTTTGCAACTTTGAGTAATGTTTGTATGACTCATTATTATGCACATTGAGGAGGACGAAGGCATTTGTTCCCTTCTTGCTACCCATGTTGTTGCTCGTGCCCTTTCATTGTTTATTTAGCCACATTACAAGCCTATTTAAGCCCCATTGGTTACTAGTCCCAAGCTTGGCTTGGGGGAGCTAATAGTGAGTGAGGTGAGGGAGTTGTAGTGTGCACATAATTTGCACAATTTTTGGTGGATTTGAGAAGTTATTTATTTGTTCTTATTTTTGTGAATTGGAAAAAAAATTGAAAAAGGTGTTCAAAAGTTGAAAAATTCCAATGTGAGATAAAAAGGAAAAAAAAAGAGCAAAAATAAAAAAAATTGTTTCAATGTTCAAATGTTCTAAGTGAACGTTGATGAAATGAAAAAGAAAAAAAAAGAGTTCAAATTTTGTTTTTTCACTCAAGTTCTATAATGTTATATTTTGTATACACGAGTGAAGTTGTAAGTGTTGGGAATTTTTAATACAATTGGATGTTTGGTGAATTTTTGGTAGAGTTGAGTAGTGTTGGAGATGATTTGGTCATTATTTAATTTTGACCTTGGTTTTATATTTAGGATTTTGGCTCCCCTAAGCATGGCTTTACTCTCACATTTTCCCAAATATTTCCTACCCTTTACCTAAGCCTTACATTACAAGCTTTGAAGACCTTCCGACCTTTGTGCATAGAGTTGTATGAATGTGAAATTAGTTGCTTATCAATGCAAAGAATGATTTGATATATATCGAGTCGACTACTAAGTTAAGTGTATGTCTTTTAAACACACGAGTATTGTGAGTTTGGGAGGGCATTGTTCACATTAAAGGGGTTGGATGAAGAGTGATCGGATACATTTTATATCCGCCACATAAAAGAGTGAAGAGTGCGTGAGCACTAGTCTTGAATTCCATATACACTTGTGGTTTGCTCTATTTGACAATTGTTAGGGAGGACGAGTAGTTGGATGGAGTTGATTGGTTGATTTTGATGCATATTTGTTAGATTTGCCTTGAATTGGTTATGTTTGGTTTTAATTGATTTTTTGGGGTGAAGTATGTTTTATTTGTTCATTGAGGAGCTCTTTGCTTTGGGACAAGCAAAAATTTGGCTTGGGGGAGCTTGATATGTTTATTTTATATAGTGATTTACCCCCATCCCTTGGTCATTTTTAGGAGTATTATGGTCTCTTTGGAGTCACTTTTATTACTAATATACGTTTTCTAGTGTTTTCGTAGTTTTGGTACTATTTTATAGGAAATTGCAGATTTGGAGCATTTTTCCGGACTTATGATAAGCCACTACGAGCATTGGAGAATTATGACCATATTTCATAGCCCAGGACCGGTTGAAGTCGTCAAATCGGTGATTAAGGGCTCGACAAAGAAGAGATCGGGGGACTAAGTATTCAAGACCCAAGAGGAAATTTGGAATTGGGCCAAGAGAAATAGCCCAAAAGTGAAAAGGTTCAGCTTACCCGAGAACTCGCCCGACTGGGCAAGCCCTCGCCTGTAGGTGCTCCCGGCCGGGCGAGGCATATAGAAGAAAAAGAGGCTTCGCCCTAAGGCGCGCCCGATAGAGCGCGAGTGAAGACTAAAGGATCAAAAAGGCAAGTCCGGCTGGGTGAAGCTTCGCCCGACCGAGCGCATGTTTATGAGAGTGTTTTGACGATTTAATTTGTTATTTTTTTTAGGATTTTTTTTAGTTGTAGTATAAATACATTTTTGGCAAGTAACGAAGACGGATTATTCTCATTAGTTAATTTCTAGATTTTAGTTTTAAGCTTTTGGTGAACACTCTTACTTTCTCTCTCTACACTCTTGAGATTTATACAATTTATCATTTCCGTTTATTTTGTTAACGATTTCTTCCCTTTTTATTTTCAGTAATTTAATTGCTTTGATTAATTATGTCTTGCTTAATTGCTTTGATTAGTTTAGATTTAATTATGTGTGAGTAGTTTAATTCTAGGGTTTGTGGGGATCCATAAATAATATGAAAGGGTAGTTTATTATTGTTGATTGTCCATGTTTAATTGATTTCCTATTGATTGATTTAATGCTATGCAATTAGATTGGGCCTGGTTTAATTGTATGAGTTATGCAATATTGATTCGAGAGATGAGAATTGATGTTTAGGCTTAGTTTCAAAAGGCAGGTTAATTTATAAATGGTTAAGTCAAGATTCGAGAGATGCGATTTAATACCAATAGATTAATTATGTGATTGTAATACGTAGCGAAAGCCCTTTATGATCTGATTAATTGCTGCATTGATAATTGATTGTTATGTTTTACCCTGGAATATTATTCATTGGTGAACCTATACCCTAGGCATTTTATTATTGGTTTCCTCCCTTATTTAATTTGCTTTAGTTTAGTTATTAGTTTAATTCTCACAAAAATAATTTGGTTACTTGATAATTTAGATTATATTAATTAATTAGGAATAGAAGGATTTATTTCTCTGGATTCGACCCTACTTCCCTATCTATATTAGTTAGTGGTTTTAGGAATTACTTTTGATTAGGTGATACGACTTTAGCCTGTCAGAAATAGTCGTTCTTTTTAATGTTGGAGCAAGGAATAAGGTGTACAACGTTCGATATATATTATCTATAGACCCGAGGTTGTATTTGTGCTAGTTGACTAAATCTAATATATCATATCATATAGAGAGATGAGGGAAATTTTGTTACGTTCTGTATATTATTCCATCTAGTATGGGATATATATACATGTATATTATCTAGGGTTCCATCATCGGATAAGATCAAATACCCAACTCTAGAATATTCTAGATTGTACATGGGATAATAGTCATCCACATTTAGATATTTCATAACACTCCTCTCACAATATAACGTTTTTCTTTTATTTTATAAATTATAAAAGTGAAATAATAAAGCGACATAAAAATTAATGCAAAAAAGTGTGAGAGGTCGGAGATAAACTAAAATGTTAATCTCAGAGATTAACTAGGGCTCCCTCCAGGGGAAACATTGAAGAAAAATGGGAGTAAAGTACTCCCATGAGGAAGACATTGAAGAAAAATGGGGGTAAAGTACTTCCATAACCTGGCCTTGACTTTTCTTTTTCGTTTTAGAAGAATGATTATCAATTTATTTTCTCTCTTAAAATGGTAATCTACTACTAAAAAATTATTTGAATGTCGTTCTAACAAGTTGTATATTGTTGTTGGAGACTCGTATGATATTAGCAAATGATGATTAATACGGAGTATTGTATATTAACAAGTTGTATATTGTCTTTCTCGAAAGAAAGGGTTTATCTCCTTAAAAAGACAAGGTTTTTTCGATCTCCTTCGAAAGACAAGGTTTTTTCGATCTCCTTCGAAAGACAAGGTTTTTTCGATCTCCTTCGAAAGACAAGGTTTTTCGAACTTCTTTAAAAGATAAGTTATTATTTGAATTTAATTTGGTCTCCAGTTGTGCAGAGCTGCGATTGGTTATTGCTCGGATACGGGTTACAAAATTGGCACAAGAATTTTCTTTTTCACAAAAGTATGAAGCGACGACGGATCCATTCAAAAAATTGTATGAGACAACGAATCGAAAATGTGCCGAATTGTTGTAATTATGTATTTGGATTCTTAGCCCTTCCCCGATCAATTCTTGTTTGATTTTGTTAGATTTTGTTGATTGTCAATTGTAGATGTCGTATGACTTTTATTAATAATATATAATGTCCTCTAGGACTTCTTACAAAAAAAAAAAACAAGTTGTATATTGTACTTTCGTATATTGTAAGAATGATTAATTTAGGGTTTTTTTTTAAGGAAATTTTGGGAAAAGACCCTATTAATTAACTTATTATTTAAAAAATTAAACCAGGTTTCTTAAAAACCTTAACTACCACCTTCAAATTAAAAGAGTAGTTAAAATTTCCGTCTTATGGGCTCTTGAGAATGAAGATATCACAAATAAACTAGTTGTGTTTCATTCTACGTTATATGTACAATGACACAAGATATCCAACGAAAACTAGATAAAATACTTCAAAATTGGAACATAAGGCTTACATGCCTCAATTTTCAACATGTATCAAAATTCTATAATAATATATCATGGATTAATGTCCTGATCCCATATTTCATTAATATTGAGGAACTATGGAAAATGAAGGCCTTTAATATTGAATATATATATATATATATATATATATATATATATATATATATATATATATATATATATATATATATATATATAAGACTTTAAATATTCCGATAAAAGTATAATCTACTGAAATTTAAGGTATAATATCTGAATTGTTATTGGATTCAAAAAGACAAATCATTTCAAAAACAATGATAAATAAGCATTATTGCATTATTTTGAAATAATTGTTAAAAAATTTAAAGTTCATTTAGAAAAATCTTATGTAAATCTAGAATATATAGTCTAGAAAACTCTAGCTAGATAATACCTAGAAAGTAAAATATTAGTTCTAGAATAATCTAGATTTAGATAATATCAAGTTATTGTATAGTATAATGTAGAGTAATCTAGATTAAGCTATATATGTAGCTCTTATAAATATGTGGTAAAATCCTGATTTGTAGCAAGAGTTCCTCAGGTTATGTGTAATTATCTATCCAATGTTTAAGGAATAAAACTTAATATTTAGTAAAATCGGATCCATCAAACTTTGCATGCGATCCCAAAATTTATTAATAAGTTTAGAAAAATGCAAAAGCCCATAATAATCAATTATAAACAAACAAAATTTTTATTCAAAGGTTGCTTGTTTTTCCTTTAATTCATATTTATTATTAGTTTAAATTAAGGGTTTTACATGTAATAATCCCATAAAAATTAAAATGTAAATGTACCACAATACTCCTAAAATAATGAAGGAAATGTCATTTAAACCCTTGATAAACATGACATGCTTATCTTTTAGATGAACTTTTATTTTCGAAAAAAATTACGAGTAGAACTTAACCTGTGCATCGCACGAGCTAAATACAAGTTTAAAGTTTAAACATAAAGAATTTATTAATGGCAAGTAGAGTAAGCAATAAATTGATAGAAAAATTACTTATAGAAATAAAATTAAACTCTACATAAGCCTGAAACCGGACGACTGAGATTGACTGATACAATAGATCCACAGGTCAAAGTTGAAAGACAATACTATATCCACACCCACACGCTCACTTTGGAAGTATTTGGGTTGGGTATGCAAGAACGCTGCTAGGGTCAGGCATGTATATGTCTGTGTCTGCTGCCTGGACCGTGGAACGGCTAACCGTCCAAGTCTAAAAAAGGTGAAACCAAGTCGTATCAGATCTGTCATAGCCTGCACTAGTGTCTGTCTAGACCGCGGTATGGATAATCGACGTGGTCTAAAAGTCAGACGACCAAAAAAAAGACCCTGGTCGTCGCGTGAAAGCCTCAATGTCAACTAAACAAGAAAAAACAAAAAAAATTCAATTTTATTTTTGATGAAATTGTTTTTTAAATCAATATTTCTATTGAAATAAACAAAATTAACACTACTACAATAAGCCTAATACAACGGAAGCTGCTTCTTATTGTACTCAGCTCATAATATATCCTGATTGTGTTATAGAATTGTACTTGTTTCCTGTTAAGAATTGTTGTGGGGTTTAATTGATTGGTGATATTTTAGATAATTTTTCACCTATATAACAGGTGCTCTACAATTTTGAGTACTACAATATTTATTAATTGATTTATTTTTAGTTTGGGCCTCAAATTATTGAAAACTATTAAGAAATTACTTAACTCTAGTTTGCCGCTATTGAACTCAAACTTCTTGCCTATACTCACATGTGCCCTCACGAAAGGATGGAGATTCATTAAAGTGGGGATGTTGCTCTTTTAGAAACTCTAGAGTACCCTGATTTATCCATTTTATCCTACAAAGTCTATGTTGTATTCTATTGTTATATATTAGAATGAGTAGCTCAATCTCATTTATAGTTTGTTGTTAAGCTCTTTTGATACTTTTTGAGGCATGATATATATGCATAGTCATTATCAAAGCCCTGAATTTTCAATGATGCCTTTGTAAGTCCTCTTGAAACTTTAAAAGGGTATAAACTTTTAGTCTTTAATCAAATAAAGAACTGAGTTGTTTTATTTTGTGCTATTTTTTTTTTCTTATAATCTACACGGACCTCCCCTCCTAGCTGACAGTGACACTGTAAATGGATTTCTTAAGGATTTGACTTAGCAATGTATGGTTTAGTGGATTTTAGTTCTTTCTTTTATAATTAAAATAAGGAAATTTTAGAAAATAACACCACAAAAAAACCCAAATTTTGATCATAACACCACAAAAAAAAACTTTTTATTATAACACCACAAAAAAACTCAAAAAATTGATTTCACCACCAATTATTAACGCCATCCAAAAAATCGTTAGTGGGCCCCACATTATACACGTGTCAATTATCTACAGGATTAAAAAAGAAAAAAAAATTTTAAAAAAAAACCCTTAATAACCTAGCCACCACCGGCGCCGGTTTCCCCGGCCCACCGTCGTTACCCCAACCCACGCTGCCGACTCCCCTTAGCCGACTGACGAAACCAGGCCAGCCTAGCTAACCACCAGAATAACGCACCACACGTATCCAGCCTCAGCCCCGATTCGATTTGGTTTGGGTGCGGGTTTGGGTTCAAGTGAGGGTGACGGTGACGGTGAGGGTGAGAGATGTAAAGCGATATTTGGGTTTGGGTTTGGGTTTGGGTGTGGGTTGGGGTTTCGGTGACGGATCTGGGTAAGGGAGGGGAGTTCAGTGATGTTGCTGGGTAGGTGGTGGTGGCGTGATGTTGCGGTGGTAGGAGACTGGGGATGGAGTTCCAACGGCTTGGTTGGGTTTGCGCTGTGGGGGTGGTTTTCAGGGAGTGTGGAGGCAAGAATGGGTGGTGGGGCTGGTTTTCGTCGGTTTTAGGTGGGGACAGGGGATGTCGACGGCCTAGGTTAGGGTGTCGGCGACTGGGGCAGGTGGCTCCGGCGGTGGGGTTGGCTGGGTTAGGGGATAGATTTTTTTTTATTTTTTTTTCTTTTTTTTATTTTAATTTTTAAACCAATAGATTATTGACACGTGTCAATTATGGGCCCCACTTAACGGTTTTTTTTGGATGGTAAAGTTAAGTGGTGGTGAAATCAATTTTTTGAGTTTTTTTTGTGGTGTTATAATCAAAATTTGGGTTTTTTTTTGTGGTGTTATTTTCTAAAATTTCCTTTTTATTATTATTATTTTTTTAAAAATTTTTTAAATATTTTTGTTTTTTATTTAATTTTTTTTATTTTAGTTTAAGTTTTTTTTAAACAGTCCGATCATAAGGTGACACGTGGCAAGTGGTGGGGTCAACTGACGGTCAACTAACGGAAATGGCATTTGGTGATATTGTACTAACGGTCAACTAAACCTCAGTGGTATTTGGTGAATTTTGAAAAAGTTGATGGCATTTGGTGAATTTTGAAATTACTCAGTGGCATTTGGTGAAATAGCCGTTCTTTTTAATGTTGGAGCAATGAAAAAGGTGTACAACGTTCGATATATATTATCTATAGACCTAAGGTTGTATTTGTGCTAGTTGACTAAATCTAATATATCATATCATATCACTAATATACAAAGCCGGTCTCGCAATTACAAATTTTAGTTTTAGACAATTAAATAAGAGATTTGTAATTTCTATTAAAATTAAATAATTCAAATGCCACATAGACAAAATTGGCGAATGAGATTTTAAAATTTAAATAAATTATATATAAAATATTATCTTTTGAGACTAGGGATTTTATCTTAATATATAACGAATAAGAGGAAATTAAATTCACAATTTATTTTAAAATAAAAATATTAAATGATATACTATGTACAACGAATAAAATAACAAATTTAATTTTACCACACAAGTACAAAAAATATATATTTTAAAAAATACAAACAAAGCGTGCATCAAACGGGTTTTATCTAGTTGATCATTATTATTATGTTGATAGTGTTCTTGATGAAACACTTTTTCTTTCCGTATTTTGTTTGAACGAATCAATTTTCCAAACATCTATTCTTTTAACATAACCAGGGCAGCTAACGCGCACGATGAGCGTGCCATATCTAGCCATATCCGGAATCTCTTTCTGTTTGACTATTTAGTTATTAACATCATTAACGAGAAGTGAAAAATATATAAATAAATATATTAAGGGGTATGATTGTCCACGCACTATTCTTAAAAGTTCAAAAAAAAAAGTTAATCATTATTAATTAAGGTAAATAAATAAATAAACAATTTAGATTATATACATGTCCAAATACTATTTATTTTTAAAAACAATTGTACTTATTAATGAGTGTATATATGTAAATATACATTTTGAAGGGTATAATTGGCATTACACTATTTACAAGAGTAATCTTATACTTTTTATAAGTTTGGAATAATTGGTTAAACTAGACGTCAAAAAAATTTATCGATTAAACTTAATCATAAAAAACTTTTTTTAAAAAAAAAACCCCAACTATTCTTTTAATTTAATGATAACACTACGTAGTAAATCGCCACTATATATATCGTCATTGCATTTCCGTTCGGGAGAAGGGACCAAAAGTAAATGTCTACAATATCCCATAGTATGATAGACTGATAGTAGTGTATAGTAATGTTACATATATAAGCAATGCAACTAGCTTAAGGCCCGTGCCATGCACGGTTAGTTTAATTTTTGAAAAGAAAATTGATTATATCCAACAAATAAAATTTAATAAAACATATAGATCAAATATATGAAAATTATAACGTCATAATCTATATTAATAGGCAAAGCAAAAAATTAAACAAAAATGGATTTTTTAGGCTGCCCAAACCTGAGAATTTTTTCAAATAGGCATGGTTTGATCAGGTCTAGTGGCCATATTAGTAAATACTTATTTATAAATTACTTTGTAATAAACATAAAAAATTAATCAAACAACAGGCTAAAATCTCTTAGCAAAAGTGTGTGTGCGCGTACGCGCACACACACACATTTCACCTTTTATACCTAAAAAAACATTGCAATGGAAATAAATACTACTCATATCATTGAAGGCAATCAAGAACAATCAATAATTGGGCAACACTAATTTATGTTATTACATTTTTAGTTTATGGATTGATGCTCTACATATAAGATATAGTCATTCTTTGTTGCTATAAAAAATGTGTTTGAAGCTAACCAATAATTGTTGTTTAATCATTTTTGTTTATGGTCTTAAAAGTTTAATTGTAGATAATAGATATATATCAAAAAAAATATACAAAAGGAGATGTCAATTGCCACTACGTCTGACGTGTCTTTCAGTGTGCAAATTATTTATGAATGTCGAATGTAATAAATTTATCATCTTAATCAAGTGTCTCGGCAAAAGATAATACTTTTTTTTGCTTTTAATAAGATATTGATTTTTTTAATTACTTAATTTACAAAAAAAATTAATTGATGTTTTACCTTACCCTAAAATTAGACATATGATATAATTGTAAAACACAACATTTATTTTATAGTTATACTATACCTCAATTAATTTTTAATTTGTGATAATATATATGCAGTAGTAAAATTTCAGAAACAAAATTGTAATTAATTTGGATATATAGTTATATTAAAATTGAAATATAATATTAGCTAGAGGTATTTTAAAAAACAAAAATTTAAGTGATGTTTTAAAGTAATTTCTTTAACATCTATTATATGAATCAATTTATCATTACTTTTTTGGCAAAATCTTATAATAATCCATTTAAAAGATAATTAAAAAGGAGTTGGAATAACTTTTAGGTAAATGTATATAGAAAAATTATGAACACTTAGTAAAAAGGAATATATTTTGCAAAATAACACCACAAAAAAAAAATAAAAAAAAATAAAACTTTTATTATAACACCACAAAAAAAAACCAAAAATTTGATTTCACCACCATAACAGATTCTTGGATGGAATCCGTTAGTGGGACCCCTTGAAGACACGTGTCAATTGTCTACTTATTTAAATGAATAAATTAATAAAAAAGACAAAAAAAACCTAACCCCACCCAACCACCACAACTGGCGATCCTAACACCCACCGCCGGCGACCCAGATCCATATCCCATCCCCACCACCGGCATCTCCAGCCGATCTCCAGCCGACCCTGAAACACCCCAGCCCCAGCCACCATCGCAAAATCGACGCTAAAACCCATGGAAGCCGAAAACAATGATCGAAAACCACCGAAATCGATCTCGGAAACCGACTAAGAAAACGGACCATGAGAACCCTTCACCCTCAAACGGCCGAAGTCGACCATGGAAACCCAAATTGGTCGATTTGGCCATTTCAAGGGTGGAGGAAAGGGGGGTTTGAGCAGTGGTCAGGTTGGTTTTGCGGTGGTTTGATGGGCTTGAGGTGGTTTTCGGGGAGGGGAGAAGTAATGGAGTCGGCGGTTATAGGGTGGAAGTTGGACTGGTTCGCCGGTGTTAGTGGAGACATGAGGTTCCGGCGGCGGCTGGGGCAGGTGGTGTCGGTGGTGGGGATGGTTGGGTTAGGGGTAAGTTTTTTTTTTTTTTAATTAATTTATTCATTTAAACAAATATACACCTGACACGTGTCTTTTAGGCCCCACTAACGGATTCCATCCAAGAATCCGTTATGTGGTGGTAAAATCAAATTTTTGGTTTTTTTTGTGGTGTTATAATAAAAGTTTTTTTTTTTTTTTTTTTTTTTTTTTTTTTTTTTTTTTTTGTGTTATAATCAAAATCATGGCTTTTTTGTGGTGTTATTTTGCAAAATTTTCTATAAAAAATTTGGAATGATATTATTATAGAAAAAATCAAATATTAACAAATAAAAAAAAAGGTTAAAAACGAAAGGTGAGTTCTGGAGGGGAAAAAACAGCACCATGATGTGACACGTGTTACTTCTGGTATCTTTTTTAGTGTTAAGTTACTAGATTAGTGCTAGTGCGATGCGTGGTAGTAATAAATTTTTTTTCCATAATTAATTTGTAATATAATATAAATATGAGGCAACTCATGTTGAATGTATAAACAAATGCATATAAGAAAGGTGAAATAACAAGGCAAAAAAATATTAAAACTACAATTGAGAAAGAAAGAAAAAATTATTATTAATAAGTTGTGTTGAAAATATTTTGAAAATAATGTATGTCCAAAATGATAGCTGGACATATGTCCAAAAGATCAATGTAATCATGACATGTTTCAATAATAATTAATATTTTTCGAAAAAAAAAAGTTATTAGTTGGTAAAATTACTACAAAAATATTTAAATGAAAACTAACTCAATTATAACATCGATTTCAAATCAACACCATGAATAGAAATGCTTTTTTTCCCATTGAACCCCACTATTGTACAACTATATATATAATGGTAATTTAACTGTTAGTATTGTATTTTTGGCTCCGTTATTTATACTCTCCACCATATTATTTCATCCTTCTAATTAAATTATAGCTTATTCTACCTTAATTTAAAGGTCTCAAAATATTGTGTAACTATTTTTAAGTAAATAGAACACGAAATAGAAAGTTATACAATTATTATAAATATAATGTATAAGATTAGGTATAATATTATTATATTTGTGTTACACAATTATTCCTAAAATAAAAGATTTTTGCTAAAAAGGGAGAAGGAGTTTTGGAGAGAAAAAACAGCACCAGAAAGTGACACATGTCAATCCTGGTGTTTGTTTTAGTATTATTTTATTGATTATTGATATGGTCAATTACTTAAAGATTTTATATAAAAAAATATTTAAGCTTTTTTTAACGGCTATTTCACCAAATACCACTGAGTAATTAAAAAATTCACCAAATGCCATCAAGGTTTTCAAAATTCACCAAATGCCACTGACAAAACAGTACAATGGAACCTCGTGCCATTAATTGCATATGGAAGTTAGTTCTCCGTTAATGCGATTCTTATTTCACCAAATGTCATTATTTTAGAAAATTATTTCACCAAATGCCATTACTTTTTAAAATTAATACACAATATACCTCTATTTTTGTAAGGTGTAACGGCTAGTATTTTTTTTGGAAAAACTAGCCCGTTATGTTTGAATCTCACCCAACTTTTTCTATAAATATTACACTCAAAACACTCATAGCAGCCCTAATTGTATAATTATGAGTTTGATATCAAACACATCTTCCTCAGCACATGAGTATTCATATGTGAGAGTTCCAAATAAATTTTGAAAATTCTAGTAGAAAATATGCAATTAGAAGCTCGGAGTCAACCTCAAATACACAAAGGCTTTACTATAAGTGCGATTCATGCAATAGCTTCAAATGGGGCAAAGGAGCTACTAATGAGGTGCTAATCAGGCATCATGATGAAGGTCAAAGTAGGGGAAGCTTTTATGAAATGGATGAGGCAGGACAAAGCAAATTACATGAAGAATTGAAGCAATTGAAGAAGAAGATGAAGTTGCAACAAAAAGTAGTCAATGCACTTATAAAATTAGGGCTAGTTATGTTTGTAATAGTTGTATTTGTAATGATGAAGTGAATTAATGTAATTTCAATGAAATTAAATAAAATGGAAAATTCATTCTGAAAATTAGTTTATGTTTACAAAATGTGCCCAAAATTACAGGTTGATTTAACCATCATTCAAATCCACATCATATGTCCAAAAACAATAGACAACACAACAAACATTAGAGTATTCATGTGCAAAAAATATATTACATATTATGGTCGTGCATTCAAAAGAAATGGGTTATAGTTCATGCGGCTGCCCTTTTCTTCTTGGTTTTAGAGGAGGTGTTTGAAGTGCTTGCTTCACATGGAGCTGCCCTTTTCTTTACAACACACATCAACATGTTATGACCCAACTACTCATTGCAGTTGCTGCACTTATCTGTGCTATGCCTCTTCCCTTTCCTAGCTTCATTTGGCTCTCTTCTTCAATTCTTTGCTTCTTAGGTCTTATGGCAGATCTTTTAACCAGTGCTGGCTGTATTACAGGAAGATTGAATGATGGCCATTGAATTGGGTCAGACATAGGGTGCATGTGCTCTGCATAAGTTAATTTGTATGCACTCCCTTTGAAATAAGGAGACACAAATGCAACAGCTTGTAGCCTTCGGTGGTAAATGACCCTAAGCACATGTTTGCATGGGATCCCTATAATAGCATTTCACTAAATGGCTATTTCACTTATTAAAAAAACGGCTATTTCACTAAATGGCTATTTCACTTATTAACAAATATTGTAAAATTAATTAATCTTTAAATTACATTAGATTATTAGTTTATATTTCTTAATTACAGATTTATATATGGGATAAAAGAAAACATATCTTTAGGATATTTATATTAGGTAGTACTTCATATGTGATAATTTCTAAAATATTTTATATTATAGTAAAAAAATTATATGTGAGTTGCATCTTATGTGGGGAGTATAATTTATACCATAAATAATATATTCTTATCAATTTGTCAATAAAGGTATATAATTTGTCAATTTTGGTAAACGAGTAAAAAGCTTAAATTTGGTATGATATCAAGGGGAATGAACATAGTCCTTAATACTTCATATATTTTTATTGTATTTCGATGTATGTACATAGAAAGGGAACATTTATACCTTAATCAAATTAGTAAAGAAATAATAATATTACATAATCTATCCAATCATGATGATATCAAGGATCTTTTTTTGTCTTTATGGCCGATATTCAGTTTAGCCAATCAGCTATAAATATCCTAAAAATTTTGACCTAGACCAAAGAAATCATCAACTCTATATGAAAATGGAAAAGTTGATGTTGAAAGTTGTTCTTATCATAGGCTTCGCAATTGCTGCAAATGCAAGAGTTGATCCTAGTTTTTCATCCATTAAGTTTAGAGGAAACAATGATCACATTCATAAAAATCTTAGATATATAAACTTGAAGGAAAAAGTGCATGGAAGGCAATCCTTGGAGGAGAAAGATGATACAAGTAAGCTCACCCCCACAGCGAAGAACCGTGCAACATCTCCAGAAGCACCACCTTTGGTAGAGAAAGATGATACAAATAGGCTCATCCCCACAGGGCCAAATCCGGCGACATCTCCGGAAAGTCCTCATTCAAAAGAAAAAAGATGCAACAAATAGGCTCGTTCCCATTGGGCTAAACTCATCAGCAACATCTCCAAAAACACCTCCATCGAAGGAGAAAGATGATAAAAATAGGCTCACCCCTACAGGGCCAAACCCGACGACATCTCCGGAAAGTCCTCCTTCAAAGGAGAAAGATGATACGAATAGATTCATTCCCACTGGGCCAAACCCAGCAACATCTCCATCGAAGGAGAAAAATGATACAAATAGGCTCACCCCAACAGGGCCAAACCCCGCAACATCCCCGGAAAGTCCTCCTTTGAAGGAAAAGGATGATATAGATAGGCTCATTCCTACTGGCCTAAACCCACCCATATCTCCATATTCACCTCCTTTGATTGGGTAGAATACAATAAATAAAAACATCACTTATTAAGAAATCATGTATAAGTTTATATTAGTTTGTTGTCCTATGTATTAAAGAATAAATGGATAAGTTTGATGGAATACTCTACCTAGTACCGATTGATTTTGTTATGCAACAATATTGGATTGGGAGTATGTTATCAAAGTCAGTTCCTATTTAGAATGCAATGCATGCGATAAATTTAAAAATAATTACTTTATTTACTATTATTCAGTTTGTCGCACATATATATAAGAATAAATACATGTTAAAATTAAAAATCATATGAAAAATCGTAATTTAGTGCAAGGATATAAAAACTTTTTTTTTTCTATTGCAAGAGATCAATACCTTCTTTAAAAAAAAATCTTTTTTCGAGCGTGCCAACATCAGGTTTAGGCTTGACAATATTGTAGTATTAACTTATTAAACTGACTAATTTAGGTTTTGTGCGAACGCACGATAATTACTAATAAAATATGAAGTATAAAGAATTGAAATAAGTTTTTTTTTTTTCATGTGCCATTTTACCTGATTTGCTTTGGGACTTGTTATTCATCGCCCGCAAATCTCTACATAAAGCCCACATTTTATAATTTTTTGACAAATTTGCCCTTTTTATAATTTTAACGGAAGATAAATTTTTCGCACTAAAAAAATGTGGAGCAGCACCGGATCGCCGAGGATCACCGGAGAATCGCCGTCGTCATCGGAAAACGAGGTTCGTAACGCATCGTAAGGACGAAATGGTGGCTGGCGCCTAGCCAAAAGGCCATGCCGTGGTTGTGGCGCCTAGCCAGGACGCCGCCACCGTGGTCACGGCGCCTGGTGGAGAAGCCTCGACCATAGTAGTGGCGCGTGGCCAGGACGCCGCAGCCACGGCCAAGGCGCCTGGCCAGGCGCCAGTAAGGGAATATTTTTTTTTTTTTTTTTTTAATTTAATCCCTTTTTTTTTTTTTGTTTGTTTTTGTTAATTTAATCTTGATGTAATTATATTTATACGTTATATGTTATTGTTACAGGATTATGGTGGAGACGGAAATGATTACAGTGGGATTTTTGTACATGATGGCCTGTTCGAAGATGCTCAACAAGCGATTGATTGGGCAAAACAGGTTGCAATTAGATCAGGCTTTTGTTTAGTAGTAGCAACTCATAAATCTCAACGGGATGGTAGAATGGATCGCATTTTGAGATGCGACCGTTATCGCAAAAGAGAAGAACGAGATTTCAGTAAAGCGATTCGGTTTGACTCAAAGCGGAAAGGTTGTGGGTGTCAGTTCCGAGTTAAGGTTCGACAACATCAAAGGCGTGACGGTTGGGAAGTGAAGGGTTACGGCAAATGGGGATATCACAACCATGAGCTGATAGCATACAAAGTGGGGCATCGGCAGTTAAGCGGCCTAAGTCCAGCTGCGAAACTAGTTGTAAAAGAAATGAGTGATGCTCAAGTGAAGCCCGCTAAAATATTAGCGTCTGTGTTAGAGAAATTCCCCGAAGACCAGCCAAACCGAAGACACATCTACAACGTCAGACAGAAATTGAGGTTTGAACGGTCAGAGGGAAGGAACCCTATACAGCAGCTTCTGCACCAGGCACAAGCACGTGGTTACCTTTACTGGTTTGAATCTGACGAAGACACATCGGAGGTAACTCATTTGTTCCTTGTCCATCCTGATTGTGCTGATATGATTTCGTCTTGGCCATCTGTGATTTTGATCGATTCAACGTACAAGACAAACAAGTACAAGTTCCCACTGGTTGGGATGGCTCCAACGAACCAGAACTTTCTGATTGGTTATGCAGTCATGAAGGATGAGACGGCTGCGAGTTACCGTTGGGTGTTGGAAAAGTTGAGAAACTACATCGGCCCAAATGTACAGCCATCGGCCATCGTAAGTGATTGTGAGGGAGGTCTTTTTGCCCCTATAGCGGAGCTGTTTCCGGAGTCGAGCCATTTACTGTGCACATGGCACATCAACAACTGCGTGAAAGTCAAAGCCTACAACCTTTTCAACAAGAACTTAGATTCAGCAGAGAGATTGGTAAATGGTAAGTGGCGGAAGATCCTGCAAGCTACCACGGAGGCAGAGTACGATCGAGCCTTGGAAAACTTAAAGGATGCGTACAAGTGGTGCCCGCCAATCGTAGACTATGTGATGCATCAGTGGGTACCTCAGAGGGAAAAGTTTGTCAAATATTGGACGAACCAAGTTCTTCATTTTGGGAACACTACGACATGCAGAGTCGAGAGCGCTCATAGAGCTTTGAAGGACTGGATTGATTCTTCCACGGCTGCTCTGGATACACTGTTCGAGAGAATAAACAAGGCTATTGATACTCAGAGGAACGGCATCAAGAACTATCTCGAGGACTCCAGACGACGACATGGCATGTTGTATGGCCATTTCATATTTAAGATTCTCCACGGTCGTGTGTCACACCACTGTTTGGGGTTGATTCTGAGCGAGTATACCAGGATGAGGGAGTTGGGCGATGAAGTGGCTATTCGGTGCGGATGTGCTATATCAATGACTCATGGATTACCTTGTGCATGCACCATTCACCGCGTAATTACGCAAGACAGGGCGTCGTTACATGTCGATCAGGTTCATCCATTCTGGCGGACGCTCGTTATCGGAGAGCATGCTGTTCCGCATACGGTTCACCGTGAACAGGAGGAGTTGGAGCAGTTTCAGATGATGTTTGACCAAGTGTCCTCCAGTCACCCTTCGATCATTCGTAGTGCTACACACATACTTCATGACATGTTCAATACATCGTGTTTGGATACCGAGGAACCGGAAGGGGTCGAGCGACCTAGGGGTCGACAACCACGGCGGAACAAGAGTGCGTTTGAGTACATTCGCGGTCGTGGCCGTGGCCGTGGCCGTGGCCGTGGTCGTACATCCTCATCAAGTGGCAGCCAATCATCGTCGTCGGTGAATATGCCCGGCACCGGTAAGACATTCGACTTCAATTTCTTTTGTTGACTGTTTGATTAGTTTACTGTTGACTTGTTTATTGTGTTTATTGATGTGTGTAACAGGGAGAATGGACATTGAACATTTTCCATATAAGGACAGGATCCCTAATATCATGATGCCATTCTTGGACGGGTGGAATGATGTCATTGCAGATGGTAACTGCGGATTTCGGGTTGTGGCGGATGTGTTTCAAATGGGTGAAGACAACTACGGTTTAGTGCGGCAGTTGATGTACAGTGAAATCGCATCAAACCGAGATGTGTATGGCCATGTGTACGGCGAGGACTTGGATAGGTCTCTGCAACGTATCCGGTGGGGAGGGGGACCTTGCGGTCAAAATCATTGGTTCGATGCGCCACTTGATCTCTTTGCCGTTGCAAACATCTACAAGTGTGCAGTCATGCATTTCGGCCTTGGTTTACATAGTCGAGCCTATTATCCATGTACAACGGTTCTGCCCTGGTGTTCGCGCGAGACCGTCACCAGACCGGTAAGGGACGTTGCTATTGGATTTCTTGGGCCGTCATACAGACATTTTATCCGATTAGACATGTCACCCGATTTTCCGGTCCCAAATATCATACCGAAGTGGTATGAAATTCGTAGAGCAAGCGTGGAGGGTTGGGATGCTTTGTACCATGCTCGCGTGCAACAGTGGAACAATTTAATTGCCATGTAGTTTTTGTTGATGTACACCTACCTTTTACTATGAGGCCTTGTATTGTCAATACTATGTCATTTCTATGTGTTCATTTTTAAAAGATAATGTTTCATTTTAAAAACTAACAACAATAATTTCAAATATTACAAACTAAAAAGATAATATTGAATTTTAAAAACTAAGAACAATAATTTCAAATATTACAAACTAAAAAGATAATGTCTAATTTCAAATATCAGTAATCCCTCTGTGACGCCCACTGCCACTGCTCAAGGGTCCGTTCCAGATCGTCAATAACAGCTCTGCCTGATGCACTCGTCATGCAGTCCCTTTCCTCAAAAAGTCGGTGTCCCAACTGCATAATCTTGCCCATCCACTACACAAAACATAAAACATGAAACGACGTATTATACATATATATATTAAAATAAGAGAACAACAAATAAAAGATGAGACGTACCGCATAAGAGGCAGTGGCAGGTGGCACATCGTCATCATCTGCGTCGTCGATGTCTTTGATCAACCTCGGGTGCGAGTGCCGGATGTACCATTCCATGTAGTGCTGGTCACACATGGCAGTCACCCCACTTGGCGGCCGCTGCAGCTCCGCCGTCCATAGGCGGGCAACCATCGGAAACTGCTCCCACATGGATATCATGTTTGACGGCCATTGGACGACGTACTCCTTCGACGACGCAGATCGTACCGCCTTACTGGGCCATGCCGGTGGAGGTGGGACAACTTGGACAAATCCAAGCTGGCGAAGACAGCGCTGCGGCATGTACGCCTCTACGATCTCGCGATACTGAATCAGTCCAGTGTAGAGGGTCCTGGGTACCCTATTACTAGGGTTCTGGCCGAAAGGCATCCAGTTCACCTGCACATTATTTAAAATCAGTAACAGTCATAAAATAAAGCATCAGATTGTAAAAGTAGAAATAATTTAATCACTGTACCTCTAAGGGGGACATCCTGTCAAGCGATAACCGTATGGAGCGCAGGCGGTCAACGGACTTCTTCTCGACACGCGGACTCCACGCACAGGCACGTGGCTGGCCATCACCAATGGGAACCGGGTCGCGGTGTGGTCGAAACGCAGGAAAATACTCGTATATCCAGGTCTGTAACAACGTCAGACATCCAGTGATACCTGCTGCATCAGCCCGGCTCGAGAATCCTAACTGGCGATACAGATACGCCAGCGTAGCCGACCCCCAAGAAAACTGGCCTACTCTGTCGGGATCACACGCGTCAACTATGTCGCGTGGCCTGAGCTTGTTCCCGCTCTTATCCGGAAACAAGGTACACCCGAGAAGAAGAAAAACATATGCAGCCAGCTGTGTGTCCTGCGTCCTACGTGCCGTAGGGTGCAAACATCGCTGCAAGACGGCTGCGATCTTAACGCCGCCGTGATCCCACACACCAAGTGCCGATGTGTACAGCGCAGCCCTATCCACCGCCAACAGCTCCGCTAGTAAATCTGCCTGATCCGCATCAGTGACGACAGATGCTCGGTTTCCCTCCACGGGAATCCCAAGGATGGCCTCGACGTCATGCAACATGATCGTCATCTCACCGAACGGAAGGTGGAACGAGTTCGTATCCGGCTGCCATCGCTCAACGAAAGCCGTGATCAGCGTCCAGTCAATCCTGTCGTGCATGGTGGCAGGAAGGTGACTCACTCTAGTGGCCCTCAATCGCCTGACCATCTCGCTCTCCTCCGGCCAAGCATCAGCCCAGCTACACAAAAACCTACAAGTCTTTTCCCGGGTTTGGCATTTCAAAATGCCTGTATCCAAAGCCCTCTCCTGGTCCTCCCAAATACGGGTAGCGATGTGTCCTAAAAAGCTAGGAATCACACTCCCGTCTATAGGTCCCCCGGCCACCTCACCCCTCACCATCCAAGAATCATTAACGGCCCTCGACCGTTTTCTGCTACCCGCAGACACAGTGGACGCAGATGATGTGCCAGATCTACTAACAAACCTACCATCTCGACCCTTACGCACATCTACCCTATGCGTCTCATACGTATCATCAAGTCTCTGACTGAATGGACCGTAATCATCATATGGTCCACTCTGATCGTCGACATCCTCATCTGCATCATCCTCGTCCTCGACCTCCTCCTCCTCGACCTCCTCCTCCTCCTCCTCATCATCATCATCATCATCTTGATCGTCCGCAGAACAGTGCACCCGTTCTCTGCGGGCCGATGCCGAAATACCACGGGATCTAACGTGTCTGGGCCCCGAGCTCTCCATTGAGTAGATCGTACTCCTCACGACGTCAATACTCTTCCCCGCACCAGGTCTAAATTGCGATGCCTAACTCCAAGTAAATAACGAAACATAATAACGAAAACAAATTAAAAAAAGTCGAAAATAAACACAAAAGCAAATAAACAAGTCACGGAAATAAAATTATAAACATAAAAAATATAAAATTAAAACAAATAAAAAAACAAAATTTAAAAAAAAAAAGATAAAAAAAAAAAGGGAACATACAATTTAAAAAAAAGAAAAACAAATTTTTTAAAAAAAAAAAAAAAAATCGAAAATAAAATTTAAAATTAAAAAAAAACAAAAAAAAAATTTAAAAAAAAAAAAAAAGAACGAAGCGCCTAGGCAAGGCGCCCGTACGGTGGTGTCGGCGCCTAGCCCAGACGCCACTACCACGGCCGTGGCGCCTAGCCTCTGCGCCGCTGCCGTGGTAGTGGCGTCTGGGCTAGGCGCCGCCACCACCGTACGGGCGCCTTGCCTAGGCGCCTCCTCCGTGGTGATGGCGTCTCGCCTTGGCGCCCCACCGTCGCCGGAGGTTTTTTTTTTAAAAAAAAATTACAAAAATTAAAAAAAATTACCTTCTGGCCGGCAAACCGCCTTCCGCCCACCGCCGGTGCCGCCACTTCCTTGCCGGGCCGCCTCGACATAGCTCTGGAAATAATTTAGAGAGAGAAAGTGGAAGTAGAGAGTAGAGAGAGAAATTGTGTGTTTTTTAGTATGAGGGCAAAAGTGTCATTTCACTCTTATTTTGTGGGCTTTATGTAGGAATTTGCGGGCGATGTTTAACAATTCACTTTGCTTTTCGTAGATATAACTATTACGATATGATATACATATGTAATTTTATGCATAAGAATTGTTTTTGTTGTTATTTTCCATTGTCATAAAACTTTTATTTTAAGCCAATGAGAACAAAACTTGTGTAACAACGAATTTTAACAATTCTCTATTTTATAATATTTGCAATTTTTTTTTATTTTTTTTATAGTAACTTTGGGGTTTATTTGTAAAATATATATAAAATATTTCAAAGTTCCAATAATATGTAATAGAGGTATGATTAGATTTTGTTTAAAAATTCTAAAAATATTATATATCACAATTGTTTGATCCACTTAAGTTAAATAAAATATTTTTTTCCCTTAATATTCTCTTCCACATAATAAAAGATATGTTATATATTTAAAGCAAAATTGAGTTGAAATTTTAGTTAAGAAATATGATTGCAAAGTAGAATGAAATAAAATAGATTGAAACGTAACATGTATGTACGTAGTATATGGAATAATATTTATTTTGTAGAAAACTTGACAAACAAATAATTGTAGATTTTGTCAATTTTTTTTTTAAGTAATACTCTTTACTGTATTTTTTAAAAAAGATAGATCATTATATTCCTATAATATTTTTTTTCTAATTTCCTTATTTCAAAAAAAAAAATAAAAAAAAAACCAAAGACACACCATAAGATGACGCGTGTCTTTGCTGGTGTGTCTTTTAGTATATAGTTATTATTATTATTATTATTATTATTATTATTATTATATTATTATTATTATTATTATAGTTATATTATTATTATTATTTTTATAGTTAGTTTCTGTGTCATGCACAGTAATTTTCAATAACCGTTTAAACCATTCATTATAATTAGCTTTTTATATAAAAAAAAATATAGTTGACAAATTTTAATCAAAATAAAATATTACAAAAGATATGTTAGATATAAAATGATATAGAAAATAATATAAATTATGTTAAGAAATTTATTTTTATAGCTATGTAATATTTATGCTAAAGATATGAGATATGTCAAATCTTTTTTTATTTTAATTAATTATATTCTATAAGATTTTTTTTTAATAAAATTTTATTCAACAAAAAAAAAGGACATACCAAGAGATGACATGTGTCATTGCTGATGTGTCATTTAGTATATAGTTATTGATTACTATCAAACAAGAGAAGCTTAGGTCAGTATAGGGTGAACTCCTCACCAATTACAACAAGCCTTGCTTGGTATATATATTACGTACATAATCAGAGTTATTTGTCTTAAATCCAATGCATTGTGCATATACATTGTTAATAAATTGATTATATATAGTTCATCCACAAACCAAGGATTGAACTAAACAGCTGATTTTTCAATTATTCTCATGTATTACACAAAAGGTAGCCTTACTGCTTTAACATATACAGCAGTAAACATATATAATTAGCATTATTAAAATAATACCGGTGGATCATATCATGCATGATCTATTCTTATCTAATTACAAACCTTGAACCATAATTTAATAAGTTTAAGGTTATAAAAAGAGCCAATAAGCTATTAGAATTTGATACGTTGAAGATTAAACAAACATAAAAATCAAAAATGACCCATATAATTTAATCTCAACATGCACCAACAGAAACCTCATCAAAAAGAGAGATTCAATAATAATAATAATCAATTAGAACAACTAATTTAACTAACTGAATTAACGTAGTTTAGAAAATCATCACAACAAAACTTTGATCATCATCATCATTCATTAATTCTTAATTAATTAACAACAACTACAAATTACTCCTTAAAAACACATAGGAGAGATCAGTAAAGTAGCACTAAAACTTCTGCTACATACAAGATCAAAGAAAAACTACTACCTGTACAGAAATAACAAAACATCACATATACTACTACACCCACCATTACAATAATAATTATAATTAATTAGCTTCTTTTTTTTTTTTTTTTTTTTTATCTTGTTGGAAGCCTTAGAAGGACGGCACGACACCGTAACCGGGGTCGGTGGCGAAGAGGCCGTCAACAGAGGCTGCAGAAACCTCGGCCTCGACATCAGTCCGCTTAGCAAAGCGGCCCTTGATGCGAGGCCTAGTTTCAGCATATGCCTTCCTAGATGCATAGCGGATGGTTTTTTCAAACTTGCGATTCTTCCTCTTCTCCCTGTACCTTAATACCCTAGCTTCCCTATCCATTCCAATCATTTTCATCTGCTGCTGCTTGTCGAATCCGGTCGACGCCACGTCTGCCATCGCACCCGCATCCGGCACCACTCCATAGTCCAACGACGATGACGACACCTGAAAATCATCATTTACACAAAATATACATAATTTTAGTCTGTATGTATATTATAATAATCAATCGCATCCATATTACTTGGCTAAAGCTAGATTAAACCGATTCTAAAATAAACAACCCGAAACATCGTCCGAGCAAGGAGAACCTAAAATAGATTAAAATGTTATTAAAAAAAAAAAAAAAAAAAAAAAAGGAGCAACGCCTGAGCTAAAAATTGATTAGAAAGGTACTTGTATAAGGTAAACAACCTGGAAAGCCAAGATGAGTAAAGATGAGCTTACACTGTGACTGAGAGAAGGCTGGTTGCTGAAAGAGGAGAGAGAAAAAGGCTTGCAAGCAGCAGAAGGATTATTCTCAAAGCCATCAAAATGATTAGTGGGATGAAAAGAGGAGAGAGAAAACATCGACGGCTGATGATGATGATGATGATGTTGCAGTTCATGGTGATGGTGGCTCATTTTCTGATCCGGATCTGGAACAACCCCATCAGCGCTAAGATCCGGATCCGGTTTGGGTTCAGCTCCGAAGTCCAAATCCAAATACGGGTCAATAGCATCAGCTTCATCAGCAGCACCGGAAAACAAATAATCAATCGACTTCGGCTCATCTTGCTTGTTCGGATTCGGAAGAAGCCACGAAGCCGCTTCGGCTTCATCGGCGTCGGAGTAGTAATCATCGCCGAAGAGCTTGTTAATAGCCGCCGACTTAGCGGCGGCGGCTGCGGCGGTTGAGGAAGAGTTTTGCTCGCCAGGAGGAGGAGGGGAGAGAGGGTCGTAAAAAGGGGAAAGAGGGACACGATCGTGCCGACGAGCAAGAGGGTTAGCAGAGTGAATATCACGGTCGCAAGTGGCGCAGATATGTGCGGCGTCAGCTTTGCAGGTGACAGTGGCGGGCGCGTGCTCGCAGACCTCGCAGACCCAGACACGGGCGTGCCGAGATGCGAGCTTGTTGGCGGCGTGGACTTTGGCGTCGCACGAGATGCACAGGTAGGCCGTGTCAGCGCGGCAGAACACGGTGGCGGAAGCGGATTTGCACGAGTCGCATAGTTTTGCTGCCATAAGACCTCCTCCCATTATTTGGCGTTTTCAATTATTTTTTTTTTGGGGAATTTTCTCTTACAGCAATATCTTTGATTTCTCTCTCCTTGTTTGTGGAAATAATAATTTAATTTTTGAATATATTTTTTTTTTTAGGTGGGAAGTATTTAGTGTAGTAGGAAAAGGATGAGAGTGAAGGGTGAGTAGAGTCAATCAATTATCTGATCAGGAGAGAGAGGAGATCTAAGTTGGACAAATGGGAGGGTGACATGTGGATCAGCCTTAGCCACTTACTTGGGAAGACAAAAAGAGGATGAGAAAATCGTTTTTTTCTCTCCCCTTACCCTCCTTTGCTTACTTGGTGGTCCTTGTTATCTCATTCATCGTTCTAATAATAGAAGTAGCAATGTAGCTGGGTATAGTCCGTATAGATGGGACTATCCAAGCTGGACCTGACAAATCTAACTCGACTCGAATAACTCAATTCATGATAAAAAAATTTGAAATCTATCCGACATTTGAAATGACCAGACTCGATATGAAATTGACTTGATACCCAAAATGATCTAACCCGAAGTCGACCTTATCTGATTTTAATCCAAATTACTTGACCCGAACAGACCCAAAACCTAAAATGTCCCAAACTAAAATATCTTAATACCTGAACTTAAAATGCATGGTGCCATAAATGACTCAAACTGTTTCAACTCCAACTGTAATTGAATTCACAAACCGAATAAAATTATCGATTTGAGCTTGTTCCACAATACCAACACAAAATGAATGGCCGGAACATGACTTGACCCGATTTTGAACATGACCCGAACATACTCGATCTGAAATTGACCCGACCTTAACAAACCTAACCTGAAATTGACCCGACCAGAAACCTGACTCGAAATATACCCGAAACCTGAATTGACTCGATTCAAACTCAACCCGAATGTTAGCTGACCCGAAATTGACCCGACCAAAATGACACGTTTTTCAGGTCTAGTGCAAGCTCATGTGTTGTGTCAGCAAAACTCATGCTTAAGTGTTGTGTTTTTGAAATAAGTCAAGAAAATAATATATCATATCAAACTTGTGTCGATTTTTCATAAATAAAGCTACACATAAATTAACTCATGTATTGTTCATGGTTTGTCGACGGATCCTGCTTAACAATTTTTATATTTATGTGAATTATTGATAAAAATATGTGGGTTAGCCTGTTGTGCTTGTGCTAGATTTTGGAAATGATGTATATGCGGCCAAGCACGACCCATGGCCTAGGCCACCAGCATGTGTTGTCTCTCACGCAGTGTTGCATTTGTGACAAATTCCTTCCATTCAAACCATTTTTGTGTAAATCATGATTGATTCTTGTATCAGTGCAACCCATGCTCAACTTTACCCACTACATAAATTAATTTATTACAATTACAATTAAAAAAAAAGTACTCGTATAACATTTTATAATGTACTAACACTATCTTACATCATTTAAATCTTTATTAGATATAATTGTATGTATTGAAAAAAATTAAAGAGCAAAACTAGATTATGGTAACAATTCTTAAACTCAATACTTTTGTTAATATGATCTACTATAAATAAGAAACCTAATCTCTTATTATTAACTTTAACACATACACATACACAATGACAACAAGAAACTTGAGTATAATTAAAACAAGAAACTTAAGCTCTTATTGTTATCTTTAACACACAACGGCAACAAGTCATTACGTTAGTCGTTACTCCCTCCATCTCACAATAATTGACAACTTATCTGCCTTATAATCCGTTTCATATTCCGATCCATTTTAAGTTAATTAATAGCATTAGACATTATCATTACCTTTTATGACAAGGGACCACTAATATTTTATTGAGTTAATTAGTTCTAATTATTAATAATTTATTTACTTGTGACTTTTTACATAAATTTTTGTTGAATTAATCTTATTGAATACATATAGTCAAAATATCAATATTTTATATTTTTTTATAATTAAAAATCAAAGATATCAAGACAACTCTAAGTATTGTAATAAAAACAAAAACTAAGGAATTGTATTTTTATTATCATTATTATTATGATTATTGGAATTGTAACCTATAACAATAGTATAGATTATAGTGTCCCATTGGTGTTTCGATTTATGATTAGTAACCTAGACCACCTTAACCAGTATGTGGGCTTCTAGAGGACAATGATAGTTATTGGCAAAGACTTTTTCCAATCCGTAAGTTTTCAGTAATTTTATGAAAACCTTAATTACTTTACGCTTTATTTGGATAGGAAACAAGAAAGGAAAGGAAGGGGAGGGATAGAAGAGGAAGGGAAGAGAGAAGAAAGGAAGGGAAAGATGAGCTCCATTTTTACTCCAAATCTCTCCAAATTGGAGAGATTATGCTTATTAAAGAGAGAGGGAAAATGGATCCCTTCCTCTCATTTCCCTTCCTTTCCCCAATCCTTTACCCAAACAAAAGAATTTGTCCCCCTCCCTTTCTCTTCCTTTCTTTTCCTTTCATTTCCTTCTATCCAAACAAAGTGTTAATTTCCACGAGCATGTATAGTTGTATTGATTGATATGATGCATATATATACCTTGAATGAAGGCACGCACGTATGATTAGTAACTTGCCCGGGTGAAAATCGTTCAGGAAGAGGCTCTAGCATTGCACATATATACCTTGAATGAAGGCGTACAGTGGATGATTAGTAACTCACTAACTTGCTCAGGTAAAATTCGTTCAGGAAGAGAGGCCAGGCTCTAGCTTAGCATTGCATGCAAGTGTTGGGATCGATTGTTGCATGACATTAACAATAATATACAAAGAATTAATGGATGCGGTTGATGAGACATGAGGGTGAAGCTAAGCAAGGTTTATTCACTTATTTCATGAGGGTGTAACAACATGTATTCGCTCATTATTTTAAACTTAACTAGCAAACAAGAATTTATATTAATTAAATCATATAACTAAAATTTAACTTAATTAGCTAATAAAGCTATATACTTCCTCCGTTTTAGATCCTCATTACCATATTACAAGCACAATATCAAAATATGGAGTACATGTAAATAGTAAAAATTCGATTTTTATTTGGACTACATACTTTGATCACTTATAACCCTCTTTGTTTATTAATACATACGAAATACACACACGTTGATAAAGCTGCAAATCTTGCAATAATTGATATGAAGATTCTGGTGATAGTAACATTTTCTAGGGTATGAATTTCGTCACATGGTATATGCTATAGCTTTTAGCCCCCAACAACGTGTTCTCTCTTTCTTTTGAGCACAAGCAAATTTATGAATAGATTTGGCATGTTGCCTGCTACATGCTTCTAATAAGCCAAATCAAATACAGATCTCGACTAATATACAAGTTTCTTAAGATGAGTCTTTCACTGGATTTTGAATTTATCTTCAAACTTTTGTGTGCATACCATATTACCATCTACCCCTTCATCGGCCTCCTTCGTTCGTCCCCTCCTCGTACCATGGTAATTATTCTATAGTGGCAATTCAATTGGTCTTTTAAACGTGCATAAAACCACAAACTAAAGAGAAATTCAATATAATCAATAGCATAAGATTTATAATTATTAGTTTATTACTATATTTAGTGTCGCCTGAACAATTTTTGTATGCGAGGCAATAAGAGTAGGAAATCAAACAGCCTACATGTTACAAAATTTGATAAGATATGTCAAATTTACAGAAAATGTCTTTATCATACCCATTTTGAATCATGTCAAAATTCAAAAAAATGTATTTTGTAATACACATAATAGTACACCATATTGAATCATGCCTAACTCGATTCGAAAAATACTCGGGTTAAACATGATCACCTCTCGTACTCCATATAATCATTTATATTAATGGTCCACTGTAATTCCTAATTTATACAAGTATGGAGCACGAATATTAATGTTTTATAGTACCCTATAGCAAAAAAAAGGTAATTTAGACCTTTTTTGGTTGGATGTAGGAAGTAGAAATTCCCATGTAATGAGATATCTTATAATATATTTTTGTGAGGATATCTTTTGGCAAATATTATCTATTGTATTTTAGTTAACCTCCTAGGATTCTAGCATATCTTTTGATTCTATTATTAGAAGGTGTAACTATTATATATCTGACATTACGATCAATGAGAAATTCAAACCATTCAATTTTATTTTTTATCTAATTTATCATGGTATCAGAGCAGGTTAAATTTTTTTACCTTGATGAGGAGGTATACATGAAGCTACCTCCCGGGTTTGAAAGTAAGGATCCCAACTTGGGTAGCAGATTACGCAAGTCTCCCTATATGGTTTGAAGCAAGCTCCCAGATTTTGGTTCACAAAGCTTGTCAAGGCTTTGAAACAATATGGTTTCCTATAATCCTACTCTGATTATTCATTATTTACATACACTAAGACTAACATTCAAATAAATGTCTTAGTATATGTCGATGATCTCATTATTTCTGGGAATAATTCCGTTGCACTTATTGTTTTTAAAGCTTATCTTAGTGATTGTTTCAAGATGAAGGATCTTGGTCCTTTGAAATATTTTTTGGGTATTGAGGTTGCTCGTAGCTCTGCAGGCTTATTTTTAAGTCAAGGAAAATATACTTTGGATATCATCTCTGAATCAGATTTATTGGGTGCAAAGCCAAGTGGGTTTCCGATGGAACAAAATCACAAGCTCGGCCTAGCAAGTGGTGTGCCACTTTCGGATCTAGAGCAATATAGAAGGCTGGTTGGTCGTCTGATATACCTTGCGGTAACACGACCTGACTTAGCCTATTCAGTTCACATACTATCTCAATTTATGCAAGAACCCCGTAGTGAAAATTGGAAAGCAACATTGAGAGTAGTGCGCTATTTAAAGGCCACTTCGGGACATGGTATTCTTTTGAACTCTGATTGTGACTTAAATCTGCAAGGTTGGTGTGACTCAGATTGGGCCACCTGTCCTCTTACGCGGAGGTCTTTGTCTGGGTGGCTAGTATTTCTTGGCAAGTCACCTATTTCATGGAAAACTAAAAAGCAGCACATAGTGTCAACATCATCGGCAGAAGCCGAATACAGGTCCATGGCAGCTATTACTTGTGAACTTAAATGGTTAAAAGCTCTACTGTTGAGTCTAGGTGTTCAGCATCCGAAGACAATTAAATTATTTTGTGATAGTGAGTCAGCTCTGCACATAGCTAAGAACCCGATTTTTCATGAACAAACGAAGCACATTAAAGTCGATTGTCACTTTGTTCGAGATGCAATTACTAAAGGCTTGATCTCTCCCTCTCATGTTCCAACCAACTCACAGCTCGCGGATATCTTCATCAAGTCTCTTGGCAAATCTCAGTTTGATTATCTTCTTTCCAAGTTGGGCGTTTCCAATCCTCACGTTCCAACTTGAGGGGGGGAAGGGGGTAATGAGATATCGTATAATATATTTTTGTGAGGATATCTTTTGGCAAATATTATCTATTGTATTTTAGTTAACTTCCTAGGATTCTAGCATATCTTTTAAGTCTATTGTTAGGAGGTGTAAATATTATATATTTGACATTACGATCAATGAGAAATTCAGGACATTCAATTCTATTTTATATCTAATTTATCACCATGAAATCTCAATTCCTATGAAATTTTAATTCCTAGGAATTCCCAAAAATTATTTGTTTGGATGTAAGAATTTCTACTTTTCATGGAAAGTTTCACTTACCTAGGGAAGACTAGGTAAGTTATTTCCCCCATTTTATAGGAAGTAGAAATTCCTAAGGACTTCCAATTCCTACATTATTGTCAACCAAACAAGTATGTATATATTCATTTCCTAAGAAATCAAACTTTCTATGAATTTATTTGTCAACCAAACAAGGTCTAAAGTAATGATGGAAATAATGCATCGTGTATTAGTACAGTAATAACAGTAGTTGGTACTAGATTTTTGGGAATGGCTGTTGACAGTTGACAGGGACAAGGATGAGGGTTGGAGACCACGGGATACATACGTACATAATTGAAGTTAGAGGCTTTGGGCCGCTCATTTGTTTGGGCTGGCCTTTCGAAAACTGAAGGAGCTGTATTATCATTTCAATTATCCACTGTGGGTCCCGCCTCGATTTTTGAGTTTCGTTTCGTAAAATGATGGGTGTTAAGCTTAACAAATACCCCGTTTTACGGCAGCAATAATGTCTATATCTGTTTATATTATTTGTAATAATTAGATAGTTTTTTTTACTCATACTTAATGTTAAAACATTGCAAATAATATGAAATAAAATTAGTATAAAAATTATTCCTTCTATTTCGTATTAGTCGCAACACTTTTTTTTTCATCTGTTTTATAATAGTTGTAACACTTCCTTATTTAGTAAAACTCTACAATTATTTTATTATGTTTCTTTCCTATCAACCCCACTTACACTACTTTTTTATGATTTCTCTCTCATATTAATAATTAAATATACCAATTGGCTGTTGGTGTGATGGTGATTGAGACTACACTTGGTAGGGAGGACCGCGTGTTCGATCCCCCGCAACAATAATTGGGAGGGGACTGGAACCTAACCACCCAGAACTGATCCCCGAATCTGAATTAGCTCAAAAGGTGAAGCGGATGGAACACCAATAATAATAATTAAATATATCCCCATTAACTATGATTTATATTTATAAAATCTCCTTTTGGTCCCTACCCTATGATTTCCTAAAACTTTGTGTCCTCCTTACTATTGCGATTATTACGAACGGAGGAAGTAAATATTAATAATGTATTCATCTAAACGAATAAAAATAGATCTCATATGACTATGTTTGTTCTTATATATAGAGAGAAATTTTATATATTTCCTTTTATTTTTACTAGTCAAAAAATTCTAAATGGGATTAAAATTGTGAATTGTTAAACATCGCCCGCAAATTCCTACATAAAGCCCACAAAATAAGAGTGAAATGACACTTTTGCCCTCATACTAAAAAACACACAATTTCTCTCTCTACTCTCTACTTCCACTTTCTCTCTCTAAATTATTTCCAGAGCTATGTCGAGGCGGCCCGGCAAGGAAGTGGCGGCACCGGCGGTGGGCGGAAGGCGGTTTGCCGGCCAGAAGGTAATTTTTTTAATTTTTGTAATTTTTTTTAAAAAAAAAAACCTCCGGCGACGGTGGGGCGCCAAGGCGAGACGCCATCACCACGGAGGAGGCGCCTAGGCAAGGCGCCCGTACGGTGGTGGCGGCGCCTAGCCCAGACGCCACTACCACGGCAGCGGCGCAGAGGCTAGGCGCCACGGCCGTGGTAGTGGCGTCTGGGCTAGGCGCCGACACCACCGTACGGGCGCCTTGCCTAGGCGCTTCGTTCTTTTTTTTTTTTTTAAATTTTTTTTTTGTTTTTTTTTAATTTTAAATTTTATTTTCGATTTTTTTTTTTTTTTTAAAAAATTTGTTTTTCTTTTTTTTAAATTGTATGTTCCCTTTTTTTTTTTATCTTTTTTTTTTAAATTTTGTTTTTTTATTTGTTTTAATTTTATATTTTTTATGTTTATAATTTTATTTCCGTGACTTGTTTATTTGCTTTTGTGTTTATTTTCGACTTTTTTTAATTTGTTTTCGTTATTATGTTTCGTTATTTACTTGGAGTTAGGCATCGCAATTTAGACCTGGTGCGGGGAAGAGTATTGACGTCGTGAGGAGTACGATCTACTCAATGGAGAGCTCGGGGCCCAGACACGTTAGATCCCGTGGTATTTCGGCATCGGCCCGCAGAGAACGGGTGCACTGTTCTGCGGACGATCAAGATGATGATGATGATGATGAGGAGGAGGAGGAGGAGGTCGAGGAGGAGGAGGTCGAGGACGAGGATGATGCAGATGAGGATGTCGACGATCAGAGTGGACCATATGATGATTACGGTCCATTCAGTCAGAGACTTGATGATACGTATGAGACGCATAGGGTAGATGTGCGTAAGGGTCGAGATGGTAGGTTTGTTAGTAGATCTGGCACATCATCTGCGTCCACTGTGTCTGCGGGTAGCAGAAAACGGTCGAGGGCCGTTAATGATTCTTGGATGGTGAGGGGTGAGGTGGCCGGGGGACCTATAGACGGGAGTGTGATTCCTAGCTTTTTAGGACACATCGCTACCCGTATTTGGGAGGACCAGGAGAGGGCTTTGGATACAGGCATTTTGAAATGCCAAACCCGGGAAAAGACTTGTAGGTTTTTGTGTAGCTGGGCTGATGCTTGGCCGGAGGAGAGCGAGATGGTCAGGCGATTGAGGGCCACTAGAGTGAGTCACCTTCCTGCCACCATGCACGACAGGATTGACTGGACGCTGATCACGGCTTTCGTTGAGCGATGGCAGCCGGATACGAACTCGTTCCACCTTCCGTTCGGTGAGATGACGATCATGTTGCATGACGTCGAGGCCATCCTTGGGATTCCCGTGGAGGGAAACCGAGCATCTGTCGTCACTGATGCGGATCAGGCAGATTTACTAGCGGAGCTGTTGGCGGTGGATAGGGCTGCGCTGTACACATCGGCACTTGGTGTGTGGGATCACGGCGGCGTTAAGATCGCAGCCGTCTTGCAGCGATGTTTGCACCCTACGGCACGTAGGACGCAGGACACACAGCTGGCTGCATATGTTTTTCTTCTTCTCGGGTGTACCTTGTTTCCGGATAAGAGCGGGAACAAGCTCAGGCCACGCGACATAGTTGACGCGTGTGATCCCGACAGAGTAGGCCAGTTTTCTTGGGGGTCGGCTACGCTGGCGTATCTGTATCGCCAGTTAGGATTCTCGAGCCGGGCTGATGCAGCAGGTATCACTGGATGTCTGACGTTGTTACAGACCTGGATATACGAGTATTTTCCTGCGTTTCGACCACACCGCGACCCGGTTCCCATTGGTGATGGCCAGCCACGTGCCTGTGCGTGGAGTCCGCGTGTCGAGAAGAAGTCCGTTGACCGCCTGCGCTCCATACGGTTATCGCTTGACAGGATGTCCCCCTTAGAGGTACAGTGATTAAATTATTTCTACTTTTACAATCTGATGCTTTATTTTATGACTGTTACTGATTTTAAATAATGTGCAGGTGAACTGGATGCCTTTCGGCCAGAACCCTAGTAATAGGGTACCCAGGACCCTCTACACTGGACTGATTCAGTATCGCGAGATCGTAGAGGCGTACATGCCGCAGCGCTGTCTTCGCCAGCTTGGATTTGTCCAAGTTGTCCCACCTCCACCGGCATGGCCCAGTAAGGCGGTACGATCTGCGTCGTCGAAGGAGTACGTCGTCCAATGGCCGTCAAACATGATATCCATGTGGGAGCAGTTTCCGATGGTTGCCCGCCTATGGACGGCGGAGCTGCAGCGGCCGCCAAGTGGGGTGACTGCCATGTGTGACCAGCACTACATGGAATGGTACATCCGGCACTCGCACCCGAGGTTGATCAAAGACATCGACGACGCAGATGATGACGATGTGCCACCTGCCACTGCCTCTTATGCGGTACGTCTCATCTTTTATTTGTTGTTCTCTTATTTTAATATATATATGTATAATACGTCGTTTCATGTTTTATGTTTTGTGTAGTGGATGGGCAAGATTATGCAGTTGGGACACCGACTTTTTGAGGAAAGGGACTGCATGACGAGTGCATCAGGCAGAGCTGTTATTGACGATCTGGAACGGACCCTTGAGCAGTGGCAGTGGGCGTCACAGAGGGATTACTGATATTTGAAATTAGACATTATCTTTTTAGTTTGTAATATTTGAAATTATTGTTCTTAGTTTTTAAAATTCAATATTATCTTTTTAGTTTGTAATATTTGAAATTATTGTTGTTAGTTTTTAAAATGAAACATTATCTTTTAAAAATGAACACATAGAAATGACATAGTATTGACAATACAAGGCCTCATAGTAAAAGGTAGGTGTACATCAACAAAAACTACATGGCAATTAAATTGTTCCACTGTTGCACGCGAGCATGGTACAAAGCATCCCAACCCTCCACGCTTGCTCTACGAATTTCATACCACTTCGGTATGATATTTGGGACCGGAAAATCGGGTGACATGTCTAATCGGATAAAATGTCTGTATGACGGCCCAAGAAATCCAATAGCAACGTCCCTTACCGGTCTGGTGACGGTCTCGCGCGAACACCAGGGCAGAACCGTTGTACATGGATAATAGGCTCGACTATGTAAACCAAGGCCGAAATGCATGACTGCACACTTGTAGATGTTTGCAACGGCAAAGAGATCAAGTGGCGCATCGAACCAATGATTTTGACCGCAAGGTCCCCCTCCCCACCGGATACGCTGCAGAGACCTATCCAAGTCCTCGCCGTACACATGGCCATACACATCTCGGTTTGATGCGATTTCACTGTACATCAACTGCCGCACTAAACCGTAGTTGTCTTCACCCATTTGAAACACATCCGCCACAACCCGAAATCCGCAGTTACCATCTGCAATGACATCATTCCACCCGTCCAAGAATGGCATCATGATATTAGGGATCCTGTCCTTATATGGAAAATGTTCAATGTCCATTCTCCCTGTTACACACATCAATAAACACAATAAACAAGTCAACAGTAAACTAATCAAACAGTCAACAAAAGAAATTGAAGTCGAATGTCTTACCGGTGCCGGGCATATTCACCGACGACGATGATTGGCTGCCACTTGATGAGGATGTACGACCACGGCCACGGCCACGGCCACGGCCACGACCGCGAATGTACTCAAACGCACTCTTGTTCCGCCGTGGTTGTCGACCCCTAGGTCGCTCGACCCCTTCCGGTTCCTCGGTATCCAAACACGATGTATTGAACATGTCATGAAGTATGTGTGTAGCACTACGAATGATCGAAGGGTGACTGGAGGACACTTGGTCAAACATCATCTGAAACTGCTCCAACTCCTCCTGTTCACGGTGAACCGTATGCGGAACAGCATGCTCTCCGATAACGAGCGTCCGCCAGAATGGATGAACCTGATCGACATGTAACGACGCCCTGTCTTGCGTAATTACGCGGTGAATGGTGCATGCACAAGGTAATCCATGAGTCATTGATATAGCACATCCGCACCGAATAGCCACTTCATCGCCCAACTCCCTCATCCTGGTATACTCGCTCAGAATCAACCCCAAACAGTGGTGTGACACACGACCGTGGAGAATCTTAAATATGAAATGGCCATACAACATGCCATGTCGTCGTCTGGAGTCCTCGAGATAGTTCTTGATGCCGTTCCTCTGAGTATCAATAGCCTTGTTTATTCTCTCGAACAGTGTATCCAGAGCAGCCGTGGAAGAATCAATCCAGTCCTTCAAAGCTCTATGAGCGCTCTCGACTCTGCATGTCGTAGTGTTCCCAAAATGAAGAACTTGGTTCGTCCAATATTTGACAAACTTTTCCCTCTGAGGTACCCACTGATGCATCACATAGTCTACGATTGGCGGGCACCACTTGTACGCATCCTTTAAGTTTTCCAAGGCTCGATCGTACTCTGCCTCCGTGGTAGCTTGCAGGATCTTCCGCCACTTACCATTTACCAATCTCTCTGCTGAATCTAAGTTCTTGTTGAAAAGGTTGTAGGCTTTGACTTTCACGCAGTTGTTGATGTGCCATGTGCACAGTAAATGGCTCGACTCCGGAAACAGCTCCGCTATAGGGGCAAAAAGACCTCCCTCACAATCACTTACGATGGCCGATGGCTGTACATTTGGGCCGATGTAGTTTCTCAACTTTTCCAACACCCAACGGTAACTCGCAGCCGTCTCATCCTTCATGACTGCATAACCAATCAGAAAGTTCTGGTTCGTTGGAGCCATCCCAACCATCTCAACCAGTGGGAACTTGTACTTGTTTGTCTTGTACGTTGAATCGATCAAAATCACAGATGGCCAAGACGAAATCATATCAGCACAATCAGGATGGACAAGGAACAAATGAGTTACCTCCGATGTGTCTTCGTCAGATTCAAACCAGTAAAGGTAACCACGTGCTTGTGCCTGGTGCAGAAGCTGCTGTATAGGGTTCCTTCCCTCTGACCGTTCAAACCTCAATTTCTGTCTGACGTTGTAGATGTGTCTTCGGTTTGGCTGGTCTTCGGGGAATTTCTCTAACACAGACGCTAATATTTTAGCGGGCTTCACTTGAGCATCACTCATTTCTTTTACAACTAGTTTCGCAGCTGGACTTAGGCCGCTTAACTGCCGATGCCCCACTTTGTATGCTATCAGCTCATGGTTGTGATATCCCCATTTGCCGTAACCCTTCACTTCCCAACCGTCACGCCTTTGATGTTGTCGAACCTTAACTCGGAACTGACACCCACAACCTTTCCGCTTTGAGTCAAACCGAATCGCTTTACTGAAATCTCGTTCTTCTCTTTTGCGATAACGGTCGCATCTCAAAATGCGATCCATTCTACCATCCCGTTGAGATTTATGAGTTGCTACTACTAAACAAAAGCCTGATCTAATTGCAACCTGTTTTGCCCAATCAATCGCTTGTTGAGCATCTTCGAACAGGCCATCATGTACAAAAATCCCACTGTAATCATTTCCGTCTCCACCATAATCCTGTAACAATAACATATAACGTATAAATATAATTACATCAAGATTAAATTAACAAAAACAAACAAAAAAAAAAAAGGGATTAAATTAAAAAAAAAAAAAAAAAAAAAATATTCCCTTACTGGCGCCTGGCCAGGACGCCGGAGCCACGGCCGGGGCGCCTGGTCAGGACGCCGCCGCCATGGTGGCGGCGTCCTGGCCAGGCGCCTTGGCCGTGGCTGCGGCGTCCTGGCCACGCGCCACTACTATGGTCGAGGCTTCTCCACCAGGCGCCGTGACCACGGTGGCGGCGTCCTGGCTAGGCGCCACAACCACGGCATGGCCTTTTGGCTAGGCGCCAGCCACCATTTCGTCCTTACGATGCGTTACGAACCTCGTTTTCCGATGACGACGGCGATTCTCCGGTGATCCTCGGCGATCCGGTGCTGCTCCACATTTTTTTAGTGCGAAAAATTTATCTTCCGTTAAAATTATAAAAAGGGCAAATTTGTCAAAAAATTATAAAATGTGGGCTTTATGTAGAGATTTGCGGGCGATGAATAACAAGTCCCTTAAAATTATGCTGAATTGAAGAGAATACAGGTATTCATTAACTTCGCATATCAAACCAAATTCGTCAACCGCAAGTATGATAGTGTTGGCGTATGCACAATATATATTCACTATGTACATAGTGAACATCAAGATAACATAAACATTTATTCCAATGAATATAAAACTTTAATTAAACATAAGAACTATAACTAAAATAATTTTATGTTCATTGGAGCTAGTTTATGTTCATTAGAATTTACATTCTTTTGTTTTTGGTTTATTATTGTACTTCAACTTTCCATCTCTTTGTGCTATTGTTCTATTTTTTTTTTTTTTTTAAAAAAAAATGGAAATAGATACTACCTTCGTTTTTTTATATTCTACTCACTTACCATAAACACAAAATTTAAAAATTAAAGAATCTGAAAAGAGAATGAATGTAAAAAGGTGGGTTTGTATAAGAAAAAATGAATAAAATAAGAGCTATAGTATAAAAAGGTGTAATTATTGTGAGGTTGGAGGGGTAAGATGCTAAAAAAAATGGCATAAATAGATTAAAACAAAGTCAGTAGGATTTAAAAGAACAACCTAAAATAAAAAGTGGGTAGGATAAAAAAAAACGGAAAGAGTATTTATTTATGTTGAGAAGTTGAAATCAAGTAATCAGAGTATAGTATTCTAAATTTTAAATGATATAAAAATAATATATTTCATATATGTTCATCATGTATTAGTAGTTTATTTAATCAACTATAAATCCATAAATATAATCTTGTTCGTTTTTGAATGATATCATGTTAGGTCGAATAAGAGTGAGAAGAGGAGAAAGAGGGTGAGCCTCATTTATTACCATAGTCCTTCAAAGGGAAAAAGTGTTTAGGTTGAGGTTTATGGACTTCGATACATTGGGCTTACAAAGTCATTGCATACATGACATTGGTCCCCTATACTAGTAGGTGGATAATCTATTAATAAACCAAATAATTTGTTGAATAAATAAGTTACTCCCTTTTGTTGCAAATTTGCAATAGTCTTAACACATTTTTTTCACGAGACCATGTTTAGAAGTTAGGCCTCTTTCAATTTACCTTAAAAAAAAATAGTAAAAATAATTTAAGTTCAGCAAAAATAAGTTTAGTTCAGTAAAATTAATTTCAGTTTAATAAAAATAATTTTAGTTCAGCAAAAATTAGTAACTCTAAAGAAGAAATATAATAGAGAATCAGTAAAAATAATTTTAGTTCAGCAAAATTAATTTCAGTTCTGTAAAAACAATTTCAATTCAGTAAAAATAATTTAAGTTCAGCAAAAATAATTAAAGTTCAGTAAAATTAATTTTAGTTCAGTAAAAATAAGGTAAAGTGAACGGGGCCTTAAAACAGTTAACATCTTTGATTATAAATATTGTTAATACTAAAATTAATTTTATATGACTTTCAACTTAAATCATACAAAGTAGTTGCTAGTATCCAAATCTGTGATATGTACTGTCCTTTTCAAATAAATTATTTTAAAATTTTGATAACCAAATATGTAATATGTCGTTTCCAATGGAAATTTTAAAAATTTGATAAATCACATAAGTTGTGATTTATCAAATTTTTAAAATTTCTCTCTTCTTACTCTAATATGGGGCATTCACAAGTGATACTAAATAAATTTCAACAATTTGTATAAGTTTAACTTAAATCAAAATTACTAGTTAGAATCCAAACATACGTGATATGTCGTCCTTTTTATTAAATGTGTAATTTAAATTCACAATAAGTTGTTATTGTTGAATTTAATAAGGGGATTGGAGGCAGGTTTGATTGAGGGGGAAGGGTGGTGGTAGTGGTGGTGGTGGTTGTAAAGAAGGGGCCAATATGGTTAAACCAATTCAATCACGTAAATCTAATTAAGGGGTTAATTAGCTTTCTATTCTTTTTGTATATCTTTCCTAAACTTTTTTCATACACGCTCCTTACAATGATTTACAACTATATACCAGTTAAGCTCTTAAAGAGTGAGCATGCTAGAGAATCATAACTACTCATCATAAGAGAATCTTTATCTTGAAAACATGATAACCCCAAAAAAAAAATCTACAATCAATTATCGTTGCCATGCACTAAAAAGAGCTAACATGCCTGTTCAAAGTGTGGAAATGTAACTGAAAGTGCAATACGTAAACTTGTAGTATCGTATTATGTTTCAAGATACACATGAAAGGTCGCATCTACTAACATGTATTGATTCCAATATTTCCAACTCCAGGATTTAGATTCATCAGCATGGATAGAGTTGACTTTTTGGTTACTCGTTAGTATAAAGGTATACATAACTTGATAACTTAGATTATATTACTATTAGAACATAGAATTTGTCAGCTATCAAGTTGTTCTTGCATTTTTTTTCCTCCTTGATTAAAGTCATGGATTGTGTGATGCCACCGAAAATGGAATAAATGGATCATTTAGTTGATTTGACAACTCCATTGCCGACTTTAATAGATGAATTACACATAATAATAAGGTTCCTAAAATATAATAAGAAATAAAGACGATTATTATTAGTAATTACAACATAAATGACCGTATGTAAATTAACTTAAAAATTTCAGACACAATGGTAATTGGTCGCATTATGGTGTTTAAGTGTCATGTGATTTTATAATCTTCGATTTTTTTTTCCTTTCCTCTCATGCACCCCTTAAGATAATAATGGAAGTCCAGTTTCTACTTTTGATTTGGATCATAAATCAAAACCCCAACTCTATTTTATTATTATTGAGTTGCGTAGAACCCCTATGATAAAGTGGTGGTTGATCAAGCTAGGCCAATAAGTTTATATATATATATATATATATATATATATATATATATATATATATATATATATATACTTCTGAATAACTCATTTAATTTACCACTTTTAGCGTTGAAACATAGCTGCCAATTCAAAACTACCAAACCTTCACATTATGTTTTCTTTTTATCAAATATGTGGGGCAAGAGAGGCCAAAGAGGTGATAATATTTGATAATAATAATGAAAGTATGCATATTTGACAAAATAGTCCTCGCTTTTATATGTTGGTTGGTAAATTATATGAAGATATGAGAATTTCTCCTATTGTAATGCATATAATCCTAAAACAGCCAGTTGCAAAAACACAATATATTTTCTGTTTCTAGTGTGTAGATATTACAAGATCTTAAGGTCTGCTCAAATATTCTGAGAAGGATTATATAATAATATAAGAAGTGGAATAAAAACATGCATCTCTCAAAGTTAATTATATATATGCTTAATCTCTCAAAGGTTTGCCCATATCTTTCAAAGCAGTCTTGCCAGGATACTAGGAAAGTGCACGTCATTATCCACCACTATAAGCCACTAGAAAAGAGTGTCCAAAGTTTTGGGGAAATATTATTTATCAAGGTACATGGATAGTTACAATTCATATGTTACTTGCAAAATTACATGTTCTTTAATAAGTTATTGTACACATCAAAGATTCAAAGCCCTACCCATCATAACCATCATGCATATATGCAAATGCAACGAATAATTGAATTGAATCTTATACCCCAAAATAAATATTGATGATTGATCGAGTATCTCTTGCTTGAGATCGATTTTCTTCAATTTGAGGAGGTTGGATGGAGGTTTGTATACGCGGAGGAGCCTAAACTCTAAATCTCGGATTCATATATGTGGCGGAGCCTAAACTCTTAGCTTAATCTCTTATCTGCTATAAGGTGTTCAAATTCGATCAACCACGACGTACAAATAGTATGATGGACGTATAAATGGTTTGTAGTATATATGAACCTATGCAATCTATATATATACTCGATCTATACACACAAGCAAAGTTAAATGATTTCAAGTCTGCAAAATCATCTGACTAAGGCCCCGTTTACTTCACCTTATTTTTGCTGAACTGAAATTAATTTTACTGCATTGAAATTATTTTTGCTGAACTTAAATTATTTTTACTGAACTGAAATTAATTTTGCTGAACTGAAATTATTTTTACTGATTCTCTATTATATTTCTTTTTAGAGTTACTGATTTTTGCTGAACTGAAATTATTTTTACTAAACTGAAATTAATTTTACTGAATTGAACTTATTTTTACTAAACTGAAATTATTTTTACTAAATATTATTTTTTAAGGTGAACTAAAAAGGGCCTAACTCGTCTATTAAACACGTATATTTAAAGATTGTATTCAAAAGTAATAACAAGGGACATCACTTAGACAACACATACAATAGCCGGTTAATGTAGGTTTCATTTCTCCATTTTTCTAAACACTTTCCTCATAAGTGGAAACCATTTTTCTTAAATTTTTTGGGGTATATAATTTAAGTCCCACATGGAAAGAATAAGAATATCATGGGTTACATTCCTTATAAGAGTGCAGTACGTGTGTTCTATTCACCTAATTTTTACTTATATCAACTAATTATCTGAACTTATTAAATCTTATTTTAACTGTAACTTGAACGTGAGTAATCCTTATTATAACTTATATATTTCTAAACTTATCTTATATGAATTTAGCTGAATTTTATTAGACTTAACATAGTAAAAATAAGGTGAACATACAGACGACCTTAAGCGTCCACTTACTCCATTAATATGTGGTCTTTTGAAAAGGTATCTAAAAACAAATTTGTGGATTATACCAAAGCGGATAATATCATAATGATATGAGATGAAGACGAGCATGCGACTCAACAAGTTGTTGGATGACCCGGGCCCAACATATAGTTTATTATTCCATTTCTTATATTATTATAATCCTCTTTAGAATATTTGAGTAAACCTGGCCTTAAGATATTGTTATATCTATGCACAAGAAACAGAAGAAATACTGTGTGTTCTTGCAACTGGATGTTTTAGGATTATATACATTAACGATAGGGGAAATTCTCATATCTTCATATAATCATATCTTCCATAATCCCTACCAAGCAATAAGTAAAAGCGTGGACTATTTTGTCAACATTATGCATATTATATTATGTCATGGAACAATTTATTTATATTCCGTATCAAGTACGAAGCAGTGATCGACTACTAATTATGGAGAAAAAAAAAAAATTAAAACCGACAGTGTGTTGTATTTAATTTAGTTTAGGTTATTTTTTAATTTTAATATTTGTTTTATTTTGGAGTCCATGAAAAGACCGCAAGTATGCTGAGTCATACGTGTTCCATTATGTTGGGTCTCGTTGAGTACTTGAGTGAGTAGTAGTACGCTTTTCGTACCATAACAAAAACCAATACCTATTGTTTGATATCTAGTTGGATTGCACCTTTCTGACTTATTTGCGTGTCTTTGGCTAAGGATATATACTTAAGAGATAAATTAAGGTTTTTAATTATGTTTTTTTATTTCGTATTTGATGTAGATTGTTAAAAGTTTGTATTGAATCTTTTATAAATTTGTGAACCTTAATTTTTTGTTATGTTGTAAAATAATAGGGAAAATTAAACACATAACATGAGTTTTAGCCATAATATAGATTTGACACATTAATTGAAATTACTAACTATTTTTACTTCTAAAAAAAAAAAATATTAATTTTTACTTAAAATTTAATTTTTACAAGTTGATTGTAGTTTATTTTGGCATGCTTTCTAACTAAAGTTTGACGAGCTCAACTCGTGGCTCCACAATCCTACTTTAATATTAACACACTGGACAAATATTTAGTGCTGTACTGCAGTATTACGAAGGCTTTAATTTTAGTATTGCTTTGGGCTTATGTTTTTATTGATGTGCTAACTTGTAATTAAAGTAAAACCTGTATTTCAAATTGTACTTCGTAAATAAATGGAATTTTATGCGAGTCAACCTGATCTAAATTTAGAGGAACAAAGACGAGAGTGGCTTAAGAAGAAGGGTAAGAGAACCCTCACCTCAACATGCAAATCTTTCTATTAGACAAGTCTTACTAATGGGCACTCCGTATATTATTACCGGCAGTCGGGGTTCCGCAACACCCAGCCCGTAATTCTTCGCCCCCAGTGTGTTATCCGTTTCCCAGCAAAGTTAAACACAAATTGGCTTCTTTACACTACTTTTATTCATTTCATTGCGTTAAGAATATGTTCCTTCTTTCCCCACTTCTAATCAGTCACTCAAGCAATCACTAGACAAATAAATGCACACATATATTCTCCACTTACCCAATATCTAAAAAATTTATGAGTTTATTTTGTGCACCAATTGATTTATGAGTAAATTATTTAAGGATACATGGGCTACTCTTATATTTTAAGTACCGTGTATGTAGGATATGGAGTATAAAGAAATTCTCAATTTTATTGATATGTTTCATAATTATTTTATAATTAAAAATATAATAAAAATGGTAATTTTTGTTGTGACCTTTTTCCTTTCTTCTCCCCTTTTAAGGGTTTGTACAATGAGTAGATATAAAGGCTAAAATATATGGCCTTAGGTTTTGACTTTACATAACAAACTTACTTTCCAAGAAATGAATTATTGGAATTACATATTTAGTTTTGTGATAATTTGTCCTTTTCCTTCTTTTAATACAAGAGGGTACAAAAGTTTTTATTTTTCATTTTATTTATTTTTTTTAACATAAGCTACGTCTTTCAATATAAATGTTAACGATTACATATACATTTCATGGACCCAACTTATTGTATAAATAATTTACTCTTTTTAATTAATCTCATTTATTTAGAAGTGGTTCTAATTTGATATAATAATTCCAAGTAGAGAAGATTATTTTCAAGGCTATATGAGCTAGCTAGAAAATCAAGAACAAAACAAGTCATTTTAAGTAATTAATGAAGATATAATTCCATATATCAACTGAGACATGAAATATTGCACAATGGAGTCGATGATAGTCTCTCCTCTTGTATACATCTCTCGCAAGATTAAACCAAAACTCTACCATGTACGAAGTAGAAAGCAACCAAAAAAATAAAAGGAAAACAAGATTGTAAAGGACAAGAATATATCTATATGGAATTATGGGTCATTATCTAACTAACTTCAAAATTGATGGGTTGGATTCGTCTCAAGTTACCAGATGCTTCAGTAATCGGTAATTAAGAGCTGAGGAGGCTTAATTATTTGGCACACGTATTCTCTTTTTTTTTTTCCACTCTCTAAATCTAATAACTCGACGATCTAGTAACTGGAGAGAATCCTCACCCGTGTCACCAAAAAAAAGGGTACGTTTTTTTTTGGTGTAATGGACTTATTATTATTAATCATGTGGGTGAGAGGTTTCATCTTCTTTAGGCTTCTCATCATCATCATCATCATTTCCAACACTAGTATTCTCATCATTAGCAATAACATTATTACCAACCTTATTAAGATGATGATCATCATTAAAATTGCTCTTAGGCATTAGCATTAAAGCAGGGGTAGCCAAGAAAGTAGGCTTATCATTGCCAGCCATAATAACAACAATCTTTTCTTCAAAAACAGGAGCACCATTTATCTTACTAACACCTTCACCTTTCTCACCACTCTCCAAATCACCTCCTTCATTGCTTTGTTGTTGAGGATCATTATCTCTTGACAATCTCCAATAAGAGCAAGCCAATATCAGGAGGGCAAAGGCTATGAGGCCGAGCATCGCCGCTAGTCCTCCGAATAGGTAAGGCACCGGCGAGTGCCAAGGCGATCTTGGAGTCACCGTTGTCGCTCCCGGGGCAATGGAAAATGATGAGGTCTTCTCCGGGGTTAGGGTGGCGTGTAAGGTAGTTGTCATCCTCATTTTTAAGTATTGGTTTTGGGAGATAACAGAGGAGAGAAAAGGTGTTATTTTTTTTGTTTTGGTTGTTGTTGTTGATGTTGTTGTTATGTTGTGGTTAAATGTTAGGTGGTGGGTTATGAATGTGAGTGTGGATGATGAGGGTGTGAGGGTGTATTTATAGGAGAAAGGAAAAGAAAATAAAGTAGAAATGAAAGAGATAATTTGAGGGAGTAATTAAAAAGATCACAGATAGAGTGATGTTATGTTGTTGGAAAGAGTTAGCTAGCCTAGGAGGATGGGCACTAGTGCAAAAGAAGCCTAAAAAAGTTAAATTATTAAAATTAAAACTAATTTGAGAGGGAACTTTTTAATTTTGTTTTGATTCCATCTTGTATACCTATGTATGTACCAAGATGGTGTCAATTTAGTGAAAGATGATAGGAGGTCCATTGTATACCTCAGCTAATGATTTCGACGGGTGGTCTCCACCCTACTACAGGTCACTAACAGCATAGTTATTTATTATAATGGTTGGTGGTTGTTTGGTTGACATCCAAATACATGAAAAATTAAATTTTTCGGAAGTTGAAAAAAAAAAATGATCGAGGCGTATGTTTTGGTCGACATGTATATTATAGGGCATAGGAAGTCTAAATTTGTAGGCAGTGCTACTTCCTACAAGACGACATAAGTGACTTGATTACCTTATTAATCCCTTTAGTAGATCTTTCCATCAGAATTCTAATTTTCTATAGTCGACAATACCTTGACCTATCAGTTGTGTAACCAAACAATACCTCGATTTATCAGTTGTGGTGCAATAGATTGGGATTCACTCACCACTTGCATGCAAGCTTGGCAACCTACTACTACGACTACTAGAGTGCGAGTAATGGACAATAAGAAGAGACCTCCAAGTCCCACCAGAGCATGCACACTAACGTACTAGTGTTCTACTACGATCAAATTAACTAAGACAAGTAGACAAGTTTGAGTCGAAATTATACATACACAATTAGGTGAATATATTTGTACTGTATATTTATGAGTTTTCATTTAATGTGTATGATTTCAGTGCCTGTGTGTGTCACATAAATACAAGTTAGCTCGTTGAGCTTTTAAAACAATCGTATTGACTTGTTCATTCAACTTATATTACTAATTAACTACTCTATAAGTCATTATTTGATGATTTTAATTGCTTTTGAATCGAATCAACTCAATCTCGAGTGATAGTTAACTATTTGATTTCACTAAAATCCATACCAATCGTTAACTATCTGATTTCACTAAAATCCATACCTTCATACAGCTACAAATAAAGAAATCAATAAAATTGACTGTAAAATTTATAATTAATTAGAATAAAGACAGTGTTAGTTCTGTATTTAATATAATTATAGGCCTCTCAACTCAAAAGAAATGTTGATGAACACAACTAGAGAATCGATGCTAAAGTTGTAAAGTATAGAGAGCAATACCTTGTTTGCCAAAATAATTTTCAAATAATAGAATATATATGTACGCATACATATGTGGTATATCCCCTCCATTAAAAAAAAACCTTTGCACCATTTGATATTGAAAATTTGATTGTTATTTTTCCTAATTAGACATAAAAAAATATTGTAATTTCGCAACTTAAGGCGATATTTTTAGAAAAATGCTCCAAAAAACCTGAGTTTATTACGTAACAAACATTAAATTTTTGCAATTGTAAATTTATGAGATTTTTATAAATTATTTTCTTAACAAATATTATGTTTTCAGATGAATAAAGTTTATTCCGTACTATATAATGTAGTAAAACAAGAAAATACTACTTTTTATACTTAGATTATTGTAAAATTAAATATTGCGTATCCTCTACGTTGTTCGTATTTGTTTTAAGAGTTTTTGTTTAGGATGGGCATCATATGAACAATTTTATGAATTATGATGTCAATTATCTCAAATTTAGTTAGCACTTAACAGTGTGATCGTTGATGACAACTTTTTATCTGCAAAGAGGAATAGCCCATATGATATGGCCGATAAATACATTCATCACCATGATCATCATCGTCATTTATGTTTTATTCTGTTTCTCAGTGATGTCAACGTAATTAATTTGATTGTGTATCCAATAATGTCACACCACCTAAATCAACCATCCTTACTTTCCTCACAAACGTCTATGTCAAGTTTGTTTTGTTTTGGTTAATTTTTTTTTTTTTTTTTTTATTTTACAAAAAAACTTAAACTAAAATTTCCTATAATTAAATTTTCAACACTTAAGTTAGCAAACTAATTATTCATAAATGAGGATGCTTAAAGTAAATTATTATGTCGCAAGCTACATTGATAGTACATAAAATAATGATCAGATCATACCAATTCAGATGCATATGATTATTAACAATTGCAAATTTGATCTAATCGTATAGAATATAAATAGGATCGTAGTTGGTAATAATTAACCATGAGGTCCAAGTTAATCCCCTTCCCCTCGTATGTACGGGATTAAATTGGTTAGTAACCCTCCAATAAACTAAAAGCCTAAATCGGGCTTTTTTCATTCTCTTCGACCGATAAACATGACTTTTTAACTATTAAAAACTATGTCTCTTAAAAAATTCTAAAGTTTCCATGCATTGATTGACATCCACAATGTGAAGATAATGTGTATACAATACATACTTCTAGCAATAGATATATCTTATTAGTTACTTTTCAAACCAATTGATTAAGCTTCAAAAGGTGTACTTAACATGCTTTAATTACAGTACTACTATCTATTAACTTTAATTTATTCTGTTAATTACTAAATGTATGAAACTTAGCCACATGAACTGATTCGTATATCTTTTTTTGTTTCATCATTTCACCACATAAATAGTGATTACATGAATGTCAGAAGATGATTTGTTATCTTTAGCAAATTAAATAATAAGTACGTGTTTCATTCTGCAGAAGTTTCTAAAGAATAGTGGTATATGCCAATTTTAACAGAAGTAATCACATAATTATTAATTCGATAAAAATGCTAAACCTAACAACTAATATGCACTTATATGGTAAGATAATTATATTTAAATTCCTTAATTTATATTTGTTTGTTAATGACTACTTAAAAGGACAGTTAGTTTCATATTCGCCACTAATTATATACAATGGGCCTCATCATAAAATATGTTGATAATGTATATAGGTACAAGATGTACCAATAAGAGCAATAACACTTTTAATGAGAAAGAATAAAAGATTATATACATAAGTATTATTTTTTTTAATTACTCCATATATAGTATAGGAACTCCATTTCTATCTACTAGTAAAAAGTTTTTAACACTTGCTTTTCGCGCTTGTTAAAATAAAAACTTTGATTATTTTTATCTCTATTACGTATTTATGTATATTATAGTTATAAAAAGTTGATATTCAGAAAATGCATACGAGTGCTAAGAAAAATTCAACCAGGCCTCATATATACAAATGTATATGTATCTTTATATGTATAAATTACCACGTAGTAATTAGCAATGGAATTTGTAAATAATGTCAAAAATCAAACTATTATCCATAAGTACTTTTAAAAAAAATGAAAGGTATAGCATACGCTAGGTGCAAATCTTATCCGGATTCCAATATTATAACTTTGATTGATCATCTCCCCCCACGAGTCCATTTCAAACGTTATAGTGGAACGCACTCAAATACTGTTTTGGGGGCAAAGTAACAAAGATGATATCATCCAATACATACTCATTAACCTGCAAAGAAGATGTATAAAGAATAGAATGGTGGGTAAAGTAACAACAACAATTTGTTCTCCCCCTTTAGTGCAATTTCAATGCACATCATGACAAAAAACTATATGCTTTTTACATATTTATAACCCATTAGTTATTTCTAGCATATATCATATAAATGATGATCAACTGATAAGAAAGTTATTCGGACTTAATTAGCTGTTTTGAATCTGAAAACGCAACTTAACATGTGCGAGGTGAATTGAACTCTTGAATTGAGAATTAAGCCTAGCTACTTGATATCAGATTAGTTGAAATCTAGTATATTCCATATTTTGAGCAAGATACCATCATAAAATAAACGATGTGCTAGCTAGCTAGTGCTACATATTTTTCGTCTAGTTTATTTCAGGTAGTGATGTGTGACCTAAGCTTTATATTGATTAATTTTGCTATTTCACATAATCATATCTCTTTTACTTTAATTTTACTGGGGCCATATGTATAATATGAAATTAAAGTTATTGTTATAATAATTGATTGGAGGATTAATCAGCACTGGGGGCCGTGAGCACCAAATTCAACCATCATTTGATAGTTTTATTGACTAATACAATTGGATAGCATAAATATAAAAATAACTATACCTTAATCAGATTACATATGAAGCATTTATAACTTTATTAGTTTTAATCCTTGATTAGACAATACAATAAAGGTTCGATTTGGAGTTTAAATCTATACAACATAGATTAATTATGTCATTTGGATACTCCTAAAAGATGGTTTGGCAATTATTCCATCATCATTATCTTGAAGCTTAGTATGAAGTCATTTCATATGATCAAGTGAAATGAATATGGAATATATAGAAATATTCTTATAAATAAATAATGGATAAGCCTAAGACAAATAAAAATAACATATGGAATTTGATTAAGTACCGTATCTTTTTTTATTAACAGTGATGGCATATATTTTACATATAATATGTATCTGCTTAGGTTTGACATTTGATAGTGGATTAATAGAAAAAAGGGGGCCAAGAAGATGTATGAAAAAATTTATGATGCAATAACTTATTAACCATAGATTCTCTTGTCTCCAATATGGTTGCAACTATGTTGTGAATATAATAATCCTTTTCAAGGATAAATATCAATATATGTGATGTGCTAGCTATTGTCCGCTCCTTTTTTTCTTAAAAAAATTATGGACTACATGGTTATTTTTCAATAATAATATTGATTGAAGCATAAGATTTTGGTAATAAAAAGAGTCTAAACTAACTAATTATGTAAATAATATTATAATCTTTTGACACTTTAATTTGTTTGGGTAGATAAATAAGAAGTAGAAGATCGATAAACTAACCTCAATTTTCTTGATAAAATGGTGATTATGAAAGAAAACTATTCCGACTTTCGCCCTTTCCCTTTCTCTCTATCTAAATGAGTGTAAATTATACCTTCTAAGTTTTCACGTTCTTTTTTTGTATACTCACAAGAGCATGCAGAGAGTAGAATATAAATGAGTGTAGAGTTGCAAATTTAGTGCAATGATAAAAGTCATCTTTAAATTATCCATATACCCTAAATTATATCTAGTTTAGTAGTATTGAATTCACGTTTGTCACTTGCTTTTGTTTTACTCAAGTAATAGCATTTGGAAACAAGACTAGAAAAGAAGATAAAAGTTGATAGCAATATTCAAAGGTGTATACCTGGCCTTATAAATTATATTTATACCTATTCCATTACGCACTCTAGCTAGCTAAATGCCCTCTTTTTCTTACTTTTGATGTGAGATATTGTCATTGCTGTATGTCTAATTTGATGCCGTCTTAATCCAATCAATTTCTCTATCTTCCTTGCTTGAGGCTTCATTTTAGAATATGATGCTTTTATTGGAGAAAATATTTTTAGGCTCACCCATTTGTCAATTAATTCTTGGACCTACCAATTTTGTTAAGTAACAATATTAATTAATTCCTTTTATTTTTAATCTTCATTAATTGTGTATTTTCTAATGGAAGTTTCTTCCATTTTTTAATTGTACCAACAAAATTAACCACCCATGCATTTTACGTATAAATTTTGATTTTTAGAGCTTACTAGCTTCCTTTATATATGTCATTATCCTTACTTCTTACAACTTTACAAGTAGCGCATATGTTCCCAAATTGATAAGAAACATTACACAATTGTAGCTATTGACCTTATTTAACATGCTTGTAAAATACTTCACTATTACAAATTTTAAATGATGGTAACTTAATAAAGTTTTCTCTATCAGATTAAAAAAGTGTAACAAAAACTATGAGGTTATATTGACAAGAATGTTGTAAAGGCAATTTGGCGTTAGAAGAATCTGATTCACTAATCGTCTATGCATTATATTGTGAATATGTGCTTCCTCATTGCACCATGTTAACTTTTATGCTTGTCAATGCACAATTTTGAGCGTTAATATGTTTAAATTCTTATTGTCTTTAAGTTTACATGTTGTCTAAATTAGCATGCATCATTGTTTTTAAGTTCATCAATAGTATAAGTGAAATATAGTTGCAAAAATGATATATTAAGAAGTCTAATCAGATCCAAAACAAGACCTACAACTGTTCAATTCAATTTACTTCTTTCGTCCCATAACATAGTTACGACTTATAGAGTTATGGTGCAAGTTACCATTTCTATTTTATGGTCGAACTTTGAAAATTTTGACTAAAGATTCTCATTGTTATATACACAAAAACATGGTCTCATGTGTAGTTTTATAATAATTTTTTATAACTTTGTTATAATACGTAAAAATGAAGATATTGATAGTAAAAAAAAATGACTAAAAGACCAAAATACAAATAAAAATGAGAACTATATTGTAAAACCGATTACAATCTAATTTTCAATTTCCACAATGAACCATTTCAATGTTTTGATCAAATTGGTTCTGGTCCGGTCCGATTTTGGTCAGTGCATTGGCCCTCACGATCATGAGGTCATGGGAGTTAGGAGTACACCAAAACCGGGTCCCTTCCACAGGCTGACATTGAGCCACATGTTAGTAAGAGACTTGCCTTCACCTTCATTCGCCACGTGTTCGAATCTCAACTTCTTCTCTTCAAAGTTCAAACACTCACTCCTGTTTTCCTGCAAATTAACCAAAAAAAAAAAAAAACCAACAAGATCATATTAATTTCCTTTTTTTTGCTACGACAATTTTCGATTAATTTCCTGCAAATTTCACCAACATGTCTCGCCTAATTCAAGCTCGATCTTCTCTTTCTAAATTGCAATAAGAACATCTGTTTCTTTATCTGATTATTGATTCTTTTAAATTGTAGATTACATAACCAAAACAAAATGATCAATTTTTAATGTGGTGTTTTATAAGTTGCTTAATTTTACTTTTAATTGTTGAGCGATTGTTTATTTGTTTGATCATATTATGATTATATTTTCATTTTAATATATTTGATGGCTAAATTGATGATTTGAGTCATATTTTGCTCATTAAATTTATTGATTTGGATTGCATTCTCAGTGTTCGACGAAATTCCTCAATGAACATATTTTGTTTTTGTACGAATTAAATTATGCGGTTTATCGTATTAGGCAATGGTGAAAATTGGCTTCTTTTTTTCCTAGGGAAAAATTTGTAATGCAGCTCTTGATTTGGAGTAGGATAATTGTTTAAAGGGAATTCACATTCTTGTGGTTTATAGGTAGGAGTTATGGTATCTTCATTTGAGGCTGAGGCCTCACGCCTTTCCGTAGTTGGTATATGAATATGTATAGGAGTGTGGGGAGAAGGTTCTAGAGGTTGTCGAACCCTATATATGTGTTCATGATAAATTTTTAGAAGAGATGAAACGAGTCTAGGTGATTAAACAAGGAGGAGGAGAGATTGATCACAAGAGGTTCATAATAAAACCAGTTGGTGATAATAGTAGTTCCTCTAGCTTGTAAGATGATATTTTCTCTCCTTTTTCTTCAATGAGGAACAACTCACGTATGGACAACAGAAGGGTTTCAACATTCCCCATACGTGTGAGTGTCTGTTATTACTAGAAAATGAAAGAGAAGAGTTTGATTCACTTACAAGCTAAGATGAGGTTTTATACTAAAACCAACCAATTGGTGATAATAATTCGGAGTTGTTCCTCTAGCTTATAAGGTGGTATTTTCTCTTCTTTTCCTCTAATGTGGGACAACTCACATGTGGACAACAAAGGGGTTTCAATAGTTCACATGTGAGTTGTCCTACATTAGAGGAGAGGAAACGAACTTACCATGTATAAGCCTAGTCGCCTAGAGAGTTGCTCTACTTAGTGCTAATTGAGTAATTAGTTTTAGGATCAAACCTCGCTTTAGTGGCCTAAGTTGGAAACCTCCTTCCTGGGAAATCCAAAGCCATTTTCATATCTTTCTCAACCTTGGAGGATTTTTTAGTTTAAAATTTAGAAACCTCCATATACAAGGTTTCCAACTTGTTCAGTTACACCAATTTCGAACCTGTTTTCTACAAAATGGCACAAACACTTTTATTGAGAAGGCTATAACTATTTTCTTTGGAAATATCTGGAATAGATTTTGTGAATTTTGCTTATGGTGGTTTACAATGGTCTATGTATTTGTTATAGACGTAGTGAGGACCTGAGGACTAGTGACCTATTTGATTTTTTGTATTAAAGCTGTGGCTTTATATAGTGCCAGTGTCCGCATCCCTTCATCCCTCTAATATTGCCCCATTGGAGTATGGTTACTTTTTTAAAGTTAAGTTGAATGAGTTGACGAGAGAGAAAGTTGGTGGGACCAAAAGTAGTGTACATGAGAGTAAAATGGTGGCCTCTCATGTTCATTTATGATATTGGGAAAACTCTAAGGACAAATTAAACTGGTTCATTCTTAGAAATGGAGGGAGTAACTATTCTTAGGTTTATAGCTTATATGTTATGCTTAGAACTTGGAAGTTCATTACCTCATTTGCATTTGACTTGCTTTTTTTTTTTTTTTTTTTTTGCCTAAAAGAGACGATTAAAAGGAGAAACATAAGTTACCATAAATATGTGGGGCATGTACTAGTACTGCTCCATTTTATCTGCATATCAGCTTGATTACACATTGCTCACCTTGTCAATAAAATATACTTTTTTGTGCTCACTGCTGTCGAAAGTTATCAAATTGAAGGGAAATTTTGACTGCTGCCTAAAGTTATCAAATTTAAGGGAAAATTTAACTTATGTGAACATGATGAGTTTAATATATAGATTGAGGAAAGATTATCAATAACATTGCTGGTCTCAAATAGGAGAATAAAATTGTCTAATATGCATGAAAAATACATCATTGTTGAGTTTTCTTTTATTTTATCTCAAGAGATATTATCTGCTCATCTACTTGTTCTCATGTGCTTTAATGCTGCTATTTTTAAGAAAAAGGGAGTTCTTTTTGATGATTTTCTAGGCTGTAGGTAGTTTTTTCAAGATATTTTTGTACATATGGATATAACTAATTTGGATATTTATTCACCTGCATCTTGACCCTATTTCAATCTTTTGGTTTGCCAGTACATTAGCAGTGTCTAGAAGTTGTAGATTTCTGTCTACAGAATCTACAGGGATCAATGGAGGCTCTAGAATTGAGGAAGCCGAAACAGTCAATGTTCCTCCTCCCCCTTCTGAAAAGGTATCTCCTTTTAACTTTCACGTACTTGGTACTTAGTTTTTATTGTGCTTTAGTTAAAATCCGTTATACTCCTATAAGCACGGAGTAGTTGTCAACTATTTGCCTGTAAGCACGGAGTTTTTATTTTGACTCTATTCATTGTGTTGTGTTGGTTAAGCTACTTGTTTTTGGAGGCAATGGATTTGTTGGTTCTCACATATGCAAAGAAGCTTTAATACATGGCTTGTCAGTTGCTAGCATGAGCAGGTATTTCCATCACAACTGTAGATAGTGGATTTACTGGTTTTATTTGTGTCCCAGTTTATATTCAGCTGCTAGAGTTTGTAATGCTCTTTTAGCATTTCTTTTAGCTCTTGCGAAGAGGTAGTTAAAGTTGAACATATAGAGACTTTGTGTCCAATACAAACTTTGCATGTTGCTGGAGGCTTAACATGACATGTTTTAGCTGTTTTCTATTCTCCTTGAATGGTTGTATTTGAAGTTTTGAACCAATTACTGATTGACAACATTATTAAAATGAATAAGTTGGTTTATGATTCTTCATAATCAATAATTTGGATATCTTACTTGTGCCTTCTTCTTTTAGATCTGGAAGGTCATCCATTAATGAAGCTTGGGCAGATAGAGTGACTTGGCATCAAGGTTTGTTTTGTATTTGGGGCTACGTGCTATTGGGAATGTTCAATGCATGTCGTCTTATATTTCTGCCCTTGATGCAGGAGACCTCTTTTCACCTGAAACAATTAAAGATGCACTGGATGGAGTGTCTTCTGTT